>NW_028275157.1:9820076-10445076 GCF_013281855.1 Momordica charantia | reverse complement strand
CAAAAAATGAAGAAAATAAAACAAAAGCAACCAAATGGAATGGAAGAAGATAAAAGAAGTTAGGTGAGTAGAAGAGAAAAAAAGAAAAAAGTACAGAGCGAGTGACATACCGTGTGATAGATTGTGAGGAACGAGTAGGAAGTGGTGAGAGAGAATTTGTGGGATAACGAATAAAGTAACTGATAAGACTTGATTAAAGGCTAAAAAAAAAGTAGTTTTCATGTTTGGTTGGGAGTTAATTATGATGGAAAATGTATGTTAATGCATATAATTCATGGAAATTGTGCATATTTCGTTATTAAAGACTTAGGCAAATAGTTAGAAGCAAATAGAGGCTAATTGATGAAAATTTGTTTATTTTGTAAGGAAAATTGGAAATTGATGACTGCAATGCGTCAGGCACATCTCATGCCCAGAATTTCTAGCTTATTAGAAGAATGTGCCAGCCAATTGTTTTGGAACTTCCAGCTTTGCAATGCGCCAGCCACATTCGATGCATAGATTGTCAAAACGGGAATAACAACTTTTGACCAAATTATTGGTCCAAGATTCAGTTTTACTCCTAAAATCTCTACAAAGAGTGGTTGCCAACTTCCCTTGAATTTCTCGAATACTTGTTACTTCCATGGCCTATAAAAGGAACCTCCAAACATCACTTCTACACATCTCATTTTCCATACTTTGCTTTTTCTTTCTAAATTCTTGTCAACTTTAGCTTTTAAGTTTTAATTCCAGCTTTAAGTTTTGTTCTTCCATTATCGTTTTTACACTTATCCCTTGCTTATTTTATCGAAATTCTAGTTACTCTAACTTGTGTTCTTCTTTCCCGATTCAATGAAAATGCATTCTTTTGTTATCTTCTTTTGCTATTGCATTTATTTTAATTCCATGAGTAGCTAAATTAATTTTTCAACCCTCCTACAAATGCTTTAGTTCTTATCACTATAAATTACATCTATCAGTGAGCACGTCGTATTACACTTCTTTTGCTTATCTTGATTGATACAATTTATCCAGTTGATTTTCTTGTTGGCCACTTGTTTAAATCACATTGGTTTGAATTTAATTCTGAGAAGCTTAGAGTCAAACGGATTTCATCAAGGTAAAACGGGAAGTTACTTAGAAATAAGAACTAAAACAAGATCCTAGACATAGGCTATCTTACCCGTTAAACGTAAGTTGCATTGAATTAATTTAGGATTCTAGAGTTGCATAGACATATGTAAACACTGACCTAAACTTCTAAACAAACCAAAAGCAGTATGGAATAGGAGTTGAACCAGTTTGCATAAATTGAGCGTAATTACGGGCACATTTGGTTGGTGTAATTCATCATTTTAGAACTAAACAGAAGTAGGGGTTGACCTTTTAAATTCTATTATTTTTGTGTGTTTTTCGTGTTAACCCAATCTCACCAATTTTTATCACAAACCTGATTGCTCATTCCAACAGTTTTCAAATTCAATTTTAAAAGAAAAACTAGTCCCTGTAGAGACGAACTTGGAATATTTCCAGATTATTATTTGTGACAGTGTGCACTTGCACTTATCCTCTAGTTATCAAGTTGAGGCGCAACAGTAACGATTCAAGAGGAAAAAAAACGAAAAGAAGCAAACCTTGAGAGAGAGCAAAAAATGAGAGTAGTACACCTTCCTTTGTGATATGTTTCTCCCTCCTTTTAAACCTAGCCACCTAGTTCCTATTTATAGTGTTTCAAAACCCTAATTTACAAATGGAAAAAAATATTTTCATTCATTACACAATCAATCAAATCTTATAATTTTTTACAAATTTTAATCTTTACCAAATTATGCTAAATCAAATTTAAAACTTTTCCATATGAGTAAGATTTTGTTTTATTTTTATTGAAAAGATTTTATTTTGAGAAAATATGGAAATTCACATTTAATTACAAAAATCTTTATCATTTTGTTACTTTTTTTATTTTTAATATTTTATTAAAAATAATTTGATTTTGAAAAAAAAAAAAGATAATAAAGAAATCGATATTTAAACCAAAAACTTTTTACTTTTTATTTTTTTATTTTTTCATAAGACAGACAACAAAAAGAAAATATTTCCCACAAAATATAAACAAAAATTCTATTGAAAAATTACTATTAATTAAGTAAAAAAAAATGATGAAATGAAATATTGGACAAATTTAGGGGTCTACACACATCTAAAGAAATCATGCTATCTCAAGGGAAATATGCCCACAACCTCCTAAACAAAACTAAAATGCAACGAGCATCTAGCATGAGCACACATATGGCCACATCTACTCAAGACTCACCAAATGATGATCAACCTATGATGCCAAACTATACAGAAACATTGTAGGTTCCTTACAGTATCTGACACTCACTCAACCTAACATTGTGTACGTAGTGAACTGAGTATATCAACAACTCCAAAATTCAACAACTAAGGACTTTAATGTTGTGAAAAAGAATCCTACGCTGCATTCAAGGAACAATGGATCATGATATCACCTTCTATAAACATAACTCCACTAACTTATATGGTTTTTGTGATGCAGACAGGGGTGGGTGTCCTTTCACTAGACGCAGCACCACTGGATTTTGCATATTCATTGGAGTGAATTGCATTTCACAATATTCCAGGAAGCAACCTACTATTGCTCCATCAAGCTTAAAGGCTGAATATCGAGCCATGGCCAGCACAACAGCTGAACTTACATGGATTATCTACATCCTTCGTGACATTAGCATTCCATTATTAAACACACCACAATTGTATTATGACAATATGAGTGCATTTTATATACCTGTTAATCATGTATTCCATGCTAGGACAAAACACATAGAGTTGGACTATCATTTTGTAGGCGAGAAGGTAGTACTTGGGCTACTCATTACGAAATACGTAACCTCTAAACAACAGCTCGCCGACATCCTAACCAAACCATTGACAAAAGCTGTTTTCAATCACTACCTTAAGTCTGAGAAAGGATGATAAAAACAACAAAGTATCAGTAGCCAAATGACACTAAAATATTAGCTGGACACAAGTAGATTCCTTTTCATTAGATAAATTGGCTGGAAGTACAAGCTGGAAATCAATCCCTCAAATCAGCAAGAATCTCTAATTATTGCACTATCACAACCAATCAATCTTGCCATATGTACCTACTATTTTCCTTTTCCATTTTTTGACTATTGGGCATAAATTCTTTCCTTGTAAATTCTCTAGCCGTTACAAGCATAATTCCTTAGATGGAAAAATGCCTTCAAATATCTTTCTGCTCACGGGTTTTGGCAAAGACAATCAAGAAATTTTGCTTAACTCATAAGCTTTTGATCCTTTGTTGCTCACTCTAAAGTTTGGCTAAAACTCTATATAGATGACACTGATACCATATCATGGTTTCCATTTCAAACCAATTGACGATGAGAAGAGTAGTTCATGTCTATTATAAACCTTTTGTTAATTATTCCTACTCTTTTTTCCTCAAAATTTATAGGTTTCATCTCAAAATCAACTAGCAATTATAAGAGTAGTTCATCGATCTTATAAACTTTGCATTATGTCTCTTGAGTTTTTTGATGTGGAATCTTTAACACTTGTAGTCCATGAATTTTCACTAATAAGTCTTTCTTTTTCATTTAATTTTCGAAAGAGGCATTACTTTAGAAGCATTAAAAAAGGTTCAACCGATCGACTTCTACTAAAACATACTTCCCAATTTCTTGAAGGAGAAATCAAAGGAAGAATATAATAAACTACGCACCAAAGTTAAGCTTACGGTTTGTTTGACGGGAAAATTATCTTCTTTTCAGATTCACTCAATCAAATAATTAAATTATGTGAATATCCTTGTTGGATGTTGTTTAATGGATTTGAATCTGAAAACAATTTTTGAATTTTGCAATTCAAATAGGAGAAATTCTTAAAACAGTATTTTTATGTTTTCGGTTAATTTTGAAATTTAATACTCATAATTACACTGAAGTTGATAAAACTTTAGTAAATATACTATTTCGTGATATAAACTCATTTTATTTTTGGTAAAAATTAAATTATTTTGTACTATAATAAATTATAAATTATATAATATTATCAGCATTATCCAATAACAATTATACAAAAATTATAACCTAAAATATGTTTATAAATTTATTAATAATATTTGAGAGTCAATTAAATATTGAGTCAGATAATTTAACATTATGTGCTGGTCCTGTAAGTAAATTTAAAAGAATTTAGACGGAATGAATTCAAACTATTATCTAGAATTTAATATACTATGAGTTTCGTTGTCAACTAACTGTAGTAAAGTTAGACGGTTGTCCTGTGAAATTAGTCACACATAAGTTGGCCCGAATACTTACGGATATTAAAAACAAAAGTCGATAATTACCATTAGTTTTATTATTTAGGAATATATTACTAAACACAATTTGAACAACTTGATCCCACTTTCTAAATCTGTTACCAGGAACGTATTAGAAAATATTGGAAATATATGAAATACAACTAAGTTTTTTTATTCAATCTTTTGTTTCCAAATTTATTGAGCTATTTTTTAGTTTCATAGGGCATTTAAATACAATCATCATTGACAAAGAACATCACTAGCTCTTTCTCTCTCTCACCATGAGAAGAGGGAGAGTACTGGAGAGGGAGAGAGCGTGAGGAGAGAGGGAGAGAGCGTGAGGAGAGAGAAAGATAGCTGAGAGATTCAGAACCCTCGGATAACATTTTTAAATTTTCAATTTTGACTCTAATAATTTTCCGTGGTTAATATCATGGTTTAAATATCGACTTGACTATATATATTTTTTACATCACTGAGGTGGGAGGATCGAAGTTACAATCTCTTGGTTGAAGATATATGCTAATTACCGCTAAGTTATGCTCATGAACGGTTTCGTTTGAATAATCTAGGATAATTTGATAAAAAAGATAGTTTGTTGGGTCAATTCCAATTTAAAGAGAAAAAAGTTAAAAGAAAATAAAAAACAAAAGCAAAAGTTTAAAGAGATGTCTATATATCTCTCAAGAATTAGCTTTTCAATGGTGTGGGTTCCTACTTAATTAACTTTTTCAAAGCATGCTATCAGCTCGAGAGGGCAATCGTCTAAAGAAGTTACTAGGAACCGATGGCATCTTACTCCTAAACCTAGGATGCCGAAGCCAATAAATCCCTGCAACCAAAGCCACAATCTTAAACGGAGTAATATACAATGCAATAGCCACAACAAGGCAAAACACCACATAAAGACTCGTAGCTCTCGGATCTCTCCAGCTGAGCAACGTCCGAAACCTGTTAAGAATATAAATGATTAAATATATCGAGCCAGTACAACATATGTTGGTAGCAGGAAATTGTTGTAATATTCTTTTAAGTTTATAGGTTTAATGGTAATTTAACGAACCTTTCTCCTTGTGTAGCTATGTCACCAACCACTGTTTGGATTCGCCCCGCCACGCTCCTCAACCTATCATACCTCATTCGCGCCACATCCTGCGCCTTCGATGTTGGAAAAGTGTCGAACTCCTCATCCAGTTCATCTGCGTGAACTGCCTCCGCCCACGACAACTTTATATCCATGTGCGGCGGGTGCCTCGGCCGAAACCTGAAGTTCCATATCCCAATCAGAAACATGTAGAGGAAAGTTGTGGGGAGGATGAGTTCCGGGAAGCAGATGAGGATGAAGTAGAGGATGTGGACGAGGATCGAAGTGATAGGGTTTTTCCACTGGCAAACCTCCCCGAGCCATCGGTTCATCGAGATAACGCCAGAGAAGAGGGAGACGATTCTGAAGAAGTTGGCCTTGCTTCTCCTCATGCTCCACATATGGGAATCCACGTCTAACATGTATTCTACGACTTCTTTTCGTAACGATGGCTCGGCTCGGCCGAGCCTTGCGGCTACGATGTTCATGGCTTGGAATCTTAAGCTGTCTAGTTGGTTGACGGTGAAAGGGTGAAGATAATGCATTTTGGGCAAGAGGGGATGGCCATAGAGGTATATTATGTGGGCTAGGGAAAGGCAAGTGAATCTCACGGCTAGTTGGAGCTCCCCCATCTTCTTTAAACCAGATGGTTGTAACACCAAAAGTGGGTAAGAGTGGGTGTAGATTCGATCCATTTCTAGAGTAGAAAGCCTGATTCGTACCTGTTAACAATACGAGTGAATGATTAAGCAAATCTTATTTCAGTCTCTAAACTTTCAACTTTATTCTATCTTGGTTGGTTCTTAACTTTTAAAATCTCTACTTTACTGTATAAACATAAAAAAAGAAGAATCATTTTGGTCTCTAAGTTTTTAAAATATTTATTTTACACTTAATATTTATCCAATTAATACTCGCTTTAATTTGAATAACCCACCACTCAACTCAAAAAGCTTAAGTACAGAGGACCTCTCACGCTGATACCGTATTAAAGATGAATAAAACACTACTACACTACTCAGTTCAAAAAAGTAAATTGATGGATTGGATAAATTTAATTAATTTATTGGGTATCTAATGCAACATATACTAAAAGCAAAACCATTATAAGGCAAGTTTGTTATTTTTCAAAAGGCGTATGAGTTAAAATCAAACATTTCAAAATCAAATGACTAAAATGGTTACTTTTTTTAAGTTCAAAGACTAAAATAGACGTTTTTAAAATTTTAGTACCAAAATAGTTATTCTCTACCAATATTTGATGAAAGACTAAAATAGAATAAAGTTCAATGTTCAAAGATGAAACACATATCATAACCTATTCTAAGCTTTTAAGTCTTGTACTATCGAATTGAAATTATCGTTACCTTCCCGATTCTCGAGTCGTTCTTGTCATTCCCACCCAAGTGGCAGTTGTCAAAGACCCCAATAGTAATAACCGTACAAGGATCATAAACCTCCCAAGTATACTGCTCATTCCACCTAGGGCTAAAGCTTTGAGTCACAGTCCTTGTCCTCACCCACTTGTGGCCATACTTAGCCACACAATAAGCATCCGTACTCCCCTTCCCCTCATTACTCTTCTTCATTGGCTGCAGCCCTTGAGCACTCAATATCCCCACTTCCAAAATCCCAATGGGCTGCTTCCACAGCTGCCTCGCCGTTGGCCTCACATCACTTATATACATTGTGGACTCATCCATCACATGGTAAGCCCCTTCCAAACACACCCTCAAGTGGATTCTACTCGAAAACTTCAGCTCGTGCCGCTTGTCGCCTTCCAAGGCCCCGAAGCCAAACTTCTCGAGATTGAACCATCGCGAGTGCACGGTTCGGTGATCCAAGCGCTTCTCGAAGCCGTGGAGGGGCGTGATAAGCCTCCCCATGACCTCGTCCTTGGCGGATGAGAGCTTGTTTTCCACTGTCAGCACGAGCTGCTCCTCGAAGGGCTCGGCCACCACGAAGATTAGATCCTCGTTCCATTGTGGGTTTGTGGTCTTTGTCGGAGACAGCTTTGTTTTGAGGATTTGGTTTCCTATGTGGATTTTTGCGAAGGCTTGTGGGGGTTGGGACCTGTCTTGTGGCTCCACGTCTTGTGCTTCTATCACGTTTACTCTTAGGTACCATAGCTTGGGCGACACGTACACTTTTGACCTTATGTTGTATACGCCCTCGCCGTGGACCGAGGCCGCGTCCGAGTGCCACGCGTCCGGGAAGGCCTCGTCAGCCTGCGTCCCCATCCAGACCGCTAGCATGATCTCCCCTTTCACCTGAGAGATTAAATTTACTGTAATTTATTAGATTAGCTTAAAAACTTTGAGAATTTAGTGGTGTTGTATGAATTGAGGAGGTCAAGTTATATGGCACATAGTAGGTAATATTATTTCCTTTTCAATTGATATCAATAAATCACTTATCTGTCTCGTACTAGATAAAGTTAAAAATAATAAAAAATACTGGGAAGGATAAAGTACTTCAACTGTATTTTAAGTTTAAACTTTTGGTTTCATTAATTTAGTGTTGAAATTAATATCTCCTTAAAATAAAATTTGAAAATTGCTGGTGAACAAATCAACAAATCATACGAAATTTAAATAACAAAATACTTAAATTCATGTTAAAGAAATGTCCAAAACAAAATCAAGAAAACAAAAGAGACTGAAGGTATAGCAACAAAATTCCCAAATCCAACTAATTAGAAATATCCAACACTGTTATGAATGTGGATAGCGAATCACAACTTATTTTAAATTTAAGATATCAATTTTATAAAACATAAAGTTTAAAGTTAAAATCGACTAGCTCATCCACGAGTTAAAATTTTCATCATTTACAGCGACTAAATTGATGAGTTTAGTGGTGGTTTAACATTACCTTAGTATCGCCTTTTCTGTCCTCCAACTTGTACCACTGGGGCGCCAAGGGACTATCCGGTGGGACTCTGGTGGGCACTTCATTCAAATCAAACACTACTTTCCCTACATATTGATCTCTCGGCACCATCTCTTTATCTCTCACAAAAACTTCGAGAACTGTTGACTGAATCTTGTCTTTGGAGAAAGCAAAAACTTGGTTGTTCCATTCCGGGTTAGTTCTCTTCTCGTAATGTTGTGTTCTTCCTTTGTAATTCCCAAGCTTCACTTCCACATATGGGTCGCAGCTCCCTGTCATAGGGTCCGGTGGCAGGTCCTTCGCCTTCACCACGCGCACGTAAAGATAGAACATCTGCTCCACAAGGTCGTATGTGCTCGTCGCTCGCTCGCTCGTTATCCATCCCCCGCCGCCACGTAGTCCCCCGTGCGGCCATCGCTCACCAAGCTGTGGTTTCGTGTCCTTCAACTTGTAGTCCTCCTTCTCGTTGCCTGGCGCCGGTGCACTCATTGGTACAAGCTGGTTTAAAGCCAACCGTGATACCAACTGTCACAATCGCACTCTGTCACAACAATTTGGAAACCAGGTTTTAAAGAGAATTTTTTCACGAAACGTAGTTGGAGAAAACAATCAGAAAAGCATTGAATTTCATGGCTTTTTCTTGATCTTTCTTTTCCAAGAAAACAATTATGAAAGAATTCTCTCAAAGTTTTGAAATGGGTTGATCTAATTTGTTGGGTTAAGATTGAGAATTATGAGGTGTGTTTGAGGGAGTTCCAAGTATAGTGCAAAAAGGGAGGCTTTTTTTTTGCTTTGTTTAAAAGCTATAAACTAAGAGTGGAGAATCATGTGCAATTAAGCTGTCAAAGTTTAAAGTTTTTTGAGGAAAAAAAAGTGAGTGTGTGAGGTATAGTTGTTCAAAAATTCCCTTCCTATAGTGAGAAGGAATCAATACCCCACTTTGAAGGACAAAGATAAGCTTTTTTAAAATTTTCAAAGGAGGAATATATGTGGAAGGAATCTCACCAATATGCTTTATTTGATTATTTTGGTTCATTGGGACTTGAGGAGCTTTTACATTTCATTTGTAACCATTTTAACTAGTAAAATTTGTATAATATTAAATTGTACAAATTAAACTAAACTAATATCTACTTTCTCTCTTAATCCTTTGGATTTGATTTCAATGTCTTCTTATTTTGAGTGGGGAGTGAAAATTTAAGTTTGTAGAAAGAAAAGAAAATGTTACATAAAGTTGATATTATTTTATTATACTACTAGAAAACTGGTATTCCATTACAGTTATGAACAATAAAAAAGATTGGAAACAAAAACAAACTGTCACAAATTGCGGGGTACGTTTTCATGTGGGAAAAAATGCTAATTTTCGGGTTTTTATAATTTTATGACAGTTAAAAACTGTCCCAAAAACTGATTTTTTTTGTTTGAATTCAATCACAGTCAATAACTGTTCGTTGAGACGTGATTTTGTCAGAAAAAAACGATGATTTACGAATTTTTACATATTTTATATGACATTTCATAAATATCACGAAAAATTAATAAAAAAAATAGTATTCTATGACAATTAATTTGACCATTTTAAGAATTTATGACAATTAAAAAAATGTCACAAATCGTTCTAAACATGTTTTTTTTCGTGTATTATTTATTTATGGTTAATTTTTTTAGTGGAAAGAGCAGACTCTAATCAACATATTTAGATACGTGAATATACCATTGAAATGTTATTTGACGTTTGAACTCCCATGCACCTACCAAAAAAATCTGAACTAAACATTCTTTTTTTGAATGACATATATCCAAGTGTATAGTCTTGTTAATTAATAGAATATTAATTTAATCACACATTAGTTTTATATTAACAAAATGCATTTTTTTAAGGATCTAATTGAGAAGTTTTAATACAACAAAGGGAAATTTTATAAATAAATTTATAATTTCAAAAGATTATAGATTGGATAAAAACCTTAATCTCATCGGTAAATTTAGCCTATGACATATTTGCAAGTGAAGTTAGACTTCTGTCCCTTGCTTTTAGAAAATGTACACTGTTTACATAATTAGTTAAAATATATTTAGCCCTTGTATTAAAAATTTAATCTTTTTTTATCCATATGTTTTCTAAAGTTTATATTTTTAATATCTTAAAATGCAATAAAATCCGTATATTTCAAAGGAAGTAATCTGTTGGATGTGAATTCTCAACCTACACGTGGCATGCTATGGTTGGCTATTCACGCGTCGCCCCATGCGAGTGTATTTACCTCGGTCATGAGTTCTCATGTCGAGCCGACCAAATATATTACTTGGACCTCGAGAACCTTGTCACCTTACCTATAAATAGGACCGTTCCACTCCATTTCAAGGTACGCGATCAACCCAATTCTCTCTCTCGAGTTGACTTGGACGCTTACTGACTTTAGTATCGGAATTTCTATTCTGTTTTGCAGGTCCTCTGCACGGCATCTGGAGTTCACTGCTTAGCTCGTCTTAATCGATTCGAGACTTGCAGATTTGGTCATTCATGACCAAACATAATCAAAATCCAATCAATAACCTTTTTTTTCTTAGTCTGAGTCTATCCAGTCAAAATTATGAACATAATAATGGAGATATCATTTAGGACGCTAGTAATTCTACGCCATTATAGGTATAAGAAAGATTTTAAAACTAGATTTAAAACATTGTATATCAAACAATTCTTAGAAAGAAAAATTTTGAACTTACATGGAATGGTTAATTAAGGAACAAAATCACACCAAATAATTTTTGATAAGAATGAGATATATATTTTATTTACGACTTCGATATTATTTTTCAACCAAAATAATTCCTTCTAATTTTCTTACTCAATTTTATGTTTTCTAACGAACATAACTTGTAACACGTTGGTATCGTGAAAATATAACAATACATCACGAAATTCATGTAATAGGATCACAAAAGTTTTTGGGGACGAATTTTGACCTTTTAGCGATAAAATATGTCGTCGCTGAAACCCTGAATTTCGATAATGAATCATGCAAAATGGTGGTCTGAATTGAATAACCATTTCATTTATTTAATTTTATCTTGTTTGAAATTGCATTGCCAAGCCATTTCATTGTTGAGATAAAGACAAGTGCAACTATAAAGATAAAAAGAAAAATTTTGGAAGACCTAAATTGTAAAGAAGGGTTGAGAGTTGGTTGAAAGAAAAGCAAAAGGAAACATGTGGACATAAAGAAGCTTTTGCCCATTATTCCTCTTCCTTTATATATTCTCTCCTCAATTTTGGATTCTTCTTGTTCTTCCTTCCCCTTCCACAAGCAACTTTTGGTTCCTATTATTTTAATTGTCACTTCCCAAGCTGTGAAAAGAAATTATTCAATCAATTATTTATTTGTCTTCAAAAATTTCACATAAAATGTTTGAAGTCACTTTAAACTTTTAAATTTGTATTCAGTAGATTCTTAGAATTTAAAGTATCCCGTAAATTTGTATTCAGTAGATTCTTAGAATTTAAAGTATCCCGTAGATCATGGCTATTATACACAAATTTTAAAAATTCAAAAACTCATTAATTAGACACAAAATTAAGTTTAAGGACAACTTTGTTAGACATTTTGTGTTTTAAAGTTCAGGAATCTATAGATTCAATATTATTGAAAATTTAGAACCTATATTAGATACTTTTTAAAGTTTAGTAACTTGTTAGACATAATCCTAAGAATTCAGGACCAAATTTATAATTTAACTTGATAAATCATTTCTACACCGGTGGAATTAAACTAACACATGACTCTAACGTAAGTAGTCCGAAATTAGTAGCTTGCTTTTAAAGGTGTAGTTAGAATAATTTTCCATCATTTTTTAAGTAATATTATGAAGAAATGAACTTAAACAAAAATAGTGAAGCCTTTTTTTATATGGTTATTTATTATAAAATAATGTCTGAATCATTATGGTTTTAAACCATTTTTAATTTACAAATTCCAAGAGCAAAACAAAAGTTTAATTATTTATAGTTATCTTATTTTTTAATCATACTTTGGAGGTAACTTTCCCATTTGAATGCAATTCAAAGAAAGATGATTTTGAGAAAACTTTAGGAGAAAGTTGTACATTAGACAAAATGTGACATAAAAATCAAAATATATATGGACATCCCAATGAAAGAATAAAGGTAAAGTTTGTTTAAATATTCCCTAATTTTGTGTATACATAATTTAACTTTGTCCACTGTTTTTTTCTTTCTTTCTTTCGGCAAATTCCTTCATAAAACTCCACTTTTTAAGGGCAATGGTGTTCCTAACATTTAAAAAGGATTAATTGTAGGGTTTTTTTTTTTTTTTTTTTTTTGAAAATAGTGGATTTAGCTTGAATGAGTGCAAATTTGCCCCATCATAAAATTGGCACAAATGTTAGAACTTCTATATTAGTGATTTTTTTATGTGATTTACTTCCATAAAAAATTATAGTAGTGATATACGTTATATTGGTATAATAGAGATAGACTTTACCAATAGTACATTAAATGGTGTGTTAGTGATGTATTTTATATTAGTCATTGTTATCGGGTAAACCCAAGGCAACACGCATCCAAGTTCCAATCAAGCCACATGGATCACAATGAGGAGCGAGCACACCAGGTCCAAAAATCAAAGCACATTAGTTTAGGGCCTAGTGTACTTGGACAATAGGTCGAGAGACAGCCACAATCGAGGCATTAACACCTTGTGCCCAAATGGCGATACGCTCTGAAGGATCATTCAGTTATGCCCCCCTCCTGTAGTGCATAGAGTGAAGGAAAATGTCGGTTGTCTCTCCACAACCCACAGGCGCAACATATTAGTCTTTGTGTTTGCGTCTCCTTCTTCGAGCATCCTTCTCTCCACATATACAAGGGAGGATAAACCTTAAAAAAGGTAAGTCAAAATTCTCTACACAACTCTTTGGGAGAATTCGACACACATGCACTTAGGCATTGAAGTGCATTCGGCAGAGAGCATTATACCCATGCTAGATTGTTTTGTGCAGGTGAACTCTGAGCTGGTAGACGAAGATGTACGTGGCATCTCCCAGAAATCGACATCAACATTGGTACATCAGTGTGATAGACTTTATCGATGATAAAAAAAATAATAGTATATTAGTAATATACAACATAAATTATAATATTTGCAAATTATTTCTTTGTGACAAATTTGTAAATATGGCCATCTAATTTTACAACCCATTATAATTTTCCTTAATTCTACCTTAATATCCTAGTTTATTTGAATAAAATAATTCAAAATTTGAAATATTAAACAAATATTAAAAGATTGAGAATAAAATTAAAACATTTGAAAATTGAGATGGCAAAATTGAGACCAATTATTATTAGTTAGGGGCATTTGATCTAGTTTATTTGATCTTAATTTTACCTCTCACCTAAGTACTTGGTTTCAATATATTTTCTCTTTTAACATCGAATTAAAAGATTGAGAATAAATTAAAATGACAAAATTAGAACTATCAATTACATTTTATACAATTTAGCCCAAAAAACTAAGGTATCATGATTGGGCTTGCAAGATATGTGAGAAGTGTTTGGGCCAACGATAGGGTGGAGTTTGGATGGAGTTCAATGGAGAAATTTATGGGAGGCAATGCAGGAATGACCAAAATAATAACATCATTTAAAAAATTACCAAATATATCAAATATTACATGGTTAAATGACATTTTTTTTAAATCTTGAATAATTTTGTAGAAAAATATACCTTTGTAAATAACTTAAATGCAATTTAAAATGTCATACTTTACAACTCATTTTCCACAAACTTACCGCTGCCACTCCCCGTCTATTCCATCGTTGCAACTCGCTGACCGCTGCCCAACCATTCCACCGTTGCAACCCGTCGGCCGCCATCCATCCATTTTGTCCGCTCCTGCTACCCAACCATTCTTAGTCATAGCTCTCTGCCACCGTTGCAACTCGCCAGAAATTAGTCTACATGTCGCTCGTCGTCCGCGGCACCTAATCCAGATCCATGCTCGCCACCCATTTCACCCGCTCCTGTCACCGTTCTTGTCCATCGTATTATTTTATTTTTCACTTTATTTTATATATTTTTTTTATTTATTAAAAAATATTTATTTTAGTTTTTATTTGTTTTTTTAATTATTCCTTTTAAAAGAAAAAGAAAATAACTACCAAACATTAAATTTAAAAGTAATTAGTTTTTTTTTACTTAAATTTAGATAAGAAATAAAAAAAGTTATTTTAACTAAAAAGATTTTGTTTTTTCTTTATTTGTTTTAACCCTTTCAATTATTTGGTCAAACCCTCTATTCTTCTTCCTTATTTTCCTCCTTCTTTTTGTTTAATTTTACGGAGGAAAGTTGTAGAGTAGAGGCACGCATGGATATAGAGAGCACACGGAAGAATGATTTGGGCGAAGAAATTTTTTATTTCTTATTTTTTTTCTTCCCCTTAGTCTCTAAAGGCGGTGCAATAGAACCGACACAC
Source organism: Momordica charantia (assembly GCF_013281855.1). NCBI lineage: Eukaryota > Viridiplantae > Streptophyta > Magnoliopsida > Cucurbitales > Cucurbitaceae > Momordica > Momordica charantia. The sequence goes on along the minus strand of NW_028275157.1, from coordinate 10,430,262 downwards.
AGCAAGACTTCGGTGCACACCTCATGACCTCCATTGTTGCCTTGAACCATCCTAAAGCCTGGTGGTAAAAATCTCTACACAGTATACCTCATACACTTCTTTTAATAATAATAAAAAAAAATTCTTTTGAATAAAGAAACCAAAATTTTCCTTTTAAAGAACATAAACTTTTTAAAATAAGTTTTGAAAAATAATTTTTCTTAGAGTAAAATAAAATAATTTTTAAATAAAGTAAACAAAAAGTTAATTTTATTTAAATAAAAGATTTTGCATTAAAGTTTGTTAAATTAGAAAAAAATAATAAAGTTTTTATAAACTAAATCTTGTTTCAAAAATAAATTGGATTCTTTAAAATTTCCATTAGAAGTTTAGAAGGTTTTTTTTAGGAAAGCTTTTAATAAGATTTATTATTTTTTGTTTCATGTCTTCTAATGAATTTTGTTTTCTTATTTTTTATTTATTTTTAAAAAGAGGGATTTAAAAAAATAGAGAGATTTAAAGAAAATTGTTTTTTAGAGACTTGTTTTAAAATAAAATCTATTGTTAACATTTCGAATTTACACTAAGTTGTTTAAGTTGTTATAAGAGGGGAATGAAATCTTTTTTTAAACGACCTGATTTTTGGAAAAGATCTTAACAATTTGTTTTAAATAAAATTGATTTTTTTTAATCTATATTAAAAAAAAATTGTTGTTTTAATTTAACAAAATTCGTAGGCTTTTTTTAGTTTTAAAAAATAAATTAAAACGTTTGATTTTGTAAAAGAGTTCTTAATTTACATCTAAAGTGTTGGTGTAACGGAGAGATATTTGGTTTTTAATGTATATGACCTAAGTTCGAATCTTTTAAAACCTCATTTTATAATTGTTTTTACTAAATAATTATTTTAAATAAAAGATTTCGTTTATAGTTTTATTTTTAAAACAAATTTCAAAATTTTAAAATTTATATTGTAAAAAGGATTATAATTTATATGTTGAAGTGGTGGCACATTGGTGAGATGCCAGAGAATCAAATCTCATATCGCGAGTTCAAATATCAATGTTCCTTAGAATTAAAACTATTATTTATTTTTTTGTTAAGTAATTATTTAAAAAACTCCAATGACGAGAATTGGAACCTTTTTTTTTACCAAATAAAATAATAGGATAATTTTTTACAAAATGTGGTATCATTTTCAAGCTGGTGTCGTAGGGTGCTAACACCTTCCCTACGCTCAGTCGACTCTCAAACCTAAAATCTGTTTTTCGTAAACCAAGTTTTTAAATAGCTGACCAATCACACCTCGTAAATGATTGGTGGCGACTCCAAACCATTATCTCGGAAGAGATCCTTCAGGAAATGACGTCGGCCGCTCCGCGTCGCAATGACGTTAAATCAAGTCTTCCCGTGTAAAGGTTTTACTTGTCTGGAGGTTTATGAGATTTATTTAAATGGGACTTCATTTTTAAAAAATTAAAAATGTTTTAACTATTACCTAACCTCTTTCCTCTTTTATTGCTAGGGATGTTAGTGAAATGTCAATTTTTTATTGTTAGGGATGTTAGCGAAATGTCAATTTGTAAATTGTAAAAACCACCCCTCAACTGTAATAATTGTTGTAATTACACTCTTAAAATTTTAATGGTGAAAATTAAACCTTCCAACTTTTATAAATGAAAAAATTAAACCCCTAAACTTTCAATAGTATGGTTTAACAACTATAAAATTAGACCCTTGAAATTTTCCATGGTAAAAATTAAGCCCTAAAATTTTTAAAAATTCGATCTATACGTTTTTCTCTGCCTTTCACAAAATTTCCCAAGAAAATCTCCAATTCTGGTTCGATTCTTCAGATTCATGTAGCACACGTCTCTCTCTACTTTCGTGATATGGATCTTCTTTCTCTCTCTATCCTTTCAATCTTCTTCAACGTTCTCTCCACTCTCGGGTCTCTTCAACTAATTAATGTACCAAGCAAAAACAAGTTTTATTTCATACCACTCTTCATTTTTTGCATTTCCCATTTCTATTTTCACCCATATATTTCATTTTCAGGGCTTGAAAGTCGAAGGTAACATTTTCAAAATATTTATATAAAAATAAAAGGCTCCTCTCCTTCCGATCTACCGTTCCTTACAATCCATTGAATTCCAATTTCTCATCTCCAAATCTTTGGATTGATCGCTAAAATCATCGTATGAGTCCTTAACCTTGTGCCATTTTGAGCAAACCCCATATTGAATCTCCCCTCATTTTTCACATAAAATGTTGCTCTGTTTCTGGCGGAGACATGGTCGGTTTCCATGGCTTCTCCAGTAGACAAAGTTAATTGGAATCTCCGAGCTTCGATGAAGATCTGCGGCAAATCGTGGATCAGAGAAAGAGGAAGATAATGATATTGAATCGAGAACTAAGAATCGGGCTAAAATTAAAAAAACACACAATTTATCCTCCCCTTCTAATTTCCCACCAACACCATTGTCTCAAATTCTTGTCGAAGAGAAAGGGCTAGAATTGTCAAATACATCTCATTTTAAAAAATGTTAGAGTTTATTTTTTTCCTTTGAAATTGTAGATGGTGTAATTTTATAGCGGGTAAAAGTTTAAGAGTTTAATTTTTATTATTGAAAGTTTAGGGATTTAATTTTTTTCATTTATAAAAGTTGGAGGATTTAGTTTTCACCATTGAAAGTTTAGGGGTGTAATTGCAACAACTACTATAGTTGAGGGGTGGTTTTTGCAATTTACCCAATTTTTTATTATTCAACTTTTATATAAGATGTCAAAGTAGCAGTAATTGGCATATATCTTCAACCTACCCCCACTTCTCGTTTTTAATTTATTAGTGGAGGAAGAAGCTTAAGTAAACACTTGTTTGAACTATTTTCTGTGGTGACTCCCAGTCTTTGATTTGCTTGTTTTTATGTATATTTAGCTACGTGCAACTATATTGTGATTGTAATTATGACGAGATTTTTGACATAATAAATAATAAATGAAGTTGTTGTCAAATCATTTGATAAAAGAATCCAAATTGATTAAATCATTCCATTTAAAACAAATTTAATGTAAAAGTTGAGAAATATTTGAATTCTCTTGAAGCCTTGGTGGGCTATTTTACTATGGATCATTTATTAAAATAGGTGTTCTTCCATGTTTGGGGAGGAGTTGTAAAAGTTGAACAATAAAATTACTATTCAACTCCCACACATTACATTACTATTGGATTCCCATATCAATATTCAACTCTACACTATTTTCCTCTCTATAAACAAATTATTACAGCTTCCAAGAATTATTTATTTAGAGTGTGTTTGGTATAATTTACTAACTAATTTTAGATAAATAAAAATACTTTTAAAAATATACGATCTTTGATAACAAATAAAAAAAACATTTTAGAAAATTGGGTTGATTAATTTAATTATTATTATTTTTTTAAGAAACATTCAGAGAGATGATTATCCAAAGAAAATTTATTTTATAAGTAATTGAATACTCTTTGTAGTTTAAACACCCGAGATAATTACTCAATGTGAAAGAAATGCTTAAATTAAAACATATACTAAACTCTCCCTTATTATTTTAGTCTAAATGATTAATTATAATTATTTATGTTTGGTTTCACATTTTCTAAAAATTATTTTGATTTAACTAAAATGTTTTTAATAAGTAATTTTTGTTTTCGAAAGTACTCTTATATTTTCTTTTAATTACATTACTTTTAAAATTGACCTTACGGCCGTTGCCGAACATAATTTTTAAATGGAAGTGATTTTGGTCAAACAAAAATGATTTTTGTTCATTTCAAAATCATGGCTTTCAATGAGTTTTGTGAACCATTTATTTTAAACACTTTTTTCTAGTAATTATCTCTTAAATGCTTAAACTAGTTAATAAATGTGTCAACAATTTTAAAGTCACTTTTTTAAAAATCATCTCTCAAGTGTTTCTTCAAAAGAGTTTTCAAAGCAATTAAAATCTTTAAAATATATATTTTTAACACTTTTAGTAATCTAAAACCATTCAAAAAATTGTACTAAACACATTCTAAACTAGTAATTCTTTAAAAAATGCTAGTAAGAAATGTATTTTTATTTAAAAAATATTTTCTTCGAAGATCCCCTGCAAAGCCCCTTGCCTAACTTCTATCTATTTTAGGTTTTGTACTCTCAAAATATATAACGAGTTCAAATCTGGTGGCGTAGTGGATTTGTGGCCGAATGGGGATACCCTCCCCGGTTTTTCCTCTAGCATGCATGGTCAAGGCTTGCCCCGCCCCCTCACCCACCTCCATTCGGAGATGAGTCCCGCAACGTCAATTACAGTGTTGAGTGGCCGTAGACAGACCCTAATTCTAAGGATCCAACTGGAGAAGTCACACCGCATAGATTTCAGGTTATAAAAAAAAAAGTGCAGTTTCTTCTCTTCTGCAAGTTGTATGCAGAAAATCCATCACACTACAACTGTAGCTATTGACTTTGCTACCTTTAATGAGAATGGCCCGAGTTTCCGAGTCCCCACCTTCATAAAAATCTCTACACCCCACTAATTAAAACCAACCATATCTTCATTCTTTGAGTTTACCAATCTATTAATATCCTCATGAATAAGCTCATTACAGTATTCAGCTTTCAATCCATAAATCTTTGTGTCTCACTGAAATCCATGGCTCTTCCCGTTACTAATCTCAAGCTCCCATGGCTGCCTCTCTTCTTCTTCTTCCTCCTTTTCAACTTTGTTCTTTCAGAGCTCTGCCACCCAGATGACAAGAAGGTCCTACTCAAAATCAAGAAAGCATTCAATGATCCCTACGTTCTCTCTTCATGGCACCTGGAAACTGACTGCTGCGAGTGGTACTGCATCGAGTGCGATCGGGCTTCCCACCGTGTTATCTCTCTTACGATCGTCTCCAGCGAACTCTCGGGCCAAATCCCACCGGAGATCGGCGACCTTCTGTTCCTGGAAACACTCATGCTCCACAAGCTCTCCAATCTGACTGGTCCCATCCAACCAGGCATGGCAAAGCTTCACCACCTCAAGTTTTTTTGGATTAACTGGACCAACATTTCTGGTTTGGTCCCGGACTTCCTCAGCAATCTCACCAATCTCACCCATCTCAGCCTGTCCTTCAACAATCTAACCGGAACCATCCCAAGCTCGCTGGCGAAACTCCCCAACCTCGGCGCTCTCCAGTTGGACAGAAACAAGTTAACAGGACAAATCCCGAACTCATTCGGGTACTTACCTGGAGATCAGGCTCCTTCCCTTTACCTTTCCCACAACCAACTTTCTGGGAAAATCCCACCCTCTTTGTCCAGACTGAACTTCACCGTAATCGATTTGTCCCAAAACAAACTCGAAGGCAATGCATCCATGATATTTGGTGAGAACAGGACAATCCAGATCATTGACTTATAAAGGAATCTGTTGGAGTTCAACTTATCCAATATTGTGTTTACCCAGAGCCTGACTTCGCTGGATCTTAACCATAACAAGATATTTGGAGGCATTCCAGGGGAGATAACAAAACTGAATTTCCAATACTTGAATGTGAGCTACAATAGGCTGTGCGGAGAGATTCCAGTGGGTGGATAGTTGCAGAGATTTAATATGTATTCATATTTTCACAACAGGTGTTTGTGTGGCACACCACTCAGTAGCTGCAAATGATCAATTTCTCCCTCAATCATTCAGATTTGAACTTTACTTTCAGAAACAAGAATGCAATTTAAGGCTAAAACGAACAATGTTACTCAATGAAACTTATTAACAGAACACGTTCCAAAATAATTGTGTGTGATGTGGGAAAAGAGCAATTATGATGTTGTTATTGATCTTTATCGCAGAGCCCTAGATTATTGATCATTAACGTATAGAAGAGAAACAGCAGAAACAGCAAATAAAGAACAATTTCAGCGAAGATCAAACGGATTGAGCCCTAAATTAGTTAAACGAGATGAAGATAGATAGCAAAATCTAAATTCTAACCTAGAGAAGAACGCAGAAACATTAGGCAAAATCAGATTCAAAGAGCGAGAAATTAAAGCCGCAGAGATTGAAGTTAAGAAAGCTGGAAAAAAAAAACCTAACCTAGCCCCCAAAATTACAGCCTTAATTTTGGGGTTCAGAGTTCGGAGATTATCGGCGCCGATGGGAAATCCAAGAAGGTTTGAATTTTCCGGCCATTGTAGGTTGAAATTAAGATTCTGTTGCCGCTTAGGCAAATTTATACAACCACAGTTTTGAAAATAGTTTCTCTTCTCACCTAAGCTTGAAAAGGTTTTAAATAATTATTTTGAAATCTTTTACAATTGCACGATCTAAACGAAAAGGGTATTGAAAATTCGAGTTCGAACATTGCACGATCTAAACGAAGGGTATTAAAAATTCGAGTTCGAACTCATGACCGGCCTAGTCAGAGATAGGTATATTACCACTTGAACTATGCTCGATTTCACAAAATAAATTGAAGTTAGAAGGTGAGAGGAGATAATATAATAAATTTCAAGTGTAGCACTTACTATTTGATAAAATTTCTCAACGTGTCGATGTTTACTTTAAGAGAATCATAATTAATTCTTTTATTATATTTACCAAAGTGTAGGAATGAAAAAATAGATTTATCTCAAACTTAGGAATGAAAAAGTAGATTTATCTCAAACTTTGTAATCTCATCCTCATTCTTTAGTAGGTGGGCTCGCACCTTTATTATAATTAGTTTACTAAGACTCCTAACTTTTTTAATTAATTATTTTATATCACTATCAATTCTTTTTCACTTATACTACTAAAAAACATTCCTAATAAAAATTTATACTATTTTTATTTGTTGTTGTGATTTTATTATAAGATATTATAAAAGTATATTTAATTTTACTTTGTTATTATTAATTAATATCAATAAACTTTTTAAAACATAATGCATTATCACTAAATATTCGTATAATAAAATTTAAAATATTTTATATTAGTAATAAAATAACTATTTTAATTAAAAAAATATTAACACAATATTGTATTTGTAATTAGAAAAATTGGATATACTAATAATTGTTATATATCTCACTCGTAGTAACCAAGATCAATAGAATTTCAATTTAGATTCCAGAAAACTTATAGTAAAGAACGTCAAATGAATAATATTCCTATTCAAACTAATTTGATTCCGATCAATTCTAATTTTGAATCCTGGTAAATAAACATGACCTAAAATTGATTTAAAGCTACAAGATTGCAACATTAATTCATTTGTAAATACCAATTGAACTATACAAGTCGCATAAAAACCCAATAAAAGATATATTCCATTGAGTTGGCAATTATAGGCAGTGAGTCATATGATGAAATTTTTATCTCCATTAATAAAATGGATTTACACCCACAAAAAAAAATTAATGTAATTGGATTGTTCAAAACTTCAAAGTAATGGGCATTCTACACAATGGGCATGAATTTTTGTTAGTAAGCCAAGTGATGATGCAGGATTTGTGGTACACATGACCACACCCAATCTTAACCACCTTATTCTTCTTCGTCCCGCTCCCGTTTCCGCCATGGCCGTCAATTTTTAGTTCCTCAAAACAAATGCTGCAATCTCCCAATTCTCCTCCTCCTTCTTCTTCTACAAACTCCGGCGCCGGCTCCGGCGCCGGAACTTCATCGAGAATCATACTCTCGTCGGCGTTCCAACTCCGACTCTGCCTCTGCCTCTGCCCCACCGAAACCGCGATCTGAATGTAATCGACGACGGCGACGACGCGTAAGTCGACCTCGGCGTTCCCGCGGGTCAAGTGGGTCACGAAGGCGGCGATGTTCCGAGCGACGGCGTGGGAGGCGGCGGGGGGGAGGTCGAGGGAGGACAGAATCCAGAGCAGGTAGTGGAAGGGAGGGCGGTGATGGAAGAATCGGCGGAGAGAGAGAGGGAACACGGCGTTGGCCATCGCCATTGGAGCACTGAAGGGAGCTTCGGTGGAGATCATCCCCAATCGGACTTCGAGAAATTGAAACGGAGGGTCGCCGGAGGAGGGGCCGACGGTGCCGTGGAGAAAGTAGCGGAGCAATGAAGAAGAAGAAGAAGAAGAAGAAGCGAAAGAAGCCATTACAGTTGATTAAAACGGTAACAGGTTTTTCCGTCTCCTTCTCTCAACGGTAAAAAATTTGATTCCGGTGATCTCCGCCGGCTTCTGATTGTCTACTTCGCAGTTGACTTCTTACTTATGCAAAACTAATCTATATAAGACAAATTTTAGGGAGGAGAGAGAATTTGAGTGTGAAACAAAATATGAGTCCTTCAACGTCCTAATTTATAGTAGAACAATTCCTAATCATAATAGGAATAATCAAATGTAATTTAAATTTCTAATAGGAAACCTAAATCCTATCCAATCGTAATTCAATTTCTAATAAAAAATTTAAATCATATCAAATCAATATAGCTGTTTTTTAATTTTCTCTTTTTTCCATCATTTTCCTACAAAATAGAATTTAGGATATTATTTGTAAATTACAGGCTCTTTATTTATGCAAGACTAAACTATACAGCTGTTTTTTATTTTCCTACAAAGTAGAATTTAAAAATATTATTTGTAAATTATAGGTTCAGGCTCTTTATTTATGCTATATAGCTGTTTTTTATTTTCTCGTATTGGCTTTCATTTTCCTACTAAATAAAATTTTAACATATTATTTGTAAATTATAGGTTAAACTACATTGAGGGAATGTTGGGTTCAAATTGATGAGATTGAAAATTGGGGTCATTTTTTAAAAGTACCAGAATCAAAAGGTCCTTTTGAAAGTATATACACTAAAATAAACCAAAATTTAGCTGTTTTATTATTATTATTATTATTTTAGTACATGTGAGAGTGTGAATTTGAACTTTCAATCTCATGATTGAATATATGTGCCTTAACATGCTGAGTTATGCTCTGGTAACGCTGTTAGTTAGTTATTTATATTAACAAAATATATGTTAAATTGTAAGTTTAGTCCCTCAATTTCCAATTCAGTCCTTAGGATTAAAGTTCCAATTTAATGTCCATAATTTTGATTTATTTCCTATTCATATCTATAATTTTAAAAGCTTTGGTCCCTAGAATTTAATTGAATCTCACAAATTGTCCTTTGTTGATGCAATTTTTGGGGGTTGGTCGGACTAGAGGTTTGGGTTGACCTAACCGTATAATCTGAGTGGATCTACCGTCGAGTGATCAAGAAGAGGTTGAGTTTCTTAAAGAGAAACTGTGACCTGATGGGTTGTGAGCCGAGAAAGCACGAAATCTTGTTGCTTGGAAGATCGAGGGAGTTGACCTACAAAAAGAGAAGGGGAGTAGTTAACCTTAATTTTATATCTAATGTGCCTTCCACAAAAGTTAAAAATTCACCACTACTTGTGTTAATGTCAATGACTACGGTCATATCCACGTTCATAGTAAAATAAACATATTTTAAAATTTCAGTTACACAATAGAATATTTTAAAATTTTTATTTAAACATCTTTTTATAAAAGAAAAAAAAAAGTCATTTACACAATAAAATATTTAAGTTTTATAACATGTGATTTGATTTTACATTTTGTTTGCAATAAATTATTTTAGATTTTTGTTTTTTAGATACAACAACATTTGAAGTGGAAATTAAAAACCACTACTTTTAATGAGCAATATATCAGTAGCTAAGAAGCTAAGAAGGTAAATATATTTAAATAACGACAATTGGTACAAGTCCAGCCAGCTCGATATATAGTATTCGAGCCGAGTTGTTTCATTATCGCCCGACAGACCTAACTAAGGTTCGAGCCGACCTATTAAAAGATGTCCGTAGGTGAAAAGGCAACGCAGATATTTCTTGACAATCGGTATGCCACTATTAGAAGTCCTGTTGGACACCATTCCTATAAATAGGGATGTCTACCACCCAAACAAGGTAGGTGGATCTACTCTCACAATGAGTCTAGACCGGTATGCTAACCTTGTTTTATGTAGGTTCTTCGAGAGTGCTTCAAAGGTGTGTTTCGATCTTAGTCGATTCCGAGCTTGATCGAATTTCAGATCAAACATAAAGGAAACAATGATAAATATAATTTCATCTTAAGATCAGGTTGTCGGGCTCGTTGCTGGCCACTGTGATCGATAAACATCGGAGGCCGTTGGAAGGACACGTCATTTGGCGCAAGCCACCATGGAATCTTCTTGTCACTGTCACTCCATCGAGTGGTCTAAACCCTAATCGGTGCTCTTTTAGTCCGGTGGTCATGTGATCCTTTGACCTGGTTGGGTCGGGTGCTCCAGCGTTGGACTTCCGACCCACGTCACTATAATTTCACCCATAACATTGATCCCCATTCTTCGGGTATTAAATGGTGACATGAGTTGATTCACTCTCGAAGAGTAGTAACCCTGCTGATGTTCATGAATATCAATAAAAACATTGTCGTTCTTCTTGAGCAACTAGTGCAAACATCTTGTTGATAGAGTGGGAGGAGAACACATCAAGAGGAAATTGCGCACATACTTGAGAATATGACTCATTAAGCTCCATTAAAAAAACCTTCAAATAATCATATTGAGGTAAAAAATCTCAATAGATTTAAGTCCTCTACACGAACGAGAACAAAAAACAAGACGATAGGCAGAGAGTTTTCAAAAGCGATTTAAGCTAGTCCGTCATTTTTTATTCTTAAAGATTGCAGAATACACAAGATTGAGATAATAAGAACGACAACTCACTGATGAACAAATTTTTCAAATGACCAAACTTTATTTAATATTAAAGATTGCACAATACACAAGATTGAGATAACAAAAGTCCATCATTATTTGCAGCTACCAAGCGGTGCGCCGCACAAACACTTATTATGAAAATACTCATAAACATCGAAGCTCTGCAACTGCCCCCCCACCGGAATCTCGCCACACAGCCTATTATAACTCACGTTCAAATACTGCAAACTCAATTTCGTCATCTCCGGCGGAATCCCCCCAAAGATCTTGTTATGATTCAGATCCAGCGAAGTCAGGCTCTGCGGAAACACAACCGCCGTCAAATTGAACTCCAGCAGATTCCTCGACAAATCCACGATCTGGGTCGTCTTGTTCGCGCCGAAAATCATGGAGGCGTCGCCTTGGAGCTTGTTTCTTGACAAATCGATGACGTTGAAATCCATTCCGGCCAGGGAAGTCGGGATTTCGCCGGAGAGTTGGTTGTGGGAGAGGTAAAGGTCGGGAATTTCCCCCTTGAAGTATCCGAAGGAGTGCGGGATTTGTCCGGTTAACTTGTTGCGGTCCAAGTGGAGAGCGCCTAGGCGCTGGAGGTCGGCGAGAGAGCTCGGGATGGCTCCGGTGAAGTTGTTGAAGGAGAGATCGAGGAAGGTGAGATTGGCGAGGGAGCCGAGGAACTCCGGGACCGGACCGGAGAGGCCGTTCCTGCTCAGGTCGAGGAATTTGAGGTTGCGGAGATCAGCGACGGCGGCGGGGACGGTGCCGGAGAGATTGGGGAGCTTGTGGAGCATGAGGGTTTCGAGGAACGGGAGATCGCCGACCGCCGGCGGGATTTGGCCGGAGAGTTGGTCGTCGGCGAAGATGGTCAGGGAAATGATACGGTGAGAAGTGGGATGGCATTGGACGCAGTACCAAGTGCAGCAGTCTTCTTGGGGCTTCCATGAGGTGAGGATGTAGGGGTTGTTGAGGGATTGTTTGATTTTGAGGAGGACTTTTTTGTCATTTGGGTTGCAGAGTTCTGAGAGAATAAAGGTGGGAAAAAGGAAGAAGAAGAAGAAGAAGAGGGGGAGCCATGGAAGCTTGAGGTTTGGAGTAGCCATGGTTGAAAATGAGGAATCTTGGAGAGATTTGGATTTAAAAAGGTGTTACGTGGCGCAGTGTTTTCTGGTGTAGAAGCAAGAAGACAGCTAAGGCCGCATTTGATGATAGTAAAAGGATTTCAAAGTCAAAAGAAAAGAGAGATTATTGGATTTGGATTTCTTCCTTTCTTTGTGTTTGATCTCCTCATTTTATAAAGCAAATTTTAAAAAATATATATATATAATAATGAGGCGGGCATGAGGGCCCTACAAAGGTAAGCAATCAACAGCGATAGAGACCGTTGGGAGTTCCAAGCCAATCTAGACTAAGGTTGAGTTATCAATTTTATAGAAATATCGATGGTAATATCGACAAAATGTCGATGCAGATGGATATTTCTGTAAAAGTTAGAAAAATTAAAAAAATCGTAAAAAATATTTAAGTTAACAAATAAACATTTTCCTATTTCTAAATTAGTTAAAAATAATTAATATTAATATTATGTATATATTAGTGACATTTTATTGATATTTTTTATATTTTGTCGATTTTCTTATAGTATGATGAAAATATCGATTTACTCTTCATGTCGTCGATGTCAAACTCATAAAAGTATGGATATGTTGATGGAAATGTTGATGGATATTTAAAACCATGATTTGCACAAGACTCCCCAATCTCCTTTAAATTCATTGTCAATGTGAGTATATATAGCTCTCCGAGTAAGATATTTAATTATTTCCTTAGGTTAGAGATTCAAGTCAATCAATTAAAATCACAGAGACACAAATGTATGCACGGGTGTCATGTTTCATTTTGGATATGGAATACAATGTAGTTAAACATTTACTAATTGTTTGCTGTACTAAAATAAAAGTTTGAAATCACTTAAAAAAATCACATAGAAATAAATGTATTTAATGGCTATTGGAAACGAATTATTGTGTGGTTGTGAAATCTTATAAGAGTTAACAATTGAAGAAAGGAACTTTAAGGTAACTTGAATTTATGTGTCATAAATCACAAGGTACTTGATTTCACGCTCATAAATCAGTCCAAGTACGTATCCTCTAAGATAAGCTTGGTGTGATTTGATATGTGAGTGATGAGTGCTATGAACTTTGGATTAGAAAGATGACTCAATATGCTTCTAGTTCTATCTTTTTCAATCATTGCCACTTCATAGAAACGTTATTCTTCATAAATGTTGTGTTGTGACACTACATAAATAGGTAGGTAAGAGTTTTTATGCTCTCTTTACTTTCTTGTTTCTCATTTGCCCAAATAGAGTCTCGCTTCTCTTAGGTGTCTTATTTTTTGTTGTTTTATTAGTGGGAGTAGCTGGATATCGAAATGGAAATTAAGAAAAACATCAATATACATTATATATATTCCCTTACATAATTCGAACATTTCAAATTATTTCATAATTTTTGATCCTCGTTTTACCCATTATGAGCTAGCAAGGGGACCTAATGGACCTACAGATCAGAAGCTCCAACGATACGAGATTAATCGGTCAAACTCATTGACTGAGTTAATCAACATTCGTTAACTACTGATAAGTCTTGAATTTTAGGAAAAAATGTTTACAAATTGTGCATGTTTAGTGTCTTCTGAAATTAAATACGTATGTTTCATGCATTGAATCCGGTATAAATGGGACTATTTCTTAGGAAAGACTTGTACACTTGGTTTTGGATAAATAGATGGAATTATGAGGAAATATACATGTTTTCTAGGGAAAAGGAAGGAAAAAGCAGCAATGCACCTGCTGCAGATGACACAGAGGCTATCTTAAAGCTAGCAGCGATGAGTCTGGCGCATCGCTAACACTCCAGAAACTTTGGCGCATTCTCCACCTACAAATAAGGGCTTTTGTTGACCGGGCAGTTGGAAGAAATCTCAACCCATCACTTGATCCGTGCAACCAAATGCTGTTAAGCCCCATTGTAGCTCCTCCACTCAAATACCCAAGATTTTCTCCACCAACTTGCAAGGTTTAGCTTATAAATACCAAGTTCCATTAAGATTCAAAGGTGAGCTCACTTGACATTTAAATTCCAGCTTGTTTTTTCTCTAGAATTTACGCTTTTATAATTTGTTTTGTCTTTAATTGTGTTCAACATTCCTGGAATTATTTTTATTGCAATTCCTTTTTGTTGTTATCATTTTCTTTAGATTTTGGTTCTCGATTTTAATTTAGCTATTGTAATTACTTCTTAAACTTAATATGACATTTTATTTCAATCCACTTCTTATTATTTCTATTTTTCATGTTTCTATGAGTAGCTAATTTGCTTTTCCAACCCTCTTACGAATGACTTAGTTCCCATCATTTTAATTACATCTATCAGATAGCACGGCGTTTACACTCAAATTGCTTATCTTGATTGAGTTAATTAATCTAGTTGATTTTACTTGCTGGCCACTTATTTAAATCACAATAGTTGAGTTTAATTTTGAAAAGGTTAGAGTCAACAGAGTTCATCAAGATAAAATGGGAAGTTACTTAGACATAAGAACTTAAACAAGATCCTAGACATATGCTCTCTTACCCATTAAACGTAAGTTGAAGTTTTAATTACTTAGGATTCTTCTAGTATTTTACAGACATGTTTTAAATACTAGCCTAATCTTCTAAACAAATCAAAAGCGGTATGAAATAGGAGTTGAAACAGTTTGCAATTAGAGAGTAAATTTAGTGTGAGATTCTGATAGGTGTAATTCATTTCTCTTCAAACTAGTCAGTAGTATGAGGGTTGGTTTCAAAATTCTATTTTATTAAATTATAAAACGTGCATTCCAACCAATCAATTATTTTTATCCCAAACCCGATTGCTCATTCGAGTAGTTCGAAGAACATATTTTTAAAATAAACTAGTCCCTGTGGAGACGAACTTGGAATATTTCCAGATTATTACTTGTGACAGTGTGCACTTGCACTCGTCCCTCTTGCTATTAAGCTGAGGCGCAACAACTACGAGTCACTCCACTAAAGACCCACAGTTGCACTCTTCTCACTGCATAATGTTTTTGTGTCCATGGATATAAAACCATTAATGACAAGTTAATCCTTCATGAGTGCTCGTAACTCAAGCTTGGTCAAATTATCGTTTTACCCATGAGTTACATCTTACTTCTTAAATACCACTGTTCCTCTAATGAACAACCCGGTTATGGTCCGACCAATAACCGAAAGTCCCTCTCGGGCCAATGAGAGGGTGGGACCCCTTGTTCAAGTCTCAGAGTCAGCATTTAAGAGAACACTCATCTACTCGCTAAAATGGTAGGAGTATTGAGTCGGCAACTCGGGCCACTCTCACTTATACAGATCAAAGGACGAGCCCACACGGGCAGGAGTCCATAACTCACTCAGGATTGAGAATGAGTTGTCTGGTCATCCTATGAAATAGCAATCTGTTAGTCAACGGCGTTACATCTAAAGATTGGCTATTTCGCAGTCCAGTCTTATACAAACTCATTGTATAGGATACTCCCACTCGCATGTCTCCACACAAATGATCTGAATTGAGTCGTCTGTAACATTTACAAAGTGGGCTGTATCCATAGTGTTGCTAGGATAAGATACCAAACCTTATCTATATACTATAGACCCTTAGGTTATTCATGGGACATTATCCACTTGTATATCAGGGGTATATCAAATATATGCCTAGTATATCAGAGGTATATCAAATATATACCCAGTATATCAAATATATACCCAATAGATATAGTGTCTCGGTTACATGATAATAACATTGAATGTTTAGTTTATTGAATTTTGGATAATGCAATGGTATGAATTCAACAACAAATTGATTAAATAAAACTTTGTTTTTACATAAATACAAACCACGAGTTTAGGACAACACACCCAACAGGTTTCACGTCGAACGCGGCCTTCGAGATGCTCTTGAGCACTCAACTACTGTTTCAGTTCTCAATCTAGACCGTTTGCCGAGAGACACGTGTACAACTTAGATCTCGCTCCTTTGCATATAATATATATATATATACCCAAGGGATTTTTCTACATTTCACACTTCCAAGATTTTTCCAGCTCTCAAGCCGAGGTTAGTAGCTCATCCCTTCCTTGGAGCGGTAGTTAGCAATGTCTGATAGGTGTAGCGCTAATTCTAGGTTTAGGAGGGCGAGCTCGGAGGAGAGCTTTAGGTCACCCTTGGGGGAGGCCTGTTGGGACTTTCTATACCTTCAAAAAGATTAGAGACTCGTGTAAGCGCACACGGTCACAAGTAATACTCGGAAGTAATCCAAGGTCGAATCTTTAGGGACTTGTTGCTTTCAAAATCAAGTAATGCAGTGAAATGGTTTAAATATGCAATTGTGATCTAGGATGAAAAATGTGATGTAGTGTTGTTGTTTGGGGTTTTAACTATCAAGCAATGTAATAAAACTCAACCTCTTTGCTTTTTACCTTAGTTTTGATGTAAAACATGGAAAGCATGCTTTGTTGGAAAAATGCACCAAGTGCAATTCTAGCTTTTCTTGGGAAACTGAGTTCTACTTTTTCACCGCTTTTGGTTGCTGCAGAGGCTAGGGTAACCTACAATCATATGTCTATGTGTGATTACAATCCTAGAGAATAATTATCAACTCACTTGCATCATGGGTCAAAGGGCCTATATCTAGGACTATATTTTATACGCTTATGTCTAAGTCACATCCCATATTGGTTTCTTATTATTTTACCTAACTCACCATTCTCAAGGTTGGACTTTAGTATATAAATCAAGTTCCCACTGGCCAAATAGAAAAAAAAAAACGTAAAGAGAACTTTTTAAAAACCGACCCAAAAAAGTGCCAAGCGCAATTCTGGACAAATCCCGAGCGTGTTGAAAATCAAATCATTTTGACTAAGGCATTCCACAAAGAGGTTTATAACTAATTTAGAACATTTTTAAAGGAAAGAAAATGCACGAAAACATAAATGAAGTATTTTTCATTGAATTAAAACGAATAAACGAGTCGTATAATGAGTTCTAGCTTGACTCTCTTCTCTCTCGTTCGTAAGGGGAGTGTAAACTCGCTAAAGAACGTAAGAAGAACAGAATAAACGAAGAACAAAAGATAGAACTTGAAATTAAAAGCAATACGGTAAGCAAAATTATGAAAATACAAGGAAATAACAACTAAAACTTGAATCTTAAGCCTAAGAACTAGTTCTACAACAGAGAAGAAAGTAAATAAAGCTGAAAACAAGCTTGGAATGGATGATTTGCAAGTGGAGGGATGACTTTCTTATATAGCACTTTGGGTTGGTTGAACTCCCCACCATTTTAGGTGGAAATGGGTTGAGATTCACCTAACAAACCCTGTTGGACTTGGACTCACGGTTTTGAGTTGGTTTGAACATGTGGGAAATGTCCTCCTTGCTCTTCATTAATCAAAACGTGCGTTTTACCAATTTATTCTCCAAAAATGTCCCGGGCGCAATTATGCAAAAACAGAAAACTATTATTTTCTTCCAACTTTGACCGTATTTTTCTCCTATTTTTCCTAAAGTACCATAGTTTGAGTTTTATGCAGAAATATTCTATCATGTTATACTTTAAGAATATGTGGTTCTTTGTGGCGAATAATGATGGGAAAGGGGTAAAAAACATGGTCAAACAGGCCTACTGACACATGTTTCTGCAGTAAAAAGTCAACCCTAACAAGTCCCCTCCTGTCGCCTTGCCTAGTGGTCGGGTTTGCCCTGAGGGCGTAGCCTTGGGTGACGCCTCTAACGATAGGTCTCCCTCTCAGGTTGGTGGGGATGACCTTCCTATTTGCATGGAAATCCAACCCTATGTTTCTCTCCCTGAGCCTGTGGAAAGGCCAGTCGATAGCCCTTCTGAGTTAGAGGAAGGGTCGCTAGCCTTCTTTAGGGATAGGTACGAGATCCACCATCCATAGGTATGAGGTTCCCTAAGGGGGACGAGACTGTAAGCAACCCCCCTGAGGGGCACGTCGCCTTCTATGAGAAGATGTTCGACTTCGGGGTTCGACTTCCTCTCCATCCCATCGTGCAGGAGTTCCTCGCCGCCGTGAACTTAGCTCTAGCCCAGCTTGCCCCCAACGGATGGGGGATCCTGCTCAGCTGCTCGATGCTGTGGTGGGGGCTCGACGTCGTACCCTTGGCGCAGAGTACTTGTCCGTCCCCCAGTTCCTTTCTTGCTACACTGTCAAACATATTCCTAAGAACCTAGGTCGGTATTACTTAACAGCTCGCTAGGGTGTCGGGAAGTTGGTGCGGGGCCCTTCCTCAGTTCACCACTGGAAGGAAGACTGGTTTTACGTCTTTAGTGATTGGATAACGAGGGGACAAGAGAGCGAGCTGAGCTGCCAAGTGTCGTGCAGCTTCAGCCGTTTAGGTAAAGCCCTTTCCTAGTCGCCATTGGCTTGCGATCGTTTTTCACGTCTAACTTTGATTCCTTTTTGCAGTTTGTCCCCGACCTCCCTAGGATCAACGAGCTAACACTTGGATACCTCAAGAGGATCCCCAAGCTACCTCAGGGCATTTGCCATTACCTAGCGCTCCTTGTGGACGACAACCTGTACTACTACAGCCTGCACGTTAGGGATGAACATCGGTCAGTCAGCTCGGTTTTCAGGCCTAAATCATTGCCGACTAATGCATCTGAAAACCGACCAACCATTGTTGCTGCTTCTCCACCAACAAACTAAACAAACAATCGGTTGGTCGGTTTTCGACAAACCGACTTAGGGTTGAGGTTGCTGCGACGGCGAGGGCCACTAGCGAAGGCGACCAACGAATGTGCCATGGTTGTTGTTGAGAAATGAGAAAAACTTCGAAAGATTACATCAACGAGAAAACAGAAGCATTGGAGACTGATAATGAAAAGGGGGAAAGAAGACACGGTAAACTGTAAAGAAAAAGGTTTGAAAAAGTAGAAAAAGAAGAAGAAAAGAAGAAGATCCAAAGGCAAGAAACATTCTGCGTGAAGAAGGAGGTTGAGAGGGAAGATTTTGAGAAATGAGAGAAAAGAGAAAGAAATTAATAAATGAGAAAAGAGAAAAAGAAATGTTTTGGGGAAATGGGGATGAGAGACGAAAGAGAAATAATTAAAATAAGGTAAAAAGTTTGGGTGGTTTCAAGAAAACGATGAGTGCCCATGGTTTTTCTCTAAACCACTTTGAAGAATGCCCATTTTACTCAGTTTAATAAAATTATCGGTCGGTCGGTGGGTTTTTCCTCATCGAGAACCACCGACTAACCCACTGATCGACCGACTGGTCAGTTTTACGAAAGGTAAAACTAACCGACCGACCTGTAGCTGAAACCCACCGGTTTGGTCAGTTTCGGTCGGTCGGGCCAGTTTTTTGGGGTATATCGTACACCCCTACTGCATGTCGTCGCGAAGGCTGACCCAAACCCCCGCACTCCGAGTCTTTCTAGGTCTCTTTCACCGATCCTTTCCCCAATCTATTCTAGCTCGTCACCCATCGAAAGTCCGAGACGAGGAGGCCCAAATAGGGTCGACCCCTGCCATTCCGCCCCCCGACTCTACCATCGAAGCGAACCCTCTTCAGATGGTCCACACATCCCTGGAGAAGAAGAAGAAAAAGAAGAAGAAGGTGGACAAGGGCTCGAGTCCGAGCCCGCAGACGCTCAACGAAGGCGAGAAGGTGGCACCTGTGGTGACGGTGGATTCTGGCGGGCTCGTCGTCACTAAGAGGATTGGCAAGGTAAGGGACCTCGAGCTGTCTTTCAGGACTCACCCTACTTCTAGGAGTATCAATACCCTGACGCGCAAACTGGGGCGCGCGAGCTCAAACAGGGCCATCAGGCGAGCTAGCTCACCCTCTAGGGATGCTTGCAAGACCGTCAAGCTTGTTATCGACCATGCCACTGAGGTGAGTTTCATTTTCAGCTATGCTTTATTCGTTCACTTATTATCAACTAAACGTGCCTCTTTCCTCAAGCGCACGCCCTCATGTGCAAGTCCATGGCGTTCGTGTCAGCCGAGTTGCTGGGTCGCGATCGGTGGGTGTAGAAAGAGACTGCAGCTCGAGCTCGGACCACGGAGGGAGGGATCATTCCAAGGTCAAGCTCAGGGATTCCAGGGTCAAGCTGTTGGAGGCAAACAAGAAGGTAGCCTCCCTTGCGTCAAAGGTCGAAGAGCTCAAGGTCAAGTTGGCTGCAAAGGGGAAAGAGCTACGCGGCATCCAAGCTTGTTTGTTGAGCTTCGACTCTGAGGTTAGCGCCTTGAAGTTGGCAAACCAGGGCTTGCAGGCGGAGGCTGAGAAACTCTGACGGGCTGAGGTTGCCATGACCGCCAAGCTGAAGGATGAGGAGTTTCTGGAAGCCAAGTTCCAGGAGCTGCTGAGCTACGTGGAGTATAGCAAGGCTCTGGCGGATGATGGCTTCAAGTTCGCCCTTGCATACTTGGAGAAGCACCACGGCGAGCGGGATCTTGTGCCCTTCAAGTGCGCCTATGTTAAGTCAGGGATGATCTCCTTCATTGCACTGTGGCCTCTGAAAAAGTGATCTAGGCCAGGGTGAAGAAGTTGGACGAGCTCGTCCTTGTGGCCCCCGTAGATGATGATCCCTTGGCCAAGGTGGCTCAGTCCGACCTCCTGGACAAGTGACCCTGCTACTCTCTTTTTCTACTGCAACTCTCTTATATTTTCTTTGTTAAGGTCCGAGGCCTTCTCCTCGGTAAATTTCAATGAAACTACGGCGTGTTTATCCTTCGTTTTGTCCTTCTGCTCTTTTTTTTGTTTTAACTTTGTACATCTTGTTTAGCTCGTATCTTTGTGTGAATGACTATCAATGCTCCAACGTTTAAGTAACAAAACTGTTTAGGCCCCCATTTAAATGTAGCTCGGTTTGGTTATAAAGAACAAGAGTTGCATTTAAATTTCTCGTAATTACATAACGCGTTTAAAAAGCTCGCTAGGCCATGCTTGGTGGTAGTAAATGTGCAGATGTTGCGCGTTCCATGGGTGGGAGTTGTTTCCTTTCAAGGTCGACCAGGGTGTATGTCCCAGGTAGTAAATGTGCAGATGTTGCGCGTTCAAGGCATCGACGTTAGAATTTTCTGCCTGAGGTACCCGCTCTATAGTCTACTTTTGGAACCGAGACAACAACTCGCATACCTTGTGTAGGTATCTCTCCATCCTGTCGTCTTTGGCCTGGTATTCCTTGGTGATTTGATTGACTATGAGTTGCGAGCCACTCCTTATGTCCAGGCGTGTGGCCCCTATGGCTTCAGCCATGTGCAATCATGCTATTATCGCTTCATACTCTACCTCGTTGTTTGAAGTTGGGAAGCTGAACCTTACTGCGTATTCGAACTGATCACCACTAGGTGTTTGGAGAAGAACTCCGACCCTACTACCTTTTTCGTTTGAGGATCTATCGACGTTAAGGATCCATCTATCCAAGTTGTCTTTGCCCGAGCTCGAGAACGGAGTGAGCTCAGCAATGAAGTTTGCCACCGTTTGGCCCTTCATCGCTGCTCTTGGTTCAAAGCTGAGGTCGTACTCGCTCAGCTCGATAGCCCACTTCATGAGTCTCCCTGAGGTTTCGGGCTTCTGGAAGACCTGTCTTAGGGGAAGCTAGTAAGGACCTTCACCCTGTGAGCCTAGAAGTAGGGTCGAAGACGTCGCGCCGCGACAGTTAGTGTTGGCGCTAGCTTCTCCATTTGGGGGTACCGAGTCTCGGCGTCTGTCATTGCCTTGCTCGTGTAATCCACAAGGCTCTGCCGACCATCGCTCTGCCACATCAATGCCGAGCTCACTGCTGTTGCGGATGCAGCGAGGTATAGTGCAAACTCTTTGCCTGACATTGGTTTTGATAATAGTGGTGCTTAGCTCAAATAGCCTTTGAGCTCATTGAACGAGACTTTAAATTCAAGAATCCACTCGAAACGGTCTTTCTTGCGTAGCACCTTGAAGAATTGTAGGCACTTGTCCGTGGATCGTGATACGAAATAGTTTAGTGCGACGATCTTTCCGTTGAGGCATTGGAGCTGCTTTAAATTCTGAGGCGGTTGCATATCCAGCATGGCTTGGATTTTTTCAGGGTTGGCCTCTATTCCACGCTGGTTGACCATGAACCTGAGGAATTTTCCAGAGGAGACCCCAAACGCACATTTCTCTTGGTTGAGCTTAATTTAGTACTTTCGGAGGACCTCAAAGGTCTCTGTTAGGTCGGCAATGTGGGAGGTCGTCCTCTTACTCTTCACAAGCATATCGTCGACGTATACCTCCATGTTTTGGCCTATCTGGTCGGCAAACATCTTGTTGACCATGCACTGGTAGGTTGCTCCGGCGTTCTTTAGCCCAAAAGGTATGACCTTATAGTAGTAGAGCCCTTAGTCGGTGATGAACGAGGTATGCTCTTGGTTAGGGATGTGTATCTTGATATGGTTATACCCTGAATATGCGTCCATGAAGCTCAGGAGCTCATGCCCTGCCATTGCGTCTACGAGCTGGTCGATTCGTGGGAAGGGGAAGCTATCTTTTGCGCATGCTCTATTTAAGCTAGTGAAGTCCACACACATTCTCCATTTTCCATTTGATTTTTTTACTAACACTACATTCGAGAGCCACGCAGGGTAGTTAACTTCCTTGGTCAACTTTCAAAAGTTTTTGGATTTCTCCTACAATTGTTGCGCTTCTTTCAGCATTTGCAGGTCGTCTCTTTTATTTTACGGGTCGTACAGAGGGATCTATGTTTAGACGATGAACCATGATGTTGGGGTCAATCCTAGACATGTCTTCGTACGACCAGGCGAACACGTCGGTGTTGTTTTTTAGGAATTGGACGAGCTCTTCCTTCTTGGTGGCCCCTAGCTTTGTGCCGATGCTTGTGCACTTCTCTGGGCCGAGTAGCTGGACAAGCTTCAAGCCATCTGCGGGCTCACGGCAGCTCTGCTCGTCAAGTGGCTTGTCCGCCTGGAGCTCGCGGCCCCCAATGATGGCGTTGCGCGTGGGCCTGAGGGCTACTGCATAGCATTCCCTCGAAGTTTTCTGCTTACCCTTTACGGTTCCTACCCCTTTGGAAGTTGGGTATTTTATCGTCTGATGTAGTGTGGATGGCACAACTTATAAGTCGTGGATGACAGGTCGGCCAAATATGGCATTGTACGCCGCCTGGCTTCAACCACCACAAATTCTGCCATCTGTGGATTTGGTGCTCTCCTTCTCCCGGCGTTATGGGAAGACTCACGCATCCTTCAGGTAGAACTGGTTTTCTTGCAAAACCGACCAGCAGACTGGGGCTTGGCTTAAGCGGGCATATCTTCCACCATAGAGCAATGTAAGTGGAAAATGATAGAATGTTAGCGGAGGCACCTCCATCAATCAGTATGCGTCTGACTGTCACGTGATCGATCTGAGCCTCGATGACCAAAGCGTCGTTGTATGGGTTGTACAGGTCTTTCACGTCTTCGACCGAAAACGAGATCTGGTAGCATACGAGCTGCGCGTAGGTTGTGCACACTTCATGGCGGGCTTCTCGTGCCAGCACCTTGCGCTTGTTTCCAGTTTGACCCCCGTTTGGTCCACCAAGATCATATTGATCATAGTAGGTCAGTCTGCACGCGTCGGGGGAGATCGTGTCCTCTCCCTCTCTGTCATTTCTCCTTTCAAGCTACCTGCTCTATTTCCTCCTCCGCTGGGAGCTCACCCCACATGTTTCTTGAAATACCACTTCTGAATGAGTTCTTCGATCTGCCTCTTCAGCTCGTAACAGTCGGAGATATCGTGATCAACCGTGGTCCTTGTGAAAGCGGCAGAACTTCGACCTGTTGCGCTTTTCTAGGTCTCGACGCCTGGGATTGGGCCTGGTGAGTAGGTCGAGCTTCGAATCCTGTATGTTGGCGAGGATTTCAGCCACTGGGACATTCAGAGTTGTAAAGCGATCATACCTCTTAGGTCGTCCGTGCTTCTGGTCATGTTTTTGTCGAGACTTGCGGTCATAACGTCGCTGGTGCTATGATGACCTTCGAGAA
Source organism: Momordica charantia (assembly GCF_013281855.1). NCBI lineage: Eukaryota > Viridiplantae > Streptophyta > Magnoliopsida > Cucurbitales > Cucurbitaceae > Momordica > Momordica charantia. The sequence continues at coordinate 10,406,487 of NW_028275157.1, read as the reverse complement.
TTATTCCGACCTCTCCTTTCGCTTGTAGGGCTGGCTCTTAGTGGCTCCTCTCTTGACTGGATGAGCTCACTTGCGTGTATGAACTTCCTAGCTCACTCTATATTCGCCTTGATGGTGAGCTCGGGTTTCTTGGCTAGTGACCACTTGAGCTGCTCGTGTCGAACCCCTAAAGCAAACACCGAGCAGGCGAATTCCTCGTTTCAGGCAACCATGATTTGTGCAGCGAGGAACCTTCTCACGTAGTCCCTCAAGCTTTCTCCTACCTTCAGCCTTATCGTGAGCAGGCACTGGCTGGGTGTTGAATCTCCTGCTGAGCTGCGAACTGGGCAACAAATGTCTTGTGGAGCTTATTCCATGAGGAAATGGGGTGAGGCAAGAGCTGCCGGTACTATTTCCTTGCGGACTCCGGTAGGGTCACGGAGAATGCCCAGCACTTCATCGCGTCAGAGTAGGCATGGAAATCCATCAGTGACTCGTAGGTCTCCACGTGGTCCACCGAATCGGTGGATCCATTGTACTTATCGAAGCTCAGGAGCTTCCCTTTGGATGAGATCGACGCGGTTAATATGGCCTGGGTGAAGGGTGGCTCGTTGGGCTCGTCATCATCCGAGACCGATTTCCCCTAGACCTTCCAGAGGTCATTCTTGACCTCTTTCCAGAGTTGCTCGAACTACAGCAATAGGTCCACATTGTTGACTGACTCCAACCTCGTCAGGGGATTATCTCTCTTGGAGGAGTACTTCTAATCCAACACATTGCGAAGGTCTCGTTCATTCAACAAAGAGAGACGGTCGCACATGTCCTCCTGCCCCCGAGGGCGATCGTTTCCCCTAAGGACGAACTTTGACGGGTTGCGTCCCACCGACCTGGTCTACCCTAGTGGCCTTCGCCTTTCCTCTTCGAGGGTAGTACTGGACTTCGAGCTCAGGGAGCGGCACTGCCGCTGTCTGCAATGCCTCAGTCAGGGTTGTGACCTGAACCCTCATGGCATCCATTTCTTCTTGTAGGTCGAACATCACCTCGACCTGGAAGCAAGACTTCGACCTCTGGGAATAAACTTGAGTCTTCGACTTCTGACTTACCGGTGGTTTGGAGGAACCCAGTCGAGCTTTCGGATCTTTGGGTCGGTGATTGCTTGATTTTGGGAACCTTACGTCATGACTAGCGGTTGGGCGATCTACTTGATATGGCTGTGATAGTCGTCCCCACAGATGGCCTAAACTGTTGGTGCGAAAACCTGCCGAGGTACGGAGGATAAGCTCAGAGGTCGGCCGGCAACACTTAGAATAGCTCTCGGGGTACCTGCAAAGGGGTAAGCCACTCCGACGTCTAAGTTAGTGTTTGATCCGAGCTTAACGGTTCAGCATCAGATAGATTTCATACCTGGGCCCATAGGTGAGTGGTGTATTTATAGTGGTAGATGGGGTGGATATCCGTCCTATCAGCGTATTCCACTGCTCGGGCAGGGCTCTCCTGAACGACCTTCGATCCCTACTATTAACCGGTCCATTCCCTGTCGCAATAGGTGAGGCTTGGCCGTTCGCTCGTTTTCCTGGTGTTGAGGCCGACCTATTAGGTCGGCTCTTTCAATTCTGCCGGAGTCAGGTCGGTCGTGCGTAGTTAACCCCCAACAATTTCTAAAAATGTTCTCTCCCTTTCTATGCTAGCGTTGATGCGTAAGTTTAACTTAGTAGAATTATCAAATTCGCACTACTCTTTCTGAACAAAAGGAATTCAATGAGATTTGCAAACAAGATAGATTAGACACCGGTGTGGTATTAGCCACACACATTCTAATACTTAAATCAGAATGGGGTTTATATGAGGCATAACAAGAGTTACAGTTTTGTAGCGTACTTTGATTATCAGTGTTTTTTTCTCTATTTACTCACATGTGTGAAATTTGTAATTCTTACTGATTCGTGCAGTTTCTCACGTGCTTTATATATATATATATATATATATATATATAATTTACTGGAATAAATACACATACATACTCTTTCAAGAACCTAATTACACATAAATGAATTAAATCTTAATAATTTACATAGTTGTAAAAATGGAGGATGAAGACCATGTGAAAATTACCAAGCTACCTAATGTTTGTATATTTTTAACAAATAAATAAAAAAAATTACAAATAAGAAAAAATACAAAATTTAGGCCACCTCCCATATGATCTTTATTCCAAAGTCAATAAAATCTCTCTTAAAATTCACATACACCTCTCTCTTTCTCTCCATCACAACATCAAACCCTAATCTCCCTCTTTTTCTCTCACTAAAGCCAACACGCCGCTGTAGGTCATCGGAGGATGCCAGGCATGGGTCGCGGGGAGTTCGCAAGGGTTGTCGCCGCCAAGTTGTTGCTCGATGCTAGAGAAGACAGTTGATGTCATTAAGGAGAACTAGTGAAAGGAAAAGAAGAATGAGGTGTCTAGGATTTTTTTCGAAGGAGAAAATAGATGATGTCATTAAGGAGAAAAAAAATATATGCCAGTATTCATTATATAACATATATTTGGGTATATAATTATCATATTGTAGGTTGGATACAAAAGTATAATATGATATAACCTCAAGTTTAGCATATAACATTGAAAAATATATATTATATAACATTTTGGAGGAAGTATAGGTTTATCGCACTGTATATAAGCTTTTGGTAACTGTTTTAATTTGTCATTCCTCGTTTTTATGAAACGTTTCAAAAATTGAATAAAATCATTTTTTCTTTTTCTTTTTTTGCTTTTTTGATAACTGTGAGTGTCCGGGAAAACTTACGCTCATCGTGAAGAATCTCATGGAATAACTACTTTACCCTAGAACAAATTTGTTTGTCAATGAAATCTATAGGAATTAAATTAGGTGGGTGGCTATCATGGTTTGAACTAATTCCTTCTAGATTCTTTAGAATTATAGTTTTTACTTATCTGTCTCAATTTTAATTTTTTTTCCAAAACATGCATAAAAACATGCATAAAAGAATTATTTTATCATTCTTGACTTATAAAATATAATGAAATATAAACCTAACATAAAATTTTGAATATTTAATTTAAAAAATTAATTTTCATGTAAAAATTTAAAATTTTAGAGCACAAGAAAGAATCACGTTACCAAATATGTTTATATATATATTTCTTTTCTAAAAAAATAAAAAACAAAAAACAGTTACCAAACACAATTCTTTTTTCATTTATTCTAAAAGAGGAAACAAAAAACAAAAAATAAGAAATAGAAACGCTACCCAATTGACTCTATAGAACTTGGGTTTTTAATCCCATGACCTTCCCTTCAACACATGCTCTAATCAAAGGGTTGGAAATGGACTAAGAGAAGCCATTGGGACACAAACCAAAGGCTGTGCCCTAGGAAGTGTAAGGCCAGGCCCTTCTTCCATATCAACTTTCCCATCTCCTCCATTAGCCTTCCAATCAAAGCACTGAATCATACAACCCAAAGTAGTCTGAACCATCAGCAATGCAAGAGTAGTTCCAGGGCAACTCCTCCTCCCACTCCCAAATGGCAACAGCTGAAAATTCTGTCCTCTCAGATCGCAACTCACACTCCGTTCTTTGTCCACAAACCTCTCTGGCTTGAACTCGAGCGGGTTCTCCCAATGGTTTGGGTCCCTCCCGATGGCCCATACATTCACATACAGCTGGGTTTTTGGTGGAATCTCATACCCATTTATTGTGCAGCTTTCTGATGACTCCCTCACAATCAATGGGCTTGAGTGAAGCCTTAGTGTCTCTTTTAGTATTGCTTGGAGATAGGGAAGGTTGGCAATGTCTGATTCCTCCACAAGTCTGTTTTTTCCCACAACTGAGTGGAGTTCTTGTTTGGCTTTCTCCATTATGTTTGGATGGTTTATTAGCTCTGCCAATGCCCATTCTGTGGTGATTGCAGATGTGTCTGTTCCAGCTGCAAATATGTCCTGAAAAATTGATTGAAAAAACTAACATGTCAATCTTTAGAGGTAAGTACTTTTTCTTTTTCCAAGATACTAGTTTGATAATGATTTTAATTTTTTTTATAACTTTTGAAACATAAACTTGTTTACTCCCAATTTCTTTATTGGTGTGAACGGTCAATATGATAAGAATTCCAGAAGTATTAATGTTGAAGAATTTCACAAAAGATAAAAGTACTTATAAACGTTTATAATATATATGGACTACTATTCCTCTATAGTCAATTGGTATAATATCAGAGCCTAAAACGCTCAAACATCATTTGGTCAAAAAAAAAAAAAAGTTCCGACCAAGATCGATGAATCAAAAGAGGTGCAACGATCATGAGAGAGAATGTTAAGGTTGGTTTCAATGAATATTGATATTCATCACAATCTAAAAAGTTTTTTGAGAAAGGGAGGGGGAGATTTTGATTAGAGGAGAAAGAATAGAGACAAAGAAGGGTCAAAAACTATCCAATACGTTCTTGACCATCATTGAAAAATTGACGACTAAGAGAGATAAAATGGAAAACAGATAGTTCTAAGAAAATAATGACTTGTCAATTTCTCAATGATGATTAGGACCAATACTAACGAGCCAACTATTTTCCCTATTCAATGATCGCCACAATGTGACTCTTGCCTTTTAATCACTAAATGCATATTAAGAAAAAGCTTTTACTTTCCCCTTGCACATTCAAAGGCATAAAACTACCCGCTAGGTTTGACGACCCTCAAAAGTGAGGGAAATAGAGATGAAGTGTTTCTCTTTGAAAAGAAGGTTGAGATAATAAAGAGAGAGAAAGAGAGATCATATCACTATCATTTGTCAGCTTAACTACACGATGTACATCTATATGTTGGGTCAATTAATTGTCGTCTCTAAAACTATATACTAAATCCCATAAGCTAAATCAAAATTTTGACCAAATTCTAGAAATCAAATTGAAACTATATTGGTTAAAAGTCTACCTTAACCGATACGAACGTATTTTCGAAAGGTAAAAGTATAAAACAAAGGAATATTTTTACCATGACAAAGGCTTTAATGTTCTCTCTTGTCAACTTCACTTCTGAATTCTCATCTTCAAACTTAGAAAGCAAAATATGAAGCAAATCCTTCTCTTTCCCACCATCCTCTCCATTTCTCTCGCTCTCTCTCTCCTCTTGATGCTCCTTAATCATCCTCTCCATCATATCATCAAATCTCTCCCTCACTTCCCTCAGCCTCCTCCCAAGCCCTTGCAAGTCCAAATTCTTACAAAACCAAACATAATCTGAAACATTAAAAGTCCCTGTAAGCTCAGCCACATCCTTAACCAATTTCCTTACCTTCTCAGCCTCCTCTTCCCCCTCACCACTTCTCCTCCCAAACATCATTCTAGATATCACATTGTTGCTCAACCTCATCAACTCCATTCCCACGTCGACTTCCTCTCCCTCGGTCGCCCTTGTCTCGAGCGACCGCAGGAACCGCCTCGTCTCGTCCCGCCTCACAGGGTGGAGGCGGTCGAGCGTCGCCCCGCCGAGGAGCTCCGACATGCAGAGCTTCTTCATGAACTTCCAAAAGGGCCCGTAGGGGGCGAAGGAGAAGTCGGCCGAGCCGTAGGTGAGGTAGTCGACGGCGGCCAAACGGGGCCGGTTGGAGAAGGAGGACTCGTGGGTTTTGAGGACTTGTTTGGCGGTTTCGGGGGAGGAAACAACAAGGCAGGGGACAGAGCCGAGGCGGAGGTGGAGGAGAGGGCCATGGCGGGAGGAGAGCTTGTGGAAGGCTTTGTGGGGCAAGGGGCCGAGGAGGTGGAGATGGCCGATGATGGGAAGGGCAAATTTAGGGGTTGGAGGGAGAGGTTTTGGTTTGTTTTTGGCGAAGATGAAGCGTATTGTGATGGTGGAAACTAGCCATGTGAGGAAGAGGATTATGAAGGTTTGGAAATCCGCCATTGACGACTCAAATGGAAGCTCCATCAATTCAGAATGGTTTTATCATTGTTTTATATTGGAAGACGACTTTGATGGCTTGTGATAGTGTCATTTTTGTATTTGATCCGTCAGTTCAGCCGGCGAGTAGTATTGTTTATTGTGAATTTGGTGATTGTTTGGGAGTTTTTATGATTGGCAATGTTATGTTTTGTTTGTTGTTTTTAATGATTTTAAAAAGAATGAAACTTGCAGGCCTTGTATGGTTTGGAATTTTGGGTGTTACTCACTAAAACCTTAAAAAAAAACAATAAGTTAGTGTCAAATTTTTAATAGTGGTTCGGTGCCTGAAAATAAATTCTAACTATCAGCACTTAAATATTGTTCAAAAGAAAATATGCACTTACCCCGCATGTTATATATATTCTCTCTCTCCGAAACTATCAGGATCACTACGTCGAATCTTTCATACAACTTTCTAAGTTTTCTCCCTCTATTATACTAGCTCTTCTAGACGTCGAACAACTTCGTTGCAAAAGTATCTTCTGCTAATAAAATTTAAATTTTGTTGGCAAAAGTCATATGTCCCAATAAAATTTGTAACCCTAATAGAGAGGTAGTTTAATTAAGTGAGTTAGACACTTTTTTTTAATGTTTATAATTTGGATAAGTTAGTGGGATTTGAAGTGAGATCGTATGAGTTTTTTGAAAGGGTTAGTTGGGGTGAGTTTGTGGGACGTGAAGTGTGTTCAAATAAGTTAGTGGTATTTCGAGCGGGTCCCGGTGAGACACTTCTTGGCTTTAAAAGGTTAATTTGAGTGAGTTTCTAAGATATGGAGTGTGCTTAGACGAGTTTGAGCAATTTTAAGTAAGTACATTTGAGTGAGTTATGCATATATAAATTTGTTTCGCTTTTAAGGGTCATTTATGATCAGAGATATATATCAATTACAGTTGAGTTATGTTCACTTTCAGAAAATAGATTTAAACTTAAACCTCTCCCTCAAATTCAAGATGGTCACACTAGAAGGAGAAAATGAGCATTATGATCCTTCTAAATTCTCATTATTATGGGATATTAATTTACATTCCTTAAGGATCCCACATTAAAAATAAAATGGAATTAACAGGCGTTTATAATAGAAATATGTTGCATTTTGAGATGGAATCCATGAATGTTAATATTTATAATAGAAATTGTTATACCTGACCAATTTTTGTTATTTTAGATTTGTTGTAATTTGAAAGAGTTTTACGAAAAGACTTTTTTTTAGCCAACATGTTTTACGTGTTTTTTAGTTTCAATTTTGTTATCAAAGTCCATTTGTTAATGCACCATTCTAGGCAAGGTGACATGTCAACAAACAATTCGAGCTATGAAGGCAACACTTCAAAGTTTAAGTTAGAATTAAGTCTAAGCCGGTTTCAAGGTTATAGCTTGTGGGAAATGAAAGAGATTGTGTACATTTGAGAATGTTAGACTTTGTTTTTTAGAGGAAGGGATCCGTATTTGAAAGCTCCAGAGCTTTGGAGATTGGAGATCAATGATCTATCATTGTGGTTGTCAAACTTGTCATTCAACAGGTTTCTCGCCAAAATTTAGAAGATCCTCTAACAGCAGAATCGCCCTTCAATTGAACGTCACCAAATTTTCCGTCAGATCAAAAACTTCCCCATGTTGAAACCGAGCTAAGCTCTTCTTCCAAAGTCACAAACTCTTCCTTCTCACCTTTTAGAGTGCCTAAACTAAGGTTCAAACACACGTGTCGAAGTAGGAGAGAGCCAGATGTCGAGCTTAATTTTACTCTCTATAGCACAATCCAAACATGATTTCTCATTAAATAAAATAAGGTTTTAGCATTTTGTCCACCACTTATATAAATCTAAATTAAGTTCAACCAAGCCAATAGTTTTAGTAGTTATGGAGGTTCAAATTTAAAAATGGTACAATATTTTACATTTTGTTTGGATAAATTATCGTAGCATACTAGATTTATTATTTATTATTTATTATTTTTGTTAAGAATTAAGAACCGAAAAAATAAAACAAAAACACAAACAGTAGCCTTAAAAACATTCCAAAGATTGGGGGATTGTTTAAAACAGAGAACAAAAATTTGAATGCAAGTTGTAACCGTAATTAATTTGCGCTAATCTCCCATGGATGATCTTGTCACCCCCTTTGCCTTCAATTCATCTACAAAACTCAATCCAGGCCTCGGCCTTCCACCATAGTCACATCTCTTTAGGTCATCATGTCATCCTCCACTTCTTTTTCCGTCCGCTATTGCCTCCACGGGCACCGCAGCGTGGTTTCCTCCGGCGACCAACCGCATCAGGTCCTGCAAGTCCGACTGAGGTCCCAGAGCCGTATGATCTCTCGATCTCCGGCAGCGATCCTCCAGGAAACTTCGTGGACTCCGATGGCGAATGCCGTGTTCCCTCTCCCCCTGAGCGCGCTCAATGGTCTGCTGTTCCTCGAGGCCTACATCCGGCAGTTGCTGTGCTCGCTGGATCTCCCTGAGGGCGCTTGCGAGGTCATCGCCCGGAAGATCGCGTCGTTCGTCGTCGAATTGGCGGGCGGAAACAGCGATCAGGTGAACCTGCACGTCGTGGCATTGGTGGATTATATCGAGGAGATGGCGATTGTTGCAGAAGAAGCTCCGGCGGGGGCGGCGAAATCGGCGATCTCGAGGCTGAAGAAGGAGAAGGTTGAAGAAGAAGTAGAATTGGGAGATTGCAGCGTTTGTTTGAATGAGATGAATGGCGGGAGCGAGGTGATTAAGATGCCGTGCGGTCATGTGTATCATGAATCATGCATCCTCTCATGGTTGAACAAGAACAATTCTTGCCCATTGTGCAGAACAAAGTTGGAACAATGAATCAGATCATTTCAATTAGTTACTGATTTCTTGGGTTTGGGGGTAAACGGAATTGCAAAATTAGAAACTTAGTATACGCCCATCCTAATGGTAATGGGTATGGAAAGTTGTACAATTTGTATACGTTTAAGCTCTAATCTCATGAAATTGAAAGTTTATAGTAAAAATTGATACACGTTTTGTCAATTTCAATTCGGGTTAGACCGACTCTCTGCAATTTAAGTATCGTCCTCTTGTTGAATTTCCAACCCCAATACAACTTGATGAGTTTTACCAAAGTCCTCATACTAATTGAGATAATTGTTTCCATTTATGTTTCATAGACTGCTCTCTCAGTCAACGTGGGACTTTGTTTACACCTCTAGCAATCTTAATATTGTTGAGAAACGAAGCCAATACAGACGGCTCATGTCCTATGAGGAAAATAATTTTCAATACTACTGTTTATTCATCTAAAGATTAAGATATTGCTTCATATAAATATAACTTTTTTGTTAAGTTTTATTTATACAAATTCCAAAAGGGAATTGAGTGTTTGTGGAATAGAGAAATTTTTGTACCTAGTAGATATGGTGAGGGTGTTTCTTATTGTGTAATTCTAGACAACTATTGTTGATATATTTAGAAGCAATCAAGCCAGTGAGATATCGGGAGAGAAGTTTATGGTAATCTCCAAATACATAGTAAGAATCTAATTTTGCATAAGACTAAACGTAGTCCCTAAATTATGATGAATCACTATAATCCTTGTTAAACTTTCTATTTTTATTTCTTTTATTATTGTCACTTACTTATCTATTTATGCTTTTAAACATGCGAAAAATCAAAAAAATCAAATAGATCGTGTTTGCAGCGGAAAGATCGATTGGTCTATTTTTTTTTCTATTGGACTTATATCTTTTTTTCCAAAACTTACGCCGATTATGAGCCGATATAGATGATTCAAGTAATTGATTAAAGGAAAATCTCTGGATTCAATGATGAGGTAATTTTAAAATTATAGAAGAACAAAAGCAAAAGTTTAGTAGTGTCAATTCAAACTCCATGATTATCATCCGTTGGAAAATTTAGGAATTCCATAATTTTCCCTTCCACAGTTATATCCAGACAAACAGCCAATCAACAATATATGAGAAAATAGGTAAAGACATAACAACACAAAGAATTATACTGATTCACCCATCAATGGCTACGTCCAGTCTTCCGCTCAGATACGGGTTCCACTAATATGAAAATTATTGAATACAAGCAAGCACTCAAATATCTCCCCTAGATATTCACCCTCTACAGGTCCCAACAAAAGCACTCTAGCTTTTAGTATTCTAAACACTATATTTAGGTACATAAATGAAAACACACTAAAATAATCGAGAATAAATTACCCAATCACAGTGATATCAACTTGCCCTTCTGTTGCCAATACCCTCGAGCCGCTGCCTCAAAACGCCACAGAAAAGACCTCTCAATTTTGGCTAACTCAGACCCTAACAGAATGATGTGTATTATAATACATTGTAGTAGCGTTGAGATGTTGTCCTTAGCGTTTCAACGCTACGGATGGAAGGCCCAACGCGCGCCTCTTTGCGACAGTAATGAGATGTTGTCCCGTCTCAACGCTTTGATTCGTGCAACGTGATCCTCCCGCTTTCGCAGCGTTGAGACGCTCTGATGTGGCGTACGAACGCTGCCTCCTCAAGTAGTGTGCCCATGCAGCTCCCTTGCATTTTTCCATGCTTTCTTCGTCAATTTCTTTTCCGCTTCCATTGTGATTTGACTCTATCAATCCCAACACCACTTATCTTAGAAATTAATTCACGTTCAATATTGTAAGATCAGACGATACTTTATGAGACTAGTCGAGATGCGCGTTCGAGATTGGATGAGTCACATTTTGAATGGAAAATCAAGCCACTCTATTGTTTTGATATCTATATTGAAATGCATCACAGCTGCAGCCGCAACTATTGACTTTACTTGCAGTCTTCAATGATAGTGGCATCATTTTTACCCATCCCCACTCCTTGACAAAAAACCTCTGCACCCCATTAAAAAGAACTTCAAATGCAACCCTATCTTTATTCTTTCCCCCTTTGACTTTCAAGTTTATCCATCCACATATCACCCTCACCAGTCAGCTGTCTTCAACTCCAAATCCATGGCTCTCAAGCTCCCATTCCTCACCCTCTTCTTCTTCTTCACCATTTCCTTGGCAGAACTCTGCAACCCAAATGACAAAAAAGTCCTCCTCAAAATCAAAAAATCCTTCAACAATCCCTACATCCTCTCCTCATGGGACCCAAAACTCGACTGCTGTGACTGGTACTGTGTCCAGTGCCACCCCACCACCCACCGGATCACCGCCCTCACCATCCTCGCCGGCGAGCTCTCCGGCCAAATCCCACCGGAGGTCGGCGATCTCCCATCTCTAGAAACCCTCATGCTCCACAAGCTCTCCAATCTCTCCGGTCCCATCCAACGCGCCATCGCTAATCTCCACAACCTTAAATTCCTCGACCTCAGCTGGAACAATCTCTCCGGTCCGGTCCCGCCGTTCCTCGGCTCCCTCTCCAATCTCACCCTCCTCAATCTCTCCTTCAACAATCTCACCGGGCCCATCCCGCGCTCCCTCGCTGACCTCCAGCGCCTAGGCGCTCTCCACTTGGACCGCAACAAGTTAACAGGCCAAATCCCACACTCCTTCGGATACTTCAAGGGACAAATTCCGTACCTTTATCTCTCCCACAACCAACTCTCCGGCGAAATCCCAACTTCCCTGGCCGGAATTGACTTCAATGTCATTGATCTGTCCAGAAACAAGCTCCAAGGCGACGCCTCCATGATTTTCGGCGGGAACAAGACGACCCAGATCGTGAATTTGTCGAGGAATCTGCTGGAGTTTAATTTATCGGCGGTTGTGTTTCCGCAGAGCCTGACTTCGCTGGATCTGAATCATAACAAGATCTTTGGGGGGATTCCGCCGGAGATGACGAAGCTGAGTTTTCAGTTTATGAATGTGAGTTATAATAGGCTGTGCGGTGAGATTCCGGTGGGAGGGCAGTTGCAGAGCTTTGATGTCTATTCGTATTTTCATAACAAGTGTTTGTGTGGCGCGCCGCTTGGTAGCTGCAAATGATGGACTTCTTACCACTCACTCGTGACTCACAATCTTGATTTCAAGTTTTAAGACCATTGGAATAAAGTTTTTGTTGTGGGATTTTAAGTTGTATTTTTAAAAAATATGTGTATATATATTTAATGCAACTTGTTAATATAGAGTTTATTGAATTACAAATTTAGTCTAATCATTGGGATCTTCTGAACCTTCAAATTTAGCTCTACAAGTCTATCGAGTAACATATTTAGATATTTTTTATAGTTTCGATATTCTAAATTGACAAAATAAACTTTTAATACTGTTTTGTATTTATGTATGTAGTGTACAATCTCTAATATATAATCCTCTGATTAATTCGATTTGATTAATTCTCTCGAATGCAAACTTTAATTTAAGAGCTTGTGCGCTTGTTCTTAAATCAATGAGGTTGATGTCTCTGCTGCTTGTCGAATGATTTTTGAAGTCTTTAACTTTGAGTTTGTTGAAGACTTCGATTTGTTGATGAAGTTTCTTTAACTTGTAGTTTAATGAAGATTTTGTGAAGTCTTCGGCTTTGAGCTTATTGAATAATCCTTGAAGTCTTCAGTTTTGCAATTGTGAAGTTCTTCAGCTTTTCAGCTTGTTGAAGTTCTTCAACTTGTAGCTTGTGAAGTTCTTCAGCTTTACAACTTGTTGAAGTTCTTCGGCTTGTAACTTGTGAAATTCTTCGACTTTGAAGCCTGATGAAGAATTTGCAGCTGGCTTCAAGTTTTATTCTTGGTGAACAGTTCTTTGGTCGGTTGCTTAACGAAGAGAATATATGTTCAAAAAAAAAAAAAAAAACTAAATAAGCTATCAACTAAATACGCATTATCTCATTCAAAAAAAAAAACTAAATAAGCATTATCTTGAAAGTTTAAAGACCTGTTAAAATTATTGAAGGTGGATAAGAAAGTGGAGGAAAAGAGATATATACGTATGAAATAATTGGTAGAATAGATAGTTGCTTAGTTCTTCCTTTCAAACTATCCTAACTTTCCCCTTTGCAAAAAAAATTAATTAATTAATTAATTAATTAATTAATTAAAAATAAATATAAATAAATAAATAAAAAATTCATCCTACCTTCGAGTTTCTCTCTCTCCATAATTCTCTTTTTATACCTTCTTTATATCTTTAATTTTGTTGAGAGCAAATGTTTATATAACTTCCGAATAGTTCAAAAGGTTCTTCATCTATTGAAGTTATGCATGGTACCTTTCTAAGACAATCGTTGTAATTTGCAAATAATTTGTGCAGAGTAATTATTCGTCTTCAGGTCACATTTTAGTAGTGTGCGTTCATGAAGGATCTACCTATATCTTGTCTATTCTTGAAAAATATACACATATATAAAAGAAAAGATTTTGTTGAGATTTACTAAAGAAATATTTACATGTAAGATTCAACTAAAGATCTCTTGTCTAAGGAGCTGTATTATCAGATATTAGAAGCAAATTAGTATTGGGTTCGTAAGGAGTGCAAACAAAGTCCCTAACAACGTGGGACTTTATTTATACTCCTTACAAACCCAACAGTTAGAATGTTAGGTAAGTTAGATAAGTAGTGTAGTAATGAAGAATAGTGTGAGATAGTTTCTTTGAGAGTGTCATATTTGTATCTTCTTAATAAAAATTTATTTCTTCAGAGTGTCTCTCTTTCTTTTGTACTAGCTAGTTTCATATGCAACTAACAATTTCTATTTCATCGGTCAAATATTATAATAATATCGTGTTTGTGTCCAAATTTGTTAATAAAACAATAGTTTAATGATATTATAATAATATCGTGTTTGTGTCCAAATTTGTTAATAAAACAATAGTTTAATGATACGCCAGTTTTTTATTAACAAATTTAAGCAATTTTTTTATAAAAAGATCTTATTTAAATTTTTTAATACATTAGTCCACCCAAACATGTCCCAAATAATTATGGTTTATGCTCTAATTATTACATTACTTTTTTTCAAAATTAAAATAATAACTGTTGTCTAGAATTAAAATAAATCACATTAAAGAAAAAAAAATAGATTTCAAAAACCCATCTGAATCAAAAAAAAAAAAATTAATAGTTTTAAGAAAAGAGAACTTTTAAAACAAAACATAAAAGTTCTTACTTCCATCAATGAAATAAAGTTAGGCCTCGTTTGCTTCAAGGGAAGGAAACCAAGGAACGAGAACGTAAATTTTTCTTTAAACACAAGTTCCACAAATACAATTTTTTTTTTTTTTAAACACAAGTTCCATGAATAAAATTAAGCCAAAAACATTATACACGGAATTTAAAAAATAATACTAGGTCTAATAAACAGTTGTTTTTTTTTTCTTTTTTGATTTTAATATTTGTAGGGTAAATAGTTAAAATGTATAGATGTCTTGGAGTCAAATTATACTTAATATTTTCCAAATGTCCATGTAAGACCCCAATAGTTAATACTTATAGAAGGAGGGGCAAAGAGGGGAATTCATCCCCTCAAGTTATTTTGTTTGTTGCTTATATGCTTTTGAGATCTTTTGTGCAAGGGTATGCTTTGTTCATTTTGAGAAGTCTTGGGATAGGGAGAGAACCAAGCTCATCTCCTCTTGAATATCAGTTTGCTTGTAAGATTTTCTTACAAATTGGTATCAAGGCAGTTCGACCAAGGAAACTTGAGAAAAATGGCTCAAAAAAGTTAGAAGAAAGAATGGGAGAGACAGGTAGATAGTTAGGCGCCATCAATGATGTAGCGAAGTTATCAACACTGGAACGGGCGATAAACCAGCTAGCACAAATAGTCTCAGATATTGCTGCGAAGTTCGAAGGTCAACAAGGAGAAACACAAAAAATCTTAGCGTGGATAAAAAACGAAGTTTCAATCGAGAAAAGAGGAGTAAACGCGTCCTCGCGCTCAGATTGAGGTACACAAAAACATAAACAACCGTAAGAAACAGTGGACTCTTTGTTCCAAAAATAGGGGAATGAAAGGGACGCTCAAACAAGCAAGATAGAAATGGGGTCCTTTAATCGCAACAAATTCAAGAAATTGGAAATGCCAATTTTCTCTAGTGAAGACCTCGATGCGTGGCTTTTCCGAGCCGATAGGTACTTTGATATTCACTAGCTTATGGACGAGGAAAAGGTGAATGTGGGTTTTTTACCGTGTTGAAACCAACAGAAATCTGGATCAATCAGCTAAAGTTAATAGTTTTGTTCAAAAAGGTATAAGATATAAATACCTCTTTTGCATGTAGCTTCAGTCTTCATCATTGTAAAAATTTCTTCAAGAACATAGTGAATAAATCATCTGCTCTTCTTTAGTGGACGTAGGCTTTAATTAAGCTGAACCACTTAATTCTTCTGTCTTCATTTTCTCTCATCCTCCATCACCATTCTATTCTCATCCTCCATCACCATTCTATTCTGCGAACAGAAAGATTAAGGTTAAAGAATTCTTCAATCTTTAACAAAGTGGTATCAGAGCTCACGGTTGGTTAGAAGATCTTTCGTCTAGAAGCAGAAACAAGAGAGATAACGGTTGCAAGATTTGAAATAGAGAAGTTCGATGGAAAAGGCGATTTCGAATTATGGAAAGCCAAAATCGAAGTTGTTCTTGGTCAACAGAAGGCGTCTAAAGCCATCCTTGATCCAGCGTAATTGCCCCAGTCGATGACTGCAAAAGAAAAAGAAAAAATGGAAGAGATTGCATATGGAACCATTATCTTGAATCTTAGTGACAGCATACTAAGACAGGTATTAGATCTCACCTCTGCATATGACATTTGGAATAAGCTTGATACTTTGTTCACTACCAGAGGCTTACAAAGATGTAAAAACAGCATTGAAGTATGAAAGAGTATCAGTAACAAATTATGCAATAATTTCAGCCGTAAAGACCAAAGAACTCGAACTTCAAGCTTCAAGCTTCAAGAAAAGAGAATGTGAGTGCTGAAGGACATTTTGCAAAAGGCAGAAATAAGAACAATTGGAAAGATACTAAATACCAAAGTGGGGAGAAAGGTAAACAAGAAATCAGATGCAGCTATTGCCACAAGAAGGGTCACCTGAAAAGAGATTGTTATTTTCTTAAAAAGAAGCAAAACTTGAAGAACAAGAAATCACAGCCTGCTGAAGCCTCTGTAGGAGAAAATGTTGTTACTTATTCGGATGTTTTGGCAGCAACAGATAATCGTGCTCATTCAAGTAATACTCGAGAAAATAATGATTGGTTGCTAGATTCTGGCTGTTCATACCATATGACACCATCAAGGACTTGGTGAAAGTTACCAAGAATGGGATGGTGGTTCTGTTTACATGGGTAACAATGACATCTGAAAGGTAATTGGTATTGGGTCAATATCATTAAAATAAAATATGGATCTTTGAAGCTCCTTCAGAACGTTAGGCATGTGCCAAACCTAAAAAGAAATCTAATATCTTTAGGAATGCTCGACTCTATAGGCTGTGAATACAGTGGACATGATGGTACACTTGAGGTAAGAAAAAATTCCAGAATTGTGTTGGTTGGAGAAAAAGTGAATGGGTTGTATGTGGTCAAAGATATTGATTCTCCTGGTGCTGCATTAATAACATAATCAACATGTTCAAATGGGGATCTTTGGCATGGAAGATTAGCACATATAAGTACTAAAGGTCTCCTAGAACTTGAAAAACAGGGCATTTTGCCCATTGGTATATCTAAAGAAATGAGTTTCTGTGAGCACTGCTTTATGGGGAAGGCAAAGAAACAAAGTTATCAAAAGAGTGAGCATGTTACAAAAGGCATTCTTGACTACATACACTCCGATTTATGGGGGCCTGCACAAACACAATCTCTAAGTGGTTCAAGGTACTTTCTAACTCTTGTTGATGATTTTTCTAGGAAGACTTGGATCTATTTCTTAAAAACCAACGACCAGGTACTTGAAAAATTCAAAGAATGGAAGAAAATGATTGAAAAAATCGCATGTCAAGGTCAATAAAATACTTGAGAACTGACAATGGACTTGAATTTTGTGGATAAGAATTCAACTTTTTCTATAAAACAACTAGAATAAAAAGACATAAAACGTAAGGAATAATCTCCAACAAAATGAGGTAGCTGAAAGACTAAACCGAACTATAATGGAACGTGTGAGATGTCTTTTGTCAGATGCAAACCTACCAGAAAGATTTTGGGAGAAGCAGCTTCCTATGCTGTTCATACTATCAATAGGTGTCCACACACAGCAAATCAATTCCTAACACCTGAAGAAAAATGGACTAAACAACCTCCAAATCTAGATAATCTTAAAGTGATTGGTTGTGTTGGTTATGTCATATAAATCAGGGAAAACTAAAGCCAAGAGCTATCAGATGCATGTTTGTTGGATTTTCAGAAGGAGTAAAAGGATATAGGCTTTGGCATCCAACAGATAAAATATGCATAAATAGTAGAGATGTAATTTTTCGAGAAGAAGAGATGTTCATGTATCAACAACCATCAAAACTAGCAAGTTTGAATCAGAACTCAATAATTGAGGTGGAGCTTCCAGCTTTAAGAAAAATCTTGAAAGTTCAATACAAGAAACACAAGAAGAGGATATTGATGAACATGGAGAAACTTCTCAACCACTAACTGAGGTAATAGAAACTTCTCAATTGCAGACTGATTTGACAGGTTATTCTCTAGCAAGAGATAGGCAAAGAAGAAAAATTGTACGTCCCAGTAGGTATGCAGAGAGTAACACAATGGCTGTAGCTCTAAGTGTAGCTCATTCATTTAATGATAATGAACCACTAAGTTTTCAGGAAGCTATAGACAGTCCAAATGCAGAAAATTGGATAAATGCAATGAACGAAGAAATGACATCTCTTGAAATAAACAGAACATGGACTTTAGTACCTCTCCCAAAATGCCAAAAGGTCATATCCTCGAAGTGGGTCTACAAGTATAAAGAAGGGCTTCCTGGTGTTCAAAAGCCAAGGTACAAGGCAAGATTGGTAGCCAAAGGGTTTACACAAAGAGAGGGAATCGATTACTCAGAATTTTTCTCTCCTATTGTGAAGCACACATCTATTAGAGTTCTACTTGCTTTGGTGGCACAAAGAGGTCAAGAACTTGATCAATTAGACGTAAAAACAGCATTTCTTCATGGACACCTTGAAGAAATAATTTACCTAAAGCAACCAGAAGGATATCAAGTAAAAGGGAGAGAGGAACAGGTATGTTTATTAAATAAATCCCCTTACGGTTTAAAACAAGCTCCGAGGTGCTGGTATAACAGATTTGGTGAGTTCATAATCAATATAGGCTTTAACATAAGCTATTTTGATAGTTGTCTCTACTCCAAAACAACAATTAATAAAATCAGCATATATCTTCTTCTATAGGTTGATAATATGCTCTTAGCTGGAAATGATCGAGAAGAAACAAATCTTGTAAAACAATGTTTGAAATGAGAGTTTGACATGAAAGATTTGGGAGAAGCAAGTAGAATCCTAGGAATGGATGTTTCAAGAAGGATAGCTGAAGGAGAGATATTCATTAGCCAATCCTCTTACTGTAAAAAGAGTTATAAGAAAATTTAAAATGGACGAAGCCAAATCAGTTAAGACCTCAATTGCTCAACATTTTAAACTCTCGAATATAAACTCACCAACAGAAGATGACTTTGAACATACTAGTTACATGAGAACTATTCCCTATTCTAGTGCTATTGGTAGTATAATGTACTTGATGGTATGTTCAATGCATATGCAACAAGTATAATCAGCAGGTTCATGTCAAATCCAAGTAAAAGACCCTGGGAAGCAGTGAAATGGGTGCTAAGATATCTAAAGGGCACTTCAACTACAGGTCTAATGTATAAAAGACCAAGAGAATCACTTCCTTAGCTTCAACGATATGTAGATTCTGATTTCGCAGGAGAGCTAGATAACAGAAGATCATTATCAGGTTATCTATTCCTAGTTGATGGAAATATAGTGAGTTGGAAGTCAAATTTACAACCAGTTGTAGCCCTATCCACAACAGAGGCCGAATTTATAGCCTTATCAGAAGCAGTAAAAGAAGTCGTGTGGTTCAAAGGACTAGGACTTCGGACATGAACAACAACAGGTAAAGATCTATTGTGATAATCAAAGTGCAATATACTTAACAAAGAATCAACAATTTCACAATAGAACAAAACGCATAGACATAAAATTTCATTATGTTAGAGAACAAATTGAGAAATGGAAATTTGAGTACCGTTTAAATAGTTAAAGTTCATACATCTGAAAATGCTGCAGACATGCTTACTAAACCAGTCGTACAAGCGAAATTTGAGTACTGCCTAAAGCTGACTGGTATTACCATGCCTGAAAAAGGGTGAACAATTCTTAGGGCAGAGCGTCGTCACTTTCTGTCAATTTCAAAGGTGGATATTTGTGGGTTTGTTACCGTGTTGAAACCAACAGAAATCTGGGTAAATCAGCTAAAGTTAATAATTCTGTTGTAAAAGATATAAGATATAAATACCACTTTTCCATGTAGTTTCAGTCATCATCTTTGTAAAACTTTCTTTTCCAAGAACATAGTGAATGAATCATCTGCTCTTCTTCTGTGGACGTAGGCTTTAATTAAGCTGAACCACTTGATTCTTCTGTCTTCATTTTCTCTCATCCTCCATCATGACCATTCTATCCTACAGAAAGATTAAGGTTAAAGAATTCTTCAATCTTTAACAGTGACCCTGATGGTGGTAAGCTTCGACGGGGTAGTCTTACCGTGGTATCAATTTGATGAGGGGCGGCAACCATTCAAAGGGTGGCACAACCTCAAGTAAAGACTATTACTATTCAATCGTTTCAGACCGTCACAAGATCGCAGTTTATGTGCTTGGTTTCTCGCCATAAAGCAAGAAGAAACGATGGAAGAATATTGAAAAGAGTTTGAAGCCCTGGCGGCGCCGCTTCCTCACGTGATGGAGGACATCTCGAAAGCACATTTACAAATGAGCTAGAATCAATCCTTGTAGCAGAAATTGCTAACTACGACCGCAAGTGTATGGGTCAAGTTTTAATATACTTAGTAAGTAGATATCGATATTGTCCTCAGGGTTGGATTTTTAGATCACTTAAGAACCACAGATACTTTTGCCCAATTCTATTTAGAAAATAAAATTGAAATATTGTAATATGATCAAGACAAGTTAACATAAACTAATAAACTATTAAAGAATGTAAATTCAACGGAAATAACTATCTTAGAGAATAGATTTCACCGATTGAATCTATGGAACAATTATTTAATTATTCAAGATTGAATAGGTTATCAATTCTATAGGCCAGGAACTCTCAAATCTCAACTGCCTCTCCCGAGCACAAGCCAAATCTCCTTACTAAATTACGAAACCAATATCCCTATCTAGTTTTGCAACAAGTAAATGCTACAATAAACAAGTCTCTTAACTGCCTCTAAAAGAATTCTAAATCTCTTGATCTTAAAACCCCTTCAGTTATGAATCCCAGTTCTCAACTCTCAACCATCTCTGTGGAGTGTAAGATTGCAAGTCTAAGATCAATTAATTTGAGATGAAACGCATAAAGCAAAGAGAAACATAAATAGAATAAACAAATGCATTCAATCAAAAAAATTAAACAATCAATCCATAAACGTCAATGGCTACATCAATCCCTAAGACAATGAAATTTAGCTACTCGTGTTCATGATTAAACTAGCAAAATAATAGAAAAAGAGACAGAAAATGAATTTGTCGTGTCGATTGATCGTCCCCAACTCAATCTCCAGGATCAATCTTCAAACTCGACTTCTTCCTCGAAATACTCTACCCTTTTCCCTCTGGTCTCCCCCCTCTTTTGATTTGCGAAGGCTTTATTTTATAGAAAAATTCAAGACAGCGTCTCAACGTTATGCCCTAAATACTAAAAAGAAACCGATCCAGGCGTCGTAGCATCGAGACGCTATGAATTGCATTGAGATGCTACGACGTGAAGCGTTAATAAACCCGCTTCAACATCGTCGTAGCATTGAGACGCTCTGAGGTAGCGTCTCAACACTACCCTTGCTGGTCAGTCGGCTGGCTGTGACATTTAAGCGTTGAGACACTCTGGTAGCATCTCAACGCTACCCCCCCCCTCGGGTCTTCTAGCTCTAAATTACGTTGTGAGGCCTTCTCAACTTGCTCGGACTATTACCTTTCACTCTATTTGATCAATTTGATGTCTCGATTCTTCTTGATACCTTTTTTCTACAAAATAACATTTATGCACGTGAATTTATCATAAAGAAACGAAAACTAACAATTAATTCCATTACAATAACTATAAAATATAGCCCTTATCGAGGGCTATTAACACCCCCAAACTTAACCTTTTGCTTGTCCTATAAAATATAGCAATCTCATATCAATTAATTAAGGATAAATATGGGTGCACATTTTTCATAGTAAATTCTCCAAAGTCATGCTCACGCATCTTATTCATTATACCAATTCCCCTTTCTACTCCTTTTTTCCTTCTTCTCAATACCCAAAAATACAAGTAAAGTTAATCATGTATCTACGAGATGAATCAAAATGACAATCAAGAAATAAGCGATGATAAGATATAATTTTTAAAGAACTCAAGCATCTCATCAATAACACCCTCACAGGAATTCACTCCAATCTCTCAATGTGATTTAGGGTTCTTTTTACTCTCAAAACCAAACATAGTATGTTATTACATAGGCTTGCAAATGAATCAAATTTCCCCACGTTTAGATGAATAAGTTGCAAAAATCAAAGGGACTTTAATAATGGTTGTAACGGGGCTTAGGTGAAAATGGGATAAGAGGAAATTCATAGGCTCAATAATCAAGACAGCACATATATTAAATTGCATAATAACATAAAGTACATCGTATTCCTAGCATCTTGAATTGTCCACCCATATCTTCGAGTACTAATTATTTTTTAAAATTGATTTACTTTATTTATTTATTATTTTTTTTTTCTTGAAACAATACTCTCCAAATGGCGCCTTTTTTTTATAAGCTGAAATTTTATAGCATAATTCATCAAATGATAATTTTTTCAATGCTCATCACCATCTCATTTTTCTTCTCTTCAACACACACTTTGCATAAGGATAGGAGTTAATGTAGTATTGTGCAATATTTTCTCCTTTGTCTTGACCATAGGGAAACATTTAGGATAAAACAATCAAAAGACCTTAGGGTTTCAAAATGGTGTGCAAAACAAGAAGAAAAATAGGAAATTAGGTTCAAAGTTGGCTTACTATAGAAAAATATAGTGAAAGGTGGGCTTTTTAGAAGTCAAACATAGGGTAAGCCTAAATTGCCCTTATCACGATATTAAAGCATCTATCCAAATAAGTGGTCATAAAATGCATTCACAAGCAAGTTCTAGAATAATCATGCTAATTTTGATTACACCAGAATGAAATTAAGTAGATCAAGATGTAATGGGTTGCTCATAAGCTCAAAAAACTGACTTGGGTGTGTAAATTGCATCAAGTGAAGTGGATTTTCAATCAAGAATTTCAATGAGATAACATCATAAAATTTTTAACAAAAACGATCATGCTTATCTCTTTCATGCATAATGAATCAACCCAAGGATGCACTCATGACATACCAAATATTTTGGAGTATCAATCAGAATTCAAAGATTCAAAAAGAAATCAGAATACATGAATTATAGCAACCTATCATCCCATCAAATTATTACAGACCAAAATTACTTTAACCCACCCCTAAACTTAAAACTTACGTTGTCCCAATGTAAATAAAATGAAAACATAAAAAACAATCAGAACAATGAAACCAAAAAGGAGAGTAGAGAAAGAAACTGCCCTATAAGAAAACTCGGCCTCAGAATGGACAACACCAAATCGAGTTCGAATCAGAAAAAAAAAATTCTCAAAGAGTGAAGAAGATAAATACCCACAGATGTAGCTTCAAGAACCTCGAAAATGTCTTCATCCCACCTTGAATTTGAAATATTGCTGCAAAATAGAGTGGGTATGAGGGAATATGGAAGAACGGAATAGAAATTTGGAAGAAATTGAGAGAAGAGGAGAGAAAACTTAGAAGAGAGGAGAAAAGTAGGGGGCAACGGCTAGGGCTCCCCCATGAGTAGAAATCTTGGATTTAAAGTCCCAGATTTCGAGCGTCTCAACATGTCACGGCGAGATTTTAACCTGCAGTAGCGTTAAGACACTTTTGAGCGTCTCAACACTACGACCTTGTGATGTCCGTCCCAACGCGCGTGTTTCGTTTTTTTAATTAAATAATTATCTGTAACAAAAAGAAAAATAATTAAATAAATAGAATAAATAAAAATAAAACAAGTTAATAAAGTCCCAAAAACAACAAAGAATAATACTGATGAAATGAACACTAAAGAAGAAAAATATCGGTTGCCTCCCAATAAGCGTTTTATAATGTCGGTAACTAGATGGGGCTTAAGTCAATTATTCAAGGAGGTTGAAATTGATTGTTTCCTCCATTGACTTCTTCATTTGTAGGCTTTTTCATTTTATGAGTTTATGCTCGATGGTCCGAGTCCTTTGTGGCCTTGAATACTTCTTTATCGTCTTGGATCCGAATGGTGAGCTCCCTTTGTTCTAAATCAATTAAAATTGCATAGTTGCCATAAATGGTCTTCCAAGAATCACAGGTAACTCGATCGTGATCCTGCTATATATTCATCACTTAAAACTCTATCGGAAGGATGAATTTGCCAACTTTTATCAACTCGTTTTCAATGATTTCGTAAGGATCTGTAGTCGATCTATCAACTAATTGGATCATTACAGTGGTCGGCTTAATTTCTCCAATATTTAATTTTTTGCACAAAGATAAAGGAATTAAATTAATGCTGGCACAAAAATCACGTAAAGCTTTAAAACCATAACTACCAAGATTACGTGGAATAGAAAAACTCCCTGGATCCTTGAGTTTTGGTGGTAGTTTTCGTTGAATTCTTGCACTGCAATCCTCAAGTGCATCTGCAAAAGGAATATTAATATTAAGCTTTTTAAATATGTCCAAGAATTTCTTAAATTGAGCATCAAAGCTTTTCTTTTGAAAACGCTGAAGAAAAGGTAAATTAATAGGAAAAGTAGGAAGAGTAGAACTAGTAGGCTTTTTAGCCTCGAGTGTCAGTGGTGCTTCCTTCTCTGACTCCTTTGGATCGTTTTTTTCCTCAGTGCAGGAAGCAATTGAGGAACCAATAAAAAGACGATCCAAAGGAGCCAGGGAAGGAAGCACCACTGACACTCGAAGTTGAAAAGCCTACTAGTTATACTCTTCCTACTCTTCCTATTAATTTAGCTTATCCTCGGTGTTTTCAAAAGAAAACGCTTGATGCTCAATTTAAGAAATTCTTGGACATATTTAATCGATGTCCCCCGAGTGACCGTCGAGTATTACTTTGAGAAGTCGAGCATTACTCCGTCGCTGGGAGAAAAAGGGGTCGGGATGCTCACTAGTCAAGGGACCTGCCTGGTCAGGATAAGGATCGCAGCCCGAACCTGCCCGGCAAGATCTCCGGCGAGGTTGTGGAACGATAGCTTTTCATTGGTGATGATTACTGAAGGAGCCCGTTTGTTGGCTGGGAGTGCCCGTATCTCCTAGAGTATCAATGTAGACTCAAGGGAAAGAGGCGGGACCCCACTCGGCAAGGCTGAAAAGGAGGAAAAGATCATCTGAGATGTTGAATTATACCCACGACAAAAGGGAGACAAGGTAAGACAAGAGCAAAGAATGGGAAACTTACTGTTCTCCCCGAAGTGGCTGGGAACCCGACCACAAATTGGCTTGCCAGTAGCCAACCACGTCCCACCAACGAAAAACCATCGGTTACTCAAATGTTTGTTGGAGATGGGAGGCTTCAATATCTCCCAATGATGAGTGTTAAAGCTATAGAACCCCAGGAAGCCTGCAATTGTCTTCAACATCATAAGGGCGCTCCGCAAGCCCAAGGTCAATTGTTGGCCTTCGCTGTGTTTCGGTCAAATGATGACCAGAGCCATCATCATCCCCCAGACGTTAGGAAAAAGCTGAGCCGGTGCCAGCCAGACAAAAGGACAAGAAGGACCGAGCGAACAACGATGGAGGGAGCCTAACCCCATTGTCAAACATCTTGAGGTAAAAACTCACCCATCCCAGGAGGGGGAGTCGATCCTCTTGTCCTCCAAGGGCAAATGTATAAGAACGTAGTCGAGAACACGGTAAGTCATCCTGATCTTCTCCACGTCTGCCTCCGTCGTAGTCGATGAAATGTGTACCACCACCGAGCGACCGTCGCCAAAGGAAGCGCTTCTGCGAGTAGCCATTACTGGATCTTCGATGAAGAGGAAATCGAAAGGAGCAAAAAGGAAGGAAAATGAAATAAAAATCCATGGTTCCTCGAGGCAGGATTTTAAACCCTTCCAACAGTCACTTCGGATCCCAACGGCTACTCAGAATTGAAACCGGCATAGCCCACCGCTTCGTTCAGCGCACAGGCGACACGACCCCCACGAAATGGGTTTGAACATGTGTCCCCTCATTAATGCGGTTGTACGAACAAGCGTCCACCATGATGATTCCAGTCTAACCAGTAGCCCCATAATGGATTTGGGAATGACCTCCCCGCCATGTCACTCGCTCACGCTCGAACCTGCGTCAACACTTTTGGATCCGTCCCTCCCAAGCGAGATGACCTGGCTCCAAAAGAGGGCTAAATGTTGAGGGAGAAATCTAAGCAAGGTATCGAGCACTAGGGATGACAATGAGGCGCGGGACCACAAACGGTTAGCAATGTAAGTTGGGTGTGCATACAGGCATGTAACCTAAAATACTGTACGGGTAGCCATTCGTGCCTATAAAAGGGAACGCACCTATAAAAATGAAGGACCCCTTCACTACCAAATAGTTGAAAAACCTGTCACTAAACTCTTAAGCTATCTACTCCTATTTTCTTACTCCGATATCTAACTTGATGGTCATAGTATATTAGGCCGGACGCTGCACCGGTGTCGAGTTTTCTGGTTGCAAACTCATTTGTCCTTCAGCAACCTACGCTTTTGAAGGGCACACAGACCTCCAAAACTCGCCATCAACACGAAATATGGGACGTTGGTGAAGAATGTTGGCGGTGGACACGAAGGTGGCGTGGCGGCTGAATAAACTTTGGGGGAAGAATATTGATTCAAGATTGGAGTGGGGAACAGTTTCCTCCCAGATTTTTGCATCTAGAATATTTTTGTTAATCAAATATATATACATGGGTAATTTGGTAATTTAAAAAAAAACTTTCTTACCCAGCTAACAAAAGTGTAAATCTTATAAATATGTAATTAGAATCTATAAAAAGTCTACTTAGGTAAAAGCTCACGTTCTAAGAATTTAATTTAGTAACATTTTCACTTTCTAATACATTCGGGGCAAAATTAAAGAAATGGAATAGAGAATAGGACCATATTTAACGTTTTTAAAAGATGATAACTTACCTAAAGTTCGAAAACTCAAATTAAGAGAATATAATAATAAAAATTTTAAGGGAAAAAAAAAATTTCTCCATTGTGAAGATAATATATTATTGTAGCACTTGATCCAACTAAAAAGTTGACCTACTCCACATTAAAGTCACTCAACGAACATAACATGTGCAAAATCCTCAATCTCAGGGTAGTGCTTCACAATGTTTTTCCTACTTTTGGCATTATTCCAATTAGGTTAATTTTCTACACTTCAATTTTGATTTCTTTTCCATAATAAACTATTAATTCTGTTAAATTAATATTTAAATAATAATAAGTTATGAGAGATACCCTTACAATAATAATAATAAGAGTAAGGTGATCACTATTACTAATGAATATGTTTCCAAAAGTATTTTGATATTTGGTATAAGAAAAAAGTCCTTTTCAAGCAGCTTAAAGAGCTCTACAAATACTTATTCACAGAGTATTTTTAAGTGTTTATGGCTTTTTTTATAAATATTTTTATATTACTTTTCAAACCTTATGATTTTTGTCCTTAAAATTTGAGGTCGGTATCTATTTGATCCCTAAAATTTCAAAAGTGGTGATCGACCTCTAACCGGCAGGAATACGCCGACATACTTTAATCTTAAAATGGTCTATGAATTCATTTGATCGTTAGTTGACTAATAAAAAAAATAACATAGACCTTACTTAACTATGTTATGTGACATTTTTAATTAGTAGCAAAAAATAAGAATTATATATATAATTGATCTGATGTAACATAGTTTAGTTATGTAACATAGTTTAGTTATTCACCAAGTTCTCATCATTTTTTCTGTAACAATCAAATGAATTCAGGATTCCATGTTGAAGGTCTCCCCACCCACTTTCTTCCTTATCTCTTTTTCTCCTCGTCTCTCTTCCAATTATCTGTCTTCCCCTGTTTATGCACAGATGTGCACAACAGTGTGTTCCTGATTGTAGCTCGAACTCGGCCTCCGGACCGACCTGAACACTTGGGCGGACCTGCACAAAAAGGTGAGCACTCCGACGATCAAGTCAGTATAGGTCGGATTCCAAGTTTAGTTCGAAGCCAGAAATTATCGTACCTGATCGGGGAGTGAGGTCCTCTACTTATGGGTGGTGGTCCCGCTAATCTCGCGACAGTTACATTCGGTAATCTCGGGACCGTCGGTTACACCCGGTGATCTCGGGACCGACGGTTACGCCCGATAATCACGCCGCATGTTGCTCACATCGGCCCCTACCGAGCTCCCCGGTAGGTCAGACCTGGGTCAGGTTCACCTCGGCCCTCATACTTAGCATTTGTCAGCGTTGGTGGCGGCCATCTCGGCTATCCGAGCTGGGCATGACTCATGAGCCATCTTGGAGCACCAATAGGGGTCATCCACGTGTCCAGGGTATTCCCTTCCCCAAACATTGGCCCCCTCTCTGTCTGGTCCGATCTCGACCTAGCAGAGAAGTTCATTCGACTTGCTTTGGACACGTGGCGACTTCCTATTCGTGGGAAAATACAACCGCCGCGGAAGATTTATCGTCGGAATATTCAAATATTCCGACGCTTCGGATCTCAGAGAGGATCCTAGCCGCTCGTTTATTACACGTGTACGGTGGGGAAATTCTTCCGACGGGCTATAAATGCCCCCAATCCTTCAGATCATACCTTACGTTCCTTGAATTTTTGGAGTTCGATCTGAAGGCAGCTCGAACCCTTGGTAGGTCGGTCTCTTCCCTCTCTCTTTCGAACGTAACTGCCATGTCGTCCTCTATTAGCAGCAACCTAGGATCCGATTTAGCTCGTAGGTTAGAGTCCGAGCTCGAGGAGATAGAAAACTTTAGAATCTCCGATGACGGGGAGGATAGTGACGCCTCCACTTCAGGTCAGGGTTTGGAATACCCTTCTAGGATACCTGAGCACTACCTCGGATCCCTTCGTAGGGGGTTCGCTATCTCTGAGAACATCCTCCTCAGGCTTCCGGAGGAGGGGGAGAGAGCTGACAATCCTCCAGAGGGATGGGTCACTCTCTACTTCAAAATGTTTGAGTACGGCCTCAGACTTCCCCTTCACCCTTTTGTCCAAGAATTTCTCTTCCGGACTGGGTTGGCTCCGGCTCGAGTGGCCCCCAATGGGTGGGGTGTCATTTTCGCATTGGCCATCCTCTTTTGGCTACGAGCTCGGGATAGTGAGGAGGCCGAGCTGTTGGACGTAGACCAGCTCCTCGCGTGCTTCGAGGCGAAAAGGATAGCTAAGAAGCCTGGTCGGTTCTATATGTGCGCAAGGAAAGGCGCAGGCGGCATAGTTAAGGGGCCGACCTCCATCAAGGGATGGGTGAGGAAGTGGTTCTACGCTTCCGGGGAATGGCTCGCAAAGGACGAGTCAGGTCGTTCCTTCTTTGACGTCCCCACTAGGTTTGGGAACCTAGGTACGGAGTAGCTCTTGCCTTTCGTAATTTTCTCTTCTGTCATTCAGGTCTAACTCGGATTTTATCCTCGTGCAGTTTCAATCCGACCAGTCCCCGAGCTTACGCAAGCCTCCTTCGATACGCTGAAATACTACAAGGAGCGCTTTCCGAGGGGTAGGAAGGTCGGAACCCTGGTAACCGACGAACTGCTGCTTGAGTCCGGGCTGCTAGATTACAACCCTACAGTTCGTCCCATTGAATCCTCAAGGCCGAACTCTGAACTTGGTATGCCGAGCTTGCCTCCCCCCTTTTTCCTCTAACCTTGTGTTGACCCCTGTTTTTATTTCGCAGCCATGGTTTGCAGATTTGCAAGCGGCGTGAAGCGCAAGTCTAAGGGCCGAGCCCATGCTCTTGAGGCCGCCCAGAGTTCGAAACCTGCCACCCCTGCCGTGGCAGGGCCTGCCTCGGAAGATCCAGCCCCGGTGATCGAGCTGGAGTCTTCTGGGGGTCCCTCGAGGGAGAAGCGCCCCAGGGATCAGACCGAGGCGGTGGACGCCCAGACCGAGGCGGTTGACGCCCCGCCTTTGGGCGAGGAGGTGAGGGAGGAAGCCCCTCTGAAGCGAAGAAGGAAGAAAAAGAAGGCGATCTCCCCCTCGGAGGTCGGAGCTTGCAGGGTCTTGCCTGCAAGTTTCGCAGATCGGGTGGACGATCCTGCGGCCAGGATGGGCGGGACGTCCGACATGACGACACGGTTCAGAATTGAGCCGTCAAGTTCCGGGGTGAGGGACCAGGTGTCCCGCATCTCAGCTGCAAGTTTGGACCGCTACCTAAGGAGGGCGTCCAAATTTGTCAGCGATCCTGGGTCCGTTCTGCAGATGACCATCGACTACGCCGCCGAGGTAAGACTAGTGCCCCATTTTTGCTTGATTTCGCCCAACAGGTAGTTCGATCTAACTTTTTCCTTGTACCGTTTCTCAGGCGTTCGTTGCTTCCATTCAATCGGCTCTGGCTGTAAAGGCCGAGCTGGATGGGAGGGAAGTTCTGGCAGCGAGGGAGAAAGAGGAGTTCTCTGCTGCCTTGGAGGCTGCTTCCTCCACCATGAAGGATGAGCTGCTGAAGGCTCACTCTGAGGTGGAGACTTTGAAGGCCGAGGTGGAGTCCCAGGCCGAGCTGCTGAAGAAGGAAGAGGACAGGCGCAAGGCCCAACTCCGAGCTGCCCACGCTATTACCAGGGGCCTGGAGAGGGAGAAGTTCCAGCTCCTGAAGGAGAAGGACGACATGCTCCAGGCGCTTGAAGCGAAGGATAAGGAGTTGGAGCATGCGACTGCCGAGCTGGAGACGGCGAATGAGCGCCTCAGCAATGGAGTCCTACTGGAGGAATCGTTTAGGCAACATCCTGACTTCGATGGATTTGCCAAAGATTTTTCTGACGCGGGCTTCAAGTTCCTCATGAAGGGCATTGCTTCCGACATGCCCGACCTTTAGATCGATCTCAACGGTCTGAAAAGGAGGTATGCCGAGAAGTGGGCGTCTGGTCCTGGCGGTACCCCTGGCCCCCAAGCGTTGGTGGAACAGTATGTCAGAGATCTGGACTCTGACTACTCCGATCCCGAAGAGGACCAGGTCGGCTCCACTCAAGAGGGCACTCCTCAAGCGGGCTCTTAGGCGACCACCCTTCACGAGGCTTTTCGCTGTTCTTCCTCCCTTTTCTTTGGTTTTGTAAGTGTCAGGGCAGAGCTGCAAGGTCTATAAGCCTTGGCTCTGCTCTTCATTCAATAAAGAGACTCTCATTTGCTTCTACTTTGTTGTTGGCAACCTCTTTTCTTTGCTTTTCCTTTGAACTGCAGCTAATGTCACCTCGCACCTCTTACTTTTGAGGTCGCGCCTTTAATTAAAATAATTTGAAAGTTTGAGTTTGAATCTCTTAATGTTCAATACATTGCACCAACTCTGGATTTTTAACATTTCACCCTTAACTTAAAAAAGGTAAAAAGGCTAAAATCCTAAGTCCGTAGCTATTCTTCATATCGTTCCTCGTACCCCCAAGTTCGGAGGCTTGATCATTTTGAACTTTCCACATCGCCCCCTTTGCCTTGAAGGTTTGAATTTTAAGTTCGTCAGTGGTTTTGGCATCGCACCTCGTACCCTTAGGCTTCGAAGGATTGAATTTGAACCAACTGCTGGAATGCGATCGCGTGGGAGTCCGTGGCCCCCATTTAATTTCTTGTCGAACTCGGAAGCATGAAATTAAATCATCACATTTATTCCGATCATAATTCTTTTGGAACAGTCTTTACAGATGCATTGAAAATCCTTTTGTCATTTCAAGGATAATAACGCTTCAGGTGCTCCGCGTTCCACGGGTGCGCGAGGACGTCTCCTTTCAGATCGGCCAATATGTACGTCTCAGGTCGGACTATGCCCTTGATCTCAAACGGGCCCTCCCAGGCCGGATCAAGGGCACCCACATGCGTTTGGACCCTCCTTAAGACCAGATGTCCGACCTGAAAGGCCCGAGGTCGAACGCGGGCATTGTAATGTCTGGCCATTCTGCCCTGATATTCCGCCAGGCGTAGCTGGGCCATTGCTCTTCTTTCTTCCAACAAATCGAGGTTGAGGAGCAGCCCATCCTCATTCGTCGTAGGCTCGTAATGCTCTACTCTGTCAGATGGCATGCCGATCTCAACCGGGACTACAGCTTCGGAGCCGAAGGCCAGGGAGAACGGGGTCTCACCCGTCGACTCTCGTTGGGTGGTCCGGTACGACCATAGAACCTCTGGTAGCTCCTCGGCCCACCTGCCTTTCTTGGAGTCCAGTCTAAGTTTGATGCCTCGCTTGATGATCTTGTTGACTGCCTCCACCTGCCCATTTGCTTGCGGATGTGCAGGGGACGAGCTGAGATGACTTATGCCAAGTTTGCTGCAAAAGTCTTTGAACTTGGCGTTGTCAAACTGCTTCCCATTGTCTGTCACTATGGCCTGCGGTATACCAAAGCGACATATGATATTCGTCCATACGAAGGACGTGACCCTGGATTCCGTTATGTGGGAGAGCGCCTCGGCCTCGGCCCACTTGGTGAAGTAATCCACAGCAACCACAGCGAACTTGGTCTGGCCCTTGCCCAAAGGGAAAGGACCAATGATATCTACCCCCCACTGCGCGAATGGCCATGGGGCCGAGATGGGGGTGAGCAGCTCGGGAGGTTGGTGGATTATGGTTCCGTAGCGTTGGCAATTGTCGCAAGTTCTAACGAACTTCTTGGCGTCCTGGCTGAGGGTTGGCCAATAGTATCCTTGCCGGATCACTTTGGCTGACAGCGACCGGGCGCCTGAGTGATTGCCGCACACTCCTTCGTGGATCTCTCTGAGGACGTACAGGCCCTCTTCAGGGGTTAGGCATTTCAATAGAGGCAGGGAAAAGCCACGTCGGTACAATGCCCCATCTCGGACCACGAACCGAGCTGCCCGCCTTGCCAACTTTCTGCGCTCCTTCGGATCTTGTGGTGAGTTGCCCCTAATGAAGTCCGTGATCGAGTCCATCCATGAGGATTCTGGAGCGCCGATCTTCATCAGATCTGGCTCTAAGATCGAGGGATTATCTAGGATCTCGACGGGGACCGACCTGGCGAGGTCGGTCTCGTACGCCGATGCTAACTTGGCCAAGGCGTCAGCATTGGAATTTTCTGCTCGCGGAATCCGGCTTACCTCGTAAGTTCGAAATTGGGCGAGGTATGATCTGACCTTGCCAAAATACTTCTCCATTCGGGTGTCTTTGGCTTGGTATTCATCATTGATCTGGCTCACAACCAGCTGGGAGTCACTGAAGACCTTAACACAAGAGGCCCCCAATGCTCGAGCGATTCGCAGGCCGGCAATAAATGCTTCATACTCAACCTCGTTGTTAGAAGTCCGGAAGCCGAACCGCAAGGCATACTCAAATCGCTCGCCCCCTGGTCCGAGCAAGAGGACCCCGGCTCCGCACCCCTTCTCATTGGAGGATCCGTCGACATAGACTGTCCAAGGTAGGTCGGACTCGCTCAGCTCGGAAGGTGGTGTGAGCTCGGCTATGAAATCTGCCGCTGCTTGTCCTTTCAACGCAGTTCTGGGTTCGAACTGGATGTCGTACTCACTTAGCTCTATTGCTCACTTCATTAGGCGTCCAGAAGCTTCCGGCTTATGGAAGATGCTTTTTAGGGGCAAGTTAGTGAGCACCACCACCGTATGGGCTTGGAAGTATGGTCTGAGCCGTCGGGCCGAGGTGACCAAAGCGAGAGCCAACTTCTCCATCTGAGGGTATCTAGTCTCGGCTTCGGTCATAGCCTTGCTGGTGTAGTAGACCGGGTTTTGCCGCGCTTCCTCTTGCCTGATTAGGGCCGAGCTGACGGCACTGTCAGACACTGCTAGGTACAATTGGAGCTTGTCCCCCGGCATGGGCTTGGCAAGCAAGGGTGCCGAACAGAGGTAGCTCTTCAATTGCTGAAACGCTTGCTCGCACTCCGCTGTCCATTCAAACGGCCCTTTCTTTCGTAAGACCTTGAAGAAAGGGAGGCACTTATCTGTCGACCTTGAAACAAACCGGTTCAGGGCCGCAATCCTGCCATTGAGGCACTGAAGCTGCTTCAGCGTTTTAGGTGCCTCCATCTCGATCACGGCTTTAATCTTTTCGGGGTTGGCCTCGATTCCCCGGTTGTTTACCATGAAGCCAGGGAATTTTCCCGATGAGACTCCAAAGGCACACTTAGCAGGGTTGAGCTTCATTTGATATGCCCTCAGAACCTCGAAGGCTTCGACCAGGTCGGAGAGATGCGACTTAGACTGCTTGCTCTTGACAAGCATGTCGTCCACATACACTTCCATATTCCGGCCGACCTGCTTGGCGAACATTTTGTTCACCATTCTCTGGTAGGTCGCTCCTGCGTTCTTTAATCTGAAGGGCATGACCTTGTAGCAGTACAGACCTTGGTCTGTTATGAAAGCGGTATGACCTTCATCTGGGACATGCATCTTGATTTGGTTGTACCCAGAGTAGGCGTCCATGAAGGTGAGCAGTTCGTGCCCGGCTGTGGCGTCCACGAGCTGATCAATCCTCGGCAGTGGGAAGCAATCTTTCGGACATACCTTATTTAAGTTCGTAAAATCTACGCACATTCTCCACTTGCCGTTAGATTTTTTAACTAATACAACATTGGAGAGCCACTCGGGATACGAAATTTCTCTTATGTATTCAGCTTTCAAAAGTTTGTTAACTTCCTCAACAATTACATCACTCCTCTCCTTGTTTATAGGTCTTCTCTTTTGTTTCACAGGTCGGAATGATGGATCTATGCTGAGGCGATGCGTCATAATTCGCGGGTCAATGCCAGGCATGTCCTCATGGGACCACGCAAAGACGTCCGAGTTGGATCTGAGGAAGTGGATTAGCTCCTCTCTGTCGGTGGCCCCCAGCTTGGTTCCTATGCTTACCTGCTTCTCGGGACTAAGCAGAGGAACAAGCTCGAGCTCCTCAGTGGGTGCGGCAAACTCCTTCCTCGACAGGTCGGCCTCGAACTCGAGCGTCCCATCCCTGAGAGTTTCGAGGGCGCAGACAGATGAGCCTTTGAGTGCGGCGGCATAGCACTCCCTCGAAGCGGTCTGTTCTCCTCGGACCGTGCCCACGCCATTGGGGGTGGAATACTTCAAAACTTGATGAAGTGTTGAGGGAATGGCCCGAAATGAGTGGATGATGGGTCTCCCAAAGATGGCGTTATAGGCCGATCTACCGTCAACTACCACGAACTCGGCTATTTGAGTGACCCGAGTTTGGTCCTGCCCCAGCGTGACCGGCAAGTCGATGCAACCCTCTGGGATGACCGATTCTCCAGAGAACCCAACCAGCGGCGTCGGGCTTCTCTTCAATTGCGACCTCGTCCAACCCAAGGCGAGGTAGGTCGGTAAGGACAGGATGTTAGCGGATGCGCCCCCGTCTACCAGCACTCTCCTGACCACCACATGATCAATCAAGGGAGCAATCACAAGGGCATCATTGTGGGGCAGGTGGACCTCCTCCAAGTCTGCACCGTCGAAGGTGATTGGGCAGGTCGGCCCCTGCTCCCTGATGATGCACACCTCGCGCCTGGCTGCACGGGCTAACTCCTTTCTTTTATGTCCGGATTGACCCCCGCTTGGCCCTCCAAAAATGGTATTGATGACCGCAGGTCGGTGGGTGCGCCGGGGTGGCGTCCTTGAACGCTTTCGCTCTTCCTTTTTCTCTGCTGAGCTGGTCCTGGGCTTTCCCACAAACTTCTTGAAGTAGCCGTCTTGAATTAGATCCTCAATTTGGCGCTTCAACTCCCAGCAGTCCGACGTGTTGTGGCCGTGCTCCCGATGGAAACGGCAATACTTGTCCTTGCTGCGCCTCTCCGGGGCTCCCCGAAGTTTCTCCGGACGCTTGAGTAGTTTTTCCATTCCAGAATCCTCGATGTTCGTTAGGATCTCGGAAATTGGAATCGTGGTTGGGGTGAAGCGCTCGTAAGGTCGGCTCCTGGTAGGTCCGTTCTCCGCCCTTCGATACTCAGCTCGGCCGCTGGAAAATGATCCCTTGTCCTTGGACTTGGGATCTGCCCTTTTCATCTTTTCCACTTCTGCCCCGGCCGATCTTTCGTTCAGGTCGGCCGGTTTTGGTTCGGAGTAGCTCCTGTCCATCGATGACTTTCTTCGCCTTCTGGAGCACCTCGGCGAAGGTGGTCGGGGCCTCCTCTCCAAGTGTCACCGTGAGGGCTTCGTCGGCTAGACCGGTGAGGAAATAGCACATGGCTGAGTCATCGGAGCAGTGTGCAACCTTCAACTGCTCCTCCTGGAATCTGGTGACATACTCCCGCAGCGTCTCACCCTCCTTCTGCCTGATGGTGGCGAGATGGGTCGCTATCTTTTTGTCATAGTGCCGAGAAGAGAACTGGGCGAGGAACTCCTTTCTCAGCTGAGAGTAGGTCGAGATCAACCTGGCTGGCAGTCTCCGGTACCACAATCGCGCGCTGCCAGTAAGCGCGATCTGAAAGGCGCGGCATTTGATTGCGTCTGATGCCGCTTGGAAGTCCATGAGGCCTTCAAAGACCTCAACATAGTCCTTGGGGTCCTTCGTCCCGTCATAAGGCTTCACGTTAGGAGCTTTGAACTTCGGAGGAATTGGTGCTTCCAAAATGTCCGAGGTGAAAGGCGATTCTCCCAAGTCGCCATCGTTCAGTAAATCGTCTTTCTGCTCACATTTGGCCTTTAAGGCCTCCACCTGAGCATCGAGCTCCCCCCTCAGCTGGTCGAACTCCTCCCTTGTGATTATCCCTGCGGGATTGTGAGAGGATTCAGCCTGCTGGTTGGAGCTCCTGTGGGAGCGGGATGGTGACTGCCCTTTTCGGAGAGACGAGCCTCTCTTTCTGTTGAGATGCTCACGGAGGTCTCCCCTCTGGCGAGTGTACCCCTCACTCTCGTTGTCTTCGGGACGTTCTTCCTCGGCTGGGCCGAGGTGGGAACCCCTTTGCTCGCGTACGTCCATGCGCGTCACTCGATTTTCAGATCGGGACCCTGCGCCTGCAGCTAGCACCATTTCGTTATACATTGCCTCCATGGAGCGCATTTGTGTGCGCATTGCCTCCATCTCTCTCTGGAGCGCATCAAAGTTCTCGCTTGTTGGAGCCGGGGCTGGACCCCGGGCGCCCTTCTTAGAGGTCCCACCTCGGCCACGGGTGGCCTTGGACGTCCTCGGGTGCGCAGGCGGTAGGGCAGGCGCGGTGATCCGTGCCGACCTGCGGAGGGGTTCCGTTGCTAGGCCGTCGTGACCTTGCCCCTCTACTGCCGCTGCTCCGACCTCCCTCTGGTGGGCATCGCTGGCAGCTAGAGTCCTTCGATCTGTCGTATTGGTCGAATTCGCTGGTTGAACCATGTTCGCTCGCGTGTTGGTTTAAAGGAATTGGGATGACTTAGATTGTCAGTCTTCCCCACAGACGGCGCCAAATGTTTATGCACAGATGTGCACAACAGTGTGTTCCTGATTGTAGCTCGAACTCGGCCTCCGGACCGACCTGAACCTTGGGCGGACCTGCACAAAAAGGTGAGCACACCGACGATCAAGTTAGTATAGGTCGGATTCCAAGTTTAGTTCGAAGCCAGAAATCATCGTACCTGATCGGGGAGTGAGGTCTCTACTTATGGGTGGTGGTCCCGCTAATCTCGCGACGGTTACATTCGGTAATCTCGGGACCGTCGGTTACACCCGTGATCTCGGGACCGACGGTTACGCCCGATAATCACGCCGCATGTTGCTCACATCGGCCCCTACCGAGCTCCCCGGTAGGTCAGACCTGGGCCAGGTTCACCTCGACCCTCATACTTAGCATTTGTCGGCGTTGGTGGCGGCCATCTCGGTTATCCGAGCTGGGCATGACTCATGAGCCATCTTGGAGCACCAATAGGGGTCCTCCACGTGTCCAGGGTATTCCCTTCCCCAAACACCCCCATCTCTAGCTATCCGTTTAGCCAAGGTTAGGTTGTAACCGTGATGTAAATGTCAAAATCTCAATTTGATAAAAATATCGATAAAATGTCAATTTTGATAGATATTTCTAGAAAATTAATAAAAAGAAAAATTTCATAACAAATATTTAAATTAACTAATATACATCTCACCAATTTAAAATAAGTTTAAAATTATTAATACTAATATTGTATCTTTTTGTTGATATTTTGTGAATTCTTTTGCAATACTTAAAAAAAAAAAAAAAAGCAATTCTTCATATATGTCGATTTAGAACCAGTAGACATTGGAAATGTCAATAGGTAACAAAAATTTAATACTCTTACCTTTAGCGGAGAGAAGCAACCACTTAATTCTCTTATCCACTTAGCTAATATCCAACCTGACTTAAAAGCTTAAAGTGTTTTTTTTTTATTTCCAAAATCACTTCTAAGAATATAACCAAAACATAACAATTTTGAAAAGCTTTAGCACTTTCCATTGATCATAGCAGTCAATCAAAAAATGTGCATCTTATCAAAATTAGAGACAAAATACTCAAGTCAAAGTAGAGTTGAATAAGATTTCTATTTACATTATTTCTACTGCCCAAAAAAAGGCCTGCATATCTATCTATATCTATAGTAAACAAAAAAAAAGGGCAGCCTATCTTGTAAATGCTTACAAACATCTAAAGGAAACATAGTTTTTGCAAATGAAAATGATTCATTTAACAGGAAAAGTAACATACCCCTCTGGAGATCTCATCAGAAGATGAGGATATCTCTTCTCTACCCCCTCTCTTTGATCAAACAGCGCTCTTTACCAAGTAATCATCAGCAGATGATTGCATATATGATATGAATTCTGAAAGAATTTGATTGTCTGATCTGATCACTCCAATTCTGGTAGTGTTTATGTTGAACTGAATCAACGAAATGACATCAGAGTGCGAACTCTTTTTTCCCTCTCTGCCCTCTTGGCACTCGGCGTCTTCTTCAATTTCTCCAGTTCCTCCATTACTACCTTCTCCACTTTGTCTATGGAGTTCAAGAGCTTCTTCTGGGGAGTCAGAAACTCGGCTTCTCCCGCGTTCTGGTTCGCAATTCCACGCAGAATCTTTTTTACTCCTCCTACGGTTGGTTTTGGGGTGATCAGAGAGATACTTGGCTCTTGATGATCACCTGCCACAGATGCGCTAGAATCTATAGCTCTTTGGTCCGAGGGAGCTGGAGTATTGTCACTTCCTTGGCCTTCGTTCTCTCTCAAGCGAGCTCTTGTCCGTTCAATTGCCTGTTTGAAGAGTAAGATTCTTGAGAAATTAACAACTATTGAACGATGCCTATAAGAAGCCCAACCCCAATTCAACTTGCCTCAAATGGAGAACTAGGGAAGGAGATTTCTGTAACTAAACACACAGATGACCGCATAGAAGATAAAGTAAAATAAGATGAACATTTGAAATGGGAATTCAAATAACAAATTCCCAAACTTTAACCCTGTTCGCAGTTTTCTATTGACTAGTCGAAGGACATAGGCTCAGAAATACAAGGGAAGCAACTTAAAAAGTTGCAAGGATTTGAGATGAAAAATGCAGACAAAAACATGTGACAGAGAAAAGACAAGAATGAACCTAAAGCAGAACAAAGCAACTACCTATTTCTGATGGTACAATGCCAAATCAATAATATATATTTATTCATATGTTTGTCAAAAAGAAAGTTAATATAATTCATCCTTCAAATTGATGGGCATAAAAGTACAATAATTCAAAAGTGTGGGATACTTAATAAGTATTCTACATATATTTTACAAGTAATGAGATATCATTGCACTTTTCCATTTTACAGGCAAATTAATTAAAGCTTCTATATAGGCCCAAAATGTTAATTGGAATAACTAGATACAACAACCTTGTAACAAGCCCAAGCATACTGAGCCTGCTAAAAATACAGTTGTCAAAACAGGTTAAAATAAAGCCCAGAAAATCAATTCGAAGAAAAGAGTGTTTGGAAGTGATGATAGGAGTGATTTTGAAAAAAGAGATTTAAGTTCGTGCTAGTGATAGCTTAAAAATCAATTCAGAGGGATTTAAAACTTTACTCAAATTAATTTTATAACTTACCAAACATAATCAAAGAGAAGTGATTTTGACAATGGTAAAAGCGATTTTTGATGATTTTGATTATGCCAAAATCATCCCCAAAATACACCCTAAAAAGTGAAGAAAATAAGTTAATCTTCATAAACAAATATGGACAAGATCACATCATCCAGACTGTTGGTGCTTCATATGAAATCATTAGGCATGGACTTTACAAAACCAAAAGAATCTTCTTTTGAGAGAAACAAGTAAATAGTGCATTGCTTATAATCACAAGGAATTTATTAATTAATTGACCAAAAGAAAAAGAAAAGTGATCCAATCTGAGGATTCACGAAAAGGGTTCCATATCCAATAAGCATTTTCATTTGAAATGTAAACCAAACCAAATCAAATGCAACCAACTGAAGAACAGAAACAAGAATCACAAAACAACTACACCAGAAAATCAAAACAGGCCTTCCGAAAATCAAGCAAATTCAAATTCCAATGAATCCAAAAAGTACACTGTATCAGAGAACAAATATTTCACCAGCATTCTTCACCATTCACCACAGCTATTGGTGTATATGACATGCGTACCAGAACCCATATGAATCAAATTCACCAAATGGACATGGAAATGCGATAACTATGGACATTACACAAGATGATTTATGCAAGTACTCCACAAAATTTAAAGCAGAACAGAATAAACCCAAACAGAACCAAAAACAAAAATTGAAAGAAACAAAAATCAAAAGAGCAGGGGACGTAATATTACCCTCACAACTGCCGTTATGTCGCGGAGAGGGGTTCTTGGGTACCAACTAGGTAACACGCTGTTCCTCCCCCTAGATCTACTCCGCCGGGAACTCCCCGCCGCCGCATTTTCGCGGTTCATCACCGGAGATCTGTAAAGAAATCGATTCCGTCCAATTCCTCCAGAAATAGGAGACCCAAAACTGCGTCTCAGAGGCACGCCGCCTCCCCCGGGGCCGAGATTCGAAGGTCTTTGAGGAGCTGTAGTCGTCGCAGTGGGTCGCACAACCGGAGTCACCTCAGGATCGACCAAAATGCCTCCCGCTCTCCGAGTTACAAAGAACTCGGCATAGTCGACTTGCCTCTCCAATCTGTCCCTCGACTCCGACATTATGGAACTTCAAAACCCCGAAGAAACAAGAAACAGTCATTACAAAGAGAAGAAACCCCAAATCAATCTCACTCTACAGTAACAAGAACTCAGGTCTTTTCACTTCAAATCTCAACAGGAACCAAAAAAGTGAATACAAAAACCTACAACATTTCATTTCTAGTTTCTCGGAATGAGAATCAGAAATCAGGAAGAAGAAGAGATTCGTACCGTGAGATTCCAGTGGGGAGAATAATTTGTTTGACCAGAAGATCAAAAATGGCGATGGCGCTGTGGTTCTGAGTTGCGCAGCGAAAAGTGAGAGAGGGAAGAAGATGGAGCTGCTGAGAGAGGGCGAAATTTTTGGCAGAATTTCAAATGCGAAATTTGGGCGCTACTTAAACCAAATTTCAATTTTTTGCTCCATTTTCAGTACACGTGGCCTTTTTTTTTTTCTTTTCTTTGGTTTTTGAATTTTTAGGTTTAAATTTTCAAATTTGGTAAGAGCGGGAGCCTTTTTTTTCACCGGAATTTTTTTTGAGTATGGTATGGTGAAATGACAATAAGGTCCCTATGTTTTGTGGTGGCATTATTGTACAAATTAGGGTTTTTCTTAGCCATGTATGTAGATGGTGGAAATGAATGGTTTGTATAACCCATGTTTGAATTATAGTCCATTTTGTTGGTTTTGGTTCGTTACTTTATGTTAGCTTAGTAGATTTTGACTAAAAATCAACTCCAACCGATGTATTTACACTCACATACATAATACTTAAATATAATTACAAAAAAAACTAACCGTTATGATAATTAAAAATCAAACAGTATGAAATGACTTCACTGTAATAAAACCACACAAAACTCTCTAACTAAATTTCTTTCTTCTTTCTTTACGTGGTCAATTTCAACACTGTCATATGTGTGACCTTATATAGAGAAGATGAACAACTCAAAATTCCTCAGCAATCATCTCTATCTTTGATTCTTCATTTCTTGTCAATAGTTTAATATACGCTAAATGATTTAACTTAATCTATTTCAACAAATCAAACAAATTACCAACAACGTTAGAAGATTATCAAGTATTTGAGAAACTCAAACTTCAAGCAATCAACCTTGAAAGTTGTTGCTTCTCTGTTGGAAAGTTGAACTAGTTTCAGCTAATGTAGCTACATTTATTGATGGAAATAGGGGTGCTTAGACACAACATCCAAGTTTAGTGTCCTAATTGCTATCAACTTTGTGATTCCACCTCAATAGACACAGCACCTAGGCGCTATTAAATAGCGCCTAGATGCTACTTTTATAGCGTCGGAGTGCCTCTGCATTGATTTTTTATAAAACTAAGGTTACTTGTATCAAATATAGGAGAGGAAAAAAAAGGAAACGACACAAATCATTTGAGGAGCAAGAAGAATATTCTAAGAAAATAGATTTTCTGAGGCTAATGATCAAGAAGGTATAGTTTGAGAATGAATTGAAGCACCTCCTAGACAACGTTACCTTTTTCTCATTTTTCCTATTTCCTTATGCTTTTAATCTATTTTCTAGAGGTTAATTTTTTGCATAGACCTAAAAAATTATGGGGAGGTATTCATTTAAGTTTATACACCTATGATTAGGATCGGAAGATTTAGAGCTTCTCTTTAGGTCAAATCGTTGCAAGACTTATCCTTAAGCCTTTTGCAAATAATTGAATATGAATCTAGATATTAGTTTCTTAAATTTGATAAAAAAAAAAGAAAAAAAATGTTGAGCAGTGCTTGGGACAGTCAAATGAGATTATCCAGTCCTAAGATGTTTTTCAATTGATTTTTTTTTTTTTGTTAGTGTTATTATTGTTGGATTGTTGCATCATTATTTATCCTTTGGTTTCATTCATGGAATTCTAAATAAAATTTAGCAACTCGGAAGTAAGCTTGAAACCGAGGCCAACCACACGTATTTCACTCATCATTATCTTAAAACTTTGACATGCATACTTGAGGTTAGTAATTACTAATATGGAATTACTTTTTAAAACAACTCTAATAGTAAGGAATAACTTGAATTCTTCTGATCTTTTCTACCTCGTAAGAATAATGAATCTTTTCGTTCCTTAATATATTTGAAGGAAAGTGTTGATGCTGGATTTGGATTCGGGTTGCAATCAGGAATCTGCTCATGTCGAGTTTCAATGTTGCCCAACCACATGTTCTTTTTCTCTTACTTTCAAATGCTATAACATGCATTCAAAATCAGACATGATATATATTCTCTCAATTACAAATCTTCCTAGAACAAGAGTACTCTCAAGAGATCATATGATTTCTTGAATGAGTTCTAAAGTTACTACCTAATCAAAGGTAAATTATAAAATATTCATGAACTAACAAATTAATCAAATAAAATTCAACGTGTTAGATAATCTTTGATCAAACTTTAACATATCATACATAAAATACTCAAAATTGATTAAATTTTAAATTTAATTCATGCACTTTTGATACGTGTTTAATTAGTCACTAAACTTTAAATCTCTAAACTTTCTATTATGATTCCAGTAAGTGATTTTAATTGTAACACAATTACTTAAACATTAATATATATTAAAGTGACATATTAATTTTGAACTAAGAAATGCTGATTTCATACAACTTAATTTGTTAATAACAATTATTCCACGTCTAGATTATCTTCAAGATATTGACCTATAATTAAGAACAAAAATTAAAAGTTCATGGATGTGTTATTGAAACTTGTCAAGTCCATGAACTAAATAAAACTAAACCATCAAAATTCATAATTGGTATTTTAGGGTATTAAGTTTTTGTCTACATCTAAAGAAAGGAATAAGATGTTTTTAACTGCTAATTTAAGTCAGGGTTTAAAATGTCGAGAGACATGTCGACATGTCGCTCGAGACATGTCGACATTGACAAAGAGGGGAAAAGTTGATTTTCCCCCATGTCGTCGACATGTCTTTTTTTTTTCCTCTTCTTCTTTTAAGGTTATTTTATTTTCACCATTTTCCTACTATGCTATTATAGTCTATAATTTCTCACAACCTCGATGATTGTAATCTTAGTCTGTTCAATGAAACATTCGAATTTTAATACTGTATAAATTTTAACTAATAAGATTTGGAATTTGATTTATTGAGAATTTCTAATTCAATCTAGTCCTTAATTACACAATTGAACAATATATGTGGAATATATAAAGATTGAAATAATCTTAAA
Source organism: Momordica charantia (assembly GCF_013281855.1). Taxonomy (NCBI): domain Eukaryota; kingdom Viridiplantae; phylum Streptophyta; class Magnoliopsida; order Cucurbitales; family Cucurbitaceae; genus Momordica; species Momordica charantia. The sequence goes on along the minus strand of NW_028275157.1, from coordinate 10,362,816 downwards.
ATTTTAAAAAATATATATATTATTATTATTATTATTATTTTTGGAAAAACTACTTCTCATTGAAGTAGGTGAGAAACGTACCAAAAAAAAAGGACTAAATGAAACACTTCAATTTAGAGATATGGTGGTTGCATCATAATTATAAAAAAGGGGATTTAGAGGACCAAAGAGAAGCTGAAATAGTTATATCTTCCCAAAGGTTGGTCGGGGACTGTGCCAAGTGCGATGATTTCTCTCCAATCAAATATAGTTTAGTGAGTGGAACATATAAAACCTCAACAATAAAATTATCAATATGGTTGGGGAGAGCGGAGAAAATCTGGAAAGTATCGAAAAGACAATACCAAACACTTTCTGTGTACTTACAATGGAGAAAAATATGATCCAAAGTCTCCGACGCCGATTCACAAAGATAGCACCAGTCTGATGCTCATATTTGGAAGGCATTTCTGCAATCTTTCCTGCGTATTTAATGCTCGGGTAACTTAGTATTTGTATAAAATATTATTATATACAAATAGTGGTGAAACATGAAGTAAAATAGGTAACTTAATTAATACCAAAAAGATGATCTCGGAGGATCTAGTGCACTATCTTGATAACTTTGATATAAATTACAATAGTTCTCCTCGGTCATCCTAGACTGAAAGTTTTGAAGGTAGTTGCTCAAATGAGTAGAATATGAAGCACATTGGACCCCATTGGTAGATAATTTGGATGAATGACACAATCACGAGGTTGAGGTGTTTGAAAATTGTATAAATTTTATTGGAAAGTTGGATTGATGATTGATTTGAAAATATGTTTGAAAAATGTGTAAATTCAAATTTGAAAAGAGAAGTAAGTAAAAAGTAAACCGATACGAGTTAACTAGAATTTAGAAATGTGTTATTATGAAAACCACTCAAGAAGTAGTCAAAAGTTTACAAAGTTTACTTTACATATTCAAATAATTTCCATCAATTTACATTAAAGGAAAAAATCTTTTTTTTTTTTATATTTTCATCGACATCGACATTTTCATAAGTAAAATAGTCAAATTCTTACATTTAATGGTTATAGGTGATAAATTATAGGCTAATTAAGCTACAATTCAAGTTTTATTTGCTAATTCAAAAAAATTCCATCAATTTCCATAATTTCCATTATTTTCCTCGAAACATCTATCCACATGTCCGTAAAATCGAGATCTCGATATTTTCATCGACATCGACATTTCGAACATTGATCTAAGCTCATGTTGTTAATTAAAAATAAAAATAAAAATAATAATAGATAAAAATTTTAACTACTCTTAGAGGTATAAATTTTACCGCTTGTGTTTTAGATTCAATTTGATGTCCCTAAAAATATTCAATTTGATAACGTTGAAAGTCTAAGGTTAAAATTGACTCGTCGAGGGATAAACAATTAATGATTTCTTTTAAAGAAAATTATGTATTTGTTATTTAAATTCTGATAAAAGGCATTTCTATTAACTTGTACTAAATATATTCACATTAATTTGCTCTAGATATGAGTATAAATTAGCAAATAATATCTTGAAAAGATGATGGAAAATAATTTGAACATTAAAGAGTTTTCTATTCATAATTTTGAAGTACTTGTTTTATTCACTATTATTACATTTAAAGGATTATTAAATTGTAAAATGTGAAAAAGAAGCAAGTACAATTGTCAAATTAACAAAATATTGCGAGCAAGATTTACTAATAATTATTATGGGAAATTTCATTTTTACCACTAAACTTAGCAATAAAGAAATCTTAAACTTAAATTTTCAATTGGGTTAAATTGAGTCCTAAAATTAAATAGATTGTTAAATTAATACCTCTCCAAAATCAAATTAGAAAAATACTCCTATCAACTAATAAATTATACAACATTCAACCATACTAAAAATCAAGCTACAAAAATGTCTAAACTCAACTATATAAATACAAAATCCTGCACCAGCAGAAATTACATTTTTTTTCATATTCGTGAGTGTCCGGACCAATTTGTGTGCATCTCAATTTATCTCACGGGACAACCACATAGCAAATTTTATTCCTAAATAGGTGGCCATCATGAGTTTTGAACTCATTTCTTCTAAATCCTTTTTATTTACTTTTACCCCTCTAAGACCAATGAGCGAACCCATGTATTATATTTGTACAAGTCTTTAGTGTTGTACTAATAAACATAGGTATTTATCATTAATATCGTTGCTTAAATACTGATGTGGTACACTAACTGGTACACTAACTAAACTAATAAATGATGATTCGAGATGTAGCAAAAAGAGAGTATGCTTAATTTTCCATGTCATTACCTCATTGCAATGTGTAGGATTTTGCCTCTTAATCTTTTCTCATTTGAGCTATGTTTCGGGTGATTCAAAGTAGTTTGGGATCGTGTTTTTAAGCTCTATACTATGGATAATAATAAGAATCTTTAACAAAATATAAGTTTCGTATCATCCTAACATGAGTGAGAATTCAAACTTATAACACTAAAACTTATCATAGTTTAGTACTAAAAGAAAAAAAATACTTATCATAGTTTAAGGGTGATTGTGCATTCTTCAATAGGTGCCTACCGAAATTATAAATGGAAATTAGAATTATAACCTGACTTATTTAAAACAATTTCATAAATTTGGAGGGAAATGGTAGATATTTTTTTTTCCTGATTTCTCGGAATCGATGCCGTGTAGTTTACACTAGTGGATCTCTATAATCAAGATTTGTTGCCTAAACCGAGAGCAACATTGTGACAAGTGTAGGCTTGGATAATTGCGGAAATTGAAAATTCCAAGGGTGTGATTTATCACAGCATTAGTGAGAGTGTTTGATCATCATCAAGTTGTTGAAACGTTTGAAATTTTATTCTTGAAGGAGAGAGAGAGATAGAGGGAGGGTTAAGGTTAACTAATCTTTCATGTTCCATCCATGGTGTGATCGATCAAGCCAGTATTTTCTACAACATACATGAATTTTTCTTAGTATAAATCCAAGTGGAATAGAAAAGCAAGGTCCCAATTTCAAATGATTATGGAATTATGTGAAACTTTTCATGAGGCAAAGCAACACCCTTTTCTCCCAGAATCTGAGTCCTGTCCAGGAACAACTATATTGGTCCCTTTAAAATGCCCTGGCCCTCCAATATCTATCTCTTCCCCAGCTGCGAGAGTCTTCTTGCTGATTATCCTATAAATCTCTGTTAGAATCGTGAAGAATGCAGTTTCCACGTTCGTCGACTCCAGAGCCGATGTCTCCATGAAGAACAGGTTCTCTCTTTCAGCAAACTCCTGTGCATCTTCTGTTGGTACCGCTCGGAGGCTCCCCAAGTCGCACTTGTTTCCGATGAGCATTATAACGATGTTCTTGTCAGCATGTCCCCTTAGTTCCTCCAGCCACCTTGCCATGTGGTCGAACGACTGGCGCTTTGTCATATCGTAAACTAGCATTGCTCCCACTGCACCTCTGTAGTATGCACTCGTCACTGCTCTGTACCTGGTAATGGGGAAACGAGATCGCTTCAGCAACTAGAACCAACTTAACGATGGTATTCGCAATTTAAGTACATTACAATTTCTGTATGTTATTTTATAGGATATGATGATAGAGCTGTTAGCAAATCAACTTTGGGCATTATAACAGCCCAAATAGTTGCATAGACCAAATGAACTATGTCTACTGTAAGGCAGCAAATTTCATCAGCCACTTTCATCATCAGCAAACAAATGGAAAAGATAATAATATAAGCCATTGGTCTTAAATGAAAGTTCTGGCCTACCAATGAAGTTGTTTGATTTTGATTAGATAAATTTAAAAAACACAATACTTTTTGGGTGTAATACAGAGGTTTAATCAATGTTAGTAACACATCTGTTTTTAAAGAAATAAGATTAAGAAGTATTAAATACAGAATGTAACCCCTTATCCGAATTTGGTTAATGTTAGTTCTAATTTTGGTCCAGTACTTTTAAAAAATGATAATTTTGAAATTATAAAAATTAAAGTAAATAAAAGTTGAAATTACATAGACTAAAATGAATCAAAGCCAAAGTATATAGAGACCAAAATCGTACTTAAATATTATATGTATCATCGCCAGATAGAGCTCATTAGAATTGTAATGATTATTTCTTCTCTTATTTACCAGTTCTGTATTTTGCATTCTTCATATTTCTTTCCTACCTATCTCCTCCACTTGCAAATCAAATACCAAAAACCATTCACAAATCACAAGCATCCCAGTGCGTATGAGATCAAATTAATTCATTGTATTTACTGAAATACTTTTGCTCCTTAACTCCAAGAAATTACAGGTTACAGCATATAAACAGAGCTACGTTTTCTCACAATTTCTGTCTACGGTGCTTTCTTTGAACAATATAATGTAACATTCCAAATGGGAAAGATACTCTCGCATTGATCTCCTAAACTAAAGTACATAAGGTGACATAGTCCAGAGAGGTCTACAACTCTCCTTGACTTCACTCAACTTTATCTGTAGCTCTCCCCTTTCCCTCTCTCCTTTCCCTCTCTCACATTTATGCTTACCTAACTCCCCTCGCGTTTGCGTTTCCATCTAATAATAACAGACTTACAAAATGTGCGCCCTGCTACCACAAGTCGTAACTAACTGGATCCTTCATAACTCACGCCATTCTCATTAGCTTTCTTCCAGTTACCTTGGATCTCTCGTTCTCTTCCTACAATACGCCAAATGAATTTGTGGCTTATCAATTCTATCTACCCTGTCTAAACTTTCACCTTTTTGCAACAAAGCAAAGGGTACCTCCATCAGGCCTCCTCTATTGGTTTGCTAATCTCCAGAGGAGAATTAGGATAAGGTCACAAACCAAGCATATCAGCAAGAGATAATTTGGATTCTATGGTTCGACTGAACTATGGTGGTATTGGAGGTGTGCTGAAGTCCGTTCCTTATGTCAATTTGAACTGGGAGACATGGAATACCAGATGTATTCCATTCATTCCTACACTTGAAAGGGCTCATAATACAAAGGAAAAGTAACTTTTGGTTCATGTGGACCGCCCCCAATTCATGAAGAAATGTCCCGTTTGTGCTTGTTGCAGAATCTTTCATAATCTACTAGGCCATGATAAGCTGGAACTTAAGATCATTCAATGTAGCACCATGGTTTTGTGAGAGTTGGGGCAGTCATATGTCTCTGATGATATTATTCTTTTGTATCGTCCTAGAATCAGGTATTTTATGCTCAGGACCTGCAAAGATTTTGAACATCTTCCCGTATTCCCACTAGCTGCCCTCCTGTCTTAGAGCTAATAAATGTTCATATGGTGTTTCTCAGTCCAGATGACATCAGAAATCGAGCTGGATCTTGAACTTCACCCAATGCCCGAGAGATTGATGACTCTCCATCAACCGATCCAAGCAAGAGCCTCTCTCACCATACCGATTCACGAGAACCTCCTTACATTCTTCCTCCATCAGCAAATTAACCTTAAAATATCATTTTCCTTGAAAGATCCATCTATCCATCCAGATCAACTGGATTGAATTGAGGCATCTCAAGTCTTCTTGAGATTAGTTCATTCAGTCTTGACTTCCTCTGCACCGTCTCATAAGCCTCTCCTTCATTCCACTGTTCAACAATTGCCTTCCCCTTATCAAGAATGTCTCTAACCGTTGCCAATCGTTCCACCACCATTTGCTGTAGCAATTTATTCATCACACGACCAAACAATGATATTCTTTTCCATCTCCAGAATCTTCTAGGCTTCCTAAATAATCAATCCCGATCCCAATTACAATTCACATCCTCCATTATACTATCCATCTTTCGTACTCTAGGCATACCTAATGAGAATGTGCTCTAAAAGCAATTAGATAGAACTTCCCAGACAGTAAAAAAAACTTTTGTATCTTCTGACCAAAAGTACAAAAGGTGCCAAACTTTCAACAGAGATCTTCAACCCCCCCTGATCTCACTTCTTCATAACTCTACACTATTCTCTCTCTCAAATTTATGCTAAACTCACTCCCCTTGTATTTGCATCCTATCTTATAAAAACAGAATCACAAAAGACTACTCCTAACTACTCAGTGTCCGACATAGCTCAAATGCTTCTCATTAGCTTTCTTCTAGCTACACGATTCTCATGTCCCTATTATAGAACGCGTAAAACAAAACTATGGCTTACAATCCTCTGACAATCAGTGAAAGAGTGCTGCAAGCCTGCAGCTACAAATAACAAAAACAGAGAACCTAATATGAACAACAAAAGCAGAGGAGTAAATCTGCCCAAGGACAATTCTAAATGTGGGGGAAATAACTTCAACTAAATATTGTAGTCTAACACCAACTTTTCACTAATACTCGTAATATCATCCTAAGACTTGCCTTTTCATCATGATTGACATTCCTTTCCAATCCAAACACTATAATTGGAAGTAGACCAGGCTAATTTACAAAATTCGACTTAAATCTTCTACCCAAACGAACAGAAAGTAACTTGAACACAATTCTAATCACCACAACTGCATTCAAACACAAATAGACATCTGCATTCTCTCTGGATTTAAGAGTACAGAGAAAACAACCGGAAAACAAGTTCTAATTGTATTTCAGGCTGCAAAAATCCTTGCTGTCTAATTCTATCTTCTATAATACATCATTCAGAAAAGCTGAAGAGCACATTTCCAATTTCCATTCTCTAGAGCCATCCCAGATCCAAACCTTGAACAACGAAGAGTCCACCAGAAAGAAAGCAAAATATAATTTACCTCACAAGAGAAAAGAGTAATGGGCACATACCTTTCTTGTCCAGCAGTGTCCCATATCTGGGCTTTCACTGTTTTCTGATCAATGACGAGAGTTTTAGTCTGAAACTCGACTCCAATAGTAGCTTTGGAATCAAGGCTAAATTCATTCCGGGAAAATCGCGCAAGGAGTTGGGTTTTGCCGACGGCCGAATCTCCGATCAACACAACTTTGAAGACGTAATCAATCTTCTGATTGTAATCCCCATACAGATTCGACATCCTCTCCAAAATTCACTTCAAACCCACCCTGTAAAATGCGCAGATTAGACGCACAACAGCATCACAACTCAAAAGAAAATTGCCCGTCTCCCGATCATAGCGCGTGGGAGACACTAAATCCAATTACACGGAGCTGAAGAAGAATCAATCATTCCCTCGACTCGAATCGAAAGAGGAATTGGGAATTGAAAATCAGAGGTGGGGTTTGAAGGGGAATTTCAGAGAAATAGTGAGGGATTTTGGAAAGCTGGGGAAAGCTAGGGAAAGCGGGGAATTGAAACAGGAAGAAGGAAGGGAAGGAATAGAGATGGAGGAGAAGAACAAAAAAGGAACAACGGCCATTGTGGGGTTCTGCTAACGGTTTTGTGGCCTTCCGCGTGTAAAATTATGTATTTTCGAAATTCGGTGGCACTTTCAATCTGGGCCGTTCATGAAACCAAAAATGAGGTCATCACGAAGTCATTTTGAGGGTTGGTGACCTTTCACCCCTACAAATGGCTATTACGTGGGTTCGGGTCGGGTCGGGTCTAAAGTGCACTCAACATCTCTGCCTAACCCGAAGCCTTCAAATTATTTACACTGTTTCATAACTATTTTATTTTATTTCTTTGAAAAATTATGTATATTTTCTCGTAATTTCTTTAATGCACCTATCCAGAAATGGGCTATTTGGTGGGTCGGGTTCAAGATGCACTCACCAATCTCCAATTGACTTGAAACCTTCGGATTATTTAGGCTCAATTTTTTTCTTATTGTAACGCTGTTTTAAGATTGTGTATCTTTTCTCATCATTTCTTTAATACATCCCCACATTTTCTTAAATTCTAAACCAAATTTCATAAATAAAACACACAAACTTTTGTAAACTATTTTTTTTTTAAGTTTGCCTTCAATTTTGAAAACAACGAAACAAAGAGTTATAAATGTGAATGTGAAGTAGTATTTACAAGATTAATTTTATAAAACAGAAAACCAAAATGAAAATTTATCAAACGAGGCTTTAAATATTAATTCTGGTGAGGTTGGGTTTGAAAATACATATGCATTTAATAATATATTGCATTTTTTTTTTCATTTTTCATTTATCCTTTTTTTTGAATTATTTTTTTTCAAATTTTCAACATTTTAAAAACAATTCAATGATATTGGTTTAGTTTCGATTGGATCTCTATAATTTAAAATTTTTTAATTTGATTTCTCTATGCTCTAGGCTTAATTTGGATCTGATCCCTTAATTTTAAAAGTTTCAATTTCTTTTTTCTCTATAGTTAGTTAAAACCTCACAAATTGTTCTAAACTACTACTTTTTACTTATACAGAAAACCTCCCATTTTCCTCTATTTTTTACTTAATATAAACTCTAATATAAATAACTAATACGAAAACATAAGCTCAATACCAAGTACTTAAAAATGTGTTACATATTCAATTCAGTAACCACGAAATGTGTGATGTTTAACCAAATCAGAACTTCTAAAATCATAGGAACCAAATTGAAATCAAAATCAAGCCCAAATCGTAAGAATAAATTTGTAACTTTTTTAAATCACAGGAACTAAATTGGAACTTGATCCAAACAAGGACTATATTTATAATTTAATATTCAAAAAGTTAAATATGATTGGAGATAAATTATTTGTTAAATATTGAAAACTACAACTCTTATAGTCTATTAAGAGATACAATTTCACGGGAAGAGATAGCCACGAATAGTCTATAAATATGTTGGTTTTTCACTTACTTTTGAATATGAATTTGTTATTATCTTAAAATTTTTCTTTTATCTACGTGCGATTATTTGTTGAATTTGATTGTTCATTTAATTAATGTGCTATATTTACAGGTTAGTAATTCTATCATTTCCTAAACAACAATTCCTCCTTATCCATTAGCACCATAAATAGAACAAATTGGTTCAAAAAACAAAATTTTTGTTGAGTTCAGATCAATTTGTTTCATTATTTTTCCCTATCTTAAAAAACAACCATGTCAAGAAAATTAGCATGTATGTTACTTTTGGATTCTTGAGTAAGTTATTTTATCTAGCACAAAAAAAAAGAACTATTTTTTTGGTTTCAAAAAACAACAATCTAAAGAAAATTAGCATCTATGGTTCATTTTGTTAACGATTTTGCTTTTGATTTCACCCAAAAGGATTCATACCAATGAAGATAATTGTCCTCTCTTATATACCCATGATCATTCTCTCCCCTAACCAATGTGAAACTTTGTTTGCAATCACCTTGCAAACCCAACCATTGGTCCCTTTTTAAAAATATGAGGTCAAAACAGACATTTTGGAAGTAAAAAAATTGAAAGTACTTGTACTAAGATGCATGTTTTCAAAATGCAAGGGCCAAAATTAACTAAAACAAAAAATACATGGAGTAAAATAATACTTAAAAGTTATCTTTCACTTTGTGCCATTAACTCAGATTTACAATTGAATAAATGGAACTCATGTGTATAGTGCTATTTAACTAATTTAACTTCAACCTATGATTTTGTAAAATAAATAAACTTTAATTAAAATATACATCTTTTAAAAAATATCACTAATACCTACCAATTAAATTAAGTTTAAATTGACTTAATGATTTTTAGTAAATTAATATTCTTTGTTAACTCGTGTACAACTCAATTGATCAGAACGTATATTTCAACTCAAAGGTCGGATCTCCGAATTTTTTATTGTCCTTAATTTTATGTGACAAGTTTTTGGCTGGGTTTATATTTACAAAGGAAAATAATATTTTTTTTTCTTTTTTTTTTAATAGAAATGTCTTCAACACTTTCAAATCCCATTTTTTATACGGTGGAAATCATTGGGGAAAACCTGACGAGTTGGGCAGTATTTTCAAATGATGCCAACAAAAAATGTAATTACAAATTTCTCAAAGAAAATACTCCTGTATTAACTCACGGAGAGATTGACAAGAAAAAATTATAGGCATATTGAATGTGTGACCAAAGTCTCACAGATATAACAATATTAATGAAATTTCGTCCCAAAATTAATTGAAAATGAGATTAGTCGTATTTTCAACGTGGATCTGTCTTTATTGGATATATACAATTAATTAAGGAAAAATATCTATTTTAACTTTGAACTTAATAAGATAATGTATCGATTTTTACTCCAAATTTTCAATTTATCATACTGCAGAATAAGTATTAATTAAGGAAAATATCTATTTTAATTTTGAACTTAATAAGATAATGTATCGATTTTTACTCCAAATTTTCAATTTATCATACTGCAGAATAAGTATTGCAATATTCGCCAATGTGAACATAATTCAATTTATCTTTATTTCATTTTAAAAATTATTGAAAAGAGTATTTCCATATATATCAAATGAATTATAAAACATATATTTTGTAGAGTAATTTAATGGTTGATTTTGTGCCGTGATCCAATTTAACTTTGTATATTGCTCAAATTTCATAAAATTAGTGAGTTTTTTTACCATTTTTTGTTGTTGTTGAAATTATTAGGTAAACTAGCAAATTTGAATAGACGGTAAAAATTGTAACTTTTTTTGTTTATTAATTTGTAAGTTTGATTTCCATGGCATGGTGTCCTTAGCATAACAGCCCTACTATCTTTAATGTCTGTCTGTATAAAGGGGGCCTTTGCTTTCTTTGATAGGGTGTCAGTATTTCTGTCCTTGCCTAACTTTATTATATCTTCCAAAAAACATGGGGTAAAATTTCAAACATAAATATCTTTAATCAGTAGAGCTATTATAAACTTTAGTTTCACGCTTAAATTTTTATAAAAGTATATCTATTTTTACCTTAAACTATTATTACATCAAATTAGAATTTTGTGTTATAATCTTTACCTTAAACATTATACACTATATTTTTCCTTTACTCGTTAAGCTTTTATTTGAAAATTTGTTAAAAAATATATATTCTCATGGTTGTTCATTTAATTATAAAACAAAGTTCGAAAATGAAATTGAAAACTTGTGATAAAAATTGATATATGTAAATAATAGTGTGTTTGAGATGACTTTTGAAAAACTTGCACAAGAACATTTTTTCTACCATTTTTTTTGAGGTAATTACTAATTTAGAATGTGTTTCGTATAGTTTCTTTAGTGGTTTTAGTCAAGATTTTGAGTATCAATATCAATGAAAATATCGAGGTCTTAATTTTATGGAAATATTGATAAAATGTTGATGTCAATAGATATTTCCGTGAAAGTTAGAGAATTTTAAAAATGGTAAAAAATATTTAAATTAACAAATAAACATTTTTCTATTTCTAAATAAGTTAAAAATAAATTAATATTAATATTATATATATATATATATATATATATATATATATTAGTGACATTTTCATATTTTGTCGATTTCTTTGTAATAAGTAGAAATGTTGATTTAACGTTCATGTCGGTATGAACCCATGGATACATGGAAATGTCGACCGATATTTTATATCATTGTTTTAGTTGTGTTTTCTAAAAAATTCACAATTTGGAGAATGAGACTGCTTTAAATTCAAATTTTGAGATGATTATCCAAAAAATTATTGAAAACTAATTATTGGGTAACTTAAGCACTTTAAGGATGATTACTCATAAAAAGTTTTTGAAAAATGTTTTTAATTAAAAAGATATATTAAACTTGCCAACTTGAACCATCAGGACACCCATCTCCGATTAAAAGGTCGTGAATTCGAATTTTCATATTGAACTCACCTATAAATATAATTTATTGATTAAAAATTTAATTTTAACAGAGTGGAAGTTCATCAATCCAAGTTATTCTTCTTTCTTTTCTCTAATGCCGGTTTTGAATAATTTTCCCACCATCCAAACATAAAATAAGCATTAAAAAGAAAAAAAAAAACTTCCATTTCATAATGGCACAACTCTTGGACTGTTCTAGTGAAAGGAGGCAATTGAAATAATTGACATTAACCAGCCAAGAGCCCTACATACAAAGCTTCATCACATATCTCACACCTACAAAACAATGCTACAACACACAAATCTCTTCACTGAGATTTGATTCGATCAAGACTCTCCGAGACCATTCTCATTCTCGGGCGCATCTCGGGATCAAGCTCGGTGCAATTTAGTGCAATGTGAAACGTCGAAACCACTTGTTTCTTTGCATAAATCTCAGGTACGAGTGTTGGGTCTATAACCTCGGTCAAGGGGCGTTCTTCTTGAAATGCCTTCCTCACAAAACTCTCCAACCCCTTCCCGTCATTTTCCGATCCAGCATCGGGCAATTTGCCACTCAAAAGCTCCATGAGCACGATACCGAACGAGTAGACGTCGCATTTCTGTGTGTACTTCCCTCCATACTCTCGAACCTCGGGCGCCAGGTACATCGCTGAGGGAGTAGAAATGCTTGGACCCATGAATGAGGTTATCATATTCTGGTTTGAGCTCAACTTTTTCGACGATGTTGTAGTGAACTTGGGTGTTCCTTGGCCGAGACGATTCAGTCCGAAACCTGAAATGTAAGGCTCGAGATCATCGTCGAGAAGGATTTTTGTCGATTTTACATTTCCATGAACATACTTCCGAGCACCAAATTCATGAATGTATGCTAAACCCCTTGCAGCTCCTTGGGCAATTTTTAACCTTGCAGACCATGGCAGAGGTGACAAAGAACTGGAGGGACCTCCTGCAGTAAAAAAATTGTCTGAAGATCAATAAAACGCCAAAATTCATTGCTTCATAAAGAAAAAACGACTCGATAAGTTACATTGACATCTACATCAGAGATTTTACTGGATATTAACCCAGAATGATATCATAAACATACAGAATAGATCTCAAGGTCTTTTCATATTCTGCAGAGTAATAAAATATGGGAAGTAAAAGCCCAAAAACAGTGAAGAAACAGCATATAATGACTACAAATGGAGCACAGAATCACAGATTCAACAGTCTGCCTCCAACTGGCCCAAAAATTCGTTAATTAAGATTCATTATGCATCTGTGAGTACCCTCGTCAGCTTACACGCACGATGCAGCTCAACTAATGTGCTATCCTACTACATTTGATTGCTAAGTCCAACGTTCCACTACATTACGAAGAATGTTTTTAAAAGATTCTAAAAACATCGTCAATCCTAGATTAAAAAAAATACTTAAAAAAGCGCTTCGAAAGTCATGTCAAACTCACCCAACAAAAGCAAATAAATGGAAGGAAAGAGAAGAGAAATGTCAGATACCTAGCATATGGCCTATGATATTAATTTAGGTGTGACATTAATGGGATTTAGCAGAGAAAGAAACAGAGGACCACAGAAAATTCAGGGCAGCTGCCACAATGTAAGGCTTGAAAATAATGGGGAAATACAATTCCAAAGAAAAGACAAAGAATGATCAGCACTTAATATAGGGAATAGTGCCAGGGTGTGAGGGAGCAAAGATGCCCCAAATTTTAAAATTCACAACCAACCAAACCAAACAGCTACAAGTGCTTTCTGGGAAAGCTTTCCCAAAAGTCATCTGAAATTTACCCTCCAAATTGCAAATAATATCCTTACACTTTTAACTTTTAACTCACATGCAAGAATTATCTCTACATTATTTCTTTGAATGGTGTGTTTTACCTTTAGAGTTAAAATGTCACATATTAACCAAAAAAAAAAGGTTTACTTGAAGGAAAACCATAAAATTTTCTAAAAACACAAATGAACACAAATGTTTGTGGTTTCAAAAGAATAATGTAGGAGTAATCATGTAAAACAATTGAGTACATAGAAACATCGTTCATTCGAACATAATTCAGTGGATAAGATACTCAGTACCTTTCTTAAAGTCAATGGCTTAATTTCGTACTTTTTGTTTCAACCCGAAAAAAGAAAAAAAGTACATGGACACATTTGCAATTTACTCTTAAAAAAAAGAGTAAAAGCTTGTACAAAACTTACACGAGGCATTAGAGCTTCATCATCAACCTAGAAGACAAAGCCAACGACGATGGGGAGAAACTAAGGCCAATCACTTTACTTGTTTTTTTCGGTTTTCTTTTTCTATTTGTAAGTATCTAATCGGTCTTACATGCCAAATTGATTCTACAAGACAACTAATTGATTCTACAAGACAACTAACTACTTGACTCTATAATATTTATTGTCTAAAAACTTAGATGCTAAATGGTCGGGTAGTCTGGCCCACCCACCCACTTTTTCACTAATAAGACAAGAGTTCCATTTTCAAAGCCTTTTTTTGAGTTTTCTACATCATCTATCATCTACAAAGTTATTGCATGAGGAAAAGGGTAAACCAACTAAGCCACCGCCACAAAAGTCTTCCCAAAACTAAAGGGTGATCTTTTCTTTCTTTCTTTTAGTACAACATGTAGAAGTAGGGGATCGAACTTACAACATCTCGATTGGAGAGGTATGTCAATTACTGTTGAGCTATGCTCGCTTTGTCAAACGGTGATCTTGAAACAATGCAAAAATTGAAGGGCATATTTGCAACTTTGCTTAATGTTTTGGTCTTTCTAATTTAGTTTAATTACACAAGTAGTAATATAACACCAAGGTAGGTAACATGCCCCATTTCTTATAACAAACAAACTAAGAATCTTCAAAACACCTAGACAAGCAAAAACTACTGGGAAAAAAGCACTCCAAAACATCCAATGGTAAATACAAAATTTAGAAAATCATTTCATAGAAGTATATTATAACCCTGTATTTTGTTCATTTATCCGATAATCAAGACCCTATTCGGTAACGTTCATGTTTTTCATTTCCAGATTTCGATAAATTTTTGGTAAGTGTTACGTTTTAAGAAACATTTCCAAAATTGTCTAGAAATGTTAGAAACAACAAAATTAAGTTTTTTATTTTTATTTTTGTATTTTCTTTTCAAAACATAAAAAAAATATTATAAAATATCTAATAAATATTAAAAATTAAATATAAAATAAAGTTGTTTTATCAAATAAAACGAGAAACAAGGAATGAGAAAGTAGGGGTAAATGTGTCTAACTATATTCAAACAGATCAATAACAAAATTAAATTTAAAGACAAAAACAAAAGTTTAAATGTTGGAAGTTACCATGTAGGGCAGAGTGCAAGCTTCCATTTTTGATGAAATCGGTGACCAGCAATTTCTCATCACTGGCATAGTAATAAGCTCTCAGCCGTACGATGTTGGGGTGGTGGACCCTACCGATGCCGTCCATCTCGTATTCGAAATCCTTGTACGTCAACGTGGCATCCCCATCGTTCAGTCTTCTAACCGCTACAATACTCCCGGCCGCACCCGATCCCCGCCCCGCCACTACCTTGTACACTATCCCACTCCTACTTTTCCCCACCACGTACGCCGATGCCCTCAACAAATCCTCTAATTCCAAATTCATCCCCTCGTCCATCACTGCGAATTTACCTTCCTGCCCTTCCAAATCCCCTTCGCTCCCTCCCTCGGGGCTCGCTTTTCCCGTTTTCCCCTCCCCCGCTGCCGCCCTCCTCCGCAACCACCATACCGACAGCGACACCGCCCCGACCACCGCGAAAATCGACGACACCACCGCCACCGTCGCCGTCCCACCGCCTCCGCCGCCTCGAGCTCCACCGCCGCCGTAGCCCTGGAAATTAGGGTTCAGAGATTTGGGGTTCTGTGGATTCTCCGTGCTGGGAAAAACGTTCGGGTTTTGAGCTTCCGGGCATGGCGTCTGTAACGGAAACCCACAGAGGCTCGGATTGCCGGAGAACGCGGTGGGGCCCTGATTCAGCAGCGACCCGACCTGAGGAATCTTCCCGGTGAGATTGTTGTGCCGGACGTCGAGATTCACGACCAGCGGAAGGTTCCCGAACGACGCCGGAACCTCGCCGGAGAATCGATTGTACGACAAATTCAGCGTCCCGACGAGTTCGCTCAACTCAGTGAGTCGCCGGGGGAGCGAGCCGTTGAGTAAATTGGAGGACAAGTCGAGATGCCGGAGCTTTCTCAGATCGGCGATTTGATCGGAGACGGGGCCGGAGAGGGAGTTGTGGGAGAGATCGAGAACGACGAGATTGGTGGCATTGTAGAGATGGAAAGGGATCGGTTGAGAGAAATTGTTGAATGCGAGGCTGAGTCGCCGGAGCGAGTCGAGGAGGCCGAGTTCGGAGGGGATGTAGCCGGAGAAGCCCTTGTTGGGGAGGGAGAGCTGGGTGACTCGGTCGCGAG
Source organism: Momordica charantia (assembly GCF_013281855.1). Taxonomy (NCBI): domain Eukaryota; kingdom Viridiplantae; phylum Streptophyta; class Magnoliopsida; order Cucurbitales; family Cucurbitaceae; genus Momordica; species Momordica charantia. Next base: position 10,346,628 of record NW_028275157.1, on the reverse strand, counting down.
TGCAGACGATTCCGGGCCAGTGGCATGGGGTTGAGTCGAACTCGGACCAGGACTCGAGGAGGTGAGATGGGTCGGTTTCAATGGCGGCCTTCAGGGCCAGAAGGGAGAGCCCGTCGGAGTTCAGAGACGAGCAGAGGGAAACGAGGAACGCCGATGAGAAGAGGATGAGTAATGAGGGGATCATTTTTTTTTTTATTCTGTATGGTTTTCGATGATTTTGGCGCTCAAATGAGGGGTTCCGCCATTGTTGTGGAGCTCGGAGTTGCAGAAGAAGAAGAAGAAGGAATTTGAATTTGGAAATGAATGATTTTCTCGAGGGGAAGAGGAACGTGGGTGTATGAAGGAGTGGTGATGGTGGAACCCACTAATCCCAATAAAGTGAAGAGGGGATTATTTAATAATATTTATTATGATCATTTATTTGTGTATTACCAAAATTCTATTTGGGTTCATTTTTATATTTCATTCTATGTTTGGAACCTCTGAGCAATGTGTTTCTCGAGGGGTTTCTCTGTTTTATTTTCAAATTTTGAATTGTGCTGCTTCTTGTTTTCTTGTTAGTTTTGGTTATCAAAATCTTGGTGTGACACTTTATTACTTGAAGTTTAGATTAGATGATGTAGATAGTTAGAGGTGATATGTTAATGGCTTCCTCAATATTTAAAGTGGTGTCTTTTAAACTAATATGAGGCTAACTCATTTGATTAATAAAATATATGTCCTCGATCAATAGGTTGACTGTTTGAATATTCACGTCATACCTTGTTCAACTTCAAAACTAAAAATTGTGTTGGAGGCCGTGTTCAAAATGTCAAAATGTTGATATCAACTCATATTTCGAAAAAAATAATGGAAATGGTGGAAATTGATGAATATATTTTGAATTAGTAAATAAAACTTGAATGGTAGCTTAATTAGCCTATAATTGATCAACTTTAATTATTAAAGGTAAGAATACGACAATTTTATTTATGAAAATGTCGTAAAATTTTTTTTAAGTAAACTTTAATAGTAAACTTTTTTGACTAATTCTTTAGGTTATTTCATATTATGATTAATTTGGAAATCAGATAATTATCGAATTAGTTTCTAAACACATTTCTAAATTCTAATTAACTCGTACATTTTTACTTTTTACCTACTTTTTTTTAGTTTGAATTTATACATTTTTCAAAAACATTTTCAAATCAAACTTTCCAATCAAATCTAAACAACTTCTAAACACATCTCTAATTCACCCAAATTATTCTGACTTTTTTACTTTTTACATATTTTCAAAATTGAATTTACATATTTTTCAAACACATTTTCAAATCAATCATCAATCCAATTTTCCAATCAAATTTACACAATTTCGAAACACACTCTAATTCACTCCTATTACTCATTTGAGCAACTACCTTAAAAAATTTTAGTCTAGGATGACCTTGAGAACTATTGTAATTTATATAAGTTATCAACATAGTGTGCACCATATCCTCCGAGGTCATATTTTTTTGTATTAATTAAGTTACTCATTCTACTTCATGTATCACCACTATTGGTATATAATAATATATATATTTTTTAATTTCTAAGATTATTTCAATATTTATATATGTCAATATTTCACATATATTGTTCAATTGTGTAATTAAGGACTAAATTGGATTAGAAATTATCAATAAAGCAAATTCCGAATTTGATTAGTTATACAGTATTAAAATGTGAATGTTGCATTGAACATACTAAGATTACAATCATCGAGGTTGTGACAAATTATAGATTGTAGTGGCATGGTAGGGAGAAGAAGAAAATAAAATAACCGTAAAAAAAATGACATGTCAACATTTCGTCGACATGTCGACGACATGGGGGAAAGTCGACTTTTCTCTTGTGTCGATGTCGAGCATGCCGACACGTTGACATGTCGCTCGACTTTTTGAATTATTGTTGGAGGTAAATTATCGACTATTATGTGTTGACTAAATATACAACGAAAAGTCTTAAGCTATCTTAATGACGTGAGAAACTGAATGTGACTCATCACTCAAAAGATTACCGACATCTCAATAAGCAATGCGAGATGACCTATTTGACCTTCATCGACTGGCCTTCGAAAGACGAGCCAATCTTTGAGAGCATCGTAGGCACAAACCTCAATGACAATACATCGTGATTCCCAACTTTGTCAGAGAACTATTGTAACAGTATCTGAAGTCTTGTCGAAAACTCACCTCTATAAATAGAGAGTCCTACTTCATATCTAAGAGACACAAAACTATTCTCTCGAGCAATGGATTAGATAAGTAATAACTTAAGCGTCAGAGCTGTTACTATCTTTTGCAAATCCTTCTATTGATTGGTCACACCAATCCGAGCTTTACAGTCCTTGATCATTTTCTAGATCAAACAAGTTGTGTCTATTAAGTTCATGTACTTTAATTAGAAAGTTTTTAATAGATTATTGAAGTTATAGAGTTGTATCTATTTGATCTCCCTACTTAATTTTTTTTAATATATTCTCAAAATTTTTTTAACATATTCTCAAATTTTCAATTTTGTGCTTGTTAACCATGCTAGTTTAACATTTTCCCTACAAAATCCTAGGAAAAAAAGGTTTTGAGTGCGTGTTAAGCATTTCGTAATTGAGTTATTAATAAAAACTGTTAGACCAAAAAAAAATATTGGAATTTCAGATACTCTGTGATTCAAAACTTTTAAATGTAAGATCAAATAAATAAACTTTTAAAATTTAGGGAGGGATTAATTTATTTTTTAAAAAAGTAAACTTAATAAACACAAATCTTTCTAAAGTTCGTTTTTGGAACCAAAATTATAATTTAAAATATATTAAAGACATCCCTATTTTTTGTTTGCGTTAGAAAAAAGAATTGCATGGCCACGACATTTATGAATTGAGGTATCTATGAATTCAAGTATGATAAAACAATATTTTGATTTATGTTTTAGAACAAATTGGAAGTGAGAAAAGAAATTAGAACTTGTTGTTTCCAAAATTTCTATACAATTTTGAGAATGTTCCAAAAAAAAAAAAAAAAGAGAAATAAGAACCATATTTAGTTGCAAAATCTTTAGATTTCTTTAAAATTTTGAAAATGAAAAATAAGAAACGGAAACGTTAACAAAGAGACCCTAAATACTACATGTCTCCGACTAGTAATGTTAGATGAACAAATATATATCACTCCACCTAAACTTTAAGAAATTAAATGTTGCACGTAGTGCATGAATGGTTAGTTTTGATAGAGAGAAAAAAAAATATAGTTAAAATTGAGTGACATGATTGAAACATTTTAAAGTTGATGATGAAATCAATATAATGCTTAAAATATAGTGGCAAAATTATTTAACATTCTATTTAATTTAGCTTGAAAGGTACGAACCTTGGTCGCATTTTAAAGTGAGTTTGGAATAACTTTTTGTTGGATTTTTAATAGTGAAAAATGGTGAAATTTGAAGTTATTGAAAAAATCGTTGAGTATATATACAAATTTAACATCCGAAAATTAAATTTGTGTACTAAGAATTTGAAACTTATTTTATATTTGTAACAAATTCATTATTTATTTCATAAGTTGTTTTTTGTTTCAATTTCATGTTGTTAAGTTGAAGTTATACTTCAAATGAGAAGTTTTTCTTCATGTTGTTAAAGTTTAACTTAATTCATCATGTGTGAGGAGTTTCATGTTTACACAATTATATATAGTTGTGAATTTATTCATTTTGAAATATTTAAGCATATTACAATTGGGTATTCTCCTCCTCCTACAAGAGTTCTCTCTTCTTTTGAGTTGTTCTTCTTGTTTATGTTGAGAGCGAGTATCTAAGAGTTCTGTCAGATCCGAATAGTTCGAGGTTGCAGTTCTACCGGAGTTAGTCGTTGTATCCTGCTGAAATGATTTCTGTAGTCTGCTAGCAACTTGCGCAGAACGAATAATTGTCTTCAGGTCAGTGCTATTGTAGCGTGCCTTGATTATATTTATCAATTTTTGTGTTCATCAAATTATCAAAGTGTATATTGTTAGTGAAAACATAGGGAGATAAAATTGGGGTTTGATTTATTAACAACTTGGAATACAATATGATGCTTATATAGGTCATTAACCCTAAATATGAAAAGACAAATCTACCCTCAAAGACAAATAATAATAATAACAAAAATATTTATGCTAACATTCCTCGCAAACTCACGATGCTACAACAATAAGCATTGAGAGTTTGTTAGATAAATAACAAAAGCGCGAAGTGGAGTGTGCCTTGGTAAACATATCAGCAAATTGTAGAGATGAAGAAACAAAAGATAATGTAACAGTGCCATGTTGGAGATGATGACTAGTGACATGACAATCAATCTCAATATGCTTGGTTCGCTCATGAAAAACTGAATTGCATGCAATCTGAATGGCACTCTGATTGTCACAATACAAGGGAGTAGGATGACGAAGATAAACACCCATATCTGCAACTAGCCAACGTAACCAAACAATTTCGCAAGTAGTCGAGGCCATTGCACGATATTCAGCTTCTTTAGAAGATCGATAAATAACACCTTGTTTCTTACTCATCCATGAAACAAGTGAATCACCAAGGAAAATACAGAATCCAATGGTTGACTTGCAATCAGTAGGATCACCAGCCCAATCAGCATTAGAGTAAGCACACAACTCTAAAGAGGAGTTGGGGGGAAACAATAGGCTCTGAAATTGAGTGCCGCGAAGGTACCTGAGAATACGAAAAACAGCAAACCAATGAACTGTAGAAGGAGCAGTGACAAACTGACTAACCACATGAACAACATGTGCAATGTCTGGACGAGTCACATTTAGATAGACCAATCTACCAACAATAGTACGATACAAACTGGAATCTAACAAAGGAACACCATCCGACGAAGAATATCGGGCATTGGACTCTAGAGGAGTATCAATAGTCTTGTTGTCAGTGATACGTGCACGATCAAACAAATCAACTATATACTTCGATTGAGATAAAAGATAACCTTTTGGAGAATAAGCACCTCAATACCAAGAAAGTAACGCAACATGCCCAAGTCTTTTATAGCGAAACAACGAGAGAGATCATACTTTAAAGATTCTATTCCATCACAATCATCACCAGTAATGATCTGCCATCAACATACAATGACAACAAAATGCGACCTACACTTGAACATTTGACAAACAATGCGAAATCGTGATGACTAAAGATAAAACCGAGTGAAGTAACAACTGTGGAGAACTTCTCAAACCAAGCACGAGGTGCTTGTTTAAGCCCATAAAGCGTTTTGCGAAGCCTACAAACTTCACTAGGTTTGTGAGCAACACCAAAAGGAGGAGTCATATAAACTTCTTCATGAAGGTCACCATTTGAAAAGGCATTCTTGACATCCATTTGATATATTCTCCATCGGCGAATAGAAGCCACATCGATCATAGTGCGGATAGTAGTCATTTTTGCAACAGGAGCAAATGTTTCTTCATAATCCATGCCATACTCTTGGGAGTAGCCTTTAGCAACAAGTCGAGCTTTGTATCGTTCAAAAGATTCATCATATTTAGTTTTAATCTAATAGACCTAACGTTAGCCAATAGTACGTTTTCCAAATGGTAGCTATACCAAATCTCATGTATGAGTCTAATGTAGAGCAGTAAGTTCCTCAGCCATAGCTTTATTCTAAAGTGGATCACAAACATCCTCTCTAAAAGATGAAGGTTTAGAGAGATGATGAATTGAAGTAACAAAAGAAGCAAAAGAGCTAGAATAAGAGGAGTATACAAAATCTGGTAGTTTAGTGGACTTACGAATACGAGTGGACTGACGAAGTGGAGGAGCATCCGCAACCTCAAAGGATGATTGAGCAACCATAGGAAACAGAGAATGAGATGTGGATCTGTCAATAATCAAAGTACCAGATTATGTCGAGTTATTAATAGGGACAATCGAAGTAGTGGATGTAGCTTCTTCAGTGTCAGTATTGAACGGGTGAATGTGAATGAGATCTAAATGTGACGAGTGATGGGAACTAGCAAGAATTGAGAAAAAAGAAATATGTTCTAAAAACACAACATGACGAGAGACGTACAATTTTTGACTAATTGGATCAAAACAACGATATCCCTTTTGACCAACACCATAGCCCAAAAAGACACATAAGGCCGACTTAGGAGACAATTTATTGCATCCAACGTGTGAGCAAAGAACAAAACAAGTACAACCAAAGACACGCAATGAGGAATAATCAGGCACATGTCCATATAATTTTTCAAAGGGAGACAAACCTGAATTATGTGAGGTAGGAATTATATTCACCACATGCGTGGCGGTAAGAATCGCTTCCCCCCAAAATTCATTTGGAACATCAGCTGATAACAAAAATGACCGGGCAGTTTCAACAAGATGGCGATGTTTTCTCTCAGCAACACCATTTTGCTGAGGATTGTCAGTATAAGATGTCTGATGTAAAGTCCCATCCGAAGCAAGTAAATAGGAAAAGTCATTAGAAGTGTATTCACCCCCCAAATCACTTCAAAAACACTTTATGACAGCAGACTGTTGAGTTTTCACAATAGCTCGAAAGTTGTTGAAAATATTAAGATAGTCGGACCTACGTTTCATTAGATAAACCCAAGTATAACGAGTGTAATCATCAATAAACGTAGTATCTAGAACCCCCTTTAGTGGGTACAGGAGACGGTCCCCACACATCAGAATGCACAAGATCGAAGGGAGCAAGAGAAACAGAAGTACTATTATTAAATGGTAAAGCTGAGAATTTTGCAAGTTTACAACCACTGCAATCAGAAATATCATGACTGTCTAAATATCCTAAAGCTCCTATAGACACTAAGAAATGCAAACGAGATGTAGAAATATGACCCAAACGAGAATGCCACAAATAAAAAATTGAAGACGAACTACTCAAGCGATAAGAAGATGAATCCACTCTAGAAGCTGCAACACCTGATACTTTGAGTTGATCCAAAACATAGAGTCCCCCCTACCTGTGGCCTGTCCCAATCTCCTTCTGAGACTGCAGGTCCTGTATAGAACAAGTGGAGGACGAAAAAGAAACTAAGTATCCAAATTTACATAATTGACTAACAGAGACAAGGTTTAAAGTAAGATTAGGAATATAGTAAACATCAGAGAGAGATACAGAAGGAGTAACAATTGAGCCAACGCCTACTAATGGCATAGGAGTTCCATCAGCAGTCATGATTGATATAGAAGAATGAGAAGACAAAGAAACAAAAGAGGAAAAACTAGGAGACATATGATGAGAGGCACCTGAATCAAAGACCCATAAGGTAGAAGATATAGCATGAGGTTGTGAAACCTAGAATTTCTGAAACTGCTCAAACATGTAGGGATCCAAAGATGGGGCCGCCACTCCATTATTGGAATGAGCCAGTCGATATGTCCACGGAGTGGGTTGCGAAGATTGCTACTGCTGCGATGATGGATGGTGTTGTTGTTGTTGCTTCTGTTGCGATTTATCCATCTTATTCAACAACAACGGACATTGAGCCTTCCAATGACCCTCCTTTTTGCAGAATGCACACTCATCATGAGAAACCTTTGTGTGATAATTCTTCTGTATGAGACCAGTTGAAGATCGCTATGGAGTAGCAAAAACAAATTAACTCTGAGGAGGTGTGTTCTTATCTTTTTTAGACTTAAGACGAATCTCCTCTACTAATAGTTCACTAACAACTGAATCAACAAAAGGGAGAGGAGTACGACATAAAATTGACCCACGTAATGGCTTAAAATCATGTCGAAGAGCCATAAGAAATTGGACAACTGTGAGTCTCTCCAGGCAATATAAAACTTCCGATGTGCTTAATTCTGAGGATTCTGTTAATGTCAACTCATCCCATAATTCTGACATAGAGGAGTAAAAGTCTTGAATACTCATATTATTCTGCTGTAGTGCACGAATATCCTTCTCCAATTGATATTGTTTGGCAAAATTAGATTGAGTATACAATTTTGCCAAATGATCCCAAGCCTGTTTAGCAGTATCATATTTTGCCAATTGAGCACTAATGGAGTGTGTAACAGAATTATTTATCCACGTGATAATCTTTGAATTGTCAGCCTCCCAAGTATCCAATGAGGATGCATAATCATTTGCTTTGGTGTCTTTAGGCTTAACTCGAACACCTATAACATAACTCCACATAGATTTTCCACGCAAGAAATTCTTCATAACATAACTCCAATACGAGTAATTTTTACCATCCAGTTGTACACTAATTGATTGGAGGACATGGACTGCAGCAACGTCTGACCACACTGCCGGAACGTGGGCTGCTGTAACGGCTGAAATTCATGAATTTCAGCTGCTGCTGCTCGACGATTCTCCCGCTAAATTGGAGCCGAATCCGAAAATCCTAGAATAGAAGGTCATTAACCCTAAATATCAAAAGACAAATCTACCCTCAATGACAAATAATAATAATGACAAAAATATTTATGCTAACAGTTAGTAGTCAGTTACGTTGTAACCTGTTTGTTAGTATTATACAGTGTATATATACAACGTATATTTACCCAACACTTTTAAGTATGATGTCTTTTAAATTATATCTTATAAATCTTATTAAGTCTCTCAACCTTTTTAACGTATGATCCTTAACATGCCTCCAAGGTGCTCATCAATATTCACCGAGATTCTATCTCAAAATCAATTGAGCGATAAGAAAAGTAGTTCATCTATCTTATAAATTTTGTTAGATCTTGATTTTTAATTTCAATATGAGAGCCTTACCGAGCACTTCACACATATATTTAAACTTGAGTATTTTTAGGATTTATAAAACTACTATAAGCACCATAAAAATTTTGAAAAATATTTTTAATCAACAAAAGAATTACATCACTATTTCAAAAAATAATACAAAACTCACTTTTAACTAGCCTCACATCTCACCATTTAAAATCAATAATAGAGAAAAAAAAATCAAATGGTTTAATTTCCATAAATCTAACCATTTTGGTTTTTTTTTTATACTATAAATCTAACATTTTTTTGAATACATTGTGCATGTAATTGCTTTTGGCTTGTTTTTTTTTTTTTTTTTGAAAAGTGTTTTTAAATACTAACATAAAAGTTAGTAAATATTTTTAACTATCTAAAAATATTTTTGTCGTGGTTAAAAGCACGAATGTCAAAATGATCAGTAATTGGTACCTACTTTTTTTCTTGAGGTCGAAGGTCCAAACTTTCATATCCCCAATTTATTGTATTAAAAAACATTTCTAGATATATCACCGTAGAACTAAAAAATTTTAGAAGGAAGAATAGAAACTTTCCACTTTTGTCCTTCTTGTCTTTTGACTTCAAAACGTCCCCTTGGATACTTGTATTTTGAAAAAGTTTCAATTTTAATCCATTTGTTTTTTTATTTATCTATTTTTTTAAAACCACCATCGTAACAAAATGAACATGGATCAAACCAATCACTTTTTAAAAACAAAAGAACTAAAATAGATAACATATATAAATAGAAATTAAGTATATTGCATAAGGACCTCAATAAAGATTTTGAAAAAATTTAAACTGAAAAAATATTTTTGCTAATGTAAAATTGGTGGGGTTGAGTGCGTTATTTAGAGTTCGTCTAGTAATGTTTCTGTTTCTTGTTGTACAGTCTCGTTTTTTTTACTACTCGTTTCTTTTTTACTACTCGTTTCTTTTTAATAATGAAAAAATATATAACTGTGCTTGGTAATTGTTTCTTGTTTTTTTAATTGAAAAAAGAAACATACACATTTTTTGTAATAATTTTTTGTTTCTTGTTTCTTGTTCTACAATTTTAAATAAAAGAAACTTCATATGAAAATTAATTTTAAAATTAAATATTCATAAATTCTGTATGTTTTATTTATTTTTAAATACTTTTTTATGCATTATGTAAGTCAACAATAATAAAATAATACTTTTACATGTGTTTTGAAAAAAAATTGGAAACAGGAATAAGAAATAAGAAATTTTATTTTATTGTTTCTAAAAATTTCTACAAATTTAAAAAACGTTTCTTTAAAATAAAAAACAAAAAACACGAACAATTGCAACGTTTGTATTTCTAAAAAATTAGAAACGAAAAATAAGAAATATGAAATATGAAATAGGAGAACTACCCAACTATTCCATTAACAAACTTTATCATTTATTTAATAGTTATTAAATTGTGTCAACAAAAAAGTTGGTGGGTCTCTTCAAACAAGAGTAAATAAGTAAAAAAGAAAGGAAAAAAAAAAGAAAAAAAAGGTCATTATAATATTAAAAAAAAAGTTAGTAGGATTGTTTCTTACTGTTCATCGGTCCTTCCCGTGACTTATTTATTTATTTATTTTGTTAAATATAATTTTAGATTTATCTAAAGTTTTAGATTCTTATCTTGATTTTCCAACCTTGATATTTCTTTTTTATTTGGACTTTTTAAACTCTAGAATATTATGTGTTGAGTTGGGTTGTAACAGCGACAGTGGCGAATTCAGAAATTTTATTGGGGGATTCATACTACTTACATGTAAAAATTCATAAAAGTAATTTTGAATCTAGTAAGAATTGTCGGTAATTTTTCTAAATTTTATGTAAAATATCTATCGAACATTGATTTTTTTTAGTACAATAAGTGAGAATAGGGGTTTCAAACTCACCACCTCTCAGTCAGAGATAAGTGTCACATGATGTTGACTCTACAAGAACATTAATAATAATAATAAAATTAAAAATTAAACTCGAAATAGTGAAACTAATAATATATAAAATGTAAAGTAAAAAAAACTAATATATAAAATGTAAAGATAAAATGTACTTTGACAATTAAAATTGTCAAACTTTTTTATATTATGTAAAATTAAAATTAAAACCCATATAAAATAAGAAGATGAATTGTCAGCCACAATTAAATCCGTAGATGAATTCATAAAAAGAATTATTGACCATCTGTGATGAGAACGATAATGTATAAATTTAAAAAAAAAATAAGCATTGGAATTATCAGCAACAATTAAATCATAAAGGCCCCACTAACTTTTATATGTGTGTATATATATAATTTTTTGACATATTGATTCTCGAAAAGAATTTGATATAAGAAATTTACAATTTTTCTTAATTTTTCATTTTTTTTTAAATTGACCTGATCTATGATTTTTTTTTTCCTCTTCAGAAATAAAATTGATTATTTTATTTTCTTTTATAAAACTCACGAAAAAGCTACATAGGAAAAATTATAGGGAAATCACGAATTAAGATTGAACACAAGCACCGGAAGAATACGAATTAAAAAACATAAAGAAAAAATATGAATTATGAAAAAGGAACAAAAATACAAATTAAAACAAAATAAGATGCAGTATTGAAGACTAAGAAAAACGAAATAAAAGCACAAAGATATGCTCAAACATGCTAAAGATTACGAAGTATAAAAAAAATATGTACTACAAAAAAGTGGGATTGAGATCCAAACACAGACGCATGAATACGTTAAGGGGGTTGGAGCTCAAATTAACCATTGTGATACTGACAAATTTTGCAATTTTGGAATATTATTATATACTGAACCTATAATTTAAAAAGTTGAGGTACCTTCGCCCTGGCGACAGTAAGGTGGTTACACACTGCAAGAGCAGGCGAGTGCGTCGCCACCTTCGTTGTCTGAAAACCACGTCGAGCACTACGATATGGTACTGACAGGCATTCGATTTCAGGTGTGAAGGTGGAGGCACCACTTGCTGATTGTTGGGGCGTACACTCAACCGTCAGACCTCGTACAACTTGACGCACCTCTGCTACCTCAACTGTCATCCTTTCTGGCCGGTCATCCGCGCCTATAGAAAAAGACTCTCACCTTTGCAAGTAAGTGAAAAACGTGTCACTGAAACCATAAAGACGTCTCTCATTATTTTTACTTTTTACTATAATTACTGACTTGAACATCTAGGTGTATATTAGGTCGAACACTGCATCAGCATCGAGTTTTCTGGTTACAGACTCATTTGTTCATCGATGCAGGCACTAGTCCGAGGGACACGTGGAACTCTCCGAAATTTGCCATCACCATTATGTTTTAGTCTTTCAATTATCAAATGATTTATTTTAGTTCTTAAACTTGGGTGGAAAGAATATTTTTAGTCTTTTTTTTTTGTTAATTTTCCAATGGATGATCTAACAAAAATTTGAATTTTGTTTTCTCCGAAACTAAATGTCTGCTGGTTGTATATACTTTCAAATACTTTTTATTTAGACATTCACTCATCAAATCTATACTATATAATAAGTAGAAATTTTCCCCTTTAATTTTAAACTGTTTGTTTATAATTTGATGACAATGTTGTCATTTCTCTCCTTAAAATTACACTATTTTTCTCCCACTCTCTCTTTCAATCTCTCCAAAATTACACCACTCATTCATATTCCTCCATCTCTTTCTACTACTCTTTCTCTCTCCACTATTTTCTCTCAAATTTATTTTTCTCATAAATTATTGATGAAGGGTTAATTACTTTTATTATTTAATAATACCAAAAGAATATAAATACTTTATCTTTAAAAAATTAGAATATATCAAGTTTTATCTTTCGTTTATAAATTAATTTTAAAAAATTACAAGTTATTGAAATATGAAAGATTATTAGCAAATAGATCTATAATCAACTTATCTGTCGTTTTAAATTTATATTATTCTAATAATTTATTTACTTTAATTAAATTATGCCTCTTGAATTTTTGTAAAATTAATTTATATTATAAATCTTAACTACAATTTTTTAATGTATTTTTTATACTGAAAAATAAAACTACCAAATTTTATGATGCACGTGTTGTAACTAGTAAAGAAATAAAAGTCTTATCCATGTCAAATTTTTATTAAATAACTCACTTAAATAATGTATATTAAGGACTAAAATAAAATTGAATAAAATAAAATTTAGAGAGCAGAAAATAAGATCTAGACTATTTGCATCTTTCATCTATGTCTCACTTTCTAATATTTTTAAAATGTTTTTTTAGTATAACAAATGGGGTGGGGGAATCGAATTTATGACTTTAAAAATAAATTACAAAAATAATGTTAGTTTAAAAATAATAACTAAATAAATAAATACAAAAGTAAGTTAGGTTTTTGAAACTATTGAAAAAAATAGGTTAGGTCAAAGAAGAGGTCAAAACTCGCGTACAATGGACACGACTTCCGTGCAACGTGTATTGTCGACTGGCGGTTGAAGAGGCTGTTGATGGAGAAGTCGTGTATGCCACCTATTTTTAAATTTTTTTTGTTATTTTTATATTATCTTCCACCTATTTTTCAGTTTTTTATTGTTATTTTTATATATTTTTTTATTAATATTGCAAAATTAGACTAAAACCAATTTAATGAATTATAAGCTTGTGTTTTCATGTTTTTATATTATAAAGTAAACATTTGTCAAATATCAAATTTTATAGTTGTTAAACATTCGATACAAAAGTTGTTATAAACTTTAAACATATTACAAAACATAGTAATCATGTACCACATTGTCGTGGTCTTCTTACGCGACGTTCATGACGATGTTCTTGCTGAACAGATGATGAGTCAGGTTGATGAGCTGAACTAGATGCGGTGTCTAAATGAACTTTTGGTGTATGAATTGTTAGAAAATGCGATTGGATAGGAGTACTCATGATTTGTTCATCTCCTATAGCATCTTCATTTTGTTTATGAACTTGTTCAGCTTCTTGTGCTTCATCTTGAACTTCTTCATTTGGTTGTGCTTGATTGCGCCTACGACGAGGACGTCTCATTTCGAAGTTTGAAGCAACTCTTGGATAAACTGAATTTGATTCAGTTACGCGAATGCAAGTATCACACATTGATTTTAATATAGGTAAATTTTCTTTTACTGCAAAGTTTTGTACGTTACTAAAAAAATCCTATAATTTATATAATAATTATTAACATTTAATTTGATTTAAATATTTTAATTAAAAAATATAAGAAATGTAATACTAACCATGTAACCGTGATAAGCAGATTTACGTGTGATAATTACTTTCTTGTAATCGAATCATACCACTTTTGATAATCATCTGACACGGTCGACATATCTGTTGCATCACTAAATGCACACCAATCATGACGTTGACGCCATAGTGATATATATGCTTCATGTTGACGTTGCCAATCGTGATCATGTTTTCCTCGTAGGTCGATCTGATATAGACTCGTGTCAGTATTATAGTATGATAGTTTATTCAGTAGAAGCCTAAATTGTTGCAACACTCGATTTGGTAGATGCCACTCGATAATATGAAAACATATAAGAGAATTTGAAGTCAACAAAATGTCTCGCCCATTATGACAATATTCAGGTAATAGAGTCATAATGTCGTGATTGTACAATGTCCAAATAATCTGAAATCATTAATAAATAAGTATTAATATTAATATTAAGTTAAATATAATTATTTATTTGCAAGCAATATATTCACTCATACCTTGTTTGTGGCTTAGTCGATTAAAGCATATTCGATATTGAACCAACATGTTCGTAGATTGTTCAGAAGCCATCGAAACTCCATTCCATCTGCATTATGTAAAACTTATTCAGTTACATATAATTTAAAAATCACATATTGATATAACCGTGCACTGAGAGGACGTCTAGCATATTGTTCAAGAGTGAGTACATGGTGTTGTGGAGCAATTGCAGGAAACCTATCCCACGCCCACACTTGTAAAAGTATCAATGAACCTTTTATATCCAGGGTGTCAGCTCGACTAGCCTGACAGAGTTCTCGATATAACCATGAGAGGCATGCACTATCCCATGAATATCGTCCAACTTTCTCGAAATCAGTCAGTAACGTAAGGAACATGAGATGAACTAATGTGTTAGATTTATCGTGAAATAAAAATCTACCAATGAGTTGCATAATATATGCTTGTGCGTATCTCTGTATCGTAACCTCATCAGCATTTGGTGGTAATTCAGTGAATTGTGCCGCTAGTCAAGGAATACTCAACCTAGATCCCTTAAGTTGAGGAGATCGTACTCCTAGTAAATCCTCACATAATTGTGCACAATCGTATTGCAAGGATCCTATAATGGGCTCTCCATCAACAGGTAACCCTAACTGCACAACAACATCTTGTAGTGTAATAGTATACTCTCCACCAGGCATCTGAAACGAGTAAGTCTTTTACCTCCTTCGCTCTACCAGTGCAGTAATAAGGTGTCAATCTAACTGAGTAAACCATATCTGTGAAACTCATCGAAATCCAAATTGTTGTAGATATGACACTATACGATTATCTAGCCTAATGTTATGAGATACTACGACCTCTCTTCTTCGACATTGCAAAACTATGGTAGATCCATTATCCCACACTAATTGTGAACGATGTGATCGTTGTAAGTATAACTTATGTGAATCCAAAGGTCCTGGATCCATAATTAATGCTGGAATATAATAAGACAAATAACACAATTATAACCAAAGTTCATTTCAAATAACATGACATAAAATATAGTACATTACAATCTCAAATATAAAACTATTACAAAGCAACAAATGATTCAATAAAGCATAGTGTATTACAAAGCAATAATCCGAATATGTGATAAAATATAGGCTATTACAAAGCAACAATGCCACACTAATTGAGAACGATATGACCGCATATGTTTCAACCTGTACATAGAAAATATAGAATCGATTCCAATATTAATAGATCTGTAACAGTATGTTAAAAAATAATTAAAAAAATCCACCTTAATCATTCATTTGTCTCGAAGATGAAGCGTCGGAATTGCGAGTTGGACATGTACGTTTGTTATGACCTTTTTTGCATATTCCACAATGAAATTTCGTATTCGCCTCTCGCCAATCCATCTCATTGTGAATGCGGGAAGTTTTTGGACGTCCATGTTCCCTAAAAAAATTTGGGTTCGAATGAATAACATCAAACTTCACTTCCGGCCAATAGTCCCTATGTTGTATATGGTAGAATCGAGATGGATAACAAAGTTGGTACCGTGACAATTCGTAAAACTTCTTGACATAAGGCAAATATGGCAAGTGAACATGATTGCAGACTGCAATTACATGAGAACACAATATCTTGAAAGATTGCCACTTGTTACAAGTACATGTGTTGTCCTTCAAGCAAACGACTTGAGTATGTTGGCCTTTATAAGGAGATGACCTATCCATTCTTGTTTCGATTTGAAATGTTTGTGTCTCTCGATCAATAGAAATCACTAAATGCGCCGCCGCTCTTTTCTCCCACCTCCTCAATTTATTTAAAGCATACTTTGTATACTTTTCACCCCAAGTCAATGCTTCACTGATATCATCTCTACGTTTCTCGAAATAAGTAATAGTCTTAAAAAACGTAAACTTCACCAATGCAATAATTGACAACATTCTAGTTCCCTTGAAAACACCATTAATACACTCTGCTAGATTTGTTGTCATCCATCCATATCGAAATCCTTGATCGTGTGCTTGTGTCCATTTTTCTATGTTAATATGAGTGAAGAAATCAATACAATTTTGATTCAGTTGTTGTAACTCACTCATATATCTTTCAAATTTATGCTTTTGGTGTTGACACCCAGCACGATACACCAACTCTTTTAAGAGCTTTGAATTATATTTTTTGTTGAAATTACTAGTCACATGACGGAAACAAAACCGATGATGTGTTCTTGGTTCACTCCAACCATTTTTCTTACTTTTCACAGCCGCCAAAATACCTCCATGTCGATCAGAAATTAGACAAATTTCATCTCGTTGGGTAACCAAATTGGCACACAAAAACCCCGGCCAGCTAGAAGTATTTTCCTCTTCGATAACAGCAAAAGAAATAAGGAATATATGTCCATTTGCATCAATTGAGGTAACAATAAGTAATTATCCCTTATACTTGCCATACTTGTGTGTACCATCAATCTGGATTAATGGTCTACAACGTTTAAATCCTTCAATTGCAGGACCAAATGACCAAAACACTCGCCGGAAATAAGATTGCCAGGTTTATTCGAAGGTATCAAATCTCAGAGTACTCGAGTGTCGGTATTGTAATGCACCAAAGCATTCAACCAGTATGAGAGCTCTTCATACGATTTTTTTCAATTTCCAAAAACTTTAATTAGTGATTTTCGTTTAGCTTGCCACATACGTCTGTAGTTCACACAATATCCAAAACATTTTTTATGACTTCTTGTAATGAAGCTACAGATGTATTAGGATCACGTCGTACAATATTCTGAATTTCATTGCACATAAAATTTGCGTCTAATTGAGAGTGATCCTGTGTGAGCTCGACATATAAGCATAATGAACCTCCTCAAGTACACTAATTTCAAACATCCCATGAGATTTATGTCGACGAGCACGGAGTTTCCACTTGCAACCGTCATTCCACTATTTGCATTTTACATACCACATATCTTGATTTGATTATCTTACAACAAATTGATAATGTTGTGCAATATAATATTTCTTGACAACAAGTTGTAGTTCTTGCTTGCTCCTAAATTTTGACCTCATACGTATGTTATCCACATTCATTTCTACAGACATTGACCATTCTTCCAACTTTGATCCTTCTTCACATATAGAGTCTACAATCTCAAAATCTATTTCAGTAAACATCTGCGAAGGTGCTTCTTCATTTGGAAGTGGTGGATTCAAATTTACTGGAAGGTTCAAACACAATTTAGTTCCAAACAATTCATCGACTTCTACTTCAATATCAGAAATGGACCCATTTCAAGGTTCAAGTATCACCATTTCATCACAATCTAACAACATAACTGTACAATATTTATAACTATATTAACGAATTATTAAAAATAACATATAACAATATTTATAACATATAACATAAATCCAAAAAAATTAAATATAACCTATAACATAAATCCAAAAAAATTACACATAACCTATATCCATACTATATACCCATAACCTAAATTGAAAAAGCAAACATAAATCCAAAAAAATTAACCATCATCCAATGTTAATCAATTTATGTCCAAATTAAATAATTAATGACAAAAACTATATATACAAATAAGGACCGATGGCAATATACAAACAAAATAAAATTAATAAAAAAAACAAAGACATATACAAACAAAAAAAAATAATAAACAAAAAACAGATATACAAACAAAACAAACTTAATAAAAAAAAGACATATACAAACAAAATCAACTTAATAATAATAAATAAAAAAAGAATACCTGCAGTCGAAGTACGATCGTGACGGCGGCGGCAACAGCAGCAAGGGGTAGCGGCGACGACGAAGAACACGGGTGGGGTGGTCGGACGGACGGCGACAATGAAGGAGGAGGGACCACGGGTAGGGGGAGAAGAAAAAGAAAGTGAAATGAGAGGGAAAGGACCATGGGTGGGGATATAAAATGTCTTCACCAAAACCCTAGAAAGTTGCGGCCATTGTCAGAAGGAAGTCGCAGCTGTTGTCAGAAGGCTGTGACTTCCTTCAGGGGCGTGGCTGCAGGTAGAGCCACATCAAAGCGAAATCGCAGTCGACAGTTGAAATTACATTGAAATCACGGTTGATGACAACGATTTTGTCCTCAATCAGGCACAGGCTGCGATTTAGCCTGAAATCGCAGCTGATGGCTACGACTTCACTAAAATCACAGCCAACTAATGCGATTTATCTACACTACTTTTGGAATAACTTTCAAACCTACCCTACTTTTGTCATTTGTTTTTAAAAAATAATTATTTAAAAAAAAATCCGCTAGGTTCATATTGGCATATTTTTAAAAGATTAGAAGAATGATATTGGTGAAAATTGAGAAATATCACTTTTCAATTAAGTTGTCATTTGTCACGCGTAACTTTAATAAATCAATTTTATACCGTAAGGAATTCATTTCAAGTCATAAGTTATTAAAAATTAGATCGAAATAGATTAAAAATTAATTCAAAAATATAATTACGTGCTGTTTGTTTCTTGGGAATGTAGATGTCCGATATCTTCTTATGCATGGAATTTCACGTCCGAAGTTTTAGATGTCCGGTATCTTTTGATAACCATGTTTGTTTCGTAAGAAGATATATAGGGATATCTTGGAATATCTAGATAGCTATGTTTGTTTTGCAGTATTTAGCCTGAAATCGCAGCTGATGACTGCAACTTCACTAAAATCGTAGTCAATTGCTGCGATTTACCTACACTACTTTTGGAATAACTTTCAAACCTACCCTACTTTTGTCATTTGTTTTTAAAAAATAATTAATAAAAAAAATCTGCTAGCTAGGTTCATATTGACATACTTTAAAAAGATTAAAAGAATGATGTTGGTGAAAATTTAGAAATATCACATTTCAATTAAGTTGTCAATTGACACACGTAACTTTAGTAAATCAATTTTCTACCATAAAGAATTCATTTCAAGTTATAAGTTATTACAAATTAGATCGAAATGGATTAAAAATTAATTCAAAAATATAATTAAGAGTTTTTTGTTTCTTGGGAATGTAGATGTCCGACATCTTCAGATACATAAAATTTCACATGTCTGCAATTTCAGATGTCCTGTATCTTCTGATGACCATGTTTGTCTTGTAGGAAGATATAGGGATATTTGGGAATATCTAGATAGTCATGTTTATTTTGCAGTATTTATTTATGGAAATGTCCTAAATTTATATAGTGCTCCAAAAATGAATATTCATATAATTTATACATCAATTTAATATAATTTACATTTATATAATAGATTTTTTAAAAATTAATTTAATATTTTGGTTTTTTATATTAATTGTATATATATATTAATTTTTTTATGTTAGTAGGTAGAATTCATATTAATATAAAACTTTTTTAAAAGCAATTAATATTGAATATGAATTTCATTTTCAACTTTATATTTTCAAAAAAAAAAATACAATTATATAATTAATGTTATTTGAGGTGAAATTCATTTATTATATTATCAAATTATATTCAAGAAAAATATCAAAGGTAAGGTGATCATTAAAAAATATTGCTTTAAAATTATGTATTTAAGATAATAGATATTATTCATAATAATTCCTTCCAAATATTAAAAGTAAAGGAAGATATTATATAATTTAATTGAAGTTTATTTTATATGTACATGTAATATAAACATACTTAATTGCATAAAATTGTTTATTAGTGAGTGAGTACATTAATTTATTTAAATTATAAAATTACAAATAAAAGCAAAGAAATTTGATTAGAGAAAGTATATGAAAAATAACGAAAGGGCAAAAATGTCAACATAGGATGCCCTCGACATGGGAGTTATGGAAACTCATGTTTTAAATGAGCATCCAAAACATCTCGAATAACTATCCTATGGACGTCTTAGGATATTCGAATATATTATATTCTCGTAAAACAAACGTGGGAATCCAGATGCTATCTCATGAGAATCTTGGATTCTCACAAAACAAATGGTCCCTTAAGACTTTTGTTGGCCATATTGTGAAAAATTATAATATTAACTTTACGAAAAATCTATGTTTTCTTTTTTAAATGCAATAGATTGGAGTGGAGATTCAAATTCATGATATGTTAATATGAAAATGAGTGTCTTAACAGTTAAGTTAGGTTTAGATTGACGTATTTTATTTATTTATTTATATTCCCGAGAAGAAAGAAAGAAACAATTATGGTGTTGAAATTCAAACACTAGGTCCCATGTGATCATTTATTGAAATTTAATTTTGTTTAATAAAAGAGGCTACCAAATATAAGGGATTGTATTGCTAATGAATTTGAGTGCTTTAATATTTTGAGAAATAAAATCATTGTGGTTGACATTTAATCTAAAAATAACATTCATTAGAATTTGATTGTGTTAGTTGACCTTATTTTCCGACTATATTGATGCTATTTTTTCTTTCAATTTTGTTAGGATTTAAACTTTTATTATTTGCTAATGTTCACATGGTTTCTCTCTCTCCTTTTTTCTTTGTTTTACTAAAAAATTCAATAATTATGGAGCAGAAGCTCGAAACTTTGACTTCAAATAAGATAATTGAAATTTCATTCACTTAGGCTTGATTTGGCCCCACTGAAATTTTTTAGGCAAAATATATGTTTTTATTTCTAATATTTTGGTTTTTTTTTCCTCTAAATTTAGTCCATAACCTTTAAAATGTTTCAATTTAGTCTCTAATATTGAAATATTTTCAATTATGTTATTCTTGCTCGTGAATATCAAAATTAGCTGGTTGTTGGAGGTGAATTATCACTTTTCATGTGTCGACATTAGAGATCAACAGTTTACCATGATGATGAGAATAACCAAATGAATCTTTCTATTTGAACAGCTCTAGGCAACTCGGTTGAGAAAGCCAAACCAAGCCATATTTAACGATTTGGCTGACTTTCATTAGGGATGAGCCGAGCTTGAAGAGTACATGCAGGCGTAAAAGGAAACATACATGTTCTCCCACAAGGTGTCACGATTATCGGGCGGTCGAAGAGCTGTTAGAGTGTTGTTGGAAGCTGACTTGTTGAGAGCTCACCTCTATAAATAAAGGTTCTCGCCTCTCACGCAAGGTATGCCAAACTATATTCTTTCTTGAGTATAGATCAAATAGTGTATTGACTTGAGCGTCGGAGTGTTTACTCTATTTTGCAAGTCATTTGTACATCGGTATCAAAAGTCTGAGCTTCGTGACCGAGACTTGATTAAATCCTTGATCAAACACTGGGTATAAGCTTACATGACATGACATTTAGTAATTCGGTAGAAATTTAAAGGCCTAAATAAAGCCGTTCATGAGATAAAACTTTCTAATTCTTCCTTTAAATTTCTAAAATGTTGGTAGTGAAATTTCTACTTTTCTCCCTTACATGCCCTAACTATTCCTCCTCTAAATATTTGTCAATTCATTAAGGATCATATCATATAAGTATTTGTATTTATAATAGGTTAGCTTTAACCTTTGCTGATAGAAAGTGTATAATTGAAAAAGGATAAAATATATAGAGACTAAATTGGACTAAATTAAAATAAAATATCCAAATATTAGGGATCAAAATAATATTATTTAATTAGCCATCATCCTTACATGCTATAATGGTTATATATATATATATATATATATATATATATATATATATATATATATATATATTTGAAAGAAAAATCCAACGAATTTGAAGTTAGTTTGTGACGCCTTTCTGGTCCATGTGTTCTCACAATAATTATACTACTAAAAACATTGGAATAATTAGCTATGGTCGTATATATGACCGCAGTATTGTGATGATACTATATTTTAGTATGGTTTATGAAAGAGGCACCGACTAATATTAGTCGTAGTCTATTACTATATAGACGATGACTAAAGATACATGTGATCTATTACTATATAAACTACAATTGACGTTAGTCGTTATCTTTACACTTGAGTGAGGTATTTGACTTGTTTTATGAAGTGTCTCACTTAATCCTATCAAGATTACATAAAAATTTAGATTTTATGTTATACACATATGTAGTAGCTTTTAAGACATTAAAAAGGCTCCAATGGTACTAAAAAAAATAAATTTGACAAATTTTATGATTGCTTAATTAGAAACCACTCTCCCTACAATAATAATAATAACAACAAAAATAACAAAATAACAAAAACAAAAAAAAAAGGAAAGGAAAAAATAAGGTACTTGGAGGGTTAGTTTGGGCATGAAAATCATTGTGTTGAAAAAGTTCACTTGGTATATTTATCTTCTATGAAATTGGTTGACTGTCTACCATAATATTTCTAATGTTGATCTTTAAATTTATGATAAAGTTAAAGATCTCCCTAGTCATTTATCTTTCTCATATCGTACCAATCATTAAATTTGCGAGTAATTTTTATTTAAATATCGTGAATATATAATCTCTCCGTCTTTATATTCTCTATATCCTATACCTTAGAAATGTAGGGTCATTCTGATATAGAATCGTCCTCTCATTTAAATTTACGCTCTTTTAAAAAAGAAATGTTACTTGTACAAACGTCCCTACTTTTCTCTTTTAGAGGTTGGTTATTAAGTCAAATGGGAGTATGCTCCTTTTGATCAACTATATAGGCTCCACATATTTTTAGGCAATCAATTATTGAGCCATTTTTAACTTTCAAACTTCTTGTATTATTTATCATAACTAATTATGGTCTTATGTGATCATTTATAATTTATTTCTTTGAAATTATTTTAATGCAGCAATATTGTTGGATGCACAATTCTGGTTTGTGTGGCACATCTCACAACTTGCGAACATAATTTCATATTGGTGTGATATTGGTGTGATGTTTGATCACGTGTACTCTAAAGTTTAAGTTTGTATTGTGTCTGAATTGGTGTCGAGTCGAGCATAAGTGAATGCAAAGTGATTGCAAATTTCTTAGAAAGTGGGACTCCAAATTTTTAGGGGGCTCTGGAAAATGTGACCCTTACGCTATCTTTACCTATTCCTCAATGGATCTTCCACTCACAGTTAGTATTTCCTTGGCTAGCCTAATTGACGTTCCACTGGCTGTCAGCAATCTGTCAATTAGAATCTTTCCTATATCGAAATTGAATTGAGCTATATGTTTTTAGACACGTTGGTCATTTTTCCTCATTCTCGACATGGTCAAGCTGAAGGGAATATGAATACTTTTACTGGGAGGGTCACGGATTTATCCCTAACAAATGTAATAGACCTTTTGGTTCTGTAAAATTGTTCTGAATTTTATTTGTATTTTTATTCCATGTTTAGTAATATTTTTAGAAGTAAAATGATTAATAGTGCTAGGATTGTTTCAATCCAATTAAATGACTGGTTATATTTTAAACTGTGAATTATGTCATAATATAATTTAATAAAAAAATATTTGCAGTAGTCAAAAAATGAAATGTATCTGCATTCATTAGGCTAATTAATAATTATTTATATTTTTATTATTACATGATTTATCTTTAATTAAATCACAAAATTGACTTGGTCAATCAATAAGGACAAAAGATAGGACAAATTTCTTTTTTACTTTCTTAAATATTTGTGCAATAAGTGTAATGATGATCCATCATAGTTCAAAAACAAATTTTGGATTTTTATTTATTTGTTAAAATCCATCCACTACGAAGCAATTTTCAAAACTCACAATCTTTCAAAAATTATAAAACAAACTTTCGAAAAGTCTTTTCGTAGGTTAACTTAACTTTCAAAGAGAATAAGAGTAGGTCTCATCGGACAAAACCTTTTTAAAAAATTATTTAGCCTTCAAAATTTCATATTTTTCAAAGGTTAGAAATCTACGATAACTATTAAATTGGTATTTGAAGGCCATGATGAAATTTATATGGATAGTGGTTTGCATCAAAGTTTTAAATGTCGATGTTGATGGAAATGTCAAAGTTTCAATTTCATGGAAATATCGATAAAATGTCGATGTCGATAGATATTTCTGTAAAAGTTAGACAAATTAAAAAATCGTAAAACATATCTCAACTAACAAAAAAAAATATTTTTTTTATTTCTAAATAAATTAAAAAGGATCAATATTATTATTATGTATATATTAGTGACATTTTGTTGATATTTTTCATATTTTGTCGATATATATATATATATATATATATATATATTTTGTAATAAGATAGAAATGTCGATCTATCCCTCATGTTGATGTTGAATTTATAGATTCGTGGAAATGTTGATGAACATATTGATGTGTCAACAGATATTTAGTACGCTTGAATGAATGATTTTAAATATTATTTAAAATGAGTTAAATTTTGAGAAGTTTGGTGTTATTGGATTTGATTGCAACTTTTCGTGGAGTTTAGTTATTGAAGGGTGGTTTCTTTGTTACATAGAAAATTTATTTAGTTTAATTATCGAATTCTCAATATATATATATGGTTTTTTTGTTAAACAACAATAAATACATTGCTTTAAAGTCTCTTTGTATGCTCTACACGTTGTTAAAATCTAGCTACCAATTTCTTGGGCACATGGACCTTCATTATTTAATTGTATAGTAATATATGAAATATAGGAAAATTTGTATATTCATAAAGGTCAACTTTAACGGAAGATAACATTGTTACAACAAGAGAATCTATTGACCCAACTAATTCATAATTTATATAATAACCAATACATCCCTCAAACTTTAGCTTTCACAAAATGATTAAGTTTGGAACACAAGTCACTACAGTGAAAGGAAGATAGCGCCTTTGTAAAAACATCAACGAGCTGATTTTTAAACGCAACATACTTGACTTCAAAATCTTTACACACAACCTTTTCAGGAACAAAATGATAGTCGATTTCTGTATGTTTCGTTCGAGCATGAAAAACGAGATTAGTGGCAAAAGCAAGAGCATAAATATTATCACAAAACAGAACAGGAGGCTGAGAAAGAAAAATATGCAAGTCACATAATAATTGGCTAATCCAATAAACTTCGACAGCCGTGCAGGCAAGGGAGCGATATTCAGCCTCAGCAAAAGATCGGGAGATAATATGTTACGGCCGACCAGGAGATAGAATTTTTTCATAAAAAGAGTATATAACCAGAAACAGACCGTCGATCCAAAGCATCACCCGCCCAATCAACATCACAAAAGGCAGATGAGGATAAAAAAACTAGAACCAAAATAGATACCATGGGAAGGAGTGCCACAAAGATATTGTAAAATATACTCGACGGCCGAAAAATGAGTAATAGAAGAATTGGTCATAAACTGACTAACCTTATTAACAGCAAAAGAGATATCAAGACGTGTAAATGTTAGATATTGAAGAGCACCCACAAATTGACGATTTGAGGATCGTCAAATAAAGGCGCATGTGCATAGAAATAAGTAGCAACAGAAATTGGAGTTGCACAAGGCTTGACACCTGTCATACCCGGTTTAGCTAACAAGTTCGTAGTATACTTAGGCTGATTAACAAAAATGGAAGAATCAGCATGCTGAAGTTCCAAGCCCAAAAAATAAGTAAGGTTGTCCATGTCAGAGATTTTAAATTCAGCCTTGAGTTCATCTTTTAACATGGAAATATAAGATGCATCCGGTCCTATTATAATAATATCTTCCACGTAGAGAAGTAAATAAGTCAGAGAAGATCCCACACAACAAACAAACAGAGAACTATCAGCATAAGAAGCAACAAAACCTAATATGAGTAAATGAGTTGTAAAGCACTCGAATCAAGCACGAGGGGCTTGCTTCAGTTCATAGAGAGATTTATGGAGTTGACAAACATCAGATGGAAATGAGGGATCCACAAACCCATGAGGCTAAACCATATAAACTTCTTCCTTAAGAAAACCAGGGAGAAATGCATTTTTCACATCAAGTTGGTGAAGAGAACATCCATGGTGAGCTGCAAGAGAGAGAATGACACGAACAATGGTCTTTTTGATAACGAGACTGAATGTATCCTCAAAATCAACACCTTTAACCCGATGATAACCCTTGGCAACCAATTGAGCCTCATAACAAGATATGGAACCATCAAGGTTATATTTAATTTGAAAAACCCACTTACAGCCAACAACAATAATATGAGGTAAAAGAGAAATCAAACTCAAAGTGCCTGGTTGTTGAAGGGTAGAAAACTTTTCGGCCATAGCTGCACACCATTTAGAATTTTTATTAGCTTCAATGAAACAAGTAGACTCAATTTCAGTAAAGGAAGCAAAAACAGTGAAAGCCTTTAGTTTAAAAATACAAAATTTAGCTCGTGTTTGCATATGATGAGTATTGCCACGATGATGCATAGAGGTTTTAATAATAGGGGCAAGAGAGGACAAGTTTAAGGAGGGAGAGATTGGAGGTGGTGAGGATGAGGAAGAAGGAATAGACTGTGGAACAAAAGGAGATGGAGTAGGAGTAGGAGAAGGACAAGTAGAAAAGAAATAAGATGGTAGGGAATGAGTGAGGGAAGGAAAAGGATCAAAGGAAAAAGGGGAAGAAGAAGGAGAAGACGAAGGAGGCCATGACATAGTTACGTTGCAAAAGGAAAAACATGTTCATTAAATAAAACATGTCAAGAAATGACGAGTTTTTGAGTAGAATGATTAAAGCAAAGATATCTTGTATAGTCTAATGGATATCCAAAGAATATGTGTGGAGTGGTTCGAGGATCAAGCTTAGTAGAATTATAAGGTTGAAGAAGATGAAAGCACGTACAACCAAAAACTTTTAAATGATGCAAATCTAGAGAGTGACCAAATAAGCGCTCAAAAGAAGAGTGACCATCCAAGGATTGAGTGGGTATACGATTAATGAGAAAGACAGCCGTTTGAAATGCATGAACCCAACAATCTGAGGGCATGGATGCAATGAAAAGTAACCAAATAGCAGTTTCCACTATGTGACTACGCTTAATAACACCATTTTGTTCAGGTGTATAAAGATAAGATTTTTGGTGAGTAATGTCTTTAGAAGATAAAAACTGAAAAACAGCGGTGTTGACCAATTCGCCACCACCATCAATATGATAAACCTTGAGTCAATAAGACAACAAATTTTCAGCTAAGGGAACAAATTTTGGAAGGACATGATTAATATCAGATTTGTGAATTAAAGGAAACAGCCAAGTGTACCGATTAAACTCATCCACAAAATTAATATAATAACGATAACCTTGAAAAGAGCTAACAGGGGAAGGTCCCCAAACATTGCTGTGAAAATTTTTTAAAGGCATGGAAGACAAAGAATGAGATAATGGAAAAGGAAGTATTGATATTTTAGCTTTCAAGCAAGAAATACCATCACAAGTATGAATTTTAGCAGAACCAATAGTAATATTAATACAAGATAAAGACTGATGCAAGCCAGAGGAGAGAGATGACTCAACCTATTGTGCTGTGGAGCAATTTCCTTATCTGCTAAAAAAGTAAAAGTTTTCGTTGGAGGTGTCGTAGGACGTTGCTGGAAAGAGGTGAGAATGAGATAAATGTCACCGTTACTCTTACCTTTCTAAAGAATGGTTCTTGAAGCCTTGTCCTGAATGAGGAACCAAGTGGAGTCAAATATAAACACACAATTGTTATCAAGACAACACTAATGGACAGATAAGAGATTGGTAGAAACATTAGGAGAGTAGAAAACAGAAGAAAGTTGAAAGGAATGAGTCGAGGTGGGTAGAATACGAGAACCAATATGCATCACTAGCAGTGCTTGTCCATTGCCAACAGTCATACATTCATCATCGTTGTAAGGAGAAACGATAGATAAATTAGCCAAGTTAGAGGTAAGATAGGTGTTACAACAACTGTCAGAGAGCAAAAAAGCAGATGTGGTCGCTAAAGCAGTAGGAGACGAGGTCATAGCAACCATGGTAGCAAGGTGAGAAGGTGGATGACGTCCGTGATAGGAGAAGTTCATCCTATTCTAGCAATCAAGGGCATAATGTCCAAATTTGAAACAAATTTGGGATTAAAGACGGCCACCACTGAAACCATCAGAATTTCCAGTAAGAGGACAACTAGCAAGAAGAGCACACGAGAAAGTACCACGTCCACCTGTATTGGGGTGATAAGTATCACAATTGATATGAGAAACACCTCTGCCTTTGATGAAATTAGAACCATGATGGAAATTGCTGAGTTGAAATTGTCTATGCTGCAAGTGGAGTAATTTGCATGAAGACTAGAAGTTGCAGCAAGGGCAACAACAGAGGAATCAATCTAATTAATTTGTTGGGCAAGAAAACATTCCTCGGATTTCAACAAAGAGTGAAGCTCTTCCAAGAGAAATGGCTCCTTAGGGGTGCCAATAGATGTTCGAGAAGGGTTGTAATCGGCTGTGAGGCCATTGATGATGTGAATCAATACATCCTCATCTTCAATAATAACCGCAATAGCTACCAATTTATCAATAATTTCCTTAATATGTTGAACATAAGAATCAATAGATTATGTATCTTTCTTCTTGATGGAGTGAAGTTCTATTTTCAAATCAAGATTGTGGAAGCGGGTGCTAGCAGAGTAACGGGTCTCAATAGAAATCCAAAGATCGTTCGAGGTTTGAGATCCAATGACATAGGAGAGAGCGGTAGGCAATAATATCATATTGATAAGAGTAATTAGGGCTTGATTCTTGGGCTACCCATTGTGTATACACATGATTAATTGAAGCAAGTGTCGTAGAAGAACTAGATGTGTCCGTCAATTGAAAAAGACGATTGGGGCAAGGAATAGAGCCATCGATCCAGCCGAACAAAGAGTTCTCACGAAGAATCGAAGAGACCTGATATTTTCAGAGAGTAAAATTTGAAGAATCCAGGCAAATTGAGACGATGTTGCAAAGGTTGGAGAGGAGAAAAATTGGGGAGGTTTGTGAGGATATAAGGGCAGAAACGGACGAAGAAATCGTGTTTGGAGAAGAATAAAAAGCCATTGACGTGTGTCAAAATGGGCTATATGTTGGGTGTATTGCCCTAAACTTGTCGTTTGTAATTATGTAAAAACATATTTATATTGAATAAAGTTATGTTTTCATATTCAATCAAATTGTTGTTGAATTTATTGTTAAAATCCAATAAACTAAACATCTAAGTTTATTTTCATGTAACCGGGACAATATATATACTGGGTATATATTTGATATACCTTCGATAGACATGTGATAATGTCCCAAGAATAACCTAAAGGGTCTATAGTATATGGATAAGGATGGGTACCTTATCCTGGCAACACTATGGATACGACCCACTTTGTAAATGTTAGAAACAACCCAATCTAGATCGTTCGTGTGGAGACATGCGAGTGTGGGTATTCTATACAATGTGTTTGTATAAGACCGCACCGCGAAATAGCCAATATTTAGATTTAACACCATTGACTAATATATCGCTATTTCATAGGATGACCAGACAACTTATTCTCAATCCTGAGTGAGTTATGGACTCCTACCCATGAGGGCTCGTCCTTTGATTTGTATGGGTGAGAGTGGCCCGAATCACCGACTCAACATTCTTACCATTTTGGGGATGAGATCGAGTGGGGAGCTAGAAACATAACTACACAAGACGAAATTCACTCCTTCCCGACTTTATAGGAGTAGATGAGTGTTCCCTTAAGTGCTGACTCTGGGACTTAAACAATGAGCCTCACCCTCTCACTGGCTCGAGAGGGACTTCTGGTTATTGGTCAGACCATAATTGGGTTGTTCATTAGAGAAGTAGTGGTATTTAAGGAGCAAGATGTAACTCATGAGTAAAACAGTAATTTGACCCAACTAGAGTTACGAGCACTCGTGAAGGATTGACTTGCTTCAATGGTTGTACATCCATGGACATGAAAATATTCTGCAATGAGAAGAATGCAGCTGTGAGTCTTTAGTGGAGTGATCTGCAGTTAACAAATGTTGATTAACTTGGTTAATGAGTATGACCGATTGATCTTGTATCGTCAGAACTTCTGATTTGCAGGTCCATAAGGTCCCCTAGCTAGCTCACAACAGGTAATACGAGGATCAAGTTTCTTAGAAGAAAATGAAACGTTCAAATTGCTCAAGGAATTACATATATATATATATATGTATGTTGATACATTATAATATATATTATGAGAGAAATTATTTGAATGTGATTCAAATAAAATTTAATATGAATAGGATTCCTATTCAAACTATAGATTAAAAATAATGTGCATAAGATGTAAATTATAACTATAGATTATACGAGAGAAATAATTTATAATATCATTCTATTTTGGTAATAAATAATTAAGTGTTAATTATTTATCTAATTAATATATATATATATATGTATATATGTATTTAATTAATAATTAGATTATTGATTAATTAATTAATAGAATTGAGGGGGGAGTGGGGAGGTTACAGCACGTCACTATTGGTTGACAAATGCAGGAATGTCCCTGTATATGAAACAGAACTGCATTATTTTTCCTCCATCTCTCTCAATCCAAAATCTTTTTGCTTTCAAGGTAGTGCTCCCACAAGTACTCCTTCGTTCCCAGAGGATAATCGCGAAGATTCATGGTGGTGTTGAACGGATTTACTTGAAAAGCTTTGGAGATCGTCTTCAAAAGTAAGTAAAAGTTTTCTTTTTTTTTCTTCATCGTGGTGTCATTTTGTCCCTAAATTCACGAACACGATACTCATTTCCGCTCTGAGATTAACGTCCTTATCACTATAATATCATATGGTAATATATGAAATATTGGAAACTCTATATATTTGTAAAAGTATGGCCTGATGTACAAGTATATATATGTTAAATTGTTTATTAGCTTTTTAATCTTGTATTTTCCTTTAGTTATTTTTCTATTATTTGCTCTCCTCTAATGTGTTGACATGTGTATTATTTTTTTACTTATTTATTAGAGTCCTCTATACCAGTCAATGCATTTTAGTTTTCATTATTCTTGTCGCGACGGGTTTGCGACGTGGAGCGGCCCACTTTTATCTCTAGAGGAGAAAAATGGAGTCGCCACCAGTCTTTATTTATAGGATGTGACTAGCCACCCAAATGCATGGATAAGTTGGTGTGCATGTATGAGTTCGGGGGTCTTTTCTGTATGGGGAAGGTATTAACACCCCACAACACTCGTTCAATGAACGATAATTTATTTTTCATATTATTTTCAAGAAAAATGGCCTTCAAATAAAAGAATTTTATTTTTATTTCTAAATGTCCCACGTTTTATTGATCATTATTCATAATGTAAATAATGACCAATAATTATGAGTGGCCTAAAGCTATTAAGAAATTTTTGTTTATTTGAATTTAATTCGGTCATCCAACATAAATTCATGATCACCTCGAGAGTATTAGGAAATCGACCTTTCGAATTCCTCAATTTCCATCGTATTAACTTTTTAGGAAAAATATTAATGACAAATATTTGATCTGTTATTTTTTAGAAATATTGTAAATGCTTTTAAAAGTATGAAATTTTTAGGAGAAAATGCGTTTATAAAAGATATTTTCTCAGATAAATATTTTTTTAAAACCATATTGATTAAAATTACACATTTTTTAAGAAAACATATTAAAAATCAAATATTGGCCTCCCGAGATATTGATCTTTACCTCAAGAATCCAAGATCATCGGCCTCCCGAACATTTCAAGGTTACATCGTTGGGACTTTCTTTTACCAAATTTTTAGTTGAAGATATTTAATAAAATTAAGAAAAATAACATTTATTGTACAATATTATATACATTTGCCAAATACCATATATGAAATCAAAATAAACATGTTAAAAAGATAATCAATAAAATCACATGTTACAAATAGTTCAAGCAATCATTATATGAAATTAACAATAGAGATAAAAGAAGAACAAGGCGAAATAAAATAAGGGAAGAAACATATCCGAGAATAATGTCGAAAGAATTAAACTTGCGCTTAGAACATAGGTAGGCAAAACATTATGTGAGGAAGCATATCAATCTACTTTATTCGATAACAACATGGAAAGCTTACCGTCTTGAGAACAAAACTCCGGTTTTTGCCTTCTTATTCAAATGTGTCGCGAGTCAAATGATGGAGAAGAAAGTTGTGGTGAAAATAGTTGATAGAGCAAACTTTGAGAGAAAAATGAACAAGGAGAACAAAAAATAAAGAAAATAAAATAAAATTAACCAAAGGGAATGGAATGAGATAAAAGAAGTTAGGTGAGTAGAGTAGAGAGCGAGTGAGATAGTGTGTGATAGATTGTGAGGAACGAGTAGGAAGAAGTGAAAGAGAATTTGTGACAGAACGATAAAGTAACAAACCAAGAGAAAAAAAAATAAAAGGAGACAAACCTTAGGAGAGATAAAAAAAAATGAGAGCAGTAGGATTTCTTTCTGATGTGTTTTTCCGTCCTCTTCTTGACCTAAACCACTACTACCTATTTATAGTGTTTTCAAAACCCTAATTTAGAAATGGAAAAAATATTTTCATTCATTACCCAATCAATCCAATCTTATGATTTTATTACAAATTTTGATTTTTAACAAATTATGCTAAATCAAATTTAAAATTTTTCCATATGAGTAAGATTTTATTTTATTTCTATTGAAAGATTTTATTTTGAGAAAATATGGTAATTCACATCTAATCCAATTTTTTTTTTTTGATTTTATTACTTTTTTTATATTTTATTTAAAAAGATTTGATTTTGGGAGGAAATCAATATTGAAATCAAATACTTTTTTATATATATATATTTTTTTTGATAAAACACACCAAAGGGAAAATATTGACGATAAAATAAAAACAAAAATTTTACAATAAACTACTATAAATCAAATAAAAAAAGAACGATGAAATGAAATCCCCGATAAATTTCGGGGTTTACAATTCTGCTTGGTCTCATCTTTTGGCTTATTGTCGTACATGGTATCAGAGCTTGACTCTCTCTCCAATTTTTTTTTAATGGCTTATTCCTCAAATACTAGAATCCCTTCTACCGGCATCTCAATCAAACCAGTAATAGCGCGGGCGATTACTCCCACTACTTCGACAACTACAGTGCGAAACCCAAACCCAAATATCCAGTCTCTTTCCAGCCCCCCAATAACCCAAACACCTGTTTTCCTTAGTCCTCAAATATCTCTGACATTACCTCAACGTGATAATCGGTTACGAAATGGAGAATCTGATTGATAGCTCTCTTCCTTGCCCACCGCAGTTTTTAGATATAGCTTAGCTACATGTCAGTCCCCAATATTATGTCTAGTAACATTTAAACAGAACCCTAATGTCTTGGTTCTACGGTTCTTTGTCTGAAGATAAAATATGAGAGATTGTTGGTTACTCTACTGGTTTGGAAATATGGGAATCCTTGCGTTGGTCCTACGAATCGACTTCTACTGCTCGAATCATGAGTCTTCGATCTTAGTTATATAATAATAAGGACGACATCTCCGTGCAACAATACTTAGCCAATATCAAAGACATTGCGGACAAACTTTCTGCCATTGGAGAACCATTATCCTATAATGACCATTTGGGGTACATTTTGGAAGGTTTAGGGATAGAGTCCAATGCATTTGTCACTTCCATTCAAAATCGTACTAATCACCCTTCCTTGGAAGATGTTCGTAGTCTGATGTTGGCCTATGAAGCTCGCCTATAAAAGCAAACAGCAGTGGAACAGCTTAATATTGCGCATGCAAATTTTGCGAACCTGGTGGTGTCTCAGCCAAATAAAAAATTTCAGAAAAACTTTTATTCGGGCAACAGAGGAGGCTAATCTCAGAAATAAGGAAATAATTTAGTCCAATGCCAAGGTACATTCTCTACTCAAGCGACACTCATTTCCTCCCAATGTTGCAGTGCTAGCATCTTAGGTCGCCTACAAAACCAAACTAATACTCAACATGGCCTCATAACTCTCAGCCTTCAAATGCAAACTAAGTTCAGTGCAAACTATGTGGAAAACTTGGACACACAACAGCTGTTTGCTACCATAGGAATAGTCTCCAGCAGCCTACACTCTCCCCTCAAGCACATTTTCATTATCTCCCACAACCCACCTACAATGGTGGTGAGTAAGTCATCATGGGTAATGGTAAGTCTATACCTTTACAAAAATATTGGCTCCACTATTCTAAAAAATTCTCATTCCACTTCACCAATTTTTCTAAAGTATGTTTTACACATTCCTACTTTATCTCAAAGACTAATTAGTATTGACAAGCTTTGTCACGATAATCAAGCCTTTGTTGAATTTTATCCAACTTACTTTCTTTGTGAAGGACCTTTCGCTCCAAGATGGTTCTTCTTCGGGGGCAATCTTGATCGTAGCCTATACAAGCTATCTCCCACTGATGCCAAGTCTTTTTTTGCTCCCTCCATCATTGCTCCTGCTGCCTTTCTCAATCGCCTTGAAGACACTTCGATTTGATATTATAGATTAGGTCATCCAACTCTTAGCATAGTGAAACAAGTTTTGAATACATGTAATCTCCAAGCCAAGTCTAGTAGTCCTCATTTCTTTTGTAAAGCCTGTCAAATGGCTAAAATTCATCGTCTGCCATTTAATTTATCTCAAAATAGAGCTACTACTCCCTTTAATCTTGTTCTCATTCCGATGTATGAGGACCTTCCCCTCTTGTTTCAGTTAATGGAGCCCGTCATTTCTTGCTTTTCATTGATGACTTTAGTCGGTTCACATGGATATACATTCTCAAATCCAAAAGTGAAACCTTCCAAACCTTTTTCAATTTCAAAGCCATGGTTGAAACCCAATTCAACGCTAAAATAAAAAAGATCCAATCCGACTTGGGTGGAGAATACCGAAATATTTCTTCCTTTCTAGCTCCTCATGGTATTAATCATTGTGTCTCTTGTCCACACACGCCACAACAAAATGAGCGAGTCGAAAGAAAAAAATTGACATATAGTTGAAGTTGGTCTTTCACTCATGGCACACTCCAACACTCAACAAAAATTTTGGCCTAATGCATTTAAAACTACCGGCTACCTCATCAATATAGACTCCAATCTATTGTACTTTAAAATCAGTCTCCTTATGTTGTGCTCTATGGAAAGCAACCTGATTACAAACTCCTTCGAACTTTTGATTGTGCGTGCTTTCCTTTTATTCGTCCATTCAATGATCATAAATTACAATAATATCGTTTATTGAATGTGCTTTCCTTTTGTGCCTTGATTATACTTCCGGGCGGTTGTATATATCACGACATGTTATCTTCAATGAAAATACATTTCCCTTCACTTGTAAGCCAATTCCTTCATTTTCTAAAATCCATCATTCTCACCCTGACCACTATTCCTTTCCATATCATTCTTTTAACCCATACACGGTCCCTTTTTGGTTCCTAATTAGGGATGGCAACAGGGTAGGGTGGGACCGGGGGGCCATCCCTACCCCGTTGGGGATTTTTCCCCCATCCCGGCCCCGTCCCCGAAATTTTGGGGGCAGGGACGGGGTGGGGATTCCCCAATCGGGGACGAGTTCCCCGCAAGGAATCCGTCCCCGTTATAAATATATTTTTTTAATTTTTAATTTTTAGTTTTTTTAATTAATTTTTGTTATTACTAGTATAAAAATGAACAAAAACTGGCTAAATGGGATATTAGCTTGAGTTTTTTTTTCAAAAAAAAATTATAAAATTAATATATATTAATTTTATTATATAAAAAAATAGAAAAGATAATAAAATATTAAACAGGTCAGGGATGGGGTGGGGAATCCTCGCCCCGTCCCATCTGGATCCCGATTGGGATCCCAGTTTGTGTTGGGTTTTGGCAAAATATTGGAATTAAAGTTCCCACATTAGAAGAATACAAGGATGGTCTCCATGTGCTAGAAGTTGTACCACATCGAAAAAGTACAATGAGGAGATGTGTTTCAACTACTATAAAAGGAGCTCATGGACTTGGGTTTTAATCATCCCAATTGAAATACTTTAAGCCTGATATACTTGTTTTGTGTAATTGGGGTCGGGGAGAGAAATCTGTGTGATTGTAATAATTTTTTTTTCTCCAGTTTGGAGTTTTTCCACGTTAATTATTCTTGTGTTTATTTATTTTATTGCTTTCTTTAAATTTCTCAGTTATTTTCTGCTTATTCCTGCGGTAGAAGTAGGGGATTTTTCCCAACAAGTGGTATCAGAGCTTTAGGTTTGTAGTTTCTAGAATTTCTGAGTATGCTCTGTGGTTGCAGCATTGTCTGAACTTCCACATCAGAAAAGATTTCTTGAAACGAGCTACGGTTCTGTGAATAG
Organism: Momordica charantia; assembly: GCF_013281855.1. NCBI lineage: Eukaryota > Viridiplantae > Streptophyta > Magnoliopsida > Cucurbitales > Cucurbitaceae > Momordica > Momordica charantia. Next base: position 10,309,895 of record NW_028275157.1, on the reverse strand, counting down.
TGTGGATTGTTCACTATTTGCAGATTTGATAGGAGAGTGTGAAGCAGATATGTCATTCTTTATGAGTCCAGTGAAGATTGACGTGGAGAAATTTGACGGAAGGATCGACTTTGGCTTGTTGCAAGTGCAAGTCAAGGATGTGCTGATACAATCTGGGTTACACAAGGCGTTGAAGGGAAGACCGAGTGAAGGTGCTTCGAAAAAGCTAAGCGGTGATGGTGGTCCAATGCAGTCCAGTGGCGGTTCCAGCAGAGGTTCTAAGAAGTCTAGCATAAGTGATGAAGATTGGGAGGAAATGGATTTGAGAGCTGCAAGCGCGATACGAACAAGTTTGGCTAAGAATATTCTTGCGAATGAGCATGGAATTTCGACAGCCAAAGAACTTTGGGAGAAGCTCGAAGCGTTGTATCAGGCAAAGGGCATCTCAAATCGGCTGTACCTGAAGGAGCAGTTTCACACGCTGCGAATGGAGGAAGGTATGAAAATTTCAGATCATCTGAGTAATCTCAATAACATCATCTTTGAGCTGGAGGCGATCGAAGTGAAGATAGATGATGAAGATAAAGCACTCATGCTCATCTTATCACTTCCAACTTCTTATGAACACATGGAGCCGATCTTGATGTATGGGAATGATACTTTGAATTTTGCTGAGGTTACTAGTAAACTCTTGTCAGAGGAAAGAAGGCTGAAGAGTGAAGGGCGTACTTCACATGAAGATTTGGCACTGGTAGCTAGCAATTGGAAGAAGAAGAAAGACTCCATACAAAAGAAAGCTTGTTGCTGGGGATGCGGACAGTCTGGACACATGAAGAAAGATTGTCCCAATAGAGCCGATTCGTCAAAGGGCTTTGGGTGGGATGCTGACAATATTTCTCTCATCAGGGGAGACGATGATCAGTTCCTTTGAAGAGAGAGAGAATTCATCCTCATGGTATGTCCACTTTACCATGATAGAGGATGTGATGTTAGCGGTTCCACAAGTTTACACATGGACATTGACTTGGCGGTTATGCAAGGTGTGTGTGGTGGAAGTTATGTCGATGGCTGAAGAACTTCCAAGTGAGCCAAGTAGGTGAAAGTTGCACCATAAATCTCAGCAGGATTTATCGACATGTGACAAGGAAGAAAACTCTTGGAAGGCGATATTCCAAGTGATCTACTTTTATGGTGGAGTAGGCTATAGTTCTCTGAATTGAGAATTATGATTGTCGGTGAAGACAATGAATGCAGTAGAAGCTGTGAACTTTTTTCAATATCTTGCCAAGGTGGAATTTGTTGGGTTTTGGCAAAATATTGGAATTAAAGTTCCCACATTGGAAGAATACAAGGATGGTCTCCATGTGCTAGAATTTGTCCCACATCGGAAAAGTACAAGGAGGAGATGTGTTTCAACTACTATAAAAGGAGCTAATGGGCTTGGGTTTTAATCATCCCAATTGAAATACTTTAAGTCGATATACTAGCTCTAGTTAACTGAACGGTATTTGTTTTGAAAGAGTGTTTTGTGTAATTTGGGTCGGGGAGAGAAATCTGTGTGATTGTAATAATTTTTCACATAGTGGATTTTCCCTTGTGTAGTTTGACCTCGTCCCCAGTCAAACCAGGGACTCCCCGACCCAATCAGGTCAGGTACCCGCGGGGATCGGGTCCCATGGGTTTTTTTGCCATCCCTATTCCTAATCCTAATCTTTTCTCTATTATTAATCCCACTTCTCAAGATCATTTTGCATCTCCTGCTAATTCTTTGTCACAAGTATCATCTCCCCCTAATGTTCCTACTTATCACCATATTTCTTCATCCTCATCACCGTCTTCATCTAACACCACCATATCTCCCACCATATCACCTAGCTCCACAAGCCATAATTCTGCTAGCTCACCCATTTCTACAGCTCACCCTATTCCACCATTCCCATATCTCCCTTTATCAAACTCACCAATTGCAACAACTCTTTATCAAACTCAGCACACCACCCTCCCCGTACCACTACTAATACCAATGTGCATCCAATGGTAACGCGTTTGAAGGTTGGGATTTTTAGGCCAAGGTTGTGGTTAGTGAAGACCTTTAATGCTAGTTCCTTTCAACATATAGAACCATCCAATTATATGGTGGCACTAGCCGATCCAACATGGTATAAAGCTATGGTTGATGAGTATCAGACGCTGATTTAAAATGGAACCTGTTCTTTGGTCCCTATGCCTCCATCTGCCAAACTTGTTGGCTCCAAATGGATTTTTTGTATTACATTAAAATCCTCAGGCGAAATTGATCGCTTTAAAGCGCTTTTGGTTGCATAGGGCTACACTCAAGCATATGGTATACGAATCTTTAGTCAAGTTATAAAGCCAGTTACGATCAGGATTGTTCTATCGCTTGCTATTACTTTTAACTGGGGTATATGTAAGCTTGATGTTCAAAATGCATTCCTCCATCGTGATCTTACTGAAGAGGTCTACATGCGACAACCTCCCGACTTTGTTGATTCGAATTACCCGCATGACGTGTTACGTTTACATAAGGCCATTTATGGACTCAAACAGAGACCACGAGCATGGTTCACAAAATTGAGTAGTTGTCTTATGCAGTGGGAGTTCCTTGATTCCGAATCAGATTATTCCATTTTTATCTATAAAGATTCTAGTTACATTGTGATTTTCTTAATTTATGTTGATGACATATTAGTTATTGGGAATGTCGAGCATCTTAGGTAAAGGTTCATTACTGATTTGGGCAAATTTGGGCAATCACTTTTCTGTAAGGATCTTAGGCCACTCTCATACTTCATTGGTATACAGGCTACTAAAACTACTGACTCTTTGCATTTATGCGAACATAATTAAATATGTCAGAGATCTCCTTCGTCGTGCAAATCTAGTGGACTGCAAGCAAGTTTCCACATTGATGGTTGTTGGTATTTCATTGTCAATGAATGATGGCAAGTTAATGATAACCCAACATATTACCGTAGTTTGGTTGGGACGCTTCAATATTGTACGTTGACACGACCTGACATAAGCTATAGTGTTAACAAACTTTGCTAGTTTCTACATGCTCCTACTACTTCTCATTGGCAAGCAATGAAACATTTACTGCAGTATCTAAAGGGCTCTCCTTCCCACAACATCTCGTTGAAAAGGTCCCCTTCTTTACCTATAATCTTTTATACTGATGCTAATTGGACTAGTTATCCAGATGATCATCCCAAGAAATTGGTCTGTGTCTTACTAGCCCACATCTTCTATTGTGTGACAACATTGGCTATGAATCCTGTTATGCACAACATATAGAGATTGATCACCACTTCATTCGAGAACAGGTTGCTCGAAAACAATTGGTGGCCAAGTATGTGCAATCAGAGGATCAATTAGCATACGTTATGACTAAAGCTCTCCCTTCTCTTCGTTTTTTCAGTCTACGGACCAAGCTCACGGTGGTTTCCACTTCCCGTTCACTTGCGGGAGATGTTAAAGTGTTTGCTTCTTAATCTTGTATTTTCCTTTAGTTATTTCATAGTTATTTTTCTATTATTTACTCTCCTCTAATGTGTTGACACATATATTATTTTTTACCTATTGAGTCCTCTATACTAGTCAATGCACGCTGGTTTTTATTATTCTACTTGTCTCCTCTTTTAGCTTACTGCCATACGATATAGATACATAATAACTCTAACTGAAAATTAGAAAATAATATTATTACAAAAAGAGAATAAACTAACAGAAGTAATTCATAATTTACATAATAACTAATAAATTGGAACTTGTAATAATAATTAAAAAAAAAATCTAATAAGTTCATCTTCAATTCCCATATTGGTTAAATAAGAAAAAAGATCATGGGTATATATATTATGACAATTATCTCCATTGATATATTTTAGATGAAACCAAAAATACAATCGTGAGGCTTATCTCAAACACATCATCTGTTAAGGAATTAGAATTAAACTTACAATTTGATAAATATTATTTTATCATTTAATTTTTGTGGAAAAAAACAAAAGAAGCTTATCTGAAGCCAAGAAATTGAAAATAGTTTCGAGAGAAAAGTGAAAATGTGGAATTGAGAGAAACGACAAGGGGTGGGAAAAAGAGAGAATTACCGTTTTACTTTTGGGGTTAAAATTCAAAAGTTGTATTCTTTTGAGGACCTTTCGTGAAAAGTAGCGAAGTTTGAGCTTGGTGTGGCAAAAGGTAAGCAGGGATAAAGTTGGTATTAAAGGCAAATTTAAGGACTCTTTTGTCTTTTTTCCTTTGTTTTGATGGTGTCAGACTGTCACATACAGAGGGACATTTTTCACATGCTACTGTCCTCACCTTCACTTTTCAGTTTCCACTATCGAGGGCATTTTCGTCAATATTTCAAATTATTTAAATTGAATGTGCCAAGGGCATGCACAATTTGGAATGTTTTCTTTTTTTTTTTCTTTTAAAATTTTGTTTCTTTTTTTAGAAAAAACAAACAGCATAAGTGGAGAATCTCAAACATGACCATGAATAATTTTTTACATCTTTTTTTTTTTTGTTTGTTTTAAACATTGTTGTTAATGTTGTTGAATCTCTTGAAGGGAGTATTATAAAGTTAACTATTAAGCTTTGTCTCCATTTAGCGGTAGAACTTAAAAAAAAGGTTCTAATTGTTAAATTAATTTTTTGTATTCCAATGAGGTAATGTTATTTATTGCCCTGACATGTTAATTGGATTAGACTATTAAGTGAAATTTTAGTACAATGAAGTTAGTGGCAGATCTATAATTTGATGGCAGGAGTCGTGGCAGATCTAAAAATTTTTTTAAGGAGGGCTTCATATTAATTTACAATTGAAGGATATGCTAGTAATTTATTTTTCTAAATTTACTTAGGTAAAATATTTATCAGAACTACTATTACTTTTTGATGACCCATCAATTTTCTTTTATAGTATCTCTCCATTTAGATTCCAAATTAAATCTATAAGAACATTAATAAAAGCTTAAAACATAAAATAAAAATTCATAGTATATAGAAGGTAAAGTTTTAGGTTCATAGTATAAGAATTAAAAGTTTAGACTCTAAGATTTCACTAACTATTTATTTTTAAATAATCTCAAAAAGTCAAACTCAGAATATATAAAGTGTGAAGAGTAAAAAGAAATTTTATCCATCTCTGAATATACATAATAAAAATATACATTAATGGTTGACTTTTTTAGATTTTACAAAAATTGAAATTAAAACTTATATAAAATAAGCACAATTGAATATCGGAAATGATGATTTAAAGAGGAAAAAATATTAGCACAAAAAATTATAAAAAAAATTACCAATATGTAATGGCAATGTATAAATTAAAAACAAAAATAAGTCTCGGAATTGTCAACAATAATTAAACCAAGGTCCACCAACTTATATATTCTCTTCATTTTTCTTATTTAATTGTCAAAAAAAAATTGATATATTTATATAGAAAATTTGTAATTTATCTTTTTTATTTATTTTTTAAAAAATTGACCTAATCAATGATTTAGTTTCTTCTTAAAAATTAAACCGATGAAAATTTGTTTTTTCTTTTAAAAAAAAACTCACGGAAAAAAAATTATGGAAAAAAAATAGAAATTACATGAAAAACAAAACAAAATTAAATAAATTATAAAAAGAAGAGAGAGAAAAGCAAAGGTGGAGGTCCCACTCAATCTTTTACACCGAAGTATCATGCCATCGGAGGAAAGACAAATTTGATAATTATACGTAAATTTAATATACTAATTCTATAGTATTAAATGTCCCAAAAATAGGAGCCACAAATTCATATAAACATCATCAAAATGTATCAATTTTGGATAAAAATGACAATATATAGCAAGTTAACCTTTAACTTTAAAATGGTTGCAAATTTGTTAAAAAAAAGTTATTAACATGTGTATCAAATGAATTATAAAACATATTTTACATTATTTTGGTGTAAAATTGATAGGAAAAAAACATCTCTCTCTTTTAGGAATTTTGTTAATTTCTTATCAAATTATTTAATTATCAATTTTGTGTATTAACTCAACTTAATTTGAGAAGAGTTTTATTTTTGTTAAATTAGTGAGTCTTTTTTTTTAGTTTTTTAAATTATTTTTTAATTATAGGTGAATTACAGAAAATTGAACAGACAGTAAAAATTACAACAATTATCTAAATTTAGGGTTCAATTTATAGAAATTGATACAATTTACCGTAGGAGTAAAAAATGATTTCTTATAAATGGACAACACGTATTTATCCATTATATGAAGGACAATACATATAATACATTATAATTTAAGGGGAGCACATGTTCTTGGCCCTTCGTGAATACGCCCTAAACGTAGCAACAAGCAGCACAAGAGATCAGCAGACTATCTAAATAAGTTTTATACTTAGTACTTCTGTTATCAAAACCAAAATTGAAAGTTTACATCCGTTCAATTGAAGAGATTCAAACTCGTGACGTTTTGATTAGAGATAATAAATGTCAGTTATCACTGAACTAAACTAACTAAACTTATATGGACTCACAATCACGATTGAGATGATAAGCAAATATTAACTAAATTAAATATAAAAAGACATTAATTTTTTTTTATTTATAATGATAGTCGATAGAGTTTCTACAAATTTGTGTCATATTTGATTGAACTACTTGCCACTTTTCTCGGCGCCATGAAGATTACTAAAATAGCCTCCAGGATTGCTTTCAAATCCACCTCGAGAGATATAACTGCTACCTCCACTCCCTGGAGCAACCATCATTCCTGAATTTCCACCGCCACCAACTTTGCTACCTCCTCCGCCGCCACCACCACCGCCACCGCCTCCTCCTCCGCCTTTTCCGCCACCGCCTCCTCCTCCGCCTTTTCCACCGCCGGCCATTAGAATTTGAAAATAGTTGGATGTTTTGATTTCTGAAGTTCAGAAAAATTGCTATGAAAGGAGATGAACACAAGGCTTCAAGTATTTATACAGAAAATATGGCGAAGGAAAACAATTTGTGAGAGGCTGTTTAGTAATTAAGAATTAATACTTTGAAAGTTGAAACTATAGTTACAAATTTATTATTTTGAAATTTCAACTTTCATGGTAAAAAATGGTAATTTTGAGAATATATATGGGGAAGTGGGGAGTATTATATTGCATGCATAATTCATTCATTGGTTGGTTACTTATACAATTAATTAATGAGCCTGCTGTTTTATCAAAAACGAAAAATAGACTGTTGATTACTGATTAAATAAAAAGCACCTATACTAATACTAAGACTAAGAGTTTATATGTTTTCTTATCCAAGAGTTTAAGTGTTGAAATTTCTTGGGCTTTTTTTACAGTAAATAGGCTCAGGATATGAACTCATGACCTATTCGTCAGAGATATGTGAGATTCTTTACGTTTAAAGAATAACTTACAAAGGTTGTCAAATTGTAAATTAAACATAGATTTATTATTTCTTTTAGTAAATGAAATTATGTATTTTTTAGTTGTCTAAAAATTTCCATTTTCTTATATTTTTTAACCATCATATTTACATATAGATTTTTGCAAATCTTTTTAAATAATTAGCTTGTTGCTGAGAAATAATTTGGTATTAAGATCATATTCAAAATTGGTCAAAATAATTCTATTTGTTAAATTCCATGGACAAATATTTTATCTTAATAAAATTTATTTGTTTTTTCATAATATACTTATTATGTAAAATAATACTAACATTGTATTATTTTTTAAAAACTTAATTAAATTTTCAAACTTGTAATAAGGAGAATTTGTATATATTTAATATTTGCATGGATATTTGGTCTTTATCTCTATTAATATTAATTAGAGTTGCTTTTTGCAGTCTCTTTAACATGAATTTCAAATTATCTTAATTAGAGGGCATCTTATATTTTATAATCATAAATATTGTAAATTGATGAAGGAAAATTTTTTAAATCATACTTATTAAATTTATCATTCTATTCTATTTTAAAATAACTTACTAATCATATCATAATTTCCAAATTTTCAGTACCCATCTTTACCAGTTCCAACAAACAGAACAATTGGCCCTTTTAACATTATTTGACATTTAAAAAAAAATTAATTTCTTCTAGCACTATATAGTTAAATTATACATCAAACTATAACTTTAGAAGAACAACTCGATGAATTTAGTCGATCTTTTTTGGAGGATCTTACATAGTTTCACGTCATTCTAATATATTCCATTCTCCATACCATAGAAATGCAAAATTAAAATTTTTCATTCAAATTAATTAATTATTCAAACAATTTTTTTTTTGTTTATAAACCATTGATATTCGTTATGATTGGATTTATATTAGTATTGGATTTCCAATTTGGTATTTGGGTATACAATTATGATTTAAGTTTTATTTGATAGATAATATTATTAGATATTATATGAATTAGATTTATGATTAGGAATTATATATATTATTTGATTTAGATTTTATATTCTTTTTATAATTATAATAAATTTGTAAGTGGGTAGGTTTGTATCAAGATTAAGGAATTAAATTCAATGAAAAATATCTTGTTATTCTCTCTATTTTCTCTCTAGTCTAAAACTTTTCAATATTTGAATGGTACCCATGCCAACAACTTATTAATCGAAAAGGTTAAATTTAGACCATTTTTTACGACAGACGCACACTAGGTTCCTTATTCGCCACTTTGCATTCATAGTTCCTTATTAGCCACTTTGCATTCATGACGAGTTGTCATAACTTTATCGTCTAGATAATTTGTAAAGAGATAACATGAAAAGCTACGAACAATTATAAAAAAAATTGTACGATTGTCATTAAAATAACCCTTTGGATTGTTCTCAAATGATTCACGAGATATAAACATCTCCTCCTTTTCCAGGAGCAACCATCATTCCACTGCCACTTCCTTTGCCTCTACTCCTGCCGCGGCCGCCGCCACCGCCACTCTTGCAGCCGCTGCCATCCATTAGGAATGCAATAAAAGATATTCTGATTTCTGAAGAATATGTAACAGTGAGAATATTGGTACGAAGAAAAAGAACACAAAGCCATGGAGTATTTATACAGAGAGACTGATCAAACAATTAGGCACAAACTGAGGACTTCAAAATTTGAATTATTAATTATATATTTATTAAAATTTTGAAATTTTCAATTTTCATGGAAAATACTATCGCTAATTTGAGAATGTATGGGAAAATGGGTCCCAACAATGCATGCATTTACATTTTATTTTAGTTTCTTTCGGGTAAACATCTTATTTTAAATATTTATTACTAATTAACTACCAAATTATTACTTATTAAATAGATGAATTTTGATCATTTTTAGGTATCTAAAAAAGCCCTTATATATATGCTTTTGTTTTTGGGAATTTGACTCAAATAACCCTCCAAAGCTTCTGAAATGTACAATAACCCACCCCCTCTAATTGAGCCCAAATAACCCACTTTAATATTTTATTGAATTTAAATGGAAGTAAAATTACATTAGTACCCCTCAATTCAAAAAAAGAAACTGTTTCACTTTCTTTCTCATCTCCTCCGTTCGTCTGTGTTCCGTTTTCTTCGTCTTTTCCGTTCGAGGTTCCCTTTCTTCTCCGTCTGAACTTTCTTTCTCCGTTCTCCCATTGCTAATTCGTCTTGTAAGAAAGTTAATTTGGAGATTTAAACTTCGAGGTTAGTTCGATTTCTTAACGTAGTTTAATTGTTGCTTGATTGCGAAGATTAGGGCTTCGTTTTTTATTGCATCTGAGAAGTTAATTGAAGCTTACCGTTGTCAATTTATTGCATCTGAGAAAGTAACCCGAAGTTAATTTTTTTCTTAACATAGTTTAGTTGTTGCTCAATTTCGACTTGGATTTCATTTTTTGGAAACGAAATCTGCTTTCTGTATTTGCTATTGATCTGTTGCTTTCTTTGTGGTTCTTCTGTGTTGTGGTGTGGTAGAATGTCTGTTGAAATGTCGGAGGTTGAGGTGATGGGAGGTTGAAGAAGACTATACTTTGGCCGAAGTGGGAGTAACCTCGTGCGTGTTTTAGGGTTTAGGAGGGTTTTTTGCTATCTGTTTATTTTCTCGGGCTCGACATCGGGCGAGGTTGAGCCTCGAGGTTGAGCATCGAAGTATATGAAAGAGGCTGAACCTCGAAGTTGAGCCTCAAGGTTGAGCCTATTCCAATTACCTCGGGCTCAACCTCGAGGTTGAGCCTCTTTCATATACCTCGATGCTCAACCTCAAGGTTGAGCCTCGAGGTTGAGCATGATTCAATTACCTCGGGCTAAACCTCGCCCGAGGTCGAGCCCGAGAAAATTAATAGAGAGCACAAAAAACCTTGGAATAGCTTTCAAATTTCTGTATATTGTACAATTCTCTTCGTATATTTTAGTGTGTACTTTGTTTGATTTAACTTGAGTGTACATGCTTGTTTGTATTTACTTATAGGAAATGGAAATGGTATCGAAGGTCCCTCCCACGCTGTATGCCTCGTCCCAACTGACCTGTCTATCGCACTTAACGTAGACAGTCGAGGCCATTAAAAAGAAACTTACCCCCCATCAGATGCGTCTATTTAGGAAGACTGTAGTTGGCCATCTGCTTGATGTGGACCTCGTCTTTAACGGACCATTAATCCATAGTTTGCTGCTTAAGAGGTGAATGAGAGTCGCCAGTACACCATTAGCTTAAATTTATTTGGGAGTAAGGTGTCCTTTGGTCGGAGAGAATTCGACATAATTAGTGGACTAAAATATTCGAGATCTCCCGTTAGGAAGAACACCTTTCCCGTTAGGCTTAGGGCTTTGTACTTTGATAATAAAGTTGACCTGAGCTTGGGTGAATTTGAGAAGAAGTACGAAGTTATGCATTTTGAGGATGATTGGGATGAGGTGAAGGTATCAATTGTATACTTAGCTGAATTTGTACTTTACGGCCGGGAGCGAAGCATGAAGTATGACAGTAGTCTGCTTGAAACAGCAGACGATTGGGAACTGTGCTGCAACCATGATTGGGGACAGCTATTGTTCGAGAAGACAATAAGAAGTCTGCAGCGAGCACTAGCGAAGAAGACAAAAGAGGGGAGGTTGAGGAAATCATATAGTCTATACAGTTTCCCGTGGGTATTCTAGATAAATAAATATATGTTAATCTGCACAGTAATTTGGACCTAGTAATTGTTATTAACATTCTTTGAAATTTGTACAGGTGTGGGGGTACGAGATTATATCTTCTATGACTGGACGAGTTACTAGGAAGATTAGTGACGATGTCATCCCCCGTATGCTCCGGTGGAGGTGGGGTCACTCGACAGGATGGGTCGTGCTGGAGAGGGGCATCTTCCAGTCTACAACAGTAAGTGACACCCTTCAATTTTACTTGATTTTGAACTGTATCGTATTAATATCATTTTTTGTGCAGGCCACAATCAGGAGTTTAGAATGGACTGAAGCGGAGAGGACGTTTTTGAACAGGGTATGTGAGCCACCAGCATCAGATGAGGTGGAAATGGATGAAGAAGTCCCCGAACCTTCAGAGACTGCATGCGGGGGTCAAGACAGAATCATTGAACGTCCATCTACCAATGTTGGTGCTCCCACTGATGCCACTATCGATGATACACAGGACGAAGAGGGCACAAAGAAGAAAGATAGAAATAAAAAAAAAAGAGTAACAAGAAAGTGTTCAGGCGACTGCGAAGTTTGGACATGCGTATGGGCGCTATGGAGAAGAGACTAGAAGGTGTGGAGGGTGAGCTGAAATCCATACGTAAGTATTTGAGACGGATTGCCAAGGTATGTTTTTATCAATTAAGTTCGTATTATATTTCGTTTTCACCATCGCCCTCATACAATATGTCATTTTACGTACATGGTCAACCAGTCGACCCGGGCGACATGCGAAGAGGTAAGGGAGGTGACGATGCTGGTGGAGCGGGAAGTGCAGGTGATGAAGAGTATACTCATGGGGATGCAACAGACAGTTATCCTAAAGGTGACGGACGTGGGGATGCAGCGGGCGATGGATGTGGGGATGATGCGTCCGAGGTCCATGACAACGCAATTGTGCAAAATGTCCAGAAGGAACCAGTGGACCCCGATGTAGCAGATGTCGACACTAGTGCAGTTGGCAATGAAAAAGCTATGGACCATGAGGTAGCATACGTCGACACTAGTGCGGTTTGCACCGAACAAGCCGTGGACCCTGAGGTAGGAGATGTGCATCAAGGAATGCCTCCTATTCATCCAAAGGACGTCCAGAGTACGGGCATTGGTACATCGAAGCATATGGGAGCTGTTGAGTCCAATGTCATTTAGTACCAGTCACCGATACAGGTATCTGAACTGTTGCTCACTACCTTATTTTGTTTGGGGTAACTTTGACGTCGTTCTAACGATAACATACTTTCAGGTACAAATTCTTCATGATTCATCAGACACCGACACTGACCTGGATATCGTATCCCAGTCACAAGCGACCAAGGAATCCCAGTCGCAAGCACCCGAGGAAACACAATTGCAAGAGAAATCACAAGGCCAGTCACGTGTGGACGACGACGAGGTACATGTGTTATCGCAGCCAGTCACGCGTCCAAACCCTTGTCGTGGAGAACGAGAAAAGAAAGTGCCATGGAAACTTCGAGGATCGTACGAAGTTAAAGTTGGCGGGAAGCGAAAGAGGGTATTCGAGTACAATCCAGTTCCAGATCTCCAGAGGAGGAAAAATTCAAAAAATGGATTGAAGACTACGCAGAAAACCGTTCGACCCGAAAGACACCTTATGCGTACAGAGGGAAGCAATGGTTTCGTGACCTACTTCAGCCGAACAACTGGTGCACGAATGAGGTAGATATGCTTAGAATGATGTTTGATATTAATTCCTTTTTTTGTTTTGGTGTCTATTTGTTTTAATATGACGGTAATACACGTAGGTTGTTGATTCACTGGTTATGTTCGTACGAAAGAAGCTGGAACAACATCCTGACCTATGTTCTCGTAGGTTCACCATGGGAGACACCATCTTGGCTGTATGTACCACTAAATGCCTAATTTTTTTTGTTACAGTACGTTTTTTATTCGTTTCTCTTGACTAATGACATTCTTATTGAATGTACAGAATTTTTTTCGGCGAAATGACGGCCTATACGAGTTCGTGAAATCAAAAAATTCCCCACCGTTGAGAGTGGCGCAAGAGTACGATTAGGATGGGCGGGAGAGTACCGTCATGTCATATATCGATGGAAGTCATTCGGACTACCCGCTGTGGTGGCGTGAGGTGAAGGCTATCTATTTATCGTACAATGTCAACGACAACCACTAGGTCATGATTTGCATAAATCTCGTTGACGGTGAGATCGTTGTCTGGGACTCCCTGAGGGCAATTACCACGGATGACTCATTGGAGGAGCAGCTGAACGTTATGCGCACAATCAGCCCGCCTTTACTGTATAAATCCTAGGTGATTGCGGTACGTCCAGCCTTACCAATCATACTATGGCGAATCCGTAGGGTTACGTCGACACCGCAGTAGTTTCGTAGTGGAGACTGCGACATTTTTTGTGTTAAGTATTTCGAATATGATGTAACAGGGTCTCGTTTAGATACATTGAGGCAAAATATGATGTCATACTTTAGGAGGCAATTTGCCTTTCAACTATGGGGTAATAAGGCTGTATGGTGATTGAGAAATACAATCCTATTTTTTGGTGCAATCTATTGACTTAAATTATTTTTTTTATATACTTGCTAATAGGTGCTAGTGGATTAAGTTGGTAAATGGTGAATTTAGTTAAGTGAAGTTATTAATGGAGTTTAGGACTTAATTTTCAATATTAGGATCATCTTAATCTTTATTTCGGAAGAACATTGTATTTTACGGCCGAGGTAGGCTGGTTTACACGCGAGGTTATTGTAATAACTGAATAAAAAATACGAACCTCGGGCTCCGCCTCGACCGAGGTCGTGCCCGAGGATTTTGGCAGCACTGAAAAGAACCAACCTAGGGCTCCACCTCGACTGAGGTCGAGCCAGAGAATTATTACAGTATCGAAAAAATAGCATACCTCAGGATCTACCTCGACCGAGGTCGAGCTCGAGAATTTTGACAGTATAAACCTATTATCAATGAATTCAAAAATGAACCTACAAAATACATGTTTCAAATTCCAACAAAACCATAATGTCGGAAAAACGTAGCACAGATTCAAACGAAACAATATCAATCTATTTTGTTTCAGTTGTTCGAAGCGACTGTCTACACGTCTTGCGGTTGTGTCCAACGTTTCCACATCGCCCACATTTGTGTACCTGGCGGACTTCACCGGCTGATGGTATCCTGGCAGTTTGGCGACGTCTAACGCGAGGAATGAATCTGGGTGGCTTAATCGTGTAGGCACATAGTCATCTGGTAAAATCCAATCTTCCTCATCTCCAAGCGGGTACACGGGTTCGGCATAAGCTTGTATGAGGGTATCTATTCGGTACTTATCAGAACATAATGTATGCACACTAATGTTACGAAGCACTACCTCGGTAATGGCGTGAGAGCATGGAATTTCGTAATAGTCAAATTGTTTGCACGTGTAGGTCTTGCTATTAATGTTTACACGTACCTTGGTCGCACCATCATGCACTTCGAATTCGAAACAATGAATCGGCCTGACATGATGATATCGAGCTTGTTCTGCCACTTCTTTAAGAATATTCTCTACATATTCGATGAGAAATGTTCCTCGACTAGACCCGACGGTCCGCTTATCGTAAAACCATTATTGTAGGAGAGCTCGACAATTTTCAAATAGGGCTGTTATTGGTAAAGCACGAGCATGAACGAGTACCGCATTTATGGACTCAGCGAGATTCGAGGTCATTTGGTTATACCTCATTCCAAGTTGATATGCGTTGGCCCACTTGTCGAAGCCGATGTCTTCCAAATATTTGTGTAATCCGGGGAATCCGGCGAATTGGCCCCAATAGTACCGAAACTTTGATATCTTGAACGCCTTGGCTGCTTTAGAGAAAATCCTCCTCATCCCCTCATTTCTAAACTTCTCGGTCAACTTCATTACTACATGATGCATACAGGTAACGTGCGCCGCATCAGGAAACACCGTTGCCACAAAGTTTGTTATAGTTTGATGCCGGTCAGATACTAAAACTAAACCATCAACGTTACCTATACAAATGTTAACTCTTTCCAAAAACCATGTCCACGATTCATCAGACTCCTTATCAACAATCCCGAAAGCTAGAGGGTGAATTTGGTTGTTACCATCTACTGAGGAAGCAGTAAGTAAGACACCCCTGTATTTCCTCTTCAGATGTGCTCCGTCAACCACTAGAACTTGCCGGATGCAACTTCCAAAACCCCTAATCGAGCATCTTAAGGCCATGAATGCGTACTTGAAGTATGTGTCGTCCTCCAACTTTATCTAAAATACAGTTCCTGCATTCACAGCCTTCAAAACCGCTCCATACTTATGCAGAGTAGTATATTACTCTTTAGGCGACCCTATCAATAGGCTCAATGTGACTTCTATCGCCCGCCATGCCTTTTCGTATCGGATATTTACACCGTAGTTCTTTCGCATGTCAGTAATAATATCCTTAGGACGGTAATGACGACTGATGTCCTCGAGATTGGTCTTTATCAGCTGGCTGACCACCCAACTACCGGCTTGCTTATGGTCGTGCCTCAGTGTCTCTCGTTCATGAATGTGGTCATCGAAAAACGTAAAGATGGGGAAGGTATCCGAACCTTTAATTTTCCGTGCACGCAAGACCCATCTACATCCCTCTTCTTTGCATGCAATACTTAACAAACTCCTGGTAGATTTCTTAACCTGAAACTCAAAGTTTTTTTGGATAGCAAAAACAACCAATGTAAAGCGCAATTCATCCTTAGACCGAAAAAGATTGCCAAGTGCAATGTCGTCAACCAAGTCATCGTCACAACCAATCGTATCTATCTGTTCTAAGGATGCATGCACACCCTCGACTGTTGCAGAAGGAGCATTCCTACTAACAGACTGTACTTCAACAACAGGTGTTCTTAAGGATGGATCACCATCACACACTGGTTCCTCCGCTTCATTATCATCCTTGCTCTCAATCTTTTGGTAATCATCGTCATCGAGATCATCCTCGAGGTCATCCCCAACCATATTGTACTCTTGGTCCTCATCATCTCCAACATCATCCCACTGACCGAAGTGTTCATGTTCATTATCACCTAAATTGCATGGGACAACATTGTCCGTCAATGGAGTCATAAGTTTTACGGAAGATGGCAGGTGGACAATACGTATAGGTGAGTGCATATGATTCAGTGGAGCAGGAGAAGGAACATTTTGTTCTACTTGCCATGGAAATGAAGCAAATGTTTCGGTTCGAGGATATAACGGTACATCATGTAAGTTACTACCATTTCCTTGTCTTTCCTTTGGTACAATAGATACATACAAGGGTACTTGAGAGGGATGTGGAGAGCCCATAAGGTAAAAACCAAGGCTAGTATCATTAAATATATAAAAGTTCGACACTTGGTACTGGAACTCAAATTTGTAGATACATTTAGAACAATATTAAAAATGTCGGGATTTATTCTAGTCATCTTAAATATCGCACTTACGAGGTCTCTATATGTTATTCCTTCATCAACATTTAGACCACCCATAACTCCACCTTCGTATACTGTGCCTGCCTCATTCCACTGACCCCCATAACTTACAAAAAGACGAACCATTCTGTTCTGCATTACAGAGCATTGCAAGACAATTAGAGATGAACAATAAAGTTATATATGAACATATACCTTGGGCGGGAACTAGATTTTCTCGCCCGAGGTGAGTTACATCCACAGCCACGAGAGGGGTGAGTTAAATAAAAATTTCATAATGCTAACCTGTGACCTCGGGCGAAAATTCGGTACCCCGCCGAGTTTCATAAAATACATGATTCTTGGCCGGGAATCAAATAACCCCGCGCGAGAATGATTAAAAAACTGGACTACATAATGCAGGACTGCAGAAATGGGTTTCAAAATAAAAAATAAACGTTCCGAAATAAAAAATAGCTTTTCAGATGTAGACATCAAGCAAGGTTTTTGAGAAAATGAGAAAGCATCAAAATGAAAGAACTACCTCTTCCAAAATGTTGAAACTTTCAAAAAGAATATTCACAATGCTTTTCATATTTTTTAGGATTATGCAAAGAGAATGTACATGATAAGGACTTTTATTCTCTCAGATTAGTAATGGCATGTACTGATTGGTTAGATAAAAAACTTAATAGGACTGTACAAAGTTGGTGTGTATTAAATGAACCTCGGGCGGGAATTATATCTGCCCCGGTTGGGAATTATTCCAACGGTGCTTTATTGCATTTAATGGCATTATGGTCATTTCATCTGCTCTGACACATCATCAATGCTTAAAGTAGGTCATTTGGGCACAATTTTGGAGGGTGGGTCATTTGAGCATTCTAAAAACTTTGGAGGGTTATTTGAGTCAAATTCCCTTTGTTTTTGTTATTATAATTTACTCCTGAATTCTGTTAAAATACAAGTTTAGTAATTGAATTATTATTATTATTATTATTTCTATTGGTGAGTTTCTCTATCTGGACCAGCTTACGTGCAATTCAACTATTTTACGGGACAACCGTATGACCTTACTACATCTGAGTTGTCAAGGAAAAGCGTAGGATACTAAATCCTAGGTAGGTAGCTAGAGAATAGATTTTCTACTCAATTTTTTTTGACAAATCCACACTTATTTTGTCTAATTAGTATACTTCATTCTGCTAACATATATATATGTTAGTGTCAAATAATCCCTTGCTAGTCCAATAAAAAATGTTATTGGCATATACAATCAAATTGTAAGAGAAACATAATTGAAACTTTAAAATTCATAGAATAAATTTATAGTTTTAACTCTTTATACTTCATCAACTAATTAATTATGAGTTCAACAAATGTGGAGTGTTACGGGCAAAATTAAACCTATGAATTATACGTATGAGCCACATGAATCAAGATTAGTAATAATGCAGATAAAAAGGTCGAGCCTCGAAGAGCTAAGCCCTCAAACAAAGACCTTAATGATTGGCCCAAGAACCACGAAGGTTGACGCCCAAAGACAGGCCTTGCCCAAGGACAAGGCTCATGGGCTAGTCTAGGGACCGACACCAGTTGAGGCACTCACGCTCTAGCCAAGCAGTCCAGTAGTGCCCTCGAGTTGACCCTCGATTAATGACAAACCAGGCCATAGGATTCAAATCTCAAGATAAAAGAACTCAAAGGAAGAAGATAATGGAGGAGAATTAGGTCTTCTCCTACAATAAAAAGGGAAATATATCACATAACGAGGTATGCAACAAAACTCTACTTCTTGCTACACTTCACATAACCTGTTCTAACTTGAGCATTAGAATGTGTGTGGATAACACCACACTAGTGTGTTAACCTTTCTATTTTGCAGCAGGTTTAATTTAGTCAATTTTTTTTTTTAATAGTAGTGTGAATTTGGTAATTCTAGTAGGCCAAATTTATACATTAACAGAGTCTTGCATCTTTCTACATCTCTAGAGGATCTCTAGTTTACTAAGAATCCCAGTGGGGATTTGTTAACCTTCGACCTAAGAAAATGTAATAGCTAGATATCTAATTATTCATTAAGCTAGGCTCTTATTGTGCAAAGTTTTCTAAAACCATTAAAATTGTTGATGAAGAAATCTGGTTTCCGTGGATCTCGCCAAATTCGCACCAATCTTCTAGACTAAAGGGATCGACGAGACCTGCAAAACAGAATAGCACTAAGACCATTGTGACTCTTGTCACATTGGCTTCGATGCTTAAGTTAGGATGGTGTGGTTGAGTATAGATTCTAGGGTATTGTGAGCACACCTTTAGCGTTTGGCTTACTTCCCTCTAGGGATCGTGGAACTCGAATCCTGATAAATCTAGGAAATCTGGTTATCTGGGCCAACATATCTTGTTATTTGTCTGTCGTTGGATCACGAGTCGAGACGCGATGGGTTCGGGACATGCATCGCAGTCGAGTCAGGTCTTCTGAAGTTCTCGGTCGGGGAGTCGAGAACTGCTCGGCGCCAACCACTAGTCGGTCGGGGGTCGGCTTGGGTCACCAAGCACTGACCTCCTTTCTGGTTCGTGCCTTCTATTGACTCTTCCCCGATCTTCTCCACTTTGCTGGATCTTTTCTTTCTCCCTATAACAATAGCCCCCACTCTCAATGTAGAAGGTAATAAGTATGAGCAAAATGCTAAGACTTCTATATTGAGAGTATTTGACGCTTAGTCATTTCATGGATGACTATTTTTGTGGAATAGCCCTGATACCCTTTTAACGCTGTTGGTTGTCATTTCTACGTGCGGCTGACTTTTGCTGTAGTGCAGTTATCGAATCTCGTCGGTGGAAGAGACCTAGTTGGCAGAAGATGCTTGGTCGGCAGAATAGGTCTGGTTGGTGGAAGAGACCTGGTCAACAGTAGAGACTTGTTCGGCGAAAGATATCTGGTTGGCAGAGACTTGCTAGGCCGAGACATGGTCATGCCTTGGATTTGGTCATGCCCTAGAGTTTGGTCATGCCCTGGATCAGGTATAACCAGTTACGTAGTTCGCTTGTCAGGTCTTTGTAGTAGATTTGTCCTTCCGGACGAGCGTAGGTTGTTTTTTCTTTTTGTTGTTCGAGTTTTTTTTTTTTAAAAAAAGGGTTGTGTTCGTGATACATTCCCTTGACTTTTACAGCAACCAGTTCTTAGAACTTCATCAAGTTGCTTTACCTCAGACCTCCTTAGATCAGAGCAGTTCTTGATTAATTCGGTGTTGATCGTTTTGACTTTTAAATCTTAGTCGTCTCCACAGACGGCGCCAATTGTTGATGCAGAAATTTGGTACCCCTGATATACAAGTGGATAATTGCCCGTGAATAACCTAAAGGGTCTATAGTATATGGATAAGGTTGGGTACCTTATCCTGGCAACACTATGGATACGGACAACTCTGTAAATGTTAGAGACGACTCGATGCAGGTCATTGTGAGCTCCATGCTCGGCTTCGTGTCGCCTTGGGCGCGGACTCCCTACGGAAGGTGTTTGCATGGTTCAATATCGAAGTAAATGGAGATAGTATTCATAGTTAATGGGAGAAGGATGTGTGACAACACAACCTGTGGCCTCCGCCATTGGTTTGCACCGTGAGGTTTCATACATGACCTGCGTGTCGTCCTGGAGCGACCATCCCTACGGAGGGTTCATTGTATGGAATCAAAACCAAGGCAAACTTCAGAAATGGATAAGAGTCTCTTAGATTTTGCTCTAATATTTTCCTTCCCTACCGCGGGATTATTGGGGCGGACCTCTGAAATCTGAAAATGGTGGGTCACACTTACGAGGAGTTGTTAAGTTAGTTAACAATTTTCTGACCAAATAAATGATGACTAAAGTTTAAAGGAATAAGAGTTATTCTGGTGTAAAATTTAGTTGAGAACGTCTCAATTCAGTGAAGGAGTACCTGTCTCCCTTACAGTGGATGTTGCTCTAAATCACTGAACTATCGTTGCAAAACAATTTTGTTAGGATGCTGAAGCATCATGTTACAGATAGGATAAGAGGGGTCTTCGAGAGTCGAGCTATTGTGGTAGTAAAGGAATCACACGAGAAGAGTGGAGACCATTGAAACTATTCTATTAGCGGTAGGCGAAGAAGAAGACGAAACTCCTCATGGATTACTTTTGCTAAAATATAATTGGGTTTAAAGGCTAATGCATGAAACTAATATAGGTTTATTTTTTGCTTTCAGCATGTCTACTTCTATTATTGCACTCCTAGCCACGCAAAAACTTAACGACGAGAATTACAAACAGTGGAAATCGAATCTAAACACTATTCTCGTGATAGATGATCTTAGGTTCGTCTTGCAAGAGGATTGTCCTCAAGCTCCTATGCCTAACGCCACTGTGGCGGTGCGCAACGTCTATGACAGATGGATCAAGGCCAATGACAAGGCCCAGGTCTACATCTTGGCGAGCATATCTGATGTGCTTGCTAAGAAGCACGAGGACACGGTCACTGCTAAGGAGATCATGGACTCGCTGCAGAGCATGTTTGGACAACCGTCCTCACAAGCTCGACATGAAGCCCTTAAGTTCATTTACAACTCCCGCATGAAGGAGGGCTCCTCAGTACGAGAACACGTTCTCAACCTGATGGTCCACTTCAACGTGGCTGAGTCGAACGGGGCTGTCATAAACGAGCAGAGTCAGGTCAACTTCATTCTGGAATCTATTCCGAAGAGTTTCCTGTCATTCCGTAGCAATGCGATTATGAATAAGCTGGAGTACACTCTTACCACGCTTTTAAACGAGCTGCCGACCTACCAGTCTCTTATGAAAAGTAAGTGACAAGAAGGGGTGGCAAATGTTGCCACCTCAAAGAGGTTCAACCGAGGTTCGTCCTCCGAAACCAAGTCTGCGCCCTCTTCTTCTGGAAGTAAGACTTTCAAAAGGCTGCTGGTAAGGGGTCTAAACCTGACTCCACTACTGCCGCTGCCAAGAAAGGCAAGGCCAAGGTTGTAGAGAAAGGAAAGTGTTTCCACTGCAATATGGACGGGCATTGAAAGCGCAACTGCCCAAAAAACTTGGCCGAAAAGAAGAAAGCCAACGAAGTTAAATATGATTTACTTGTTTTGGAAACATGTTTAGTGGAGAACGATGACTCTGCTTGGATACTGGATTCAGGAGCCACTAATCACGTTTGTTCTTCATTTCAGGGAATTAGTTTCTGGAGGTAGCTTGATGCCGGAGAGATGACTCTCAAGGTCGGAACGGGAGAGGTCGTCTCAGCTGTGGCGGTAGGGGAGCTCAAGTTGTTTACAAACAAGAATATGTATATATTATTAGATAATGTGTATGTACTTCCTAAAATGAAAAGGAACTTAATTTCAGTTTCTTGTTTGTTAGGACATTTGTATTTTATTTCTTTTAATTTAAATGAAGCGTTCATTTCAAGAAATGATGTTAATATTTGTTCTGCTTTGCTTGAAAATAACTTGTATGTGCTAAGACCAACCATAACTAAAGCAGTTTTAAATACCGAGTTGTTTAAAAATGCTAAAACTCAAAATAAAAGGCGAAAAGTTTCTCACAAAGAAAATACCTATCTTTGACACTTAAGATTATGTCACATCAACCTCAATAGGATTGGGAGGTTGGTTAAGAATGACATTCTAAGTGAGTTAGAAGACGATTCTTTACCACCATGTGAGTTTTATCTTGAAGGCAAGATGACTAAACGACCTTTTATTGGAAAAGGTTATAGAGCCAAAGAGCCCTTAGAACTTATACATTCTGACCTTTGTGGTCCGATGAATGTTAAAGCTCGATGAGGGTATAAATACTTCATCTCTTTTATAGATGATTATTCAAGGTATGGTTATTTATACCTAATGTAACATAAGTCTGAAGTCCTTGAAAAGTTCAAGAAGTACAAAATTGAAGTTGAAAATCAATTAGGTAAAACCATTAAAACACTTCGATCTGATCGGGGTGGAGAGTATATTGACTTGAGATTCCAGGACTATATGATAGAACATGGAATCACGTTCCAACTCTCAGCCCCTGGTACACCTCAACAAAACGGTGTATCAGAAAGGAGAAACAGAACCCTGTTGGACATGGTTCGATCAATGATGAGCTATGCTCAGTTGCCTAACTCGTTTTTGGGTTACGTAGTGGAGATTGCAGTTTACATTTTGAATGTAGTTCCATCAAAGAGTGTTTCTGAAACACCCTTTGAGCTATGAAAGGGTTGTAAAGCTAGTTTACGTCAGTTCCGCATTTAGGGATGCTTGGCATACGTGCTCATGACTAACCCAAAGAAATTGGAACCTCGTTCAAAAGTATGTCTATTCGTACGTTACCTTAAAGAGACGTGAGGTGGTCTATTTTTCGATCCTCAAGAAAACAGAGTGTTTGTATCGACAAATGCCACTTTCTTGGAAGAAGACCATGTTCGACATCATAAACACGGAGTAAAGTAGTGATTAACGAGATTTTCGAAGAGGCTACGAACACGTCAACAAGAGTTGTTGATCAAACTGGCACTACAACAAGAGTTGTTGATGAAGTCAGTACATCACGTCAGTCATATCCACCTCAAGTATTGAGGGTGCCTCGACGTAGTGGGAGGATTGTGTCATAACCTGACCGCTACGTGAGTTTAACTGAAACCCAAGTTGTCATACTTGATATGGTGTCGAGGATCCATTGACCTACACAAAGGCAATGGAAGATACTGACAAGGACAAATGGATCAAAGCAATGGACCTGGAAATGGAGTAGATGTACTTCAATTCCGTTTGGGAACTTGTAGATTAACCTGACAGGGTAAAACCCATAGGGTGCAAATGGATCTATAAGCGAAAACGAGACGCCGAAGGAAAGGTACAGACCTATAAGGCGAGACTTGTGGCAAAAGGCTACACACAAAGGGAAGGGGTGGACTATGAAGAAACCTTCTCCCCTGTAGCTATGCTTATGTCCATCAGAATACTTTTGTCCATTGCCACATATTATGACTATGAAATATGGCAAATGGATGTCAAGACTGCTTTTCTGAATGGCAATCTTGAAGAAAGTATTTATATGTCTAAACCCGAAGGGTTCATAGCATAAGGTCAAGAGTAAAAGGTTTGCAAGCTTAAACGGTCCATATATGGACTGAAACAAGCATCTCGATCTTGGAACATAAGGTTTGATACTGCGATCAAATCTTATGGTTTTGACCAAAATGTTGATGAGTCTTGTGTATACAAGAAGATCGTCAACAACACTGTAGCCTTCTTAGTGTTGTATATGGATGATATCTTACTCATTGGGAATGATGTAGGGTACCTCACTGACATAAAGAAATGGTTGGCTACTGTGTTCCAAATGAAGGATTTGGAAGAACCTCAGTATGTTCTTGGCATCCAAATTCTAAGGGATCATAATAACACAACGTTAGCCCTGTCTCAAGCAACTTATATCGACAAGATGCTTGTTCGATATTCGATGCAAAATTCCAAGAAAGGCTTATTGTCCTTCAGGCATGGAATTCATCTGTCTAAGGAACAATGTTCTAAGACACCTCAAGAAGTTGAGGATATGAGACGTATACCCTATGCTTCAACAGTGGGCAGTCTGATGCTATGTTGTGAACTAGACCTGACATTTGCTATGCAGTAGGGATAGTCAGTAGGTATCAATCCAACCCAGGATATGATCACTGGACTGCTGTTAAGGGAATCCTCAAGTATCTAAGGAGAACGAGGGACTACAAGCTCGTGTATGACACTAAGGATTTGATCCTTATATGATACACTGATTCTGACTTCCAAACAGACAAAGATTCAATGAAATCCACGTTGGGGTCAGTATTCACTCTTAACGGAGGAGCAGTAGTTTGGCGAAGCATCAAACAAGGATGCATCGCTGACTCCACTATGGAGGTTGAGTATGTTGCAGCCTGTGAAGCAGCAAAAGAGGCGGTTTGGCTTAGAAAGTTCTTGACAAATTTGGAAGTTGTTCCAAACATGAACTTGACCATCACACTTTATTGTGATAACAGTGGTGCTGTAGCAAATTCTAAAGAACCTCGAAGCCACAAGAGAGGCAAACAGATCGAATGGAAGTACCACTTTATATGGGAGATAGTGCAACGAGGAAATGCGATCGTCACAAAGATCGCTTCGGAGCACAATATTGCTGATCCTTTTATGAAGGTGCTCACGGCTACAGTGTTTGAGGGCCATCTAGAAAGTCTAGGTTTACGAGCTTTGTACGATTAGTCTAGGACAAGTGGGAGAAATGTAATGGGTATAGTGTATGCCCTAGTTTATTGTATTTTCCCTTTGCCTTATGATAATGTACACCCCACTCGAGTTTAGTTCAAGTGGAAGTTTGTTGGGTGTGTTGCCCTAAACTCGTAGTTTGTATTTATGTAGAAACAAATGTATATTCAATAAAGTTATATTCAATAAATTTATTGTTGAATTCATAGCATTGCATTATCCAAAATCCAATAAACTAAACATCCAAGGTTATTATCATGTAACCGGGACAGTATATATTAGGTATATATTTGATATACTGAGATATAATTGATATATCCTAGATATACGAGGTATATATTTGATATACCCCTGATATACAAGTGGATAATGTCCCGTGAATAACCTAAAGGGTCTATAGTATATGGATAAGATTGGGTACCTTATCCTTGATGGAACTCTTATGCATGCACAGCGGAAGCTAAGGATCATAATATACTTAATGAAGCAATTTAACCAAAATAAACATGCTTGGAAAAATGATGGAAAAGGTAAAGAGAAAAAAAGATTAACTTTATACCTTTGAAGACCTCCATTATAACTTCTTCTCCTAACTCAATGGGACCACCAACGACAAATCCGTGATATCCTCGGGTTGATGAACACAGTTGTGGGACCGAATTTTGAGTGAAAACAAAGGGAAAACACTAATGGCTAGGAGAAGACAATAGAAATATAAGTGGAAAAATTCTGCACTTATGCAAGTAAGCATTAGCCTTATCAAAGTGATCTTCATCACCTATATAAAGACCAAATGCATGCAAAGACAAGCCTTGCATGCCTTCCACTTCAAACTCCACTAGCATGTAAAAGATAGGTGTCATTGCCTTGAAGAAACACCTCAAAAACCAGTAGTTAGTGGGAAAATCCAACTTTGATAAAACTAATTTTTATAAAAACAAGAATTGAAATATCAATTTTCTATTAAAACAAAAACCAAGCCAAATCAATATCTCATATTAATTGGTCTTTGACACCTAAGCTTGATTAATCACATTAATCAAATTACAACTCTTATTCATGCTTTGAACTTATTTAAAACTAATTTAAATAAGTCATACTCTCCATAATAATTATATGTCAATTAGATTATATATTATATCTCATATAAAATACAATATTCCCTTAAAAACCGAATTTGAACACTTCAAATTCTTGCTTCACCTAGTTCATCAATTTTATCCCTTATGAGCTAGCATGGAGACCCGTTGGACCTACAGATCATGGGCTCCAACGATTCGAGACTAACCGGTCAAACTCTTTAACTTAGTTAATTAACATTCGTTAACTAACAGAACTGTCCACTATAGCCTGTAGATGCACTCCCCTCACTGTAGATATATTTGTGTCCATTCGATATAACCGTCATCGGTAAGTTGATCCTTCACAGGCCGTTCGTAACCTCAGCTAGGTCAAAAAAACGTTTTACCCCTGAGTTACATCTTCTCTCCTTAAGTACCACTATCCCTCTAATGAACAATTGATTTAGGATCAAATCACTAAATCCAATTCCTCTCGGGCCAGTGAGAGGATGAGGCCCCTTGTTCAAGACCCAGGATCAGCCCTTAAGGGAACAACCTCTCTACTATCCCTAAATCGGGTAGGAGTGAATTCCGTCTTGCTAATTCTATGTCCCCAGCTATCTACCCAGTCTTATCCCTGAAATGGGAGGCATATTAAGCAGCGCTGATGGCTCAGGATTTAGATCAAGAGAGAATCCTGAATAAATAGGAGTTCATAGATGGCTCAGGATTTAGATCAAGTTATTTAGGTCATCGATAAACGAAATTAATCAGTGTTATCCGTAAACGGTGTTAATACGTAACAGTGATTATTTCAGGGTCAGTCTTACACAATCTCATTGTGTATTGTGTAGAACACCCCCGCTCACATGTTTCTACATGAACGAATCAGGATTACTTCATTTATGACACCTTACAACATTTGTAACAATCATAAAGCGGGTCGTATTCAATAGTGTCTCCAGGAAAAAGTACCCAACTTGATCCATGTACTATAGACTGTTTAGGCTATTTACTTGAACTTGATCCAGTTTATGTCTCCACATAAAGTCCAAGTACTCATTATAATAGCCAAGGGTTCGTAGATTATTGGATTTATTAAAAAAACAAATTCACTTTCATTTAACAACACTTGTCTGAATAACCTCACATTAATGTTCATTGTTTACAAACTACGAGTTTTAGGACAGAGTACCCAACAATCCTGGCAACACTATGGATACGACCCACTCTGTAAATATTACAGACGACTCGATGCAGGTCGTTCGTGTGGAGACATGCGAGTGGGGGTATCCTATACAATGAGTTTGTATAAGACCGGACTGCGAAATAGCCAATCTTTAGATGTAACGTCGTTGACTAACAGATTGCTATTTCATAGGATGACTAGAAAACTCATTCTCAATCCTGAGTAAGTTATCAATTCCTACCCGTGAGGGCTCATCCTTTGATCTGTATGGGTGAGAGTGGCCCGAGTTGCCGACTCAATATTCCTACCATTTTGGGGACGAGATCGAGTGGGTAGTTGGGAACATAACTTCACAAGATGGAATTCACTCCTCCCCAAATTTAGGGAGTAGATGAGTGTTCTCTTAAATGCTGACTCCGGGACTTGAACAAGGGGCCCTACCCTCTCACTAGCCCGAGAGTGACTTTCGGTTATTGGTCGGACCATAACCGAGTTGTTCATTAGAGGAGCAGTGGTATTTAAGGTGCAAAATGTAACACAGAGGTAAAAGGTAATTTGACCCATCTGTGATTACGAACACTCGTGAAGGATTGACTTGTCATTAATGGTCGTATATCCATGGACATGAAAACATTCTTCAGTGAGAAAAGTGCAGTTGCGGGTCTTTAGTCGAGTGACCCGCAGTTAACGAATGTTGATTAACTCGGTCAATGAGTTTGACCGATTAATTTCGTATCATTGGAGCTTCTGATCTGTTGGTCCATTAGATCCCCTTGCTAGCTCATAACGGGTAAAACGAGGATCAAATTTTTGGAAGAATTTGAACTGTTCAAATTGCTCAAGGGAATATATGTATATTGATACATTATAATATATAGTTAATTCTAAATTAAAACTATATATAATGAGAGATATTATTTGAATGAGATTCAAATAAAATTAATATGAATAAGATTCATATTAAAACTATAGGTTAAAAATAATGTGCATAAGATGTACATTACGACTATAGGTTATACGAGAGAAATGCTATAGAATATGATTCTATTTTTGTAATAAATAGTTAAATGTTAATTATTTATTTGATTTATATATATATATAAATATATAGATATGATTAATTGTTAATTAGATTAATAAGTAATTATTATTTATTAATTAATTAAATATATATATTAAATATATTATATAAATTATTATATATATTAATTAATAATATTAATATATATAAAATTAATATTTAACTCCCCTGCATTTTAATAGGGGAGGGCAATTTAATGATGTGGGGTAACTCCCCACGTCATGTTGTTGGTTTTTCTGCAGAAGAGTTCACTACAAGAAAAAAAGCCCTAGCAATCTTACTCTCTCAATCAAGGTTTTCTCTCAATTTCCTCTTATTCAAAACAAAAACGCTTTCACAAGCAACGATCTCGTACCTAGAGGATAGCTGAGAAGATCATTTGGTGGTGTTCGGGAGATTGAACCATTGAAGAAAAGTTCTTTAAAGGTAAGGGAAAACTTTGCCCCTGTATTTTTATCTTTGCATCTTTGATTTTGTTTTCTCAAAAACTCATGAACGATGATCCGTTTCTGCTCCAAGATTCACATTCCATCAGTTTTCACTTTAATAACTTTTGAAAATTTATTTTGACTAAAACTATGATATAAATTCCAATTTAAATCAGTGTGGGAGAATTCAAACCTCCGTCCTTTTGTTTGAGGAATGCCTTAACTAGTTGAATTAGACTCTCATGTTAGCTTCCAAATATTAAATTTTTTAAAAAAATGTTCAACATCTTTTTGTAACTTTTTTTAATGTTTTTTTAAACATCCAATATTGGTGTAATTTATGTTGATGCGTGAATTAGGCTCTCCTGGTTCCTTCCGAAGTTCATACCAAACTTAATAATTAGGGGACAAAGAACCTGCAAAACCAATCAAACCTAAACCGGTGTGACTCCAGTCACGCGGGCTCCGATGCCTAAGTTAGTAAGGATGGTGGATGGATAATGGAATTAAAGTGTAGAGGGTAGGGTGTTTTGGTATACCTCTAGGGTTTGGCTCACCCTTCCATTTATAGAAGTCGAGTTCTAATCTCTTTAGGGTTTACCCCAGTCGAATCCTCATACATCTCGGCAAACTCAATATTCGGGCACGCTCATTCGCTGTGGGCTTTAGGTCGAATCGAGAATCAAAGCACGATACTTCGAGTGGGACTATGAAACGGTCGGGATGAACCGCTACAGTTCTCGGTTGGGGGGCCAAGAACTGCTCGGTGCCGACCTAAGTCGTCAGGTGCCGGCCCTCCTTTCCTGGTTCGTACTTTCTCTCGGGTTTCCTTTGGCCCCCGTCGCTTGGTCTATTCTTCTTTTATCTCCCCATAACAGTAGCCTTCACTCTCAAAATAAAAGGCAAGAGCATGCTAAGGCTTCTATATTGAGAGTATTTGTTATCCGGCGTGGATGGCTACTTTTGCAGAACAACCTTATTTTTAATTGTTGTTGGTTGTCGTCTCTATGGGCTAACTTTCCTAGCCCTCATTCTCTTTTGTTACATTTGGCTGTAATGAAGTCTCTTGGGCTCTACCATACGATTAGTTTTAGTTTTAACCGTCAGATTTTTGCTTTGGGATCTAACTTTCAGTTAGACTGGCTATACCACCTTTAAATTTCTAACCTATTTGGGTTTTGCCCATGGCTTTATACTCTAGGTTTTACTTTTGGATTTTCAACCTATTTTGCTTTTGCCAATGGTTTTATACCGTGAGTCCAGTTGATACCCTTCTATCGTTGTCGGTTGTCGTTTCATAGGCTGGTCTTCCTAGCTTCAACTATTTCTACATAGTTGGCTGCAATCAAGTCTCATGGACTCTACTATACGGTTAGTTTTAACCGTTAGATTTTAGCCTTGAGATCTAACTTTTAGCTGGGCTGGCGATACCACCCTTGGGTTTCTAACTTATTTGGCTTTTGCCCATGGTTTTATACCTCGGAGTTTACTCTTAGGTTTCTAACCTATTTGGCTTTTGCCAATGGTTTTATACATTGAGTTTAGTCGGAACCTTTGGGTTTCTAACCTATTTGGCTTTTGCCAATTTTTTACCCTGGGTTTAATCAATACCCTTGGGTTTCTAACCTATTTTGGCTTTTGCCAAATGGTTTTATACCCTGGGTTCCCTCGATTGGTTTGACTCGCTTGCTTTTTGTTTCAACCTTGCTGGGCCTGTACACATACCTTTTCCAGCACCTTTGGGATTCTTTTCCCTGGTTTCACTAACTGGTTTCTAGTTTATCGGCTTGCTTCTACGTATGTCCCAGTTTGAGTTCCTTGACTAGCTATTGATTAATCTACCTATGCCTCCACTTAAGGAGTTTTCATTTAGAATAAAAATAAATGCTCAAGTAGTAAAGAATTAATCAAATATCACATGCTAGAACCAAAAGCAAGTAGATATTTTCTGAAATGTAGGGCCAAACGTAATTTGAAACGAAGTAAACAATAACCTATATAAGCAATTATCAAAAAATTAAGCCTAAACTATTAACGAGGCAAAAGGGAAAGAAATATTGTCCTCTATGATCAGGCTGCCACGCGTCATCTTGAGATGGCGTAGTAACATTCGTGCAATACTCATTGCTTTCTCCCAATTCTTGCTCGGATGAATCTGTCGTTGGAGTATATTTCTCCAAAGGGTCTCGTTGATGCAACCGGTCCTTAGTTTTGTCAAGACTCTGTTCTGAATGGAGTAGTTCTTCTGCGCTTATACATTTTTTAGCTTGAGTCAGTGCTTCTGAGAAGGTTGTTGGAGCCCTCTTTCTAAAAGAGAATGACAGCTCTTTATCTCTTATGCCAGATAGTAAAGCGAGTAGTGATATTCTGTCGATAAGATCTTTGACTAGTAGTCTTTCCTCGTTAAAACGAGCCACATATTCTCTGAGGCTCTCAGTTGATTCTTGCTTTATGGTCAGGAGGTAAGTCAAATGTTGGCTCTTATTCTACCATCCAACGAATTGCGTGACAAATACTTCGACCAGTCTTTTGAAGGAGAATATTGATTTTCTTCTTAATTGTCAAAACCAGACACGAGCAGTGCTTAGTGAAAGAGAACACTCTGCACTTGATTGCTTTTGTCATCCCCTAGAGGTCCATCCATTCTCTATACACGTCCAAATGGTCAAAAGGATCTGTTGAGCCGTCGTATTTCTTTGTAGTAGGGAGTTTGAACTTTGGAAGGATCTTTCTCTCATTATTTCTTCCACGAATTGAGAATCCATTTGCTCTATAATCTCCTCAAGATCGTATCTTCTGTTTTTTCGTTTTTTACTGCCTTTCTGTGATCTTTCAGTATGCTCATGTCGGTTCGATTTTTCTTTATGGAGCGTGGTGTTCTTGAGGCCTTGTCGGGTTTCCTGTCGATGGTCAGTATCATTTTGTGGTTTGTCGTTCCTCCCATTACTAGTTTACTCCGTGCCAATGGGCTATTCGTCGACTCCTTCGCGTCTCCACTCGCGGGAGCTTTGCCCTTTTGTGGATCTCGTACAAGTCCTGATGGACTCTCCTCTTGTTGCTCAAGTCTCTCAAGAATGAGAGATATGTTTCGGTTCACTCCTGCAATATTCTTTTCTAAAGTAGCCCATTTGTTCTCCTGCCATTCAGGAATTTCTGTCTATTGCTCTTTTTGCCCTGGAATCTATCGTCTAGTATCACCCAGGGCCTTCTCGGGAAGTTGTCGACCTGTTTCACCCTCGGCTGTCTCGGGTAAAGGTAGCCTCCTAGTCGTATGACGTTCGTTACCAACATGTTGTGGTATATTTTTAGAATTCATGTCGATTTGTTTCTCTCAGGAGTTGTCCTGGATTTTGTCAATTCGCTTCACCCTAGACCTTCTCGGATCTTGAGTAGCTCTCGGCCAACTTGTTGATCATCTCGACCTCGGATATGAATCGTCCCTTCTCAGATCCTACCAGTCCTCGGTATCTGAGCAGTTCTCGGTGTCCGAGTAGTTCTCGATCGACTTGTTGATCGTCTCAACTTTTGGATCTGAATCGTCCCTTCTCGAGTCCGAGTAGTTCTCGGTCGACTTGCTGATCATCTCGACTTTTGGATCTGAATCGTTCCCCTTAGACGACGCCAATTGTTGATGCGTGAATTAGGCTCTCCCGGTTCCTTCCGAGGTTTGCGCCAAACTTGATAATCAGGGGACAAAGAACCTGCAAAACCAATCAAACCTAAACCAGTGTGACTCCAGTCACACGGGCTCTGATGCCTAAGTTAACAAGGAGAGTGGATGGATAATGGAATTAGAGTGTAGAGAGTAGGGTGTTTTGGCATATCTCTGGGGTTTGGCTCACCCTTCCATTTATAGAAGTCGAGTTCTAATCCCTTTAGGGTTTACCCCAGTCGAATCCTCACACATCTCGGCAAACTCAATATTCAGACCCGCTCATTTGCTGTGGGCTTTAGGTCTAATCGAGAATCAAAGCAGGATACTTCGAGTGGGACTGTGAAACGGTCCGAATGAATCGCTACAGTTCTCGGTCGGGGGGTCGAGAACTGCTTAAAGCCGATGCGGCCTCGGCACCGAGGCCTGGTCGGTCGGGGGCCGGCCCAAGTCGTCGGGTGCCGGCCCCCTTTTCCTGGTTCGTGCTTTCTCTCGAGTTTCCTTTCGACCCCTGTTGCTTGGTCTATTCTTCTTTTATCTCCCCATAAAAATTTAAATATGAAAGTTTTAGAAAATGATGCGGTAGAAATGTTGATGTTTCAAGAAATATCAATTGTGAATAGATATTTCTATAAAAATCATAAAAGAGAAAAAAGTTATTAAAAATATTTAAATTAATATATAATTATTTCATCCTTTTTAAATAAGTTAAACTTTGCACATTCACTCATTTGTTGATATATATATTTTATATATTTTGTCTTTTTTTGTCTTTTTTTTTTTTTGGTAATCTAGGGAAGTATTGATTTAGCCTTTTATGTTGATGTCAAAATCTGTAGTCGTATGAAAATGTCATGTTTTTTAGTACAACAATTGGAGGTGGAGGATTCAAACTCATAATCTCTTGTCAATTTACTGTTATATATTAGCTATAAAAATGTCATGTTAAGGAAGATGTTGACAAAAACTTAATACGGTGAGTATATGTATAGTTTTCTTCGTTCTTAGTCCATTTTTCTGGTTGTATCTCAAAGGGGAAAAAAAAGTAAATTCAAGATTTGGGTTTCAGCCCAAAGAGGGTTAGCCTGGGAGAAAAAGAGTTTTCTTTGAATATTAATTTAATTCTCTAACCTTCGTTCTAGTTTTTCATCTCAGTAAAGTTAAATCCGTCATAATAGTCAATTCTTATTAATTTTTCATTAATTAATGCAAATTAATTTACATCAATTAGTAAATTCATTCTTAATGATATGATTTGAGCAGTTTTAGCTAATTAATTAATTAATTTCTTTCTGTGACCTCTTGGTTAGAGACAACCATATGACAAATTAAGCGTGCTCAAGTTGGTTTTACTAATAAATTTATTGAATTTGGTTTTTTTTAATTAATTTTAAATTAACATATCTCAAATTATAGCTATAAAAAAATTATAAACATGTATAAATTTTAGGTTAATTTCTTAAACTTAAAAGGCAAGCTCACTATGCTGCGTAGCCCTCCCAATTGACTTGGCAAATATATATATATATATATATATATATATTTAGGTTTCTTGTCTCATCTTTTTTAATTAAAAAAAAACATAATAGTATTTTGTAACTATTTCTTATATATATATATATATATATATATATATATATATTGGAACAGGCAGGTAACCATTTTTAAATTCAAAAAGTAAAATTATATATGAAAATTAAATTTTAAAATAAATATTCATGTTATTATTAACTTTTTAAATATTTATGATGCATTTTATAAGACAAGAATGATAAAATATATATTCTTTTCATTTATGATTTCAAAAAAAAATAGAAACGAAAACAAGAAACTTGTTTTGTTGTTAACAAAATTTCTATACAATTTTGAAAACGTTTTTAAAAAAATGAGAATTAAAAAACATAAATAATTATCAAATGAATTTCTAAATAAAATTAGAAATAAAGAACAAGAAACAAGACGTTACCAAATAAACTCTTCCTTATCTATCCACATTTCTATCAAACAAACCCTCAAACCAAATGTTTCTACTTAATTACTAGTCCCCAAAAGTAGTTATAGAATAAATTATTCACTTAATTTTTTTTTCTCAAAATCATCTCAAACTTGCTTTAAATTATAGGATATGTCCATTCCATATAAAAAAACCAAGAAAAAACCAAAGAATGGGCATGAAACAGGAACCATATCTGACTATTAGTAAAAAATAAAGATCAAAACTGCAAGCCAACATCAACATAACCAGCACTAGCAGTGATTGACACGTACTACTTCTTTTAAGGTTTTGAAGTTAAAATACCCCTACTCCTAATTTGTTGTATTTAAAAAAAAAATCAAAATCAAAACCACAATTTACCATACATATTTTCTTCCCTTGGGAGATCCTGATTTTAAAACTAGAATATGCCAAAATAAAAATAGAAAATAGAAAAGACGAACGCATCTAGAAGAATCGAGACCCCAAAAATAGTTTCGTTCTTGTCCAGTCACAACAAAAATAACTTTTTTCTTCCCAAAATTATATATTAAAAAAAATTAGGGGGAAACTAAAAGAAATGTAAGCCATGCTCAAACTTATTTACAAAGGAACTTTTTAGAAAATATTCCCAAAAAAGAAAAAAAAATTCTACAATGGATTGAACAATGGTTCTCCCATGAACCACCATTTTCCAAAATTCAGCAGCTTCTGTAGCCGGTTTTAGAAGAGACACTTGTGTTTCTCCAACCAAAAATCTAATCTAAGATAAAGAAAAACCCTCCAAGATCATTCTAACAGTACAAAGCCAGGAGCGAGAATGACCGATGCGGTTTGATCCCTCATGACGAAAAGAAGGGCAGATGTCAAAATATCTCATGCCCCATTCACATAAACACACCCCGTAAAAACAATGGACACTTTAGTTTGGGTAATGTCTATGTCGGACACTCGAATACTCCGACGCTCATCGGACATGTCTTGGACACTTGTTGGCTTAATAAATTTGTGTCACACACTAGTTGTACAAAGTGAATATGGATCCAACACTTGTTAGCCATATATCGAACACTCTTTAAACATAAAAAATTGACTTAAGTAGTAATATAACACAATAATAAATTTTAAGAGAAAAAATACATTAAACTCATTTTGTAAGCATAAAAATGCATAAGCTATTGGGTTTGAATTTCCATGATATATACTTAACAAAAAATGGATAATTTAATAAATGTGTCTTTGCCGTGTCCATGTACTAGATTTTTAGAAAATAGACTTTTAGAAAATTACATGTCACCGTATCCGTATCTCGTATGTCCATATATCCATGCTTCTTAGCACACCGCCCTAAGCTACAAGTACCAGATAGATTTGTCTTTGAGACATACTTCAAGACAACACATGGATGAAACAAACAAGCATATAAATATAAAAAGGAGGATGGTAAGACATCAAACCTCCAAGGCTAAGGAGATTACATAAATGTTCTCCCATTGACTGCACAAAAAACCATATAAAACCCTCAAAAGGACTAACAGTAAAGCTTTCCAATCCAAATTGATCAAGGCTAAACTGTAGTTAGAAAAGAATTTCCTATGCTTAGGACACTGAAGACGTATTAACTTGTCCACATTCACAAAAGCCCTCAAAAGGACGAGCAGTGTCATTGAAAACCTGTTGATTTCTTTCCTTCCAAATACACCAAAAAAATAGATCTAGCAACACAATTCCAAAGGATGTTGGTCTTTCGTTTCAAAGACTATCCCTGAAGAACTTCAAAAAGCCACTGTGAGAGTACTCCTAAGGGTATGTTGGGAATATTATTAGTATATGAGTAAAGGGTAATATGATAATTAGTTGGGGGTGAGTTGGTTATAAATAGAGGTAGGAGGATAGAAGGGGATCATATTTTGGGAAATAGTTTATGGTAAAGAACTTAACAAGAGTTCTTTGGGAGAGAGATAGCCTTCTCGAAAAGTTATCAACATTGTAACATCGTTTGATATTGTAATATAGTTATCTTGTTACTTTTCCCTTAATCGGGATCCTAACAGTCACTTATCCACTAACTTGTGGCTTTTCCTTTCAAAAATAGCCCGGAAGAACTTCAAGAAGCCACTCATCCACAAACTTGGGAAAGCAGTCAGAAAAACCGAATTCTCTCGACAAATAAAAACCACATTTTGGAAGCATACAAGCAATGTAAGAAGATGTGGTCAATACTTTCAGCATTATTTAAGCAGAAACAACACACTGAGGAAGATATGCTCCAAGTAGGGAGCTTTTTTTGCAGTTTATCATGAGCATTTAAACTTTTGTAGGCTAGACTCCACAACTAAAACTGACCTTCTTTGGGTAGTTGAAGTTACATATCAAGTTAATAATAGAGGCCTTTAGTTTCAGTGAGGTTTCTGTCAACTTGTTACTTCATTTTTTTTTCCCATCTTCACGGTACTACTACTAGCTTTCCTTTAGCAAGGGCCTGCCCCCAATTACTAATACTCACATTTCCTAACATCACCGGTTGCCTACTACTAACCATTCTAACTGCTCACTATTTTCTGGTCCAGCTTGAGCTTTCTTCTTCCTACTACATGTCCAGCAAATAGGATGCATATCAGACCACAAGAGTTTGATCTTCTACTTGAAAGAGTGATGGAACAGCAATAGCAAGTGATGAAGAAGCTGGTAAGTGGACTGCGGAATGACATACCGAAGACTAATTCATTAAAAGCTGATCAAAACTGAGAAATAAAAGGCCATGGAACAAAGATATGATAGAAGGATTCTTTGATTTGTTTGCAAAGGATGTACCAGTTAGGGTTTATCACCATTTAGGACATAGAACCAGGCTACCAGCTAGGATTTAGTCTTCACTCCTCAATGAGTACAAGTTCTGAGTAATATTATTCCTTTTTCGGGTATTTTCCTTTCCAAATAACTTTCAAATTGAAGAGCTTGTCCCTAGTCATGAGATTAACAAAAGGATTTTCCAAAGAAACCTCCAGTAAGATGAAGAGTCCAAAATCTTCGGCCCCTCGTATAAAGTCAAGTTTAGAGATCAAGATCATCCATTCGGAAGCCCGTGTGACATAAATGTTGTTTCTAAAACACAGGTTCCGACGTCCAACTACATGTGGGCAATATTTCAAGCTAGAAGACTTGCTACCAGATAGCCAAAAAACCCCAGAAAAAGAAACACAGGAAGCCTCCTCACCAATCCATTAGTCCTCTCAAATTCTAACCAAGTTCCTGAAACCTACCTTGCAGGAACATATCTCAATCATCAAACTACGGCTATGGAAAACCATGGGCTACAAGGTATGGAATAGAATCATCTACTTATGCAAGCCATTGGGGATCAGTGCTATATTTATTTATCACAATCTTGCACCAAATATTTTCTTTTCCTTGTTGGCATCTACAGAACCCTTTAACACTTGGACTTTTAAGAAAATCTAAAACGACTGGATGAAAACCTACTGTCAAAGATTTTAAAAAGAAGAATTAAAAGATAATAGCCAAAAGGCTCAAAGCTCCTGATCCTTTTGTTGGGTGTACAAGGATTGAGATTGAGCCTTTAAAAAGGAGGAAGGAAGAGCACACACACCTACAAAAGTTGAAATAAAAAGATCTATCAACAAAGAATAGATGTACTAGCATGATCCTATAAACTACAAAATTAATGGAAGGGTGTCAAAAGAAGCTTCTCTCCTGATCTACCTGCAATATGGTTTTCATTTCCATACCACTCTCCAAATGAAGGTTGGTTAGTGTAGATATGTGACATATATCCTGAAATACATTGTCCAAGGACTATAATGTATCAATCTCATGATCAAGTGTTCGGTGATTTCTTAATCTGAAACCCACATTAGCTCAAAGTGATTGAAATCCAAAATACAGATATTTGATTTCATAGGCAACTTGCAAACAGTCTAAATAAAAGAAGCAATATAAAACAATAGCTTAAGCAGTCCTTGGCCATTACAAACAGAAAACTGAAAGGGGAAATAACTGCAATCATTTGAAAAAATATGAAAGGAAAAGAGAAAGAACTGAGAACATAAGCTACACGACACAATAAACAATCAGCATAACCTAAAATATAATAACATCAGAATCACAAATAAAAATGACTAAAAAAGTTTTGATAAAGAAGATAAAGAGGAAGAAACAAAAACAATGTGATCCCACGCGAACTATTTACTCCCATTCCTTTAAATCCAAACATTACAAAGAGCATCGAATTTGACAATAGCAATGATTTCATTATTTTTACAACTTAAACATTATCAAGTACGTTTTACATGATACAGTTTCAATCAGAATTTGGATAAAAAAATTTTACTTAACAGGGAGTGTAAATTTTCGCCATTACTTATCCAAAACAAAATTAAGATGTTAAGAAGACAAAGTTATCACGATGATCAGTGTCATAGTACATTCAACAAAACCAAATTATTAAATAATCTGTATGCTTAACGCAACATTGGCAACTGAATTGAAACATACCAGAAAGTTAAAATTCTCAATACTTGACATATACGACGTCAAATACCTCCAGAGCTAACAATTGGGGGAAAAAACTGTTATTGAAGCTCCAAAAGAGCCAATTAACACGTAAGGAAACTTATTGAACTACAGAATATCGACAACATCTCATAGTGGCCCATGAATCCAAAACCCCTTTCAACCGAGGAACTAAAATCACAGAAACCCAGTTCCAAAAGATCACAAGAATCACGCAATTCAATCAGATTCAGATGACCCAGATGCAGATATACCCATATTCTCCATCTCGAGGCGTTCGAGGGCTTTCTGGTGAGCCCAAGTCTCAATTGTGAGATCAGGCTTGGCGTTGAGGCCAACGCCAAGAATCACGATGGTAAGAAAACTGGTAATATAACAAGGGAGCTCCCAATCCTCCCATTTACGGGACTGGCCTGGTGGAGGCGGCGTCCGATTGAAAAGATAACCCTTGGGGCGCTCCTCGTGGCCGGGGCTAGTCCATCGGCTCTGGCCGGCGGCGGCGCCACCGCGGGTCCGCAGAGTGGGGAGAAGGCGGTGCCGGAGCATGTTGGAGGCGCGTGTAAATGGCGCTGGCGACGGCATATTGATTCCCTTTTGATCTTTCGATTCGCGACTCTGTGAGCGATCCAGCGAAAGCGAAACAGAGAGAGAGATTTCTCAGTTCTATGCGGAGACCTTGTGGTCTAAGGGCCAGTGAAACGTCGTCGTTTTTAATGCCTGATTTTAGCATACGAAATTGTTTTTAGGTTAAATATATGATTTATTTTGTAGATGTTTGGGTATCTAGTTTAAAAATTTGTACAAAATAGATTTTTGGTCCCTAAGTTTGAAGGTAAGTTCTATTTAGTCCTTAAGTTTCAAAAAGTGACACTTTAGTCCATGACCTTTAAAAAATGGTTCTAAAAGGTTTCTATAGTTAACCTTCCGTGCTGACGTGACATCGATGAGTTTGATATATATTAATTTTATATTATTTTTAATTATGTGTCTTTTTTTTCATTTTTTTCGTTTTCTCTCTCTTCTCCCACTCATCCCCTATTCTACCCCTATCGTTTAGACTCTTCAACCTTCTTATTCCGATGCTCTCTTCCCCTCTATCTCTCTTTTTCTCTTTACGGAAGAATATGAAAGAATCTTTATCAGAGGGCCATTAGAGGTGCTTGAGGGACAACGAAACCGAGGGCGTTTGGTTCTTCAGATCTACCCTTCTTGTGAATGAGACGGGGACGAAGACGAGGCCACTGCAATGCGAGTGTTGGTGTGGCTTGTTAGGAGTGCAAGTCAATAGGTCAACAACCAACTCCATAATCTTCTCAAAGTCAAGTGATGGTTAATATTTGTGTAACTAATGCAATACAAAATCTCCTATTAGTTTTATTTT
This sequence comes from Momordica charantia, assembly GCF_013281855.1. NCBI lineage: Eukaryota > Viridiplantae > Streptophyta > Magnoliopsida > Cucurbitales > Cucurbitaceae > Momordica > Momordica charantia. The sequence continues at coordinate 10,269,757 of NW_028275157.1, read as the reverse complement.
CTAAATTTAGTTCTCTCACCCCTCTATTTAAATGTGAGAACTTCACTGTTCATTCAAACATAAATTAAATAAAAAACTCCTTACTTTTTTTTGTGTTAATTGTTTTCTTAACTTGGTATCAGAGTACGTCGTGACCATCTCCAACTTACCCACTCCAACTGTGACTCCACCAGCAGTAGTGAGTGGCGTCATCTTCACCAATTAAAATAGATAGAGGGAACTTCCTACTGTGACAAAATTTGGTCTTATCGATCCTGCAAAGCTACAAGCTATTTGACTACCTTACGGGAGACAAGTCATGCCCTCTCATGCATCTTGTTCCAACAGACACACCTAATAATGTAGAAGGCAGCACCTCATCGCAATCTTCCCTGATTTTAAACCCCGCATATGAGGCATGTATCAAAGTAGATCAACTACTCTTGGGTTGGCTTTACAACTCGATGACAGCAGACGTAGGCATGCAAGTTATGGGTTTTTGCACCTCGCGCGAACTTTGGGCAGCAGTTCAAGAACTTTTTGGCGTCCAATCTAGAGTGGAAGTAGACTACCTAAAACAGGTATTTCAACAAACCCACAAGGGGTTGTTACAAATGATTGAATATTTAAAACTTATGAAAAGTCATGTTTAGCAAGTAGTCCAGTCTCTGTTTGAGACTTGGTTTCACAAGTATTGACAGGCTTAGATGAAGAGTACAATCTCATCATGGTCGCCGTTCAAGGCAAAGTAAATCTGTCATGGTCAGAAATGCACGCGGAGCTTCTAACATATGAGAAACGATTGGAATACCAAACCTCCTTCAAAAGTGGTGTCCCGATCAACCTGACTCAAACACTGTCAGTGAGCTATGTTGATGGACGAAACTTCCAAACCAACCAGCGAACCAATAATGTAAACAATAGTCATGGATCAAATACTCATCGTGGTGGTGGTTATCCACGGGGAAGTTTTGGTCAACAGAATCGTGCTAGATGTCGATGGGGAGGTAATAACAGCAACAATGGAAGTAGTGGAAATAGGCCCATATGCCAGGTATGTAATTGGATAGGACATATAGCTACAGTTTGTCACTATTGTTTTGATCAAAACACACGACCTCAACCCACCCAACACAAAAATTTTACCCCTTAAATTCTGGACCAAATGTGTTTGCTGCCCATCACACTTCTACCATGGTCACAACCCCTGAGATTGTCATTGATCCTAGTTGGTATGCCAACAGTGGAGCTACAAGTAATAATGTGATAGCCAACCCGAACAATGTTGAGCAAAGAGTTGATTACTGAAGTAACGAAAATGTAATTGTTGCAAATGGCAGTAAGTTATCTATCTCTCACATTGCTAGCACTAATCTCCATGTCTCGAGCAGTTCTTTAAAATTGAAAGATGTTCTATGTGTTCCTGATATAGCTAAAAGCCTTGTTAGTGTCTCATGACTAGCTAAAGATATTGACATCTTTGTCGAATTCCATAAACACAAAAACAAATCTACGAGATGTTTTACGTCAAGCAATATGTGGAGTAACTCTCGATATAGCAGTAAAGGCAAGACGTATAGGCATATCAACTCATCAAGTACCCATTGAAATAGGATCCACACACACAAGGAAAAGCACTTGTCATTCGTTGGTTATTAGGGACATCTTGTAAACGTCCGAGTCGAAATATGACTTTCAAATTCAATTTCGAGCTTGACTGAAAGGGAAAGGGTAGGGGTTGGAAAATGAGATTTTGGTGCAAGCGCTAGAAAGAGGAAAGAAACGGCGAGAGACTTCCCAAGAGTGTCTAATCCACCACGCGTTGCCCACCCAGGCGCAACACTAAGTAATCCAAGTCGATCTACATTTCTCACTAAGGATGGATAATCATATTTCTTAGAAGTACTAAATATAACTCCCTAGCAAAATCATTGATGTGATATATTTAGTCTTTTTAAATTTATTAATCAATTATATAGTCGATCAAAAATATATATATCAATTATATAGTTTATCATCATCTTTGTATTAAAGGGTGAGATAGTTGAAAATTATTTGTAGACTTAACTTCATTTATATAATTTAGAAATTCTAAACTTGCGCCCAGTAATGCTAGTTTATACTTGAATTATTACATTAATTTTATTAAAATTAAAATAATGATATTTATGTTTCACAACCTAAGAATTTATGCTCATACTCAAGTATAACTAATTTATTATTTATACTCATAGTCAATTATAATGTTTTTATAACACAAAAAACTAGTTATTTTAATTATAAAAAATATATATAATTGGGTCCAAGAGACCTGCCAAGTTATTAAGAATCTGTTTCGTAAAGACCCATTTTTTCCTTTTCTTATTTCTCTTTCTCTTTTTTAATAAACAAGAATAGAATTTCATGATCCCAACATTCATGGATTATGATTCAAGAATGATAAAAAAATACTTTAATTTTATTTATATTTTGGAATAAATTAGAAAGGGAAATAAGAAACAGTAAATTTGTTTGTATTGTTCCGAAAAAACCTATAAAAATTTGAGAATATTTTTATAAAATAAGAAACAAGAAACTTAAATAGTTAAAAAAAAGCTTAAGTTTGTTCCTTTGTTTTTGTTTTGTTTTTTTTTCATTTGTAATAAATAAAAGTAGAATTATTTTTTTAGTACAATAGAAATAGAATTGCACTTGACAACTCTGTTTATTGCTTTTTGTTCTTTTCTTTTGTTATTGAAAAAAGAAACATAACCATGTCTTGTTTCTTTTAATCTAAAATTTTAAATTAAAAAAAATTTCATATGAAATTAAATATTAACTTTTGTATGTTATATATCCTTTTAATATTTATCATGCAAGAAGGATAAATAACCATATGTTTTGAAAAAACCTAAAAAATTGGAAAAAGAAACAAAAAATTGATTTTGTTGTTTCCAAAATTTCGAAAACATTTTTTTATAAATGAGAAACTAGAAACAAATATAGTTACCAATGCTTCTATTTCTAAAAACCAAAAAAACAAGAAACAGAAAATAAGACCATTAACAAATGGGACCTAAATTTTCAACGTCAAATTTTGGATAATGAATCTTGGAAGGTACCTCCAAACATCCCAACCCTGATCTCAAGTCAACTCATTATGGTCGGTGTGGAACAAGGCGTGTAATATTAACTCCATAGACCAATTCATTGATCATAAGGACTAATCAACTCTCGATAAGAGATTTTGACTCGTAAGCTTATTTACAATGTGTGAGATACATTGCTTAAAAGAGAGGACATCTCAAAACATCAATTTTGGGGACAATTATTGGGAGATATAGAATTTTCTATTATGTACAATACATTAGCTTGTTATCTTGGTAGTTAGATAAATCAGGAGATGTAGAGTTTCTGTTATATTGTTATCTAATACTCCAACATGTCCTATTTGTTCCGCAAACTTGTTATCCATCAGTGCTCTCACAACGGATGCATCTATTTTTGTCCAATTTCATACTAATTACTGTGAAATTCAGGAAAGGTCCACTTTGAGGACGATTGGCAAGGGTAAACCTCAGGATGGTCTATATTTGCTCCAGCCGTTTGCTGATATTGTTGCTGTACAGCGTCCCAAGACTGTTTTTGCTGCTATTTCTCGAAATTTGTCTGCACTTTGGCATGCCAAGCTTGGTCACTTATCCCATAACCATTTGTCTGCTTTAAAATCAGTCATAAAATTTGATAATTCCAAATTTGAGCATACCCAACCTTGTGATATATGCCCTCTTGCAAAACAGAGGAAGTTATCTTTTATTTCTCATAATAACCTGTCAAATGATGCTTTTCATTTGATTCATGCTCATATTTGGGGTCCTTTTGCTATTTCTTCTCATGCCGGTTATAAATATTTTCTTACGATTGTCGATGATTGTACTCGTTATACTTGGGTTTACATGCTAAGGAGGAAGTCTGACGTATTGACTATTATCTCTCAATTTTTCAAGCTTGTTGAGACTCAGTTTAATAAATGAATTACAGTTTTCCGTTCTGATAATGCTCTTGAGTTAATTTTTGAGGATTTCTTTCGAGAAAAAGGTGTCATTCATCAGTTTGCATGTGTTGCTAGGCCTGAACAAAATTCTGTGGTTGAGAGAAAACATCAACATATCTTAAATGTTGCTCGTGCCCTATATTTTCAGTCTCGGGTTCCTCTTTCTTTTTGGAGTGAATTATTCTCACTGCTGTGTTTCTTCTCAATCGGACTCCATCTCGTTTGTTGAATTGGCGCACACCTTTTATGTTGTTAACTGGTTCAATGGCTGATTATTCTACTATGAGAGTTTTTGGTTGTTTATGTTTTGCATCCACACTCTCTTCGCATCGTTCTAAATTCTCTCCTCGTGCTACTCCGGCTGTTTTTCTTGGCTATCCTCCTGGCATGAAGGCATATCGACTGTTTGACATTGCTAATAGAAAGTTTTTTGTTTCTCGTGATGTTGTCTTCCACGAAAACATATTTCCTTTTCATACAGTCCTTTTGCATCAGATGTACCAGAATTCTTATCTGACTTTGTCCTTCCAAAGTCCTTTGATGATAAACTTGCGTCTCAGTTGCATTTGGAGGATGTTGGTTTTCAGCCTACTGATCAGTCTATTGGTAATCAATTTTCTAATCCTGAAGCAAATATTGATACTGCTGTTATTAATGTTGCCCGTACTGATAATGTTGAAATTGATGCTCCAAATATTGATATTGCTGTTGCCTCCTTTGATAATGTTGATCATGTTCATTTGCCTTTGCCATGTTCTGATATTAATCCAATTTCTCATGATGATGTGTCAAATATTCCTCCAGATCATGATATTGTACCTCCTATAACTTATAGTTCCACTGCTTTTGGACATGGCTCGTCTATTTTTCCATCTCGGGATGCGACTGCTATTATACCTCTTGATGTTATTGCACCTCGCCGAACCTCTCGTGTTTCCAAAATGCCTTCTTATCTTCAGAATTACCATTGTCATCTAGCATCATCCGTTTCTCTTCCTATTTTGTCCACTAAATATCCCCTGCAAAATTATATTACATATAATAAGCTATCACCTTCTCATCGGGCTTTCTCTTTGGATATTTCTACCAATTATGAACCACAATTCTATCATCAAGCTCTTCCTTTTGAACATTGGCAGGAGGCTATGCAAACAGAGTTGAACGCTATGAAGACGAATAATACTTGGCAGGTTGTCTCTCTTCCTCAAGGGAAACACACCATTGGTTGCAAGTGGATCTACAAAATTAAGCATCGAGCTGATGGCTCTATTGAACGCTATAAGGCTCGATTGGTTGCCAAAGGTTTTACACAACAAGCCGGTTTGGATTTTGTTGAGACATTTTCTCCAGTAGCAAAGTTAGTTACTGTTCGCGTCCTTCTTACAATTGTTGTTTCTTATAATTGGCCTCTTATTCAATTAGACGTTAATAATGCCTTTTTACATGGTGATCTCTTTGAAGAGGTATATATGGATTTGCCTTTAGGATATCATCCTTTGGCTACGGTTCCACTTAAGGGGGAGCGTTTGGTTTGTCGTCTCAATAAATCCATTTATGACTTGAAGCAAGCTTCTCGTCAATGGTTCGCCAAGTTTTCTGATGCTTTAGTTTCTCTTGGGTTTCAACAATCTAAAGCCGATTATTCATTATTTGTTCGAGGTTCTGGTACTCGTTTTATTGCCCTATTAGTATATGTCGATGATATTATAATTACTGGTGGATGTTCCTCTGAAATTGCTCAGTTAAAGTATTTACTTAATGATCGTTTTCAACTCAAGGATCTAGGATCTCTCAAATACTTCCTCGGACTTGAGCTTGCTCGTTCTACCAAGGGCATTTGTGTGTCACAACGCTATTATACATTGCAGCTTCTTGAAGACACTGGTCTTTTAGCTTGTAAACCGACCCCTGTACCTATGGATCCTCACTTGAAGTTACAACTTTCTGATGTCGATTTGTTGCCAGATGCTTCCATTTACAGAAGACTTATTGGCCTGTCTTCTGTACTTAACAATTTCACGCCCAGACATCTCTTTTGCAGTGAATAAGTTAAATCAATTTGTATCACGCCCTTGCAAGATTCATTTGGCTGCTGTTTACCATCTATTACGTTACTTAAAGAATGCTCCAGGACAGGGTATTTTCCTACCTGTTTCTTCTTTGTTTCAACTCCGAGCTTTTGCCGACTCCGATTGGGCTTCTTGCCTTGATTCACGACGTTCCACTACGGGTTTTTGTGTCTTCTTAGGCGATGCTTTAGTCTCTTGGAAGTCCAAAAAGCAAGCTACCATTTCTCGTTCATCTGCTGAAGCTGAATATCGAGCATTAGCTGTGGCTACTTGTGAGTTAGTGTGGCTGTCTAGTCTTTTGTCTGATTTACAGATACCTTTCAACCCGCCAGCTCTTTTGTTTTGCGATAATGAGGTTGCGATTCATATTGCATCTAATCCTATCTTTCATGAGCGAACGAAACACATTGAATTGGATTGTCATTTTGTTTGGGACAAAATGGTTGATGGCTTCCTCAAACTTTTGCCTATATAGACTCACTTCCAGCTTGCTGATCCTTTTACCAAAGCACTTCCTGCACCTACTCTTTTTCCTTTATTATCCAGGATGGGTGTCTTAGACATTTACCGTCCATCTTGAGGGGGAGTATTGGGAGATATAGAATTTTCTATTATGTTCAATACATTAGCTTGTTATCTTGGTAGTTAGATAAATCAGGAGATGTAGAGTTTCTGTTATATTGTTATCTAATTTTAGTTATTTTTCTATCTTTCTTTCATGTACATATAGGATTCTGGGAGGATGTTATGAATGAGAAATATCAAATTTCTTCTCTTTTTGTCTAATAACAATCAAAGAAACAGAAGCAAGCAAAGGTGGTCTGTTATGTGAGAGACTGTGGTGTTTCTCCCAACATTTCTTCCCACCGTCATTGAGTATGCATCCACTGTCATTCAACTTCTCTTGATATCTTTGGACAGCTGACACTCTTTCAGACACCAAAATCAATGCAACTATACAAAAAGGAAAAAATTCAAAATAATTAGGCAATATCCATTAGATATGTGTCAAAACCAAAGTTCTAAGTATTGATTTTGAGAGGAGTAGGTCAGCGGGGTGAGATCTCAACTTCATAAAAATTTCAATAGATATATTTGAAAGATCACTCATGGAAATTAGAAATTCATTAAAAATATTTTGAGCAACATTACCGAATATTGATAGTTTTTTATGCAATTTGTTTTCTTTAGACATGGTAGAAAGAGTCGATGAGTTATCGTGGATCTACCATAAAATTTGTCACACAAGAGAAAATTTTGTAAAAATTTGTCAGATCTAAATACATTTTGAGATACTTAACCCAATTCAAAAGTTTCAAATTTTGAAAATTTTAAAATTATCAACCAAAATCAAATTAAGCATAGAATCAAAGCACAAAAATAGTAATTTAGGGGCCTTTTGTTTCATGAGAAACAGCACAAAAATAGTAATTTAGGAGCCCTTTATTTGGTGGGAATCCAAGATTCCCGTGAGACGGATATATCTGGATTCCCACATTTGTTTTGCATACGATATGCAGATATCTTGACATGTTCGGGTGTCATAGGATGTCCATGTGGGAGACATCTTACGAATTTTAGATGCCCTTTTGAAATACGGGTTTCTAAGATTCCCGTGTTGAGGACGTCCACTTTTTACATTTATGACCTCCATATATTTTCTATCATCAGACTTTTAAACTTTTTCCTAAAAAATTTCTTATTTTTATTTATAAATTTATAATTAAAATAAATTAATATACCCATCATTTAATAAATAACTTTATACTATTAAGTATATTTATACATTAGATTTACATGTAAAATAAACTACAATTAAATTATATAATATATTCATTTAATTTTAATATTGTGAATGAATTATATTATTAATAATATTTATTATCATAAATATATAATTGTAAAGCAACATTTTTTTTTATAGCCAACATGATATTTTTCTTCTTAAAAAAATATAATGTGACGGTAGAATAAATAAATTTTCTCCAAGATAACATAAATTATATAATTGTCCTTTTGGAAAACTATTAAAATTGAAAATGAATAATGAATTAATTTGTTCTACAAAATAACATATAAAAAATAAAAATATTAAATTAATTCAAATAATTTATAAATTATATAAATATTTGTTATAAATTTAACACATCCCTAAAAATAAATTCTGCAAAACAAAGGTGGCTATTAAAATATTCTCGGATATCTTTAAAAATATTCCTACGAAACAAATTTCAGATATCTCTAGATGCCGGTCATCTACATTCTCGAAAAACAAACACCACCTTAAATTAATATTGATAGTTACAAAGGAGAAGAAACCTGTGAAAATAAGAAGAATGAAGGTGATATTGGAAGAACGTGGAAGCTTTGCCATATTAATTTTAGTTGAAGAAATTAAGTAATGGTTTCGTCAATTGAATTGCACAAAATTATAGTGGGTTGAGCAGGTTTAAATAGTATACATTGTATCAACCTTTTTACAATTTTTTTTTAAGAAAGTAAATTGCATTAATTTGGTGCATGAATAAGATCTATTTCTTAAATTAATTTACGCTCTATATCATTTATAGAGAGAAATAATAAAGATTGTTTTTTCTTTGTTTTTTTTGAAGCAAATAATAAAGATGGTTAATTTCATATAACGTTTCCAAATTGAATTTAGATCTGTATTTATTATTATTATCATTTTTTGAATGCAGATCTAAATTTATTAGCTAGGTTGCTATTATTTATTTTTTAATTAATAAATAAACAGATTAAATTATAAACCATAACATTTTTTTGTTTTGAGTACGATATAAACCATAACATTTGTGAATAATTGTCCTCATTTTTACATTATTTGAGTGTTATGGATAACTGATATTATGTATTTGAGTTTTCGAGATGCGTTTATGCTTAAAATGGTTAAATAAGAATTTTTTCCTAAAAAAAAATTTTCGTTGAATGCAGTAATTGGTATACACTAATTCCTTCAAGATTGGAAGTTCAATCTTTATATCTCTAAATTGTTGTTACTAAAAAAATAGTTTTCTTCCAAAGGAAAAAAAGATAGTAAAATTATTTAATCTAGCTCTTTCACATGTATTATAATTTTGGGTAAGCTTAAGAAACTAATAAATTTGAATAATATACTTCATATCTAGTTAGCTTCCTACATTAGGTATTTTGTGTTGGAAAAATTAAATAAACCCTAATTCATGATTATTCTAAAACAAAAGCCATAAAATTCCAAAACAATCAACGCCAAGGATCTAAGCATGGAAGAAAACCAAAATCTATAAAGAGATTAGAATTACCTAAAACCATTAGATAGATTGACCACCATCTGCAAGAAGTTGTGGTTTGTGGTTTGTGGTTTGTGGGAAGTCAGATCATTTGTATGCCCATTAAATAGCCCAAATATAATTGCTCTTTGATTTATTACCCACATATGAATTAATTATTAAATTAATTCCAACAATCTCCCACTCGGGTAACAATTTTCTTTATTAGCAATTATATTAATTTAGTTCTTTAGTGCACATCTCAATGCTATTAAAATAAACTTCCCTTTAATAACAATCCGGTCCATCTCCCATATTGATGAAGAACCAAAGCGGCTGTTGTCACATGTATAATCGCGACTCAACCTTCAATGATCACCACACCAAATATACTCAATGACATGGATCAAGTGTGGAAGAGCAGCATGAGAATTACATGTAATGTGATCTAAACATGTCTATTCTCAACTGGTCCAACTTTATTCTTTAAAAAGATCCAAATTTATGCTTTCTAGCTTTATGTTAAACTACATTTAGAAAGAAAATCATTCAGAGTAACAAATAAATTATCGAAAGTCCAATATAGATATACAACGAATATTCGTCCCCTTACTAATAAGAAAAGAAAGAGCCTTTCCTCATTCTTTATTCTGCAGAAAAGAAAAACAACATGTCTAATTTAAGAAAATACAAACTCCCACTCAACTGACATACCATAATTTTCACATCTATATGAGCATTATGCTCGTAAAACTTTTGTGAAAATTCTTAATGAGCGGATCCGCAATGATGGAGTTGCATTTCTTTAAACAAAAAAACTCTGAATTTTCTTTATCAACTAAAACTTAAATATTCATACAAAAGCTTTTGTTACTGTAATATGGAAAAATACATATCTTTGTCAAAACAAACTAATGACAAAATTTGCAACCATATTCTTAAGTTTGTTGTCACATACAAAATGCTATAAACACAAACTTTAGTGTGAAAGGGACTAAAGTGACTCTTTACCACGAGATAGTAGTATCGTTTAAACTCTTAGTGAATATAGCATCAACGGTGGAACTAGATGGCAACTCAAATTATCAAAATAAAATAGCCTTATGATCTCTAATTAATATGATTTTGATAGTGAGCATGTAACCTCTTTTTTTTTTGTTAAACACCTTATAACTCTTTAGATCCAATTAAGAGTTATCAAAAATTGCCTTTCATTCTTGATATAAATACTGCAACGGAAGCATATAGACTTTAAGCATGAATTTTTTTATTTTACTTTATTATTCAAGGGACCTCTACTGACAGTGAGTTAGTCTTCACTATTGATTCAATATCTCCTAGTGCATAAATCTTTATGCTAGAGAACTTGCAATACCTTTCAATATAGTTCTTTTGTGAATTATCAATGTTACTTGAGCTTGAGCTTGATCTTACAATATCATTTCATAATATAAAAGAGATATGTTCATGCAAGTTTTCATCCTCTAACAAGACCTTTATTATGTCGTAGGCATATTACACTAGGTAAATAAATTTACTCCCACTAAACCTGTAATTCATAATTATTACTCCTAGTACCTTCCGATATTACATATGATAATATCAATATGTAATGAAAATTATGAAATTGTAGATAAAAAATTATTCATTGAGATCACAGATGAATATAAACCTTTTGAAACTTTGTGTTACTATATCAAAAGTTTCCAAAATATACAAATTTATTGATTTCATAAATTATACAATTAAGAAACCAATCTTTATATTCATCTGACAAAACTTAAAAAAGTTTGTCATTTACTTGAAATAACTTTTCGAGAAGCCATAGAAAAGATCTCTAAAAAATTAATGTTAGCCTTAAGATTTGAAACCATAACAACTAGATGAGCCTTATATTTGTTAACATTGCCTTTTAAAAGCAATATAACAAAATGTAAAATATCTTCGTTGTTTGTTGTTTCAACACATTCTTTATGACATTCATTTTTCCTTTTAAGAGATAAGACTTTGTTTAACTGAAGAGAATATACTCTTTTTATCAAAATTTAATCTTTATAATCATATTTATCCTATCTCTTCTACTTACTTTAATCACATTTTTAATGATGTTGAGCTTGTTTTACTAAAATGAGGAGAATCTTTATTATTTGCTAATATTGTTATAAAGAGAAAATAACTAAATTTCTCTTAAATACAACATTCTTTACTTTATCTTCCCCCCAAACTCAACATCCTTAAGAAACTTTAAGATCTCATCCATATTAACTTTAAGTGGGAACTAACTTTAGAAATTATATATATTGAAAGACTAGTGTATCTAGAGTGACAACTAAAAACCTTAAGTCCAAGTCTCGTAAAACCTTGAATTGCAAGTGATTTTAGTTGTTTCTTTATTTGGTACACCACTTAAACTTTTTTATAACAAACTTGAGTGTTTTCTCCAAATAGACTGAGGGTAAGGAAAAATGATTTGTCATATTTCCTACAGAACCTTTTTGAGCTTTGAATTATTTTATAAGCAACATACATCTCAGGTTTGCCTGAAAATATATATTACTTATTAGCTCTATAAATCCTTAAGGGAGTTAGCAAATGGCTTAGACCTTATCTTTTCAATCTATCATATTTCCTAACGATTTCATTCACTACGAATTAATATATGATGACTTTTAAGATATCCAGGAATAAAGACCTCTCCTATATCAAATATCGGTGCCCTTAACGAGAGTAAATTTAATTTCTTATAATTTTATGCAATGTTGTTAAACATTTAAAGAAGCCATATTGAATAGGCTATAAATTGATGTTCTAAAATACTAAAAACACTCAATAGCACCTAATTTGACAATTCCAGTTATGTCCCCTTGATCATTCCTAATACAGACTTGAATGTCTGTTTAATCTTGAGAACCAACAAGCAACGAATAGAAATACCAAAGTCTATTCAACACATAATATAAGTTTTCATATGCAAGTCTAGCTTATTAAATACCTTAAGTGAGAAGCCAAATTTTCTTTATACCTCATGTGGCAATGTATTTTGAACATTTTTTGTTTTTCTTATATATGTTCAAATTTCCTAAAAATATCAAGAGAAGTCCTAAGCTTGATTCTTTTGTGGTTTAGGCGAACATATGTTCCAAATAAACCTTAGTACCAACTTAATTTCTTTCTTTAAGGAAATAAAGAATTAATGAGTACAGTTTTATCTTTCCTTACTTAACCCATTTTCCTTGAAACATCAGTTAAAAGTATCATAACTCACTACATACCTACAGTATAATGTCTCAAATGGTATCAAATGCACAAGTAAATCCTTGAATACTTTAAATTTTGTGCATTAGATCATTTAGTGTACTCACTAGTGTTCCTTTATTCTCTATTAAGAAATAGTCAACAAAAAATTTAAAGTCTATTCCTTTTGTACTTTTCAAAACAATCCTTAAGGAACTTTCCTAATTATTTCCTCATTAAACATAATCCCCTTGAATGTTGCAAAACACCGTCATAATACTTATGTAATTAAGGTTACTCCGACTTTTCAAGATCTCAATTAAACCTTAGAGGGATATTGATTTGCAAAAGTTGAAGTGTTTCCTTTCTTTATCAAAAATTCATGCAAACTTGAATGAAAATTATTCTTAAATACACAGTAAAGCAATTAAATAATATTTAACAATAATTAATTCAATAATAAAACATGCTCGAAATTAACCTTAAGTATTTATAAAAATACTTTATAATTAAACTCAATGAGGACAACAAGATACCTAACACAACATTGATAGCCTTCCTTTGGGCCGACAATATCAACTTGCAAGTGGTACTCTCCATGTGGTGATCAAACATTGATAATCAATCATGTCAAGTGAAAGTCTTCCTTTGGATCAATATCAGAAATCAGAGGCTACTTTGGTAGCATGATTCATCAAATTAACACCAACTAAAAGGATCAGACAATTATGCAGCATATATAACTTTAATTATTATTAATTTTATCTTTATGAAAATAAAACTACCAAAATTATTTTCAAAATTAATAATAATATCTTTATATGCATAATTTAATAATGGGAAAAGTCCTCTAAACAATTTATTAAATCCAGAAATAAAAAAAATAAAAACTGGATTTTCCCAAAAGGAATATTATTGATATTATAACTCGTCAACAATTCAACATAGGCTATGGAGCACTAATTGCAGCACAATAATCTAATATCAATAATTAATTCCAATTGTAAGTGTATTTGTTATTTGGCCAAATTATGACCTTCCTTTGGGCCGATCACAATTCGCATAAACAACAATACTCAAATCTCACAAAATTATAACTTAATTATTATTAATTGTTTCCATATGAAAATAAAATACCTAAGTTATTTTGAACAATTAACAATAATATTTCTAAATCAAAACTTCATAGAAATTTAAAAATTGTGCAAAGTATTGATTAAATTGTTAATTTATTCACCATAATCAACAATCTTTAATTAGCACAAAGTAAAAGGAAAATTAAATCGACCTCCATATTTAAATTCGCCAAGAATATTCAAAACAGAATATAAATTAATAACTAAATAAATAATTATTAAAAATTAAATAAATAGCCACAAAAAAAACATATGTAAGTTTGCGCACTGCAACATTTAAAAATAGTCGGTGCTAAGGCATTATCTTCATGCATCAACCGTTATCTTTACCTTATTGGAGTGCCGCAATTTCTTTAATTTTTCTTTTAATGAAAACTAAAGATTCACCGTCACAACTAATTTGTTAATAAAAAAATAAACTTTATCAAATTAGTCAGGGATAAATTCGAACAATTTTCAATCAATTAAGAATTTTAATCATGTGAAAATTGTTCAAACATCTTATCAATCCAAATAATTTTAATAACTTTTTGTTTAAATAAATAAGTTATTAAAAGAACAATGAACTTAACTCTTAGAGATCTAGTAATCATCCATGCAAAACTTGCTCTGATACCACTTGTTGGAAAAATTAAATAAACCCTAATTCATGATTATTCTAAAACAAAAGCCATAAAATTCCAGAACAATCAAAGCCAAGGATCTAAGCATGGAAGAAAACCAAAATCTATAAAGAGATTAGAATTACCTGAAACCATTAGATAGATTGACCACGATCTGCAAGAAGTTGTGGTTTGTGGTCTTCATCAACCATGCAACCTAGACCGTGGTTTGTGGTCTTCCTCAACTATGCAACCCAGACCAAATATGGGCAATACTCGAGGCTCAAGAAGGATAGTGTATTGGGACCATAACCATATATTTATAGGTTAATCCTAGGGTTTCCATTATCCCCTATGATTAATGGGCTGATTTCTACTCAACAAGCCACACCACTAAATGGAAGTCATGGGCCCATAATTAAGATTTGTATGCCCATTAAATAGCCCAAATATAATTGCTCTTTGATTTGTTACCCACAACTTCCTCTACTGTTTTATGATTTTTCTTTCAGCTCCCTCTAATGATCTTTTGTAAAGCGTTCAAATCTTCTGTCAACTCTTGTTCCCAATTAAACAATATATCAAACTCAATTCTAAGTATCATGTTTTTTTTTTTCAATTGAGTACAACAATTTGAGAATATTGGGATCAAACCTTTGATCTCGAGGAAAAAAATGCATGTCAATTATCGTTAAGTTATGCTCATATTAGTACTCTAAGTATCATGTTATGTATGGTTTACCGTCAACCACACATTTAAGACCTACTTACAAAATGGTATAATTTAAAAAATGTTAAAATGTAGGGAAAAAAATAAATTATTTTAAATATTAGAGACTAAATTAAAAGAAAAAAGAAACAAACAAAAATGACCAAGGATATATTTAACTAAATTTTTATCATTATTATATTAAAATGTAGGATGTTGCAGAATTAATTTTAGATAATTTTATCCTATTTTTCAATACTAATTTCAATAACGTCATTGATGTGATTTGGTTTTTTTTGTATAATTTTTTTTTACTCAATTATATAATTAAGTAGCATACCTTCCAAATTTATTCTCAATCTCATTAAATCTCTCAACGTAGTTTTAATTATGATGGAATTAAAAACCCCTCATTTTCCTTTCATCTCTTTCATTCCTAATTTAAAATTTAATCAAATGAAAATATCAATTTAAAATCTAATTACAAAAAGAAAGTATTCGAATTTGAAATTTAATTCAAATTTGTTTCCCAAAATCTTTTTTTAATTTGATTTTAAATTGATACATTTGATTAAAATTTAAATTAGGAATGAAAGGTGGGAAAGAAAAATTGGGGGATTTGAAAAGCAAAATTGAGGGATTTGAAATTCAATTATAATTAAAACTAATTGAGAGATTTAAAGAGATTGATGAGAGATTTCGGAAAACAATTTGAATTAATATTGAGATTCAGTTTTTATCAAAATTAATTTGATTTGATAAACATTAAATGAAAATTTATTTTTAGATTCTCTCAATTCTCTTCCACTGAGCTTCTTTTTGTGGCGAATGACCTCCTTCGTCGGCTTTGATGCAGCTGTCGTCAGTGAAGTCACGGGAACCATGGAGGCTGCTCGTTAAAAAAAAAGCAGAGAAATTTAGGGTTTTTTTTAAGTAAATTACTTTTTGTGGTCAGTAAGAAGAAATTGAATAATGGTAATTAGAAAAAATACAGAAAGATGGAAGAAGGAATAGAGAAACTCCAAGAAAATTTTAGAGAGAATGAAAAAAAAAAAACTGGAGGTAGGGAGAGGAAATAACGAATGAAGTCTAAAATATTAGTGGAGGGATAGTGAGGGTCATTTGATGTGAAGGTGATGTCAGCAAATGCCTATAAAAGTTGTGTTTTGAAAAGGATGATTTGAGAACGTTGTCGGAGAACTGCGTTTCGGAGATTCTGTCACTAACAACACCGTCGGACGCCTAAAGATTGGCCGCGGCGTTCCAGTCAGCGCCGGTATCCGACGACGTTTGTGGGAGATTCTTGTCCATAAACTACGTCTGGCCGCCTCTGAAATCTCCGACGAGACCCACATTTTCTTTGAGGAGAGAAATTTTCTTTCAATTCGGCTCTCCGCCCCTCCTTGACGGTGGTAAAAAGGTAATAATTAATAAAATCAACTCCATAAACAAATAAATTTGGATTTCTTTGAGTGATCAAATATTTAATAAATATATATAAACAATCTTGGGCAGAACCTTCGAGTTGGAAAAATTTTCTGGAAAGTTTTGTTACGTTTTGTCTACAACAGCACTGTCCATAAGTTGGAGGTGGAGGAACCATTCTCGAATAATTGATGACATGCGGAACAAAATGGGGTCTTAGAGATTTCAGAGGCAGCAAGAGAGTTTTGGGAAGGAGAAGAAGGGGAAGAAGAGAGAGAGGGAAAAAAATCAAAGTAAATATAAAAATAATTATATAAAATTATTTAACATTATCACCTCATTGAAAATTTGACAACTCAATTTGAAATTTATGGACCAAATAGATACTTATTCCAAAACTCAGGGGTAGAAATGTATTTTATGCTAAAAAATATTGCAAAAGTTTTCATAATGAATCAAATCATTGGCCATTGCCCAAGTTTGATCACCATATTACGCAGAAATGCAAATTTTTTGTTTAGTTTTTATATTTCTCAAACAAAAAAATATACTTTCTAGTTTTTAAATTAAAAAATAGATAAAAAAAAAATTTATCCTTTATTTAAAGAAAATTTATCCTTTATTTAAAGCTATTATATTTTTTAAACAAAAAATATATAGTTTTCTTAAACAAAAAAAATATTTTCGATTGGGAAACACGAGTAAGACATACGTCAGATTCCGAGAGTGACAGCAAGGTGTGAGACCACACATGATTCACACCGTACTCTATGCAGGCGTACATATACATTGCCTCCATAGCTGTATTGGGGAGACGCTGGAGACTACAGCCTGGGACTTGCAGTCTGACTTGCAGGTGGAGGCACTACCCAATAATTGATGCGAGCTCCGCATATCCATCAGGGGCCTCGTATAGCTCGGTGTGCCCCTGTTCCCAAAACTGCCGTTCTTCTTGGTCGGCCACCTACACCTATAAAAATGGAAGGTCTCTAATCACCACATGATAAGTGAAAAACCTGTTAGTTAAACCAAAAGGTGTCTACTCCTATTTTCTCATTCCGATTATTGACTTGAACGTCAGAGTATTAGACGAGATACCACGTTGGCGTCGAGTTTTCTGGTTGCATGCTCATTTGCTCTTCAGCGAACACTCTCATCTAAGAGACACGTGGAAATCTCTAAAATTAGCCGCCAACATTTTCTATTTTTGAAATTATAAATATTTTAAAAATTTATCCTTTTCATGTAAAGCTAATAATTTATAATTTTATATAAAAAAAGTATATTGTAAATTATATATTTTTTAATAAATTATAATTCTTGAGGATGTGTTGTATATTTTTACATTATATCCACTCAATTTTAGTTTAACCAAAAATAAAAACAAATTAACTTGAGTTAAAGGTATACATCTCATATCAAGAATTTGTGGGTTCGAATTCCCACTCCCACGACTTGTTATACTAAAAAAATTTAAAAATAAAAATAGAATTTAGGAAATAGTTATCAAACAAAATTTTGTTTATATTTATTACTTTTTTAAGAAACAAGAAACCGAAATGATTATCAAACGTATTTCTTTTTCTAGTTCTAAAAATATTAGAAACAAGATTCAGGAACAGGAAATAAGAAACGAAAAACAGGAAACGTCCTAAGAATCTGTTTTGTAGTGTTTTTTTTTTCTTCCTTTTTATGTTACTCTTTTGTAATAAATAAAAATAGAACTACATTTGACAATTTCTGTTGGAATTTTTGAATAAAATTATTTTTGTTAAAAATGAAGAATCACAACTTTTCATGAACTGGTACGTCTTTTGTAAAGATTATGTCCTTTTATCAAAAGACATAACTTTACATGAAAAGATATGACTATTTGAATGACCACAAATAGTCTATAAATACGTGGTTCTTCTCAGTTTTGCGATACAGAAAACTATCCATCAAAACTCTCTCTTTTCTTCTCTATACGAGTACTTAAATACTTTTAGTTTGTTGAGTCCTGTGCGTGGAGTGCTGCATTCACAGGTTGATATATCTATCTTATCCTGGGAGACAATTGTTCATGAAACCTTGAGCACCATAGAGGGAACAAAATTGTCTTAAGGAAACAACGCTACGTTGGGTTGAGATTGTTTAATTTCATGTTTCCTTAAGTTTTCTCTACATATTTTCTCTTACAATCTTAATACAATTTTGCATAAGGTTTTTTTTTTGTTTATGCATCTCTCTGACAAATTTTGTTTGGTCCATAGTCCTGATCTTTGCTTGTTGAAATTTTTTCCTTATGATTCTATGGATACTAACTTTTTATTCCGTATTGGCCAATGTGTTCCAATTTTCTTGATGGTTTTCTCATAAGTTTTTCAAGGATCGATGATATATCATCTTAAGTTATTTTGTTAAGAAAACTTGATTGAAATTGAATATTTCGACATGTATGTATTAACCTTGTTATTTACATGGTCAATTCTTTCCATATAATTTATTTTGTTTCGTTATGCTCCATGCTACATAATTTAATAGCACCTTTATAGTTAATTATCGTTGGGATAAAATTGTTTTGTGGCGTTATTTGTTTATTATATTTAATAAATTTTGAGCAAGTATTTTTTGTGATGAATCCACAAAAATATCATCGACGATTCAAATTGCATACCACATGGTGGTAGAAATCAAAGGATAAAAGCCTGGGTAATGGTAATGAGTTCAAACGATAACAACAAAACATGTTCTATCTCAAAGCTTTGCATTTGACACAATTTCTCAAAGGGGATGCTTCTGTTATGGTTGAAGGAGATGAGTTTCTATAATTCACGAGAGTTATGATTTCATTCTTGTGAATGAGTGTGGATTTAATTAGGTGTTGAGTAATTACTATATACAGTGATTTCATATTTTATATGAAATTAAGTTTGGCGGCATGTTTAAATGCTTGAATTGGATATAGTTAAATATCCAAATTGCTTTTGCAATTGGTACATTCTTGTTATGAATGATATACTTTAAAATATGCACATACAGTTTACGAGGAGAGTAGAAGACAATATCATATGAAGTTGTGGAACGATGACTTCATATAAATATTTGAAATTATGGGGGTGCCTTGCAAAAATGAAAAGTACTCTTAATTAAGTCTAACAAGTTGTCATTGATGTAAACCTCCAGTTATCTAAAAGATATTGGTGGTAGTATTTCACAGTTGAAGTATTGTTTAATTTCATGTTTCCTTAAAGACAATTTTGTTCCCTCTATGGTGCTCAAGGTTTCATGAACAATTGTCTTTCAGGATAGGACAGATATACCAACTAGTGAATGCAGCACTCCACATGACTCAACGAACTAAAATTATTTAAGTACTCGTACAGAGGAGAAAAGAGAGAGTTTTGATGGATAGTTTTCTGTATCGCAAAACTGAGAAAAACCACGTATTTATAGACTATTTATGGCCATTCAAATAAGGATATCTTTTTATGTAAAGTTATGTCTTTTGATAAAAGGATATAGCCTCTACAAAAGTCGCACCAGTTCATGAAAAGTTGTGATTATTCATTTTTAACAAAAGTAATTTTATTCAAAAATTCCAACAATTTCTTATTTTCTCATTCGTTTTCTTTATTATTGGTATGTTTATTTTTATTGTTATTGTTGTTTTATTATTGAAAAAAAAAACATAAACATGTTTGCTAATAATTTATTATTTCTTGTAATATTAAGTTTTAAATTAAAAAAATTTTTATATCAAATTGATTTTTTTAAAATAAATATCCAAAATTTTTTATGTTATATTTACTTTTAATATTTATTATGAATTTTATAAGTCAATACGATGAAATAATGATTTTATTTATGTTTTGGAAAAATTTTAAAAATTGGAAAAAGAAACCAGCAATTTTGAAAATATTTTGTAAAAACGAGAAATAAGAAGAAAAATATTTACCAATGCTTTTGTTTCTAAAACTTAGAGAATGATAAATACAAGAAACAAAAAATGGGAACCTTAATAAATTGATCCTAAGAGATTGTTTGGTAACGTTTTAGTTTTTTGTTACCTGTTTTCCGTTTTTTTTTTTTCCTAATTCTTGTTCTAATTTTTTTTAGAAATAAAAACATAATTATTTTGGTATCATTTCTGTTTTTTTTTCTTTTGATTACCCAGGATGCGAATTGTCCACATACACGTACATATGCAAGGAGTCATTGTGTGTTCCTTGTGGCTTAATCCAAGACCTCAAGGATATTCCTTGAAGCCCCAAATCACCCAAACTATTCTTTAGAGACACCATTTCTGTTTATTGTTTATTGGAAAAAAAAGAATAGAAAAAAATATGTTTGATAACTATTTACTGTTTATTGTTTTTAATTTTAGTTTTTAATTTTTGAAGTATAACAACATATAAAGGTGGGTATTGAAACTTAGTACTTCTTGATCAAAGATATATGTCATAACTAAAGTTTGCTTATATTTATTTTTAGTTTGTTTTAGTACAACATAAGGTGAAAATTCGAACTCACGACCCTTTCGTGAGTTACGCTCATATTGACTATATTTATTTTTTTAGTTAAAATATAATTTAGTAGCTAGACATAATATAACATACCTTCAAAAGAACATAAATTATTAAAGAAAATATAATTATATAAATTTCTTTAATATAAAAGTCAAAATTATCAGCTTTAAAATACAGAATAAATTTTACAGAATATTGTTTATTTAAAAAATAGAAAATATTTTATTAAAAACTAGTAAATATTAAACAATAATTACAAAAAAAAAGTAGAAAATATAAAAAATAATTATACAAAAAGAATTATTAAAAAATAGAAAATATAAGGAAAAAAAGCGACAAATCAAATTGGAACCAAGGATCTAACAAGCTAGGCTGAGGATCAAAATGGACACATAAAAACTAATTTTTATAGCTTCCAAAATTTAGTCATTCTTTTGGAAACGATTCTAAAAAGTTAGAATGAGAAATGTGATAAGTTACCATGTTACCAAACAAGTCCTAAATTTTCTAACTCGAATTTTAGACATTGGATTATGAAAAAACATCCTGACCCTGATCCCAAGTTAATTCGTTATATGATTGATGCAGAACAAGGCGTGTAATATTAATTCGATTGACCAATGATCACAAGGATTAATGAACTTCATAATTTTTATTTGTAAGTATTATTATAATGTGTGAGATACATTGCTTAAAGAGAGGATATCTCAAAATATCAATTTTGAGGACAATCAAAGAAACAGAAACAAGCATAAATGGTCTGCTGAACATTAGTAGGAATGCACTGATGTGAGATAGTGTGGTGCTTCTCCCAACATTTCTTCCCACAATCATCGAGTATGCATCCACTGTCACTCAACTTTTCTTGACATCTTTGGACAGCTGACACTCCTTTGGGCACCAAAATCAACGCAGCTACAAAACACAACAAAAATTCAAAACAATTAAGCAAGGTCTATCAATCAGCTATATCATATTTGCCAAAACCAAACCGCCAAGTATTGATACGGTTTCTTTAGACATGGTAGAAAGAGTTGATGAGTTAACATTCGTCTAAATAAAACATATTACATAAGAAAATTGTAACAATTCGTCGATCTAAAGACGTACGTTTTGAGATACTTAACCCGAATCAAAAGTTTCAAATTGTTAATTTTTTAAAATCATAAAATCCCAAATCAAATCAAGCATAGAACCATATGCACTGGAATAATAATTTAAATAAAGAGAAGAAGAAGAGACCTGCGAGAATAAGAACAATGAAGGCAGCATAGGAAGAAGGAAGCTTTGCCATGTTTTAGTTGAAGAAATTAAGAATGATTTGGTGAAGTGAATTGCAGAAAATAGTGGTTTGAGGAGGTTTAAATACTATACATTGCATTAACTTCTTCCATGAATAAGATCTATTTTCTTAAATGATTTCATGCTTTATTCCATTTTTGGAGAGAAAGAATAAAGATGGTTAATTTCATATAACGTATGTAAATTGAATTTAGATCTATTTTTAATTTTGTTTTTAATGTAGATCTGCATTTATTAGCTAGGTTGTTATTATTTATTTTTTAAGCAATAAATAATCGGATTACCATAAACAATAACATTTGTTGGATAATAAGGGTTACATATTTAGCTATGAAGAAGCGTAAGAGGGATAAGCCTACAAATCTTGATGAAGCCAAACAAGGGAGCCTCTATTCTCGACCCTGAATTCCAGAAAACAGTGAAATGAATCCAGAAGCGGATTCAAACTCTATAAAAAGAGGGATAAGCCTACAAATCTTGATGAAGCCAAACAAGGGAGCCTCTATTCCGTGAGAAAAGGACCAAAGTTTACACACTACTCAACCAGTGGGTGGTATCAATGGTCTTGACAGACTGAACTAATATAAAAGTGACAGAGCTGTAATATTTCCGATGTGGTTTATACACTCAACTACATCAGTCATCATCTTACTAATTCAATTTTCAAATCTATTCTTTTATGTTAGGTTGTTAATCACCAATTACTCATGATATTTATTTATTGTAGATCGAGAAAATGGCAAAGTTTTCGAGCCTTCGTTTTTATTTTATTATTATTCAACAAATGTGGTTTAAACTCCATTAATGCAATTGAGCATATTATGCTTTTCTCTGGTCAAAGCTGCGTCCTTTGTGCTATGCTCTTTTATTTTGTTGGGTTTGGTCTTTAGCTTCAGTGGCTCTGTGATTTCGCAATTTTTTTCTCCAATTATCTGCCTTATTTGATTCTCTAGGTTTCCTCAGCCCCTCTTATTTAGTTGGATTTCATTCTCATTGGTCATAGTTAGGGCTTGTTCTTCAAGTGATTTCCAAACTTGATAGACACTATCATTTGCTTCCATCATAGAAAGAACGTCTCTACTGTAATTATTCCGAAAAGTCATGAAGTCAACAGCCCATTATTGTTCTCTCATATATTGAACTAAGGATTGAAAGTCACTTTTCCCTCCTTATCTATGAGTTCTTGTTTTGGAGCACTATCTTCAAGCAAGTGACGTTCATGCTTCTGATGAAGGGTACAATTTGTGATTTCCATAGCAAGTAATGGGAGAAGTTCAACTTGATAGAGATCAGCTAGAGCATTGGTGAAAAATCTGAATGGCGAGGGATGTTTCAGTATTGACCATGAGTGTTAAGAGAGGAGATAAAAAAATCAATTTCTTTTATGTACAGAAGCTCTGATATCATTAAAGGGTTGCAAAAATTTTTGTTCAGTAATGTGGTTTTGACACTGGCATGTGTCGTGCTGGTGATGCGTGTGGCTGGGGTGCGAAGGGCGATGTTGCATGCGTGTGGCTTGGCGGAGGCGTGCGTGCAAAGGTCGTTGGCATGCATGCACGAGATGCTGAACATGCTAGCGTGGGGCGCGCACAGGGTGATCTCTTGTGAGGTTAGCGCGATGGTGAGGGTCTATACATGTGCACTTTGGGTATTTTGTTGCGGTTTTGCGTGCGGTCATGCTCTCCTCTTGGCTTAACTTTGTTTTAAGGATTTGGAGCCAATTATGATCATATCATCACCTACTTGATCCTAACCAAACTAGATGGTGTCAAGGTGTCAAAATCTACCAAAAAGAAAAAAAAAGCCACATAGCCCACTGATTAACCTTTCAAGGATAAAAAAAAGAGGTTAATCCATGTTATTTTACACTCTATTAAGTTTTCAAATGCTATTAAATGTTGTGATTTGAGTTGATGCATAATCTAGAAATCATACTTTAAACCAAAACGAGCATAGCTCAACGTAATTGACATATATCTCCAATCAAGAACGTAATTGTGAGTCCGATCTCCCACCTCCCCTATTATATTATTAAAAAAAACATACTTTATATTCAAGTAACACCAAAATATATGGAATCTCTTGAAATTCTCGGTCAGAAGTATCAACTTTTATATTGATTTTAGCTTTGTTCGTCATTGTCTTAGTTGCTTCTTTTTAGTTAGTTCATTTACAGTTTCCTTGTTTGCTTGTAATTCCAGCATTTCCTTAGTTTTTAATCTTTCCATTTTCAGCAACTTATTCCTTCAAGATACCTTATTTAAGCCATTGATATTCTTTTCATTCCATTTCTTCCTCTATTCGTATTTAATTTGTTTACTTTTTAGGACGGATTTTGTGTGCACACAATTTTTTGGATGAGTTCTAACTCCCCTAAACTTGGAAGAGCTAGGGTAAGCACTACAAGAATTTCAGGTTTCGGCGACAAATCCTGAAATTTCGTCGTCGAAGCTGTCGTCAGAAGGTTCTGGCGACGAAATTTTGCTTTCGTCGTCGAAAACATCTAAGGGGACGAAAATTTATTTCGTCGTCGGGTCCACCTTCGGCAACGAAAATTGATTTCGTCGCCGGGTGATCCTTCGGCGACGAAAACTTTGTCGAAGGTGGTGATTTCGTCCTGTTTTTTCTCTTTTTTGTCTTTTTTTGTCTTTTTTTTTTCCTGTATTTATTACTTTCTCAATAACAAGTATCACCAACAACGAATTTAATTTCATTTAAAAAGTCATGATATTACAAACATTTGTTTTACAAAAGTAAAAAAATAATATAAATTAAATTTAACAACCTACTCTAAAAAGTCCCAAACTTAAACAACTTAAACATATTCTACACAATCCTTCATAAAGTTTGTTCATGAAATTTGATTTCCAAAATCTTTGATAGAGAATCGAACGATCCTGAAAAAAAACAAATAAACTTATATATTAGCAAAATATTTTATATATTTCTCAAAACTAACTTAAAAGTCATAAAAAAATCTCATTACAGATGCATGTCTCAAACTCAAACTAGACATTAAAAGTTAACTCACCACATCCATTAAAAGTTAACAAACTTTCATTCTAACTCAGTACATATGTCATGAACTCAAACTAAGTAAACATTTCACAAACTTAAATTAAAGTAGAAGAGGATCCCTCCTCTAAACACTTTCATTCAAAGTCAATAAATTAAATCTTATATCGCACAAACTAAAAGAAAAAAATATAAGAACATCCCCTCCCCAACACTTTCATTCAAAGTATTATAATTCCTCCCCCACCCCCCAACATTTCATTCTAAGTATGTACATATAACACCCTCCCCTCCCCAACACTTCAAATTTCCAAAAATTGCTCTTACCAAGTAAAACACGCACACTCACCAATCAACTTTACAAATTTAACAGAATCATCGAACGACATTTAAAAATAAACATTACTGATTCATTCGTAACATATGTTTTAAATGGCTACCATAACTGCAGAATCATCCAACAACATGTAAACATAAATAAAACAATCATAGACACAACCATCCACTAATTTAAGTACTTAGCTTAATCAACCTATATTCATTTGGTAGTCTTTAAAGTAAATAAATAACAATATTTAATATTTACAAAGCCAATAAATTAAATCAAACAAACAACATTTCAACATCTCACAACTTAATTAAAAAGTTCACAATCAAACCAATATGCTTCAAACTAAAATAGTTCATAAGCACGTTCACAAGCAAAAAAACTAAGTCAAAATCAAACAGCTTAAAAATTAACTCACAACATACCTTTAGCACAAGTTACAACGAACGCTAAGAACCAATACCGACCACAATAAGCTCAAAGTGAAGCTTATAAATTCCAACCTACAACAACAACTCATGAAGTAAAAATCACAATCAAGTCACAATCACTAGGATTATATATATATTTAAGTCACAATCAAACTACCCATTAAAGTCCATCCATTAATAATTTGAATACTTAAATAGAAATCAACACGAAAAAGCATTATATTTATAATCCCTAAAATTTAGAAACTTTCTAATTACAAAATTACAAAATTACGAAATTTTCAAATAAAGAATAAAGCACAAACTAACACAACTACAAACTCTAATTCCCCACGTGTCCACTTATAAGATTTCTCAACTTCACCCCTCTATATTAGGAACATAAAGTTTCAAAACACAAACTTAAACAACGATTAATTTCTCAAACTCACTCTATTAATATTAGGTGAAACATTATCAACCTTCACAATTTCTCAAATAACTATATTCACAATTTAATAACTATTATACAAAACATTATATAAAATGTGTGCTAAAAAATTTCACAATTTCTCGAATAAACAATTTAACAATTTCTCAAACAAAATAACATATATTAAATCCAATATTATAAAAAAAAGAAAAAAAACACACAAAAAAACTAATATTATACAAAAAAAAAGAAAAAAACACAAAAAAAAACATAAAAAAATCTAATTTATAGAAAAAAAAACTCACTGACGATAGAACGAAGGCAGCAGGGCGGCGGCGGACGAGGCCGGAACGAAGGAGTGTCGGGTGGCGGCCGGAATGAAAGAGGGAGAGAGAGGGGGCGTCGGAGTCGGCGGTTGGAACGAAGGGCATCGGGCGGCTGGGAGGCGGGGCGTCGGATCGGTGGGGAGGAGGGGCGGTAGGGAGGCGGGATGGCCGGAACGAAAGAGGGAGAGAGAGGGGGCATCAGGCGGCATGAGGGAGAGAGAGGGGAGTCGGGCGGCAGGGAGGCGGGGCGTTAGAGTCGGCGGGGAGGCCGGATGGTTGGAAGAAATGCAGGAGGCGGGGCGGCGAAATCGCGAAGGAGAGGGTGAAGGAGGGTTTGCTCTGAGATTTGTACACCACACACCCTTGCCTTTAAAATAATCTTTTGTTGCAAACGTGTCACTGTTTTTAAGGATAAATGTGTGTTTGAACAAAATTGGATTTATACATTGTTTTAAAGAATTTTTGTTCTCTTTTGTTTGCTTGCTTTGACTTCAAGTTGACTTATTATTCCACCCATGCATTTGAATTAGTTTTTCCATTATTTAGTTTTTTAAAACTAACTTTACAAATATTTCTTCATTTTCAATACAAATCATAAGTTAAGTAAAATTATTATTTGAATGCTATTATTTTAGTTCAAACCTTCTATAATAATAATAATAATAAATAAAACCCACCTGCCAATATGCATTATCCCAATACCCATTTGCATCCTTATAAGCTCATTATTCTATCATATCATTTCCCTTCTATAACAATGCATTATGGGTAAAATAATGTTGACATGAGGTCGGAGGTTGAATCCCCTATTTCATATTTGTTGTACTAACAAAAGAAAAATAAAAAACAAATTTGAAGAATCGGTTAGAGAAGCATCAGCAATTTGTGAAAGACTTTTTTTTGGGGGAGGAGCAGCAAGAAATTTCTGGATATGTTCTACTAGGAGCAATTTCAAGGACCTTGTAAGTGAGGTGTTCTTTCTTTTGACTCCAACGCATCACAATCTCATCTTCAACAACATATCCTTTGCCTTCGGCTTCCCATTTGATATAGAATTCATCACCAGTCGCGGACTTCTTCATAGTTGTTTCTATGTATTCCTTTCTCTTCGTGTCGAATAAAGTTATGTTCACTCCATTCTCTTCGTCCCTCGCTATCTTCCTCGAAAAAATATTGAGTAAATTCTCTTGGATCTCATCTTGTTTGAGTACCAATGTCCCATTTATGTCACTTACTTCCAATGTCTTTGCTATTGTCCACCAGTTGGTTGCGACCATTTTAGTTTCTTCAACTTCTTGGATCCCTTGTTATCCATGAGAGTTGCCATGTAACCCAATATATATAGGTTAGACAGAGAGAATCAAATATTTAATATTAGGCATGTTGTAAATCTATGGGAGAGAGGCCATGGGATTTATTTTCATTAGTTTCTTTTCAATTTGGAATGAGGCCATTTAATGTGTTTGTCAATAAAACCAAGCATGCTTTAATTAATTCATTAAAATATATAAGTAAAATGTAGAGTGAACTATACTTTCCTTCATTGAGTTTAGAGATAGGTTTTTATTCGATTTTAAAAAGTGATAGTTTAGTTTTCGTCATTTAGAAAATATTTTTAAAAGGTCCCTAAAGTGAAATTTCCATTAGTGGAACACGTGTAATCAAAGCTTTTTCTTGATCCTTCGTGGTGGAGATTTGAAGGATTTGGTCATGGTGATGGTGGCAAGGAAGGAGAGGATGGAGGGGATTAGCAGTAGTATGGATTTTGCCAAACATGATCAATGGGAAGCTAAGCGATTTTGACAATGAAAAACAAAAAGGTCAAAGTTACTCTCAAACACACCCTTAATCCATAATATATGACTTGAACTATGTTCAGATTGACAACAAAAATAAGGTAATTATTTTATATGAATTTAATTGTATCTTATTTAATTTACATGTTTAATTTGGGTGAGATAAATTTTTCATGAGTTGATAATAAATTTTGTAAAAAAATAAATTATTATTTCATTAAAATACTATTTTAGTCTCTATACTTTTGACTTTTGTTCATTTTGGTTCATATACTTTCAACATATTCATTTTAGTTTTTGTACTTTCGACTTTTGTTCATTTAAGTCCTTGTACTTTCAAAACCTTTTATTTTGATCTCTATACTTTCATAAAGTGATTAATTTGGTCTTTATTTGAAATATTTTAATACAATTTTTTTACATAATGGAAACTCTTTCATACAAATTTATAGTTACATTTAAACAAATTTAGTAAGTGAATTGTAATGGAAAAATTATGATCTAAAGAAATGAGATAAAAATAAAAGTAAATGAGTAAAATGATAACTTTTTAAAAGTACAAGGTCGAACATGGACATTTTTTCAAATACGGACTAAAATAAACCAAAATCGAAAATACACCACCAAAATAAAATTTAAACTTATTATTTTATATTAATCTAATCCCACCAAATAATTCGTTTCATTTCTTTATTAAAAAAATAATAAAATAATTCATTTGACTAAAAAATAAATTATAAATAAGTAAAAAAAGGAATAATGGAATGAGAGAGCAGAATTAAAATTATAATATGCGTTAAACTTTAAGGTTTGTCCCTAACAAGTTATGAAAACTTTAAAAATATTTAATAGGTTCGGTAGATCCGTAAAGATTATCACATATCTTTTTAAACTTTTAATTTTATATGTTATATATCATTGACTTAATCCACATTTTTTTTTAAATTCACAGATTTGTTAGACATAAAATTGAAAGTGAGATTCTATCAAACACAAAATTCAATTTTATGTCTAATAGATCTATTAATTTTATAAATCGAATATGTCATTAATTTATCAGACATAAAATTGAAAGTTCAACAACTTACCAAACATGTTTTAAGCTCAACAATCCATAGATACAAAATTAAAATTTCAAAGACCAGTTAACTAATTTTTTAAAGGCCGAAAGACCTAACAAACACAAACCTAAAAGCTTTAAGCGCTAAACTTACAATTTTGACAATAATATATTATTGATTTCTCTAGAGTAACTAAATATTATTTTAAAATATAGTTTTTTTAGTACAAAAATTTTGGGATATGAAAGATTGAGGGGTATGGTATGCTCATAGCGATGTTAACATATATGGTTAATACAAATCTTTCTAACAATTGGCCTATTAGCTCAGTTGGTTAGAGCGTCGTGCTAATAACGCGAAGGTCGCAGGTTCGAGACCTGCATGGGCCATTTTTTTCTTTTATTTTCATTTTCTTAACTTTTATTATTATTTTCCAGCCAAACAAACTCCTTTTATTCTCATTTTTTACTTCAATATTCTATTAGAAACTTAATTTAAATACAAAATGGATATAATCAAGTTTATTGACCAAATTTAAAATTTAACCTTAAAAATTATATTAATTATAACCAAAAGGCTGGGCTCTTAATAACATTGTCTTTGTACTAAAATAATAATAATAATAAAAAATAACATTGTCTAATTTTAGTATGCTCACAAATTGTGCCCCTGTCAAAAATTGTTCATTTGTGCCGAGAGAGTTTCGTGTAATGGAACGTTACCAAACTGAGTCCTAGAGAATCTAATATTTAATATTAGACCTGTTGTAAAACTATTGGAGATGACATGAGTTTGATTTTCATTAGTTTCTTTTCAACTTGAATAAGGCTATTTTCTGTGTTTGTCAATAAAACGAAAGCATGCCATAATTAATTCATTAAATTACATTAAACAAATACAATTATATGGTAAGGTTATCTGTTTAATAATCCTTTTATTTTTTATTTTCTGTTTTTTGAAAATTCTTTTTATTGGCACTACCACGAGAAAGATTCACGTTGGGACTAAGAGCACGTCCCCTAAATTTCTATCAAATTTATTATAGTGTACTTCTAAGTTAAAAAAATTGCCTTTAGTTCGTTTGGTTATGCTTCTATAAGTCTTCCTATCCCAGCACGTACCGTATAATTCTTTGTTTTTTAACTATATTTTTATTATTTTTTAAAATATATTTTTACTATTTTTTCCTAAATATATTTTTATGCTTTTTTTGTTTTCTAAATATATCTTTATTACTGAGTCTCAACTTCAACATATTTTGATGTATTTTATATATTTTTATTGTATTGTGATTGAATTTCAACGTTAGTCTATTTTTCTTTAGCACAGTTGAAATGTACGAAGCAGCTGATCACCAAAATATTGTGTCGTTAGAATATACAAAGCAGTAGAATATCAACAAAATATTATGCAACATTATGCTTCGTAATTCACAACTCGAATCTTATTTTTAATCATCCTTGGAAGGCTGACATTCTCATATTTGTATACCATTTATAGCATTTACTTATGTGTATTATTTCTATATAAGTAGCTTAATTTTAGGAAAGTAATTGGTGTAAATTGGGCGATCGTTGTCCAAATCTCTCCCCACCCCTCGATATAAGTTAAGTTCATCTCTGCTCTTGTAAAATCAAATTTTCAAGTGAGAATTACTTTGTGATTTATCTATTTAGGTTGGTTTGTTCCACAAACGATCATTCGATTTAAAAATGGGATCTGGTCAAGATCGATGAGCCAAAAGAGTCACGATATTGAGGGATATGTTAATGATGAGATTAACACTAAAGTATTTTAAAAGAAAGAGTAAGATTATTGAAGGAATTCTAAGTATATTATATTGAATGAAAAATAAACAGGCTATTAAATAGTCATACACAGCAAAACGGAACTTACGATAAGTAAGGAGTTTACTGTTAACAGACTTCTAGCTAAGTCAAAGCAAAAAGTCCCAAATAAATTTGAGATTTTATTTGACTAATTAACAATTCCTCCCTTAAACTAAATTCTTTAACACAAAGAACTTAGTTTATATTGCTCTCTGTACATACTCCAAGCATTGCTCGTAGGTTCAAGAAAACATCAAGCTTAAGCTTGAGAGACTTTGTCATTACATTAGCAATCTGTTTTGTGGTGTTACCATGAATCAGTTTTATCACTCGTATCTGTGCGAACTCTCGAAGAAAGTGAAAAATAACATTTATATGCTTGTTGCACCCATGCATGATTGGATTTCTTGAAAACTTGATTGCAGAACTACTGTCACATTGGATAGTTATTGACTATTGCTTAGTTTGATCAAGTGTCATGAGCAACATTTTTAACCAAATAGCTTGACAAAAACATGATGCCGCGACGATGAATTTTGCCTTTGTGGTTGATAAACTTACAATTGGTTGTTTCTTAGAACACCATGATACAACTCCAGAACCAAAAGGGAAGAAATTTCCAGTTGTACTGTTTCTATCATCCAGGTCACCAGCATAATCACTATCAGTATATGCTACAAGTTTATTTACTTCCTCCCTTCTTGTAGAAAATTCCAAACTCAGTTGTTCCATGTAAATACCTTGCTAATTGTAAATGAAGCAGAGTAGGATTCTCTATGTACCTGCTTAAAAGACTGACAGAAAACACCACATCCGGACGAGTTGAAGTGAGATACATGCTATTTGCATGAAATTTGTTTTATCCACCTTTGTAGCTTTTTTATCGTTGCAAATCTTAAACCCACGAACAAATGGGTTTGAACTGAGTTACTTTGATCCATCACAAAATGTTGCAACACCTCCTTAACATACCTTCTTTGACAAAGAAAGATTCTACTAGATTTCTGCAAGACTTCAAGACCCAAAAAAAAAACTTCATTTTACCGAGACCAGTCATGTCAAACTCAAAGCATCATCGAGTTCTTAAACTCAACAAACATTAACTCATCATTTTCTGTAAATAGAATATCATCAACATATAAACTTACAATGAGCATGCTACCTTCTTTGTTTCGTTTAACAAAAAGGTAGGCTCATAATCACATTTTTTTTAAACCTTTCTTTATGAAATATGCTTCAATACTATTGTACCAAGTATGTGGAGCCTGTTTAAGCCCATAAAGAGTTTTCTTTAACTTGTACATCTTTTCCTCTTCTCCTTTTCGAATGTAACCGCGAGGTTGTGCAACAAAGACATCTGATCCTTAACCAGCTCTCCATGTAAAAAGGCAGACTTCACATCTAATTGATATATAGTCCACCCTTTTTGTGTTGCAAAGGCAATCGCCAATCGCGGTCTCCATACGAGCTACCAGAGTAAATACTTATGTGTAATCAATACCATCTTGCTGAGCATATTCTTTCACTATCAGCTTTGCTTTAAACTTTTCAATTTCTCCCTTTTCATTAAGTTTAATCTTGTAGTCCCACTTTACTCCAACGGTTTTAGCTCCTTTTGGTCAATCAATTAATTCCCATGTGCCATTTTTCTCAATCGCCTCAATCTCAACATCCATGACATTTCTCCATCTTGCACTTTTCACAGCTTCTTCCAAATTAAGTGGATCAGCACGATGAGTATACAAGGCAAAGAATACCTGGTAAAACGTAGCCTCTTCATCTAACAAACCTTCACCGGATACGTAATCTCTTAGCTAAGTTGATTGCTTCCTACTCTTCCCTTCTACATGACTTGGAATAGTCTCTTGATTAGTGGTAAGAGACCCCTCTGGTTGTGCATCGACATGGACTCCTCAGGTTGCGCTTCAGCAACATCTTTTATGTGAGATTCTTCAATGACAACCTTTTCATTATCTTCCCATTTCAGCTCACACAAAATTGTTGACTCATGTTCCTTGCCCCATTCCCATTCTTCACTTTCTTCGAACACCACAAATATGTTTATTACGAGTAGAACACATT
Source organism: Momordica charantia (assembly GCF_013281855.1). Classification (NCBI taxonomy): domain Eukaryota; kingdom Viridiplantae; phylum Streptophyta; class Magnoliopsida; order Cucurbitales; family Cucurbitaceae; genus Momordica; species Momordica charantia. The sequence continues at coordinate 10,236,214 of NW_028275157.1, read as the reverse complement.
TCAAGCTTTTCTCATCTAGTCTAGATCTTGAATTATCAGGTACGTGAGCATAGGAAATACAACAAAAAATTATGAAGTGTTGGACTAATGGCTTGTATCTGCTCCAAGCTTCTTCTAGTGTCTTGTCCTTCACAGCTAGTGTTCGACTACGGTTCAAAACATGCACAACCCAATTTACTGTTTCTGATCAGAAAGTTTTTGGTACTTTATTTTCAGATAACATGCTACGAACCAAATTCATGATGGTCCGATTCTTCCGTTCTGCTACACCATTTTATTGCGGTGAATATGCAGCTGTTAGTTGTCTTTGCACTCTATGCTCATTACAAAAATTGTTGAATTCTAGAGATGTAAATTCTCCACCACGATCCGTGCGTAGCCCCTTTTAAAGACTTATTTGTTGCTTTTACAACTTGTATCTTGAAGCTTTTGGAAACAGTGAACGCTTTTGATTTTTCTGCCAACAAATAAACTCATGTTTTTCGGCTGAAATCATCAATAAAGTAATTAAATACTTTTCTTGTTATTCGAGGCTGGCTTAATTGGTCCACAAATGTTAGCATGAACAAGCTGCAAAATTTCTGATGCTCTCAAAGAACTTCTCATTGGAAATGAGTCTTGATGTTGTTTCTCCGCAAGACAATCTTTTCATAGCTTTGAGGGCGGCTTAAGCAGCGGTAGACCTTCCACCATCTCTTTTTGTTGCAAGATTTGTAAGCCTTTTAAAGCTTAAATGCTCAAACCTGCAATTCCACAATTGCGCTACATCTTCTGCAATATAAAAACAACTCGGTGTTGCAGGCAAAAAGATGGCATGCAAAATAAACATCCTATTTGCAGACATATTAGATTTCATAATCAAATATTTGTCAGTATGATAGATTTTGCATTGCCTTTGCTAAAACAAAATGCTCAGCCCTTCTCTTGCAACTGTCCCAGACTCAGCAAATTGTTCTTCAATTCTGGAACATAAAGAACTTCTGAGATGATGCTAATAACACCATTAATATCTAGCCCGATGTTGCCTTTCCCTTTAACCATTATGTTTGAATTATTTCCCAGCTTCATCGAATCAGAGAAGTTTACATCAAGCTCGAAAAAATATTCTTATTTTTCACACATGTGGTTATTGCCGCAAGAGTCGAGAAACCACACATCTGTTTTTTAGTGCTCATTTTTTTCAACATAAGCCATCAACAACACATGCTCATCACTCTCCGCTCGACTCTCTGCAAAATTTGCCATTCCCTTCTTACATTCCCACTGAAAATGTCCAAGTTTGTGACAAGCATAACATTCTATAGTTACTTTATCAATACTTTGCATGTTTCTTCCACGTTCTCTACCTCCAAAATTTACACGCCCTCTTCCTCTGCCAGAAAACTGGCTTCCATGAGTCACCATGAGAGTATGTTCTTCATGGACAGTATTACTCATGCATTGTTTGTGCACGAGCAAACTACTCTGCAGCTCATCAATCGACAACACACTCGTATGAACACAACATAATTAAACTTTGGTGTCATTGACCTTAAGATCTTTTCCCACAACAGCAACATCATTCATATCTTCACCATTGGCCTTCATCTTGTTGATGATGATAAGAACACGAGCAAGGTACTCGTTCACAGATTCTCCTTCGTTCATATGAGCAGTTTCAAACTCCTTCCACAAAGCCTATAGATGAGCACGCTTTACTCGTGTTGTTCCTTCATACTTTTGCTTCATCGAGTCTCAAATACTCTTTGATACATCTTTGTTAATAATTGTTTCAAAGATAAAATGATCTAAAGCCTGAAAAAAGAAACCTTTAACTTCTACTCTTCACAAATTTTCTTTTGTGCCTCAGTTAAAGTGACACCTTCTGCTGTTGCAGAAATTCCATTTTCCACCGCACCCCAACACTCCTTCGATCAAAGAAAATTTTCCGTAATCATCGCCCAATGACTGTAGTAAACATTGAACCTCGACACCGCTGGTTAAACAAAAGCACCCTCTGTAGCCATTGTCGTTTGCCTAAATCCTTAGAAGACTGCTGCTTCTACTAAGCCTCTGGTGAGGCTCTGATACCAAATGATGAGATCAACACTAAAGTATTTTAAAGAAAGAGAAAAATTGTGGAAGGAATTCTGAGTATATTGAATCGAAAGCAAACATGCTATTAAATAGTCATACACAAAACAAAAATTACGATGATAAATAAAGAGTTTACTGCTAAGAGACTTCTAACTAGTGAAGCCGTGTTCTAAAGCAAAGAGTCCCAAATAAATTGAGATTTTATTGACTAATTCCTAACAGTTAAGGATCCCGCATTGAAAAGACAAGAGACCAGGAGTTTATAATATAAGTGGGTTACTCCTCTCATTGTCAATTAACTTTAAGATTGAACCACATGAATATTGATAAAATAAACTAAAGCTGAAAATATAGGAATCAAAATAATATTTACACCTTATTTTATATTAATCTAGTCTCACCGAATAATTCCTTTGACTAAAAAATAAATTATAAAGAAATAAGTAAAAAACGAATAATGGAATGAGGGAACAGAGGGAACATAATTAAAATCATAATATGTGTTAAATTATAAATTTAGACCATAAACTTTTACATTTATGTGTAAAAAGTTTTTGAACTAAAAAAAATATCTAATAGATCCTTAAACTTTAAGAATGTCTAAAGATCCGTAAACATTTAAATTTATCTAATAGGTCCTGAAACTTTGAATTTTGTATGTTATAGATCACTAACCTAATTGACATTTTCTTAAATTCACAAATTTATTAGATATAAAATTGAAAGTTTGGGGTTCTTATTCAATTTTATGTCTAATAGATACATTAATTTTATAAATGTCAAACATGTCAGTAACCTATCAAACACACAAAATTGAAAGTTTATTGACTTACCAGACATTTTTTAAATTAAGGAATCTATTATATGGAAAATTAGGAGTTCAAGACCTATTAGACATCTTTTTAAAGCTTAAAGACCTATTAAACACAAATCTAAAAGTGGAACGAGTAAACTTTATATTTTGTCAATAATATATTATTGATTTCTAGATAACTCAATATTATTTTAAAATCTTATATTTTTTTATTTCTCTAGATAACTAAATGTTATTTAAAAATCTTTAAAAAGCACGATTTTAGTGAATTATAGTTAATATAATATTAAATAACCTTTGGGCTATTTTTTTTTAATAAATAACCTTGATCAGCTGTGCATCATGCTAATGACTTGAAGGTTGTAGTTTTGATGGGCCATTTTTTTTATTTTTAACTTTTATTATTATTTTCCAACCAAACAAGCCCCTATCAAATAAGCTCCCATTAGAGTTCAATATAAATACAAAACGAATATAATCAAGTTCATTGACCAAAAGTTTTAAATTAGTGCAAGTAAGTATAGATTAGCGATAATTGGCATATATCTCTAACTAGGAAGTTGTGACTTCGATCCCTTACTCCCTCATCATGTTGTACTAAAAAAATAAATTTCTTATATATTTAAGTAGAACCTTAAAAATGATATTAATTATAACCGAATGGGTGAGATCTTAGTAACATTATCTAATTTTAATATGCTCATAAATTATGCCCTATAAAAAAATTGTTCATTTGTGCTCAGAGAGATTGGTGTAATTAAGCAACATTAAGCCAACGTAACTAATTACTTATTATTACATACTTCTAAGAGGTTGAAAATATGTAATTATTTAATGAATCCTTCGCTGACGACGGGAGTAGAGATTGGACAGACATCTTTTGAAATATCATATTTACAAATGTTTACATTTTTCAATATGAATGAAAATCAATTGGCCTATTAGCTCAGTTGGTTAGAGCGTCGTGCTAATAACGCGAAGGTCGCAGGTTCGAGACCTGCATGGGCCATGAAAGTTTTGCCCAATGCAAACATCGCCAAAGAGTTACCTAAATTCTTCATCTTCTGGTTCCATGCTTTTGCTTGTGCTATTTTTAGCCTGACTATACACATTTGTATGCCTTTGGTTGTGCTATCCACTTTTTCGTCCTATACTTCTCATAAGATGCAACCTCGTACGAAACAATGTGTTTTCCTTGACTATCCACTTTGGTTATAAGAAATACTTTTGTTTTGATCATATTTTTTAGGGGAAGTTTATTTCATGGCATGTTCCCTTCGATGAAAATGTCTTTCCTTTTGCTTCTCTGTCCTCCTCTTCTTCTTCTCTTGACTTCTCACCCATTTCTTCTCCTTCTGCCTCTATTTTGCCCATTTTTCCCAGCAAGTCATGCACCTGATAGTAGTGATCTTTTGGGTGTTCTACTTCGTCTTTTGTTGTTGCATCTACAATTGACTTCATTCCTAGTTCTGTCGTGGACTTATCACCTACTGTTCTTTTGCCCTCTACTGTGAATCATAATTCTTCTTTGGGTGAGTATTATGCTAATTTTAGCAACGTTTATCCTATGCAAACCCGATTGAAATCTAGAATTGTGAAGAAGAAAGTTTTCTTCGAAAAACCTGTTCTGATTGATGAGTCTTTAAAACCTACCTCATACACCCAGACATCTAAGCTTCCTGAGTTGTAGAATGCTAAGTCTGATGAATTTTCTGTCCTTACCAATCTACATACTTGGACTTTGATTCCTTTGCAATCTCATAATAATGTTATTAGATGCAAATGGGTGTATCGTGTCAAGCATAACCTTAATGGTAGCATTGCTTGATATAAGGTTCGTTTGATTGTCAATGGGTTTCATCAAGAAGAAGGGTTGGGGTTAATTATTATGAGACCTTTAACCCAGTTGTTAGGAAACCGACTGTTCGGGTTGTTCTTTCTTTAGCTGCTCATTTTAATCGGTCTCTTTGACAGTTAGATGTTAAAACTACTTCGTTACATGCTACTCTTCAAGAGGAGGTCTATATCCAATAAGACTTTGTTCATCCTCGTTTTCCTAGGCATGTTTGGCAGCTTAAAAAGTTGCTTTGTGGTCTCAAAGTGCCCCACCCACCTCTCAATTTGCTCATCCATCCAGTTGGGCTGAGTCTATTATATGGTCGATGGTCTATTATGTGGGCTCGACCATTGAGTACAATTTTTTTAAACGATATGTTGTAAATTTCGTCAAAATATCGGTATTTTTGCGATATTTCGACCACGTTTTGTTTTATCATCAATAAGGAGGGACCCACGTGTTGAACAACATTTAGTACACTGGTTCAAACTGATATTTCCTTTTTCTAATCTTATTTTGAGGTTTTTTGTAAACTATCTATAAAGACTAAAATCGTAATTTAACCAATGTCAATTAACCCCTCATAAAATCCTCAATTAATAGAAATATCAAATAATTTTGAAGAGAACCTGAGAAAAATATTCAATTAATTCATGTTTATTTAATTTATGAAGAAACAGTAGAGATTTGTGAAAGTATGTGTTGGAAAGTAAAATCTGACTTGCCACAAAGGTAAAATCTGACTCGTCACATGGACCTCTCATGATAGATCGAAAGATCTACCTCAAGGTGTGTAGACAAAGGTACGTATATATCGACTTAACTTATGGAGCTCGGGAGGAACTAAAAATCTTGGCTAATGACTTAACGACCTACGAGCTTGTCAACCTATATATGGTTCAACAAATGGTCTTATCTCTCACCACTTGCCTATCAAAGGGAACTCACTCCTTCAGATTAGGTACGCAGTTATATTTGACACTGACCTACTCAGCTCGAATTTGGACTGACTTGAGCTTCAAAGTGTTTGTTCCTTCTTTACATGTCTCCTCTTGGGTAGCTCACTCCTCCATGACTCGTCCACGTGAAAAATGTAGCTGACTTTCGATATTTAGGAAGAATTCGGCATTAATAGTATGTAACGTTTGTTAACTATATTTAAGTTGAATTACTCTCATGGTTTAGCTTCATCATTTATATAATTTTAGAATTTTAAACCTATACTAAATAATGGTAGTTAATGTGTTGGAGGGTAAAATATGATTTGCCATGTAGAGAGTTAGGAAAGATCAATATGTTAGATCTTTACCCGTAATATCGAACATATGAATTTGGTAGCTCAATCAAACTCTTGTTGGTTGATGGAAATTTCATACTTCGAGATACGAAGTCTGACTTAAGTAACCATCTATCTAATTCGTCAACGGCCTAAGAGAACGGTACGGGGGCTCCACCACTTGACATCCTATAAATTGGAGCCCCACTCTCACTTTATGTACGCAATCAAATTCCTTGGCTTGAGACATAAAACCAATCTCTTACCTGGCCGTTGGAATGTTTTTTGCCTTTGTGCAAGTATTTCCTCACTAAGCTCTCCCAAAATCTTGGCCATATGTGATCCTTAAAAGGAAAGGATGGTGAAAGGGAAAGTTAACTCCCATTCACCACGTCACCAATTCCCAGCATAGGTTAGTTTTTTTTTCCTTGATTTAATTTACTAGTTTAACTAAATAATTAATTAAATTAAATTAACAATTAATTAAATCAAATTTAATTAATTACGAAAAAAGTTAAAATTAAATTAAATCTAATTTAATTTAACCAAATTAATATAACTCATTAATTTAATTAAATAATATTTAATTAAATTAAATTTAAATTAATCATCCATATTAGAATCGTATTCAAATATCCATCTCTCTCATGACCTATAGTATTTAATACGAATCCAACTCATATTGAATTTAACATATAGTTTAATATAATTCACATTAAACACATTATTCTCTATATGTTATTCTTTCACACTATATACTTTAATTTTTTAATCCAATTCAAAATTAACTTTATATCATAATGTATGAACATACATTATATTAATTGCACTTCATAGAATTAACTTTAATTCCCTCTAACAAATTTTAACAATTCAAATTCTTTTAAATACTAAATGTTCTTAATTATCCTTTACGAGGTAGCAGAAGGACCTAATAGACCAGTCAAAAGCTCCAACAATATGAGATTAATTGATTAAACTCATTAATCAAAGTAATCAACATTTGTTGACTATGGGTCACTCCACTAAAGACCCACAGCTACACTCTTCTAACTATAGAATATTTTGTTTCCACGAGTATTGACCATTAACAGTAAATCAATATTATTCATGAGTGTTCGTAACTACAACTGGATCAAATTACCGTTTTACCCTTGAATGACCTATTTTTCCTTAAGTATCGCTAATCCTCTAATGAACAACATGTTTATAGTCTAACCAGTAAACAGAAGTCCTTCTCGAGCCAGTGAGAGGGTGGAGCCCCATGTTTAAGTCTTAGAGTCAGCAATTAAGGGAACATTCATCTACTTACCCTGAAGTAGGGAAAGAGTGGATTCCATCTATTGTTGTTATGTTCCCAGCTTCCCACTTGGTCTTGTTTCCAAAGTGATAGGCATATTGAGTCGGCTAACACCGAGCCACTCTCACCCATGTAAATCAAGAGACAATCTCTTGCAAGCAGGAGTCCATAACACACTCAGGATTAAGATTGTGTTAGAAGATCATACTATGGAATAATAACCTAATTAGTCAATGGTGTTACATCTAATAATTATTATTTCGCAGTCCGATCTTATGCAAATTCATTGCATATGATACCCACCGCCACTCACATTTCTCTACATGAACAAGTTGGATCAATTCATTTGTATTAAGTACAACGTGGGTCGTACCCATAGTGTCATCATAATAAGGTACTCAGCCTATATCCATATATTATAGACCCTTCATGTTATTACTTGAACATATCCCTCATATGTCCATTACATAGTGTTCAAGCCTCATAAAATAATTTAGCTAGCATGTTAGTTTATTGGATTTGGGTCAATGCAATGCTAAAATAAACCTCAATAACAACTTTATTGAATAAATAAAAATTGTTTACATTCACTACCCACAAGTTTAGGACATAAAACCCAACAAACACGCACTTGAAGTAAACTCTAGTGGAGTGTACAAAATCTCGAAGTAGTGGGTGTACAATACTTTAAAGTACAAATATAATAAACTAGGGCATACACTATACCCATTACATATCTCTCACTTGCCTTAGACTACATTGTACATTTCTCGTAGACCTAGACTTTCTAAATGGCCCTCGAACACTTTAGCCGTGAGAGCCTTTGTAAATGGATCAGTAATAATGTTGTGCTCCGAAGCGATCTTTATGACGATCACGTCCCCTCATTTTACTATTTCCTGTATCAAATGGTACTTCCTTTCGATGTTCTTGTCTCTTTTGTCACTTCGAGGTTCTTTGGAATTTGCCATAGATAAAGAGTGATGGACAAATCCATATTTGGAACAACTTCCAAATCCATCGAGAACTTCCTAAGCCATACAACCTCTTTTGCTGCTTCACAAGCAGCAACCTATTCAGCCTCCATCGTAGAGTTTGCAATGCATCCTTGTTTGATGTTGCGTCATACTATAGCCCCTCCATTAAGAGTGAACACTAATCCTAATGTGGATTTCCTAGAATCCTTGTCAGTTTGGAAATCAGAGTCAGTGTATCCCGTAAGGATCAAATTCTTAGCCCCATACACAAGCTTATAGTCCCTCGTTCTCCTAAGATACTAGAGGATTCCCTTAACGGCATTCCAGTGATCATATCGTGGATTGGATTGATACCTACTGATAATCCCTACTGCATAGCAAATGTCAATGTTAGTACACATTATGACATACATTAGGTTGCCCACAACTGAAGCATAGGGAATGCGTCTCATATCGTCAACCTCTTAAGGTGCCTTAGGACACTGTTCCTTAGACAGGGTAATTTCATACTTGAAACGTAGTAAACATTTCTTGGAATTTTGCATCGAATATCTTACAAGCACTTTATCGATATAAGATGCATGAGATAGGACTAGCGTTTTGTTCTTTCGGTTCCTCATGATCTGAATCCTTAGAACGAACTGAGCTACTCCCAAATCTTTCATTTGGAATTGAGTTGCTAGCCACTTCTTAATGTCAGTCAGGAAACCTGCATCATTCTCAATTAGTAGGATATGATCCACATACAACACTAAGTAAGCTACAGTGTTGTTGATGATCTTCTTGTATACACAAGGCTCATCAACATTCTGGTCAAAACCATAAGATTTGATTGCAGTATCAAACCTTATATTCCAAGATCGAGATGCTTGTTTTAACCCATAAATGGATCATTTAAGCTTGCAAACTTTTTACGCTTGACCTTGCTCAATTAACCCTCTGGTTGAGACATATAGATACTCTATTTAAGATTTCCCTTCAGAAAAACAGTATTGACATTCATTTTCCAAATTTCATAGCCATAAAATGAGATAATGGACAAGAGTATCTTATAGACTTTAGCATGGCAACCATGGAGAAGATTTTCTCATAGTCCACACCTCCCTTTTGGTATAACCCTTTGTCGCAAGTCTGGCTTAAAAGGTCTGTACCTTTTCTGTGTCTCGTTTTCTCTTGTAGATCCATTTACAACCTATAGGTTTTACCTCCATCAGGTTGATCTACAATGTCCTAGACAGAATTGAAGTACATAGACTCCATTTCCAGGTCCGTAGCTTTGACCAATTCATCCTTATCAACATCTTCCATTGCCTGTCTATATTTCAATGGATCCTTAATGACATCATCGGGTACGATGACTTGGGCTTCAGTTAAACCCATGAAGCGGTTAGGTTGTGAATAACCCTCTTACTACGTCAAAGCATTCTTAACTCTTGAAATGGATTTGATTGACGTGATGTACTAGCGCATCAACAACTCTTGTTGAACTACCAACTTCGTCAACAACTATTGTTGATGTGTTTGTAACTTCATTGGAAATCTCGTTTAATACAAAATTACTTCGTGGTTTGTGATCCCTCATGTGGCTTCTTTAAAGAAAGTAGCATTTTTTGATACAAATATTTCGTTCTCTTGTGGATAAAAGAAGAGTCCACCTCTGGTTTCCTTGGGGTAACCTACAAATAGGCACACTTTTGAACGAGGTTCCAATTTTTTCAGATTTGTCGCTGGCATGTGTGCTGGACATCCCTAAATCTTGAAGTTGCTTAAACTTGTTCTATGTCCTTTCCATAGTGCAAAGGATGTTTCAATAACCGGAACGACCCAACCCAAATGGTAAGGATTGGGTTGAGTTGAAAAAAATTTGGGTTAGATTAGGTTAGTTTTTTCTAGAATCGAAAATTCAGTTCGGTTTTCGATTTAGGAAAATTTTTGGTCGGTTCAACCCGAACCGAAGCAATATATATATAATTTAGGGTTTGGGATTAGTTTCTGCCCTTCCCCTCCCTCTCTAGTCTCCCCCACTCCCTTTCTCCTCTCCCTCTCTCTCTAGAATCATTTTTAAAACTACGTGGTCTGATCTTGTCGTCTTTTTCTTCATTTCCGTAATGACTTAACTGCATATCTTCAATCTTTGTTCTCAATAGAACCTTAAAATTAGATTACTCCAACACCCACATTTCCCCGCATTTCAAACCCTCATTTTCGACGGCGGCGGAGACTCCCTCGCTCCCCCATTCTTCATCTCTGCTCTGCCCCCGTCCCTCATCCCACTCCCCTTTTCATGCTCCTCCGATGCTTGCTACGATGTGACAGAAGTTTTGAGAGTTGGGTTGGATTTTAATGGACTTATCTCCCTCTTTGTTTGTTTTTGTTTGGCACTCTTCCCATCCTTCTATCTTAACTCTACGACCCGGCCCGATTCCACCTGAAAATGTAAGTGTTGGGTTGGGTTGTATTCGTCATTATGTTTGGTTTTGCAGGTTCTCTAATATGATTTAGTTGAAAATTCGGGTTGGTCTAAAAAATTCCTCTAATCCAAACAAACCCGACCCTTGAACACCTCTATGTCTTATGCTTTGAAAAGACATAAATGAAAAATTATTATTTTTACCATCTTCTTTAAAAAGAAAAAAAATCCCAACGTTTCGGTTTATTATTTTCCGTTTTCTAGAAATAGATGGTTCAACGTTTATTATTTTCCATTTTCTAGAAAGGTAACATTATCATTTTTTATTGCTTGTTTCTCATTTCTATTCTATAAGAAATATAGGTCTTCGGTAAATGTCCCTATTTTATAAAATACATTATTAATATTAGAAAAATAAAAATTAAATAAAAATGATTATTTAATTTAAAAATTAATTTTCATATGAAATTTTATTTATTTTTAATTTAAAATTTTAGAGAACCATAAATTAAAAAAATATATGAGAATACAAAAAACAGCACAAAGAATTTACATTGATTCACCTACCTTAGGAATTAGTAATTCTTATGTGTTTCCCGACACCAAATGTTGTAGGATCAGGCAGTTGTCCCATGAGATTAATCGAGGTGTGCATAAACTGACTTAGACACTCACGGATATAAAAAAAGAAAAAATCACCAAGCAAGGGCTACATTTTGTCTTCTGCTATAAACGAGTTTTACTATAATAGGATTGATATATTGGGCATACAATATCTCTCTCAAGATGTCTCATCAAAGACCACCTAGCTTCTAGGAATTACACGTTCATAGGAAACAAGAATGAAAAATCTCACCAAATACTCACAAGAACTGGTTGCTAACGATGCACTTCAACTTGGGATCTCAAACTTTACATTACTCTTCCAATTACAGCCTCATAGCCCTCCCAATCTGTGTGCAACAACAGAACCCACGGTTGCCCCTCAATTGATTTTGTGCGGAAAAGCCGTTTTTATACATTGTGACAATGTCGCAGTGCTACGAACTTTTAAGTGTGCTTCACGCCCCATTGCGACCGCACTAGGCGCTGTACTCTCGGCCAAAATGGCCTACTAATAGCCCACTTCTTCAATTTCTTCATTCTCGCTTCTTCCCGATCCCTTCCGACGTTATTTTGGCTTCATATCCCAACAAACATGTTTCTGTTTATTTTTAAAAAGAGAACAATAAATATTTACCGAACGTAATTCTGCTCTTATTTATTAAAAAAGAGTAAACCAAAACAAGAAATAGAAGGGAAACAAGAACATTATCAAACATGCCCTTTATTCAAATTTATACTTTCTACTTTTCCAAAAATATAAATAAAAGCATCGTTTTTTCTTTGTTACGTATAAAGAGCATAGTAAATATTAAAAATTTAAAATTAAATAATTTTTTTAATACTTTATTTTAAAAAATAAATGTCATGTGAAACTTTTATTTTTCTAAAAGCCATCCAAAATTCATCCTAACTTTTCTCTCGAGTCCTTATTTTACATTTTTTTAATACAACATGTTAGTGATGGAAATTCGAACTCATAATCTTTTTGATCGAACCTATATGTCATAACGAGTTGAATTATACTAAAGTTGGCAATATATTGTACCCATTTTGTATTTATGTGTGGTTTGTTTGTCACATATTTTTTGTTATTTGAGTTAAATGGGCGACTATGGATTTGATTTAGGTTTTGCTATTTTTGTAAAAATTGTTAATATTAACGGCATTGAATGAAAATAAATTAACAAATGCAACCCATGCACTGAATTGTTTATTTATTTATTTAGTTTTTTAAAACTAACTTTACTAATATTTTTTCATTTTCGATACAAATCATAAGTTAAATAAATTATTACTTTGAATGCTATTATTTTAGTTCAAACCTTCCATAATAACAATAATAACCCACCTACAAATATGCAATATCTCATCCCATATTTGTTATATTAAAAAAAACAATAATAACCAATTCATAATAATATCTCAATACCCATTTGCATCTTAATTTCGCTCTATTATTATAGCATATCATGTCCCTTCTATAACAATGCATTTAGAAAAACATGTCCGGTTAATGCATCATGTTTCTTTGCTAGGGGTTGGAGGTCTACTTCTATTCTTATATTTGTTGTACTAAAAAATAAAAGATAAAATGAATTTATAAATATTTGAATGAAGAACGAGTTAGAGAAGCATCGACAATTTGTGAAGGATTGCTTGCAGCAAGAAAGTTGTGTGGATGTATTCTACTTGCACCAATTTGAAGGACCATGTAAATGAGCTGCTCTTTCTTTCGACTCCAACGCATCAAAATCTCATCTCCGACCACATATCCTTTGCCTTCAATTTCCCATTTGATATGGAATCCGTCCCCAGTTGCCGACTTCTTTATAGTTGTTTCTACGGATTCCTTTCTCTTCGCATCGAATAAAGTTATGTTCACTCCGTTCTCTTCGTCCTCCCTCATCTTTCTAAGTTTGTTTCTCGAAAACTTATTGAGTAAATTCTCTTTTACTTTGACCTCGTCTTGTTTCAACACCAATGTTCCATTCATCTCACTTACTCCCAATGTCTTTTCCATTGTCCAGTTGTTGTTAGCGGCCATTTTGGTTTCTTCAATTTTAATCCGTAGAGTTGCCATGTAACTAACCCAATATATATGGGTAGGCATATAGAATATTCAAATATTTAATATTAGGCATGTTGTGAATCCATGGGAGGACATGTGATTTTCATTAGCTTCTTTTTACACTTGAATAAGGCTATTTAATGTGTTTGTCAATAAAAGGAAATCATGCTATAATTAATTCATTAAACATATAAAACAAATGGAATTATATTAAGGTTTGTTTGCCAAATGAGCATAGATCAACGATAATTGTCATGTATATTCAATCAAGAGGTTGTGAGTTTGATCTCCTACCTCCACATGTTGTACTAAAAATATATATATATATATATATATATTAAAATCTCCTTGATAACTATTTTCTTTTTCTTATTTTTTGTTCTTGAAAATTAAGTTTATAAACACTACTTCACCGATGTATTACTTTGGTTTACATGTACTTCAAAAAAAAAACTTTAAAATTTAAGCTAAATTTTGAAAATTAACCAAAGTAGTTTTTTATTTTGAAATCTATAGTATATATAAAAAGGGCTGTAGGGAGAAACTTTTTCTCCCTATTTTACCCTTTTAATTTCAATATTCCCATAGATATTTTGAGGGTAATTTTGTACTTCAAATATAAATTTTTTTCTCTCACTCCCTCTTCCTCCCCCTCCCACGCCACTTTCCTTTTTTTTTCATTTCTTTTAAAATATTTAATCTCCATAATTATAAATCTTACATTTCTCAAATTAATTTTCTTTTTCTAATAAACTCTCTCTCTTAAAATTTAGAATATAAAGTGTTAGAATATGGAGGGTTTTGTCTCTTTATTTCTATGTTAAAAAGTTATAACTTATTTTGAATTATAATTAATAAAGAATTTCAAAAATTTCGTAACTTTTTATTTTCTACAACTATATAAAGAGTTTTTTCTTACTCTTTCTCCCAATTTTTTCTTCATCAAAACTTGAGTTTCTTTTCTCTTTCGGTATGTAAATTTTATTCTTTAGTCAATGTCTTGTGTTTTTTTATATTTAGTTAGATTGTTTGATTGAATATTCAAATTTTTTAGTTATTTTTTTTCCAAACGACTCAATCAACTGGAAAAAGGATAGTGAAAATGAGTGATAAGATTGAATCACATTGGACAGATCCACTTTGGGATGGTACTTGATAACCGCGAGAACTCTCTCAATGACCTCCTCCTTGGAAAGGTGATCATCGTGTGATGAAAATAGCCGGAGCAATCCATTGGAACATGGCTACAGTTGGCATTCCCCGCGAGCTATGACAAAGAATTGGACCGGAACTCGAACATGGCAAAGAACGGCTGCCCTCAACGCATCTCTATCTCTCACTATTTTTTTTTTGTCATTTTATTTTTCAATGACTCAAATAAAAAATTGAAACAAAGTTGTATTTACTTTTATGTATTCCTATGTTCAGGGAAAAAAAGATGAAAAATCCATGAATATGTGTTTTTTTTAGAAAAAAAATTTAAGTAATTGAAGAATAATACTTTTAGTCACACTAACCGCATCAATGTGTGATGAGAATTATTGAGACGTTGTTTTATGAGATAAACATTGAAAATACGAAAAAACTTGGTGAGGTAAATATTTAGAGATTAAAAAAACCAAATTATATTATAAATTTTATATTTTTAAACATTGAAATAAAAACTATGAAATTTCACGTGCACCGCACGTGTTTTTTACTAGTTTGACTAAAAGCTCAAATGTGTTTATAAGACAGGTTAAAACACATGCTGGAAAGAAATAAAATAGTTATTATACTGGGTCTAAATTTTCTTTGTAAGGTAAGTATTAAAATAAGGTTTGTGTTCTTTTTGTTCTTTCCTTTTTTTACATAGAGTCTTTTGCTTTTTCTATTTAAGTTAGACAATAGGTCCTCCATATTTCTAAAATTTTTCGATTTGTCTCTAAATTTATTTTTGGTTTAAGGAAAAATGCCTTAAATGATATATTGCACATTATTTACATTATTTATTTATCTTTCTCATCTTTAGCCGATGTGGAACAATGCTGGCATATTAAACAACATGAAATATATTGCAACAAATGTATGGGTTAGGTGTCGGCTTCGTGAGGAACCCATCCACTCTTTCTAGCTCCGATACTTGAGGAACTGCCCCCATCCACACTTTCTCTCTCCTCTACTTGAGCAACCACCCCCTGACTGTGGCCCTCGCTTTGGGCGTGGGCACCTCTCTCCGAAGGGTCGTGCCCCTTGGGGCAGCCCTTGCCTTGGCCACGCCCCTTCACGTGGCCCCCGCCTTGGGCGCTGCCACGATAGCTGCAGTCGGCTCTCTCCGAAGCTAGCGCAACGCTACCTCGCACCACCACGGCCCACCCCCTCACACCTCTTTCTGACTCGTGGGGTGCTTCATGCAAACTTACCCTCCAAGTTTACTTGGAGAGGTCACATCTCTCCCCCTCCCAACACTCCTATGAAGAACAACTTCATGATCACTAAACACAATTAAATTCTTAATCTTCCCTCATCAGTTTTTATAATGACTTAAGCATCAAATTGTATGCACTGGCACTTCGTCAACATGAGCTTACGCTTTCTTTGTGCATATCATCTTGGATCCAACTGCTCAAGTCCAAGAATTCGAATTCCTCTTTCCCTCATTCATAACCTATCGGGTCCAATTCAGACCACCTTGTTCAACCAACCTCGTTAAATTACATCTTAACAGTATCCACATTTGAAGTTTATGAAATTTAAAGCTTGAGTTGGGAGCTAGCAATGGGACCAAATGGACCTACAGATCAGAAACTCCAATGATACGAGGTTAATTGATTAAACTCATTAACCAAATTTGTTAACTGTAGATCATTTCACTAAAGATCCGCAGTTGCACTCTTCTCACTGCATAATATTTTGTGTCCACGGAAATTGACCATTTTTGGTAAGTCAATCCTTCACGAATGTTTGTAACGTCAGCTGGGTCAAATTACCGTTTTACCCATGAATCACATCTTGCACCTTAAATACCACTGCTCCTCCAATGAACAACCTGTTTATGGTCCGACCATTAAATAGAAATCTCTCTCAGGCTAGTGAGAGGGTAAGACCCCTATTCAAGTTTTGGAGTCAGCATTTTAGGGAACACTCATCTATTTATCCTAAAGTCGGGAATGAGTGAATTACATCTTACGTAGTTATGTTTCCAGCTCCCCACTCGGTCTCGTCCCCAAAATGGTAAGATTATTGAGTCGGCAACCCGGGCCACTCTCACCCATACAAATTAAATGACGATCTCTCATAGGCAGGAGTCCATAACTCGTACAGGATTAAGATCGAGTTACCTGGTCATTCTATGAAATATTAATCTAGTTAGTTTACGGTGTTATAATTAAAGATTAATTATTTTGCAGCCTGGTCTTGTACAAACTCATTATATAGGATACCCTCACTCGCATGTCTCCATACATGAACGACCTAGATAAAGTCGTTTGTAACTATTATAAAGCGGGTCATATCCATAGTGTTACTAGAATAAGGTAACCAACCTTATCCATGTACTATAGACCATTTAGGTTATTACTAAAACATTATCCACTTGTATATCGAATATATGCTGTATATTTATTATATATTGTATATCAAATATATATACTGTATATGTTCCAGTTACATTAAATAACCTTGGATCTTAAGATTATTGGAATACGAGTAATGCAAAGAAAAATAAACTCTTTATTGAATAAATAAATTATTAGTTCATTAATTACAAATATACGAGCTAAGATCAATAAACTCAACACATCCATCTCCTATCTTTTATTAATCCAAGTTTAAGGTTTCCCCTTTTACCCACGTCCATAAGATTGCATTCATTCTGAACATCCCAAAAATTATTTAACATCCCGTTCGGCTTATCAGGGCCTCCCAACTTCTCTGTGTTGTACAGTATTTCATTAAAATCCCTACAAATGAGCTAAGGGAGGCTGGCCTTATCATTCAGTCTTTGAACTAACTCCCACATATTTTTTCGTCTTGTTGAGTTTGGTTCCCCGTACAGACCAGATAGCCTCCATTGGATCCCCTCCTCCTTAATGAGCGCATCAATATGAATATGAAAGGAATTATAGGACAGAATAGTGAAATTTATTCCATCCTACCATAAAAGACACAAGCCTCCACTTTCCTTTTCCGTAACCTGTGGATGGCCGGAATATGTGTCTCATCCGATCATCATATCTCCAGCGAGGGCTTATGGACGACCTTCTCCTTCCTAGTCGGATTATCTTCCTCCAATATATCCTTATCTACTGTACTCCTTCTTCCAGCATTGAACAAGTGTCTTCCACCCCTTCCTCTGTAATTGTTTCCACTCCCCTCCGATTCACCTTTCAGCTTCTCCCTTTATTCTTAGTGTTGTCCTCCTCCTACTTGAAGCCAAGGGCAATAAGAAAGAGAAGATTCTTCCTCCATATATTGCTCTTCCATTTATCACATTCTTTCCTACTATGCCCTATTCTACCACAACAGTAGCAAAATTCTGGTAGCTTTTCATATTGGATTGGTATCCATATAGGGTCGTTTCTTCCTTCAATCTTTGCCCGCACCCACGACACAATGGTACTGTTATATCGATCTTAATTCAGACTCTTGCAAATTTACCTCAATAACCTCTGCTAGCATTGTGATCAACTTCAATCACTTCTCCAACTCTCTTTCCTTTCCTATCTCTAGTATAAATTGTTTATTTATACAGATCAGCAGCAAATTGCATAGATGGATCTAGAACGTAACATACTGGAACTTCAAATCTTGCGGTTGACACACCTCATTCGGGCTCTCAAGTATCAAGATTGATTTTTCAAAAAACCATGGGCCACTATTTAGAATTCACTTCTTTTCCACAATACTCACAAATTGTATTATAAACAGGTTCTCCCCAATACAATCAATTATCGTACTCTTATGAACTTTCCATTTCTCTTCATCACTAATCTGAAGGCTTCAATATTCACCATCTTACTTAGGCATAGCTTACCAACAATGCCTAGGGCTAATGTTTCCTTGCCCTTTGAGACCTTCAGATGGCTAAAATCTGCAACTTCGTCTTCCATCGAAGTTAGTTCCATATTTTCCACTGCGATGTTATCTCATCCAAACTCATCATTAAAACTGAGATTATTACCCAGCAAGGCACAATTTGCAACAATAGCTTGCACAACGGCAAGAAAACACCACAAGGACTTACACGATGGCCAGTAGACTACCCTCAGAAAATGAGAGAAAGAATATTCAATAGAGACTTTTTTTAAATAATAATGAGTTGCGACAATCGATTGACATTATTGTGAAGGGTATAATGTATGCCTAGTTTATTGTATTTGTATTTTATAGTATTGTACGACACCCACTGCTTTAAGATTTTGTACACCCTACTAGATTTTAGTTTGAGTGGGAGATTGTTAAGTTTTATGCCCTAAACTCGTGGTTTGTAAATGTAAAATAAATATTTATTCAATATAAAGTTGTTGTTGATGTTTCTTTTAGAATTGCATTAACCCAAATCCAATAAACTAACATCTGAGGTTATGTCATGTAATTGGAACAGTATACAACTGATATACGGTATTTATTTAATATACAATGTATATATTTGATATACAATATATAATTAATATATAATATATATTTGATGTACAAGTAGATAATGTTCCAGTACTAACCTAAAAGGGTCTATAGTATATGGGTAAGGTTAGGTGCCTTATCCTGGTAACACTATGGATACGACCCACCTTGTAATAGTTACAAATGACTTAATCCAAATTGTTCATGTGGAGACATGCAAGTGAGGGTAACCTATGCAATGAGTTTGTATAAGATCGGACCGCGAAATAATTAATCTTTAGCTGTAACACTGTTAACTAATAAATTATTATTTCATAGGAATACTAGGTAACTCAATCTCAATCCTAAGTGAGTTATGGACACCTGCCTATAAGAGATTGTCCTTTGATTTGTATGGGTGAGAGTATCCCGGGTCGCCGACTCAATATTCCTACCATTTTGGGGACGAGATCAAGTAAGGAATTGGAAACATAACTACACAAGATGGAATTCACTCCTTCCCGACATTTGGGTAAGTAGATGAATGTTCTCTTAAGTGCTTACTCCAAGACTTGAACATGGGGCCCCATCCTATCACTGGTCTGAGAGGGACTTCTGTTTAATGTTCAAACCATAAACAAGTTGTTCATTAGAGGATCAGTGGTACTTAAGGTGAAAGATGTAACTCATGGGTAAAACGGTAATTTGACTCATATGTAATTATGAACACTCGTTAAGGATTAACTTACTGTGAATGATCAATATTCATAGACGCAAAATATTATATAGTATGAAGGGTGCAGTTGTGGGTCTTTAGTGGAGTGACCCACAGTTAACAAATGTTGGTTACTTTGGTTAATGACCTTAATCATTTAATCTCATATCGTTGGAGCTTCTAATCTATATGTCTGTTAGATCCCCCACTATCTCACAACGTGTAAACAAGGATCAAGGTTTTTGACAGAATTTGAATTGTTCAATTTAAATGAGGGATTGTAGGTTAATTGTATAAGATACAATTAACATAATTTATATAGATACGTTATGATATAAAGTTAATTTCAAATGATATTCGAAATTAAACTTTATAATATGAGAGTTATATTTGAATAAGATTCAAATAATTATTAATATGAATTTGATGCATATTAAAACTATAGGTTAAAATTAATATGAATGAGATTCACGTTAAAACTATCGATTAGAAAGAGATATGCATTTGAATATGATTCAAATAAAGTTTAATTAAATTATATGATATTTAATTAAATTTTTAATTAATTAGTTTAATTATTAATTAATTAGATATTTAATTAAATTAAACCAAATAAATTTAGTTTAATTGTAATTAAATAACTCACTTCCTTGTTGGGAGGTTGGTGGGTTGGGAGGTTACTTCCACCCACTCTTCTTCATATCTATAAAATGTACAGAGTTGCATTTCGTAGAGATTGATGGTTTTAGTAATTTTTGCACAAAATCATACTCTCTCAAACTTAGCTCTCTCTCAAACTTAGCTCTCTCAAATCCAACTTTTATTCGGCGGTGTCCCTTTGTGCTAGAATCTCATTTTGTTGGGCCAAGGCTGCCCTAATTTCAGTCAGTTGTTCTTCCACTGTCTGTATGACGGAAGAGACGTCGAGATGAATCAGTCGTAGTCATTGCGGGTAATACTCCGAGCTCACGTTGTGAAGGGAATGAGCTAGCTGAAGCTTCAGACGATTCTAACGGAGAAATCGGTTAGGAGACTGAGTCTAAATTATTTATTAATATTTTTAAATTTTGAAAAATTTAAAATATTAACGGAATTAATATTAATATAGAATTACTCAAATATAAATTTGGAATCCCCACTCTCAAAAGAAGGTTCCCACAAATCAGTCCTTGCCAAGAGAATAATGGGGAAGGTTTTTTTTTTGTGGTGTTGATGCGCTGGTTGAAGAACGGTCTTCAAAGGTAGGTTCATCTGCTTCTCCTTCATTGCATTGCTTATTTCTTTTCTTTGTTGAATTTCTAAAACAAAATCAACGCACAAGCGTTCACGCGTTTCTGCTGTGGGATTTGGTCCCTTCAATTCTATTACTATTTTAAAATATATATATAATTTTCAGATTAAATGTAGAATTGTGGTGAAATTGGGAAAGCATAAAGAGAGAGAAAATGATGAAAGAATTTTTCTTTATAATTTCCTTCCTTCTTCACACACCTATTTCATCAACCGTCACTAAGTCTTTTCTAAACAATTTGTACAACATAATGTATTGGCATTTAGACACCAAGGATAGGTGACAACAGTAGCGGATCTAGAAATTTTATTTGAGAGGGGCTTTATACTACCTTAACAAGTAATTCCAATACTGCATAAATGAAATGAACTAGAATTTAATACATCACAATTGTACTCTACGAATTTTCATATTATGAAATCGTTGCATAAGAAATTTCATTATCTATGTTATCAAAAAAATTCTTTCTAGCCCAAGTTTTTACTCATTATTATATTTAAAATAACTTCAAATTAATATCATATATAATATAAAGTTAAAAGAACATGTTATTGAAAAAAAATTAAGAAAATATATCTTTAGACATAAACTGTAAAATTCAAATTAAAATATTATGTAAAATAAAAACAACTAAATCTCGAAACTCATGATTTAAAGAGAGAAAAAATATCAATAGACGATATAATAATTTGTAGAAAAAATATAGACAACTTACAAATTGAAGAAAAAAAGTAAGCCATGAAATCGCCTTCTACAATTAGACGAGGAAGACAACTGATGTAACAATAGAAAAGAATGTTTTCTAGGTTTAAAAGCATAGGCGGTGGCTACATAATTTAAAATAGGGTTTAAATATCCATCCATTTATATATTTTTCCTTTTTTTTTCCTTTTTTTTAATAGACATATTTGTTTTTCCATTTTTTCTTTTCTTTGAATTTTTTTTTAAATTGGTTTAATTACTTTTCTTGTTTTAACCACAATTTTCCTTATTTTAACCCGAACAATAATTGGACATCAAAGTAGAATTACATCAAAATAGAATTACTTTCCTTTTTTTTAATAGACATATTTGTTTTTCCATTTTTTCTTTTCTTTGAATTTTTTTTTAAATTGATTTAATTACTTTTCTTGTTTTAACCACAATTTTCCTTATTTTAACCCGAACAATAATTGGACATCAAAGTAGAATTACATCAAAATAGAATTACGGAAAAATTGGGTACCATTTACCGAAAAATCTAATAATCAATAAGAAAAAGTATATGGGCACACGATTAAAGGTATAATCGAACTCACCTTGGGATGGGGCCAAAGGAAAACTTGTTGCCTAAAATTAGAATTTTACATGCTAATGATTTATTTTACAATGTTTTGGGGGCTCAAACCCCCTCCGGACTCTCACAAGTTGAGCTTTGGGCAATAAACATGTTGACGACGGTGGTTGGACAAATGAGCATACAACAATAATTTTCGACACTGACTCAATGTCTTGCCTAACGGTCTCCGACGATCAAGTCAATAATTGGAGAAGAATATAGTAGAGAGCACCTTAGAAATTTAATAACAGATTTTTCACTTACCCAATAGTCATGGTGGTTTTTCATTTTTATAAGCACCCTCGAACGACCAGAGAGGACATTCTATTCATGTCAAGGAAGGACTCGTCGTCGTATGAGAGTTTGACGGGCTATTGCAGAACATCGTTGACGCATGGCGGTAGTAGTGTGACATGTCAGTTTTATAGGTGGAAAAATTGTACTCATAAACTTTTAATTAATTCGCATCAAATCTCTCCATTTTAAAAATTAAATCCTAAACAAAAGGAATATTTTAACAGTCTTTCCCCATTTTCCTCCTCTCATAGTATCCTTTTTCTCTCTATGGTTCTCCCTCCTCTGCCTCTGTACATCTATTTTCGGATGGGTTGCTGGTTCATGAAAGATGAAAGGTCATTTTTTATGGCTTACCCTCTAATTCTGAATTTCAACTTTCATAGCACCATTACTTCTTCTCCGTTCTGTTTCTTAACATCGTCACTTTCTGATTCGAATGTTTAGATGCCGAGAAAATTGAGAAGAAAAATTTAAGATTAAACACAACTTTTTGGGATCAAATTAATTGGATTCTCGATAATTTATACACGCTTTGGAACAACAGTGAAAATTTGAAATGAAAAGAATTGCTTCTGAAACTTTTTCGCCTTTCTACAGAGGTTGAGGAGGGAGAACCATGGGGGAGGAAAGGGGGAGACGGTTAAAATATATATTTTTTTAGAATTTAATTTTTTAAATGAAAAGTTCAACGTGTGAAAATTTTAAATTAGGAAAGTTTAGGGATTTTACAAATTTTTCCACAGGTTGAAGGTTTAGTTTTTATATTTATACAAGTTTTAAGAGTGAAATTGCAACATCGTACATAGTTTACGAGTGGTTCGTTTAGTCCATAAATTTTTAAAAGACTCTTAAATTTAAGGGATGTCTAATAGATCCGTAATCATTTTAATTTATATCTAATATTTCCTTAAACTTTTATTTTTGTATGTTATAAATTATTGACATAATTGACATTTTTTTAAATTCACAAACTTGATAGTTTAGGGTTCTATTAATTAGATATAAAATTCATTTTGATGTCTAATAACTGATTTTATAAATGTTGAATAGGATAGTAACCTATTGTACATAAATTTGAAAATTCAATTACTTATCAGACATTTTTAAAGTTTAAGAATCTATTACATACAAAATTAAAATTTCAAATACTTATTAAACACGTTTTTAAAGTTAAAAGACCTAAGGTAAGGAGTAACTTGAAATTTTATCAATAATATATTATTAATTTCTCTATAATAAATAAATATTATTTTAAAAGACTATATTATTCATTTCTGTGGAATAGCTAAATGATATTTGAAAATCTTTAAAAAGCATAATCATGTACAAAAGAACTATGGTTTTCTCAAGTCCCTCTTATTCTCCCCGGTAAGAAATAGTTTTAATTTTAAAATATAAAGAAAACATTAAGAAATAATAAATTAGTAAAAATTATAATTTAATTAATTTTTGAAAAATATAAGGCATTAGTTTTTATATTTTGTTTTTATTTACGTTATCTTTTTAGAAACTAATTTTACCTCATATGAAGAAAGTTTTTGTACAAAATTTAAATCTAACACATACTATGTTACACGAATATTTTTTTTTAGTACATCCAATGTTAAACTATACGTTATATTTATTTTGTAATTCCTTTTATATCATGCTATGTCTAATTTTTTTCCTATCTTTGTTTGATACATTTTAAACATATATAAGAACTTTGCACTTTTGTCAAAAGAAATAAATAAAAAATAAAAAATTACCACATCCATTATAAAATAAATTATATTATAATTACAATTTAAAGTCAATTATAAAATATATAATTCAAATAATATAATATAATAATATTAAGAAGTTTTCTATAAAAAAAACGATGAAGATGGGCAAAAAAAAATTACTTTTCATTTAAACATTTACTTCTTACCTCCTATACCTACCTTATTTGATCTATCCACTGTGATTTGATAGAAAAAAAAAAAAGGATAAAATTATAGTATACAAATCACAATTCCAAATTTACAAAATTATTTCTCTTAATTTCTTAGAAAAAAAATAACAAATAAAGAATAAAAAACAAATAATTGGAATAAATTGCTACTTTTGAAAATTTTAAAGCTAGCCTTAACCCTTCATTCATATCCACGTCTTTCCAATTTCTGGCATTTTTCTTTTTTTCACTAAATCAAAATGTTATAGCAATTGGCCTATTAGCTCAGTTGGTTAGAGCGTCGTGTGGGCCATTTTATTTTTTTTTTTACTTTTATTTTTATTTTCTTAACTTTTAGCATTAGTATTATTGTGTTATTTATATTTATATTATTTCTTTAGAATTAATTTTACATTATATAAAGAAACTTTTCATACAAAATTTAATTCAACACGTACTATGTATTATACAAATGTTAAATTACACATTATATTTATTTCGTGATTCCTTTTATATATGTCTAATCTTACTTAAAAATATATATATAATGCTACTTATACCTACATTATTTGATTATCTATCGACTATGATTCGGTATGATAAAAAATAAAATTATAGTATACAAATCATAATTCCAAATTTACAAAATTATTATACTCTTCATTTTTTAGAGAAAAAAATAAATGAACAAATAAAGAATAAAAAGCAAACAATAGGAATGAATTGCTACCTTTTTTTATTTCTAAAGCTAGCCACAAATTAACCCATCATTCATATTCGTGTCTTTCCAATTTTTCACATTCTCGTTTTTATCACCATATCAAGCCATTATAGCAATTGGCCTATTAGCTCAGTTGGTTAGAGCGTCGTGCTAATAACGCGAAGGTCGCAGGTTCAAGACCTGCATGGGCCATTTCTTTTCTTTTTTTAACTTTTATTTTTACAGAAATTTGGCCTTGTGGGATCTCGCCAAATTTGGACCAATCTTTTATAATTAAAGGGATCGACAAGACCTGCAAAACAGAATAGCGATAAGACCGGTAAGACTTTTGCCACACGGGCTCCGATGCTTAAGTTAGTATCGCAGTAATCGGGTATAGAGAGTAAGGTATTTAGCCATATCTTTAGGGTTTAGGGTTTAGCTTACTTTCCTATTTATAGAGGTCGAATCTTAATCCCTTCAGGATTTACATCGTCGAATCCTATTCCCTTTAGGATTTACATAAGTCGAAACCTAATGTACTTAGGAGATCTAAACGGATTGGGTCTCATGCTACATTCAGGGCCGAGACCAAGTCAACTCGGATTAGGCTATACGGGGGTAGGGGAGAATTGATGAGGTTCTCGGGCATTGATCTGAGAACTCCTCGAAGTCGAGAGAGGTCTGGTCGGCTATGGCCAGCCTGGGTTGCTGGGCCCCGACCCATTTACCTTGCGTCGCAGGTCTGCTCATTCTTCGGCTCCATTCCTCCTTTCCGGTTGTTTAGTTAGATCTCTATTTTCTTCCAATAACAATAGCCCTCACTCTCAAAATAGGAGGCAGAAAGCATGTTAGGACTTATATATTGAGAGTATTTGTCACTGTCAGTTGTCGTTTTATGGACTGGCTGTCATAGCCCTCATTCTCTTTTGTCGTAGTTGGCTAACATCAAGTCTCTTAGGCACTGCTATACGGTTAGCTTTTATCGTTAGATTTTGGCCTTGAGATTTAACTTTTCAGCTGGCCCAGTGGTAGTTCTTTGGTTTTCTAACCTATTTGGCTTCTGCCCGTAGTTCTATACTTAGGATCCGCTCAAGAGTTTCTAACCTATTTGGCTTTTGTCAATGGTTTTATACCCTGAGTCTAATCGACCTTGGGTTTCTAACGTTTTAGCTTTTGCTAGTTTTTTACCCTAAGTTAATCAACACCTTTGGGTTTTTAACCTATTTTTGCTTTTACCAAATGGTTTTATACCCGTGGATTTCATTGATTGGTTAGGCTTGCCTACTTTTTGTTTTAACCTTGCTGGGCATGTACGTGTGCCTTTCAACACCTTTCAGATTCTTTCCCTAGTTTCACTGACTGGCTTTTCGCTTATCAACCTGTTTCTAGGTCTGTCCCAGTTCGAGCTCCTTGATAGGCTGTTCAATTTTTTGTTTTTTGTTTTTAAAAAATTTTTGTTTTTTGTTTATAAAAAACAATAAACCAAAACATGTTTGGTAACCATTTTTAGTTTTTTATTTTTAAAAAGTTAGAAAATTGAAAATACATATTAGAGAGAGAAAATTTTATGTAGAGTAGAGATGACAATGGTGTGGGTGTGGGTGTGAGTGAGGATGTTCTCCCCCATTCTCAGGCTCGTGAAAATTTTTAGTCTCCGTCTCCACCTCGTTCTTGGGTCCCAGAGATGTTCTCGAGAAAAATTATCGGTTTTATAATTGTTTGTAATTATTTTTAGAATGTAAGTATAAAAAAGTGTAATAAATATATATTAATTATTTAAAAAATGGAATTGGGGATGGGGACGACGTCGGGACATGCATTTTCTATTTTTGGGACCCCAACCCTGCCGAAATTTTTGTCTTCCCCTAATGTAGAGACATGAAAATAGAGATGTAAGTAAACTTTTGGAAAATAAATTTTAAAGAGATAAATAAAAATATTTAGAAAAAAAATAGTGAAAGAAAAGTTAAAGACAAAAAGAGAAAAACTTTGGAGAAAAAAATAAAGTCGAGAGGAAAAGATATGTTAAAGAAAAAACAGAAATTATAAAGAAATAAAAAATTGCAGTGGAAACAAATTTAGAGATAAAAACAAGATTCAAAATATAATTTTTATAGAAAATAAATAAATACAAAGATAGATAAAAGTTACGGTGAAAGAAAATTGAACGAGAAAATAAAATATAATTTTTAGACGAAAAAATAGATTACGAAGAGAAGAAAAGTTATAAAATATGAAATTTTAGAGAGAAAAAAGTTAGGAAAAATATTAAATTTGTAGAAAGATAAATGAAACTGGTCTGTTAGGAAAAAAAAAAACAAAATACAAACAATAGAGAGACAAATAACAATAAATATTCAAAGTATGAAAATTTTAGAGAGAGAAAAATAAAGTTTGTAGAGAGAAATTTAGAAATAAAAAAAATTTAGAGTGAAAATAAATTTTTTAAAGATAAGTATGAAAAAGAAAATTGAGTAAATACGAGATTTTGAAACACAAAAACCTATTTTTGAAAACTATTTTTTTTTTTTTGAAATTTACATAGAATTTCAAAATGGTTTTTGAAAAATAAAAAACAGAAAATTGAATTGGTTATCAAACAACCCTGTTTTTGAAAAATTAAAAACCAAAAACCAAATGGTCATCAAAAGAGCCCTTATTTATTTTGTGATTCATTTTATATATAATGCAAGGACTAATTTTTTTCATATTTTTGTTTCATGCCTTTTAAATATATATCAAGAAAAAAAATATTGCACTACATCCAACATAATATAAATTAGATTATAATTATAATTTAAATGCAATTCTTGACAAAATAAATTATAAAGTATATGATTCAAATAATAGAATATAATACTATTGAGAAAGTTTTCTATAAAATAATATATATATATATATATACAACGCACTATTAAGAAGGAAAAAAATGTATTTTTTCTTTTAAACATTTACCTCCTACGTCAAATATCTTATACCTACCTTCTTTGATTATCTATCAACTATATTGGATAGAAAAAAGATAAAAGTATAGTATACAAATCACAATTTAAAATTTACAAAATTATTATACTCTTCGCTTTTTAAGAAGAAAAATAAATAAAAATAATAGTAGGAATGAATTGCTACTTTTTTAACTTTTAAAGCTAGCCACAAATTAACCCGTCGTTCATATCCCTATCTCTCCAATCCCTCTCATCCTCTCCTCCACCAAATCGCTCTCGTCCACCATCATACAATGGCGTCGGCAAGGCAAGCCTATCAATTGATATTCTAATCCCACACAATTTTCACTAATTTCTAGAATTTATCACATGAAGGAGGATTTGTCATTGTCGAAGTTCATCGATGATTTTGCGAAACCTGGTATGGTTGTGAAGTGAGTGGAAGGATTGTAGCACAATGGACCTTCATCGAAATTGAGAAAACGCTTTAAAAGATCGTAGTAGAACATAGATTGGTAATTGTGATGACTCTTATTGAATTGACGAATGATGAGCTTTTCATGGGATGAACTCTAGAATCACTGATTCATTGTAGACTTGGAAACGTCAACAATTATATAGAATGGAGAAAGAGAGGTAGAGAAAGTCTTTAAAGTTCCATTTAGATGGTGGGAGAGAGGGACAGGGGGAGAAAACACTTTAAATTCCATAAGTAAATATTCATCATCAACTTGAAGGTGAGGAGAACAGGGAAGGAAGAAGATGGGAGAGAAAGAGGAAGAAGAAAGAAATTACCACTTAGGATAATATAGTATAGAAAAGTTTTTTTTTCTTTTTTTTTTACACCTCATTTGAAAATATAAGTTAGAATAATACAATCACCTATTAATTTGTCACCTCACTTTTCTATTAAGTGGTGATATATTATAGAGAGAGATAGAGGGGAATGAGTTTTAACAAGCATTAGATGGTATATTCAATATTAATGAGAATGCACTAATATGAGATAAAAATGTGAAAGTCTTTTTGTGAATATAGATTCGAACTCTCAATCTAATGGTTGGATACATGTGTCATAACCCACTGAGCTATGCTCTGATTGGCAAAAATTTCTTTGTAGTTAGTCTTATATCATGTTTGGATGTAAAAATTACATCGCGACGTGGAGGACAAAGAGAGGTCCACGACGTGGAGGACAAAGAGAGGTCCACTTGGACACGTCTTGAAAACCAAACCACCTCGGACAGTTTCGAGGTGGCATACTTAGTCATAAACTCATTATGGGAACCATCCTGCGGTGCGACCAGCATCCAAGTCCAACCCACAGTTTGAGACATGTTTGACCTACTGTTCGACATCGATAACCGATTGTCGAAAGGCATGTCAGTTCCATAACCTATAAATAGAGAGTACCACGTATCGAATTAAATCTCGAACTTAATATTGAGTCCGAGCTGATACTGACTTGAGTATCGGAGTGTTTACCTATCTAGTACAGGTCATTCCTTGACGAGGCTTGTTAGCTATTCCACGTGTCCGACCTTGACCTGGTCCAACCTTATCTGATTTTACGCATCAACATTTGGCATCGTCTGTGGGGAAGGACATCTGAAGTCATCCCTACTACCAAAAGGTAAAATCGCACCACTTGCAGTGTCTACTGGCTCGACCATCCGAGCCGCCGCATTGACAATGAAGATCCAAAACTCCAGCGCGAGGTGAACTCCAAAGTTATTGAGTAGTGTGTGCAAGGCGATCCCATGGGCGACTAGCTCCGTAGGTCAGCCTACACTGTTCACCCACCTCTTCCTTACATTCCACTTCGCTAGGGCAAAACTGCTCACCAAACACGAGGTGGAGCTACAAAGAAGATAGCACAAAGGTCTCACCGTCACGTAGATCCTAATGTCCTTGCTGCCATGCAGCTCGAACTGAAAGACATGCATACCCAAGTACGAACCATAGAGGAGTTGTACAATAATCTATTGCATGCAACTAGAATAGGTTCTCCTTATCATAATCTAGACGAAGATGAAGAACACCGCTTTCAGGATGAGACTTGCGACCCCAATCAGCACCCTGATGATGAAGACAACCCTATAAATGACGATTGTGATTATAGTCATCGTGAAGACGACCTGGGAAACTATCTCGTGGACAAAAAAGGGAAGGGCCCCACCCTAAAGGGTGCGGATGCCTCCCTGAGCTATTCGCAAAAGAATCAGAACGACAAAGCCCAGTCGCAATATACTCCTGTCGAGTTGCAAGGAGTAATCACGAGGGAAGAGTTCGACCTGATGAAGAGAAGGTTCAATGCTCAGGCCGAAGTCCTGAAACAAAAGTGTGAGAAGAAAGAAAGTGTCTCCGATGATGGCGAGCCTAGCGAATCACCATTCACCTAGGACGTCCTAGATACTCCAATTTAGAGCAAGTTCAAAATGCTCGCCATGAAATCTTATAATGGGTATAAGGACCCGAAGAACTATGTCGAGGTCTTTGAAAACCTCATGGACTTTCAAGCGGCCAATGATGTCATAAAGTGTCGTGCATTCAAGATCGCCTTAACTGAAAATGCCAATTTGTGGAACCAGAAGCTATCGGCCAGGTCGATCTCGACCTATAGTCAGCTTGAAAGGAGTTTATCAGTCAGTTCTCATCTCGGCACTATGACAAAAAAAACGGTGACTCACCTCGCTACCATCAGACCAAATGAGGGTGATACGCTCAAAGAGTACGTGACCAGGTTCGACGAGGAACAATTGAAGGTCTCCCATTGCTTGGATGATTCTGCTATGTGCTACTTCCTCACCGACCTGACAGATCAAACTTTAACTATTAGATTAGGTGAGGAGGCACCTGCCACATTTGTTGAAGTCCTGCAAAAGGCCAAAAAGGTCATTGATGGTCAAGAGCTACTCAAAACCAAGATAAGTAGGACAAATAAGAAATCCGATCAGAAGAAGTCAAGCCGCCTTGAGAAAGGCAACTCATACTCGAAGTAGAAGGATAGGGGCTCTACACCCCAATCCTCCTAGGGCCACCCCGACTATAGACGTTCTGACTCCGAAACAAGTAGGAGTTTGTCCTATGAAAGGTACACCCAAACCATGATCCCGATTTTTGAGATTCTTTCAAATATTGAAGAAACCAGGATGGAGAGCTGCTAAAACGTCCCGACAAGCTCAAAGAAAATCTAGATAAATGTGACAAGGGAAAGTATTGTCACTTCTATAGGTATCATGGCCATGACACCTGAACCTGTTTTGAGCTTAAACGCCAAATTGAAGACCTCATACAGGATGGTTAATGTAAAAAATTTGTCGGCAAACCCAAATCGAACTCTTTTGAGAAGAATGATGAAAGAAGGCGTTCCAGGATACCACCTCGAAGAGATGACCGGCCTGCTATCATCAATACAATTTTCGGGGGCCCAAGTGGGGGCCATTTCAAAAAAGAAAAAAAAACTGGCGAGAAAGGCCAGACATGAAATCTATGCCTCACATGTGAAGAGTCCAACCTGCCCGATCTCATTCTCAAACGCTGATCTGGAAAGCATCCACTCTCCTCATAATGATGCTTTTGTCATCTTGCAAATGATCGATCACGTTCAGGTCAGAAGAGTACTCGTCGACGGAGGGCATCTGCTAATATTTTGTCTTTGACAACCTATGTTCACTTAGAGTGGACCAGGGCACAACTGAACAAGAGTTTGACTCCTCTAGTCGGATTTGTAGGGGAAACTATCACGCTAGAAAGATGTATTGGTCTTCCCATTACAATTGTGCAAGGTGACACCCAAGTCATAAAGATTGTCGAGTTCATAGTGGTGGATGGTAAGTCTGCCTCTAATGTTATATTTGGCCAACCTGTCATCTATGCACTTTAGGCTATACCTTCGACCATGCACCAAACCTTGAAGTACCCTACTTCGAATGGGGTCAAAGTGGTCCGAAACAAGAATGCTATGCAGCAGCTCTGAAAGGCTCGGTTGTATGTGTTAAAACAGAAAAGGCTGACCTGCACGAAACACTTCACCCGGAACATGGCCTGCCAGTAGAAAAGCTCAAGTTTCTTCCCTTACTGACTCTTGGAAGACTAGTTAGCATAAACACCAAATTGGGGACCACCGAGAGGGAAGAGGTCATCAAATTCCTCTGAGCTAATGCATATGTCTTTGCATGGTCTTACTAAGATATGCTTGACATCGGCCCCAATGCGATGGTGCACCGCCCAACATCGATCTATCATTTCGACTTGTTAAGCAAAAGAAAAGACCTATAAATAAATAGAGGAGTGATATAATTGTTGAGGAAGTTACTTAAAGCTCAATATATTAAAGAAGTTATATATCCTGAGTGGCTCTCTAACGTAGTCTTAATAAAACAAATCCAATGGGTAGTGGAGAATGTGTGTAGATTTTACTAATTTAAATAAGGCATGCCCTGAAGACTGTTTCCCACTCCCCTGATTTTACCAGCTCATAGATTCCACGGTCGGGCACGAACTGCTCACATTCATGGATGCATACTCCGAATACAACCAAATAAAGATGCATGTGTCAGATTAAGTTCACACTTCCTTCATAACCGACCAAGGGTTGTACTGCTACAACGTCATGTCGTTTGGGCTTAAAAATGCAGATGCGATCTATCAAAGGATGGTAAACAAAATGTTTGTCAATAAGATCAGACTCAATATGGAGGTATATGTGGATGACATGTTTGTCAAAAATAGAC
The DNA here is from genome assembly GCF_013281855.1 of Momordica charantia. NCBI lineage: Eukaryota > Viridiplantae > Streptophyta > Magnoliopsida > Cucurbitales > Cucurbitaceae > Momordica > Momordica charantia. Next base: position 10,203,350 of record NW_028275157.1, on the reverse strand, counting down.
ACTCGAGGTCGCACCTGGCTGATTTGACCAAGACATTCAGAGTGTTGAGTAAGTACCAGATGAAGTTCAACCCTGCTAAGTGTGCTTTTGGGGTATCTCCGAGCAAATTCCTTGGTTTCATGGTAAATTACCGAGGAATAGAAGTCAACTCAGAGAAGATCCTAAAGAGGATGTGACTCTCGGAGTGGAAGTAGTAGAATGTGTTCTTGAATTTCTTTTGAAATTTAAAACGCAGAAAAATATAAAACAGGGAAGAATGTTGGATTTTACCTATGAAGACTCTTTTTCATATAATCTCAATGATACAACACCACTTGATCTTACTCGCTAAGTCTCTCGATCGAGATTCTGGATTGTGGGATCTAATTGCAAGGGATTGAGAGAGTACGAGAGTTAGACATTTATTTTAGCCTTCCTTTAAGGTTAAACTTATATATTTATAGAGAGGAAAAATTCTAAGACCATCAGGTTACCTTATCCTTTTTGATATAAGATATCTTCTCCTGAATCTAGGGAAATCTATATCTTCTTACTTTTATTTAATTAATAAAAACAAATTAATTTAATAAAATAACAATTAATTAATTATTAATTATTAATCTAATTAATAATTAATTAATTAATTAATCAACAATTAATTATTTAACTTTTAATTAAATATCACATATTTAATTTAAAACTATATATTTGAATCATATTCAAATTCATCTCTCTCGTATAATTTATAGTTTTAATATGAATTCAATTCATATTAATTATTTGAATCATATTCAAATATTTCTCTCTAACATATAGTTTAATTATTGAATCTTTATTAAAAAGTAAACTACATATATAATGTATCATCATATACATTATATACATTCTCTGATATTAATTTGAAATTTTCAAATTCTCTCAAAATCTCGACCCTCGTTTTACCCATTGTGAACTAGCAAGAGGACCTAATGAACTTACAAATAAGAAGTTCCAACGATACGAGGTTAATTGATTAAACTCATTAACCAAATTAACCAACATTTGTTAACTAAATATCATTCCACTAAAGATATGCAAATGTACTCTTCTCACTGCAGAATATTTCGTGTCCACGGAAATTGACTATTGATGATAAATTAATCTTTCACAAGTGCTCGTAACCTCAGCTAGGTCAAATTACCATTTTACCTCTGGATTACTTCTTGTACCTTAACTACCATTGATCATCTAATGAACAATCCAGTTACGGTCCGACCAATAACTGAAAGTTCCTCTCGGGCCAATGAGAGGGTGAGGCCCCTTGTTCAAGTCCCGGAGTTAATCCTTACGAGAACACTCATCTACTTTCCTAAAGTGGAGAATGAGATAATTCAATCTTGATTAGTTATGTTCCCAGCTCCCTACTCAGTCTCGTCCCCAAAATGGTAGGATTATTGAGTCAACAACCGGGCCACTCTCACCTATAGAAATCAAAGGACGATCCCTTATAGACAGGAGTCCATAACTCGCTCAAGATTAAGATCGAGTTATCTGGTCATCCTAGCTATGAGATAACAATCTAATGACTAACGGTGTTAGAGCCAATGATTAATTATTTCACAGTCCGATCTTATGCAAACTCATTGTATAGGATACTCTCACTCGCATGTCTCTACATGAACGACCCGGATAAAGTCGTTTGGAACTATTACAAAGCGGGTTGTATCCATAGTGTTACCAGAATAAGGTACCCAACCTTATCCATGTACTATAGACTATTTATGTTATTACTGGAACATTATCCACTTGTATATCAAATATATACTATATATATACTGTATATCAAAAATATACAATTATTTCAAAAAAATATATCAAAAATATACAATGTATATTAAATATACAATGTATATTAAATATATATTGTATATCAAATATATACTGTATATCAAATATATACATTGTATATTAAATATTTAATCTATATCAAATATATATTGTTTTAGTTACATTAATTAACCTTGGATCTTAGTTTATTGAAATACGAGTAATGCAAAGAAATAATAAGATAACTCTTTATTGAATAAATAATTTGTTCATAAATTACAAATACACGAGCTAAGAGCACCAAACCCAACCAATTAAGGCTGTGCTTGAAATGCAAGCTTTGAAGATCTTGAAACAGTTACAATGCCTTAATGGGAGGATTGCTACCCTTAACAGATTTGTGTCCAGATGAACTACAAGTGCTTGCCTTTCTTCAAGATCTCGTTGTCCTGTCAGGAGGCTTTCGAGCAGCTTAAGGCCTATTTTAGCTCGGCCTCATTATTTGCCAAGCTCATGCCTAGTGACAAGTTACAATTATACTTGGTCGTGTCCGAGAGTTTGGTCAATTTTGTGCTCGTCAAGTAAGTTGGTGGGTACTAGAGTCCAATTTATTATACAACTAAAGTTATGACCGAGGCCAAGACAAGGTATCCCTAATTGGAGAAACTGCCATCGTCCTAGTAATAGCAGCTTGACGTCTTAGGTCAATACAAAGACATATGGATAGAAATCGATCTTGACGAGACCGTGACGGATAGATACGTCCCTATGAGCAACTACGTCGTACTTCTTGAAGGGGATGTGAATCTCGGAGCGGAAATAGTAGAACGCGTTCTTGAATTTATTTTGAAATTTAAAACACAGAAAAATATAAAACAGGGAAGAATGTTGGATTTTACCTTTGAAAACTCTTTTTCGTGTAATCCCAATGAGACAATACCATTTGATCTTCCTCACTATGTCTCTCGGTCGAGAATCCGGATTATGGGATCCAATTCCAAAGGATTGAGAGAGTAAGAGAGTTGAGAGATTTTTTAGCCTTCCTTTAGGGTTCAACTTACTGTTATATTTATAGACAGGGAAAATCCTAAGATCATTAGGATATCTTATCATTTTGGATATAGAATATCTTCTCCTAAATCTAGGGAAAATCTCAAGACCATAAGGATATCTTCTTCTTTTAATTTAATTAATAAAAAACAAATTAGTTAAATCAATTAACAATTAATAAATTTAATGATTAATTATTAATCTAATTAATTTAATTAATAATTGTTAATCTAATTAACAATTAATAATTAATTAATTAATTTAAATCCAAATATTAATTAAATAATTAACAATTAATTATTTAACTTTTAATTAAATTCACATATTTAATTGAAACTATATATTGAATCATATTCAAATGTATCTCTCTTGTATAACCTATCGTTTTAATATGAATCCAATTCATATTAATTATTTGAATCATATTCAAATATTTCTCTCATAACATATAGTTTAGTTATTGAATCTTTATTAAAAAAATAAACTATATAGATAATGTATCATAATATACATTATATACATTCTCTAATATATAATTTGAACATTTCAAATTCTCCTAAAATCTTGATCCTTGTTTTACCTGGTGTGAGCTAGCAAGGGGACTTAATGGGCCTATAGATCAGAAGCTCCAACGATACGAGGTTAATTGATTAAACTCGTTAACCAAATTAACCAACATTCGTTAACTGCAGATCATTCAACTAAAGATCTGCAGCTGCAATCTTCTCACTACATAATATTTCGTGTTCACGGAAATTGACCATTGACGGTAAATCGATCCTTCACGAATGTTCGTAACCTCATCTTGGTCAAATTACAATTTTATCCTTGGGTTAACTTCTTGTACCTTAAGTATCACTTATCTTCTAATGAACAATCCAGTTATGGTCTAACCAATAATTAGAATTCCCTCTCTGACAAGTGAGATGGTGGGGCCCCTTGTTCAAGTCCCAGAGTCAATCCTTAAGGAAACACTCATCTACTTTCCTAAAGTCGAGAAGGAGTGAATTTTATCTCGTGTAGTTACGTTCCCAACTCCCTGCTTAGTTCCGTCCCCAATTGTTTAGTCGGAAACTCGGGCTACTCTCACCCATACAAATCAAAGGATGAATCCTCGTAGACAGAAGTTCGTAACTTACTCAGGATTAAGATCGAGTTACATGATCATCCTGTGAAATATTAATCTAAATAGTTAACGGTGTTACAACTATTGATTAATGATTTCGCGGTTTGGTCTTATACAAACTCATTGTATAGGATACCCCCGCTCGCATATCACTACATGAACGACCTGGACAGAGTCGTTTGTAACTGTTACAAAGCGGGCTGTATCCCTAATGTTACCAAGTAAGGTACCTAACCTTATCCGTGTACTATAGACCATTTAGATTATTACTGGCACATTATCCACTTATATATCGAATATATATTGTATATCAAATATGTACATTGTATATTAAATATATACTGTATATCAAATATATACATTGTATATTAAATATATATTGTATATCAAATATATACCGTTCCACGTATATTCAATAACTTTGGATCTTAGTTTATTGGAATACGAGTAATGCAAAAAAATAATAAGATAACTCTTTATTGAATAAATAATTTCTTCATAAATTACAAATACACGAGCTTAGGGCACCAAACCTAACACTACGAAGCTCATATCGTGACAGTGCTGACTAACCTCCTAGTGAGATAAGTTTTCCACAAGCCAGAGACATTAGGCTGTTAGATAAAATGGGCAGTCGAGTTGAGCGAGTACGACATCTCATTTGAACCAATAACAGCCATGAAGGGGCAGATCGTTGCCGACTTTATAGTCGAGCTCACACCCCCCAGTATCTCAGACCCAGAAAGCGATCCACAATGGACCATGTATGTTGATTGATCCTCAAATGACAAAGGGTGCAAAGCATGAATGCTCTTACTCGCACCATATGAAATGCGCTTTAAATATGCTTTGCACTTCAATTTTCGCACCTCTTATAATGAGGTCGAGTACGAGGGCAGCCGAATTGTGCATGGCCGAGGGACTTGGAGCCTAAAATATTCAAGTATACAGTGATTCACAGCTCGTTGTGAATCAAATTACAGGAGGAATATCAGACGAATGATCCACGTATAGAGAAATACTTGAGCAAGGTGCGAGCACACCTTGCCCAGTTCAAGTAGTACGACATCCATCAAATACCGTGGTCCGAGAATTCAAATGCAGATACCTTGGCGAAGTTAACCTCGGTATACGACACCGACCTAGCTATGTTAGTCCCTATTAAGATACTCAATGCTCCTTCAATTCTAGAACTAAATATGATGGAGGTTGACGCTGAACCTCCATCCCAGATGGATCCACTTAAGGCAGACCTTTTGGGTGGTGCCCCAATTGATCCAAAAGAGGCAAAGAAGCTTGGCCGCAGAGCAGCAAAATACGTACTCTAAGATGGAAAACTGTACAAACGCAGATTCTCTCTGCCCCTCTTAAAATGTTTGATCGTTGAAGAAGTAAATTATGTGCTTAGAAAAATTCATGAGGGCGTATGTGGAAACCACTCGAGGTCCAGGTCGTTAGCAGCCAAAGTCATCCGACTAGGGTATTATTGGTTGACCGTAGAGCAGGATGCAAAACAATTTGTCAAGACATGTGACAATTGTCAGCATTTTGCCAATATCATTCATCAACCGCCCGAGTTGCTAACCCCCAGCATTTCCCCATGGCCATTCCCCCAGTGGGGGATCGACCTAATAAAATCCTTCCCCATAGGCAAAGCGCAGACAAAGTATGCAGTCGTAGCAATCGACTACTTTATCAATTGGGCCAAGGATGAGCTGCTTGCAAGCATAATTGAGCCAAAATTACGAGCTTCGTCTGGACAACATCGTATATCGCTTGGGCATACCAAATGCCATAGTAACAGATAATGGCAAGTAGTTTGACAATGCCAAGTTTGAAGAGTTTTGTTCCTAACTTGGTATTAGTCACCTCAGTTCGTCTCCGCCCACCCAAAGGTTAATGGGTAAGTTGAAGAAATAAACAAAATCATAAAGTGTTGCCTAAAATTAGGGCTTGATGCAAGAATGGGTAGGTGGGCCGAGGAGCTCCCCGAAGTCATCCGATTGTACCGTACTACACCATGCAAATCAACAGGAGAAACTCAATTCTCCCTGGCCTTCAGTTCCAAGACTGTAGTGCCCGTGGAAATTGGAATGTCAATGAAGAGAATCAATCACTTTGACCAACACGCAAATGATGAAGAATTTCTTCTCAACCTCATGCTGGATGAGAAGTGAGAGTTGTCCCAATGGCAGAATACCAGAATAGAATAATGGCGTGACACTACAATGCTCTTGTCCAACCTCAAACTTTTCAAGTCAGACACTTAGTCCTTTGAAAAATCCAACAGCATGTTGGCGTAGTAGATCCAACCTAGGAAGGACCCTTTGAAATTAAAGGTGTTGTACGTCCAAACACGTACATGTTGGCCAACCTAGGAGAGCTACTTCCACATCCATGGGATGTAGAGCACCTCAAGTGTTATTATCCCTAAATTATGAAAAAGTCCAAGTTTGCGGACTTGTGTAAATATTCAAGAGGGTAATAATAACGAGGATTTCACGATTTGATTCTACGTCTCCCTTAGTTACCGGTTTGACCTACAATCAAATAGGGGTCATGTATGACAGGTCCCGGGGTGCGAGGTGCGACATGAATGCACAATTCGGACCCCCTACTATGTTTCTCTACCATCAATATCTTCCAGATCATTCCAAATCAAGGTTATGTAAGAAGCAAATGAAAAATCAATGGTCGAAGTAAAGATGGAAAAGCACAGAACAAGAGCTCAACAAGAAATCTCAAAGTCAGACATTTCATTGATAAGTGGTCGAGGTATATATGCCCCGGCTGAACTGGCGTACAAAGAAAGAGAGAGGGAGATAAGTACAAAAAAATAATTGAAAACATGAGAAGAGTTCTATTCATAGAGGTTCAAAGATGCGAGTTAAGCTCCCTTGGGAGGCTAGCAGGTCGACCTCTAAAGAGGTTGGAAACGTTGCTTTCTGAGACAATGGTCGTGCTGGCTCTTGGCGCCACCTCGCTCCCATTTTGGGTAACCCGAATGGCATGACTACCTTGAGTCATCTCTCTATCTTTAGCCTCGGGCTCGGAGTCTAACTCCCTCAAGTACCACGCTACAAGCCCTTCAGGGCCAGGCGATCCGTTAGGACCAGAAGCCCACTTCTCTACATACCTCTGCTTCATGGGGCCGAGGTCGAGGCCATGAGCGATATCCTTGATACCTTCCATTAGAAATTTGAATCAAGCATCACTAAAGTCCTTCGTGAAGTGGTCGAAGTCTGGCGAGCTCGAAAGGTGTTCTTCAGGAATTCGCCATCTTTGAGATTAGTCTCCCGCTTCTCCATCTCGGCCTTCGAAGCAGTAATGTCTTTGATCAGGAGGTCGTTGCGCCTCAGGAGCAAAAAATTCTCAAGCTCTAGACCTTTCACTGTCACATGGCTCCTCTTCACTAAGGCCATGTTTTCGGTAGATAAAGCTCCCCTCCCCTTCTCAATTAGCCTGTCGTGACCGTCCAGCTCAACCTTCATCATGACGGCGACGTGGCAGACTGCGGCATGAGTCTGCGCAAACCGAGATGGTTAGCTCAAAAATATTCCAAAGCGAAAAGAGAGAGAAAGGGAACGTGAAGACTCACCTCAGCCGCATAATCGGTCATCTATTGGATGGCCGACCCAGCAACACTAACAAACTTTGAAGCGTGCCTCATGCACCAAGCATAACTTGCACTTCCCATTTGTGCCACCATGTCCTTCACCCTGGCGCTTGAAGTTTCTATCCGAAACCTCATCTCAATGTCCAAGGTACCCCCCATCCTGGCCTCGGGGTCCTCGGTATGGTCGACAATCCCGCTGCACCTTTGCTCGACCACAACTCCCTTAGAAGAAGTAGTCTTTCTCTTCTTCTTCTTGGTCTTCTTTGGAGAAAGCCCCCCCTCTCAGACAGATCGCAAGGGAGGGACCTCTAATACATCAAAGTGGGGTCACCCCGCTGTTCATCAGCAGTTGGTGCGTATCGGGCACACTCCAAACCGATCACAACCTCTAGAGTTGTCTCGACCACCCTCGAGCTCGAGCTCGGTGCAACCTTCGAACTTACACATCATTGTTACATGAAAGAGAACGATAAAATTAGGACAAAGTTCAAGGAAACGCTACATCTTAATTCGGATTTGCCGAGACTAGGCTACCTAGCTCGGAATTCGGTCGTAAGGCCTAGACCGACAGGTTTGATGCTAAGGTATAGTCCAAAAGTCCAGAAGCAAACAAGAGTTTGTCGGTCAACAAGGTTCCGACCTGTCACCCCTTTTGTAGCGGTCCTTGAAGTATCTCAAATTCGAAAGTTTGCATGGTTAGGGTCGGGATTGTCTTGATGGCAACTGCGAAGTATAAGCAAAGTCTAAAGAAAGGAAGGGACCGAGATACCAATCAGAGACAATTATCTAGAGTGATTTCTTACTTATCCGAACCTACGGGGTACGTTGTAAAAGGGCTGGTCTTGCTCGTCCAATGCAAGTCATTCCCCAGAGGCATAAAACCACTTCATCTTCCACCGTTTTATTGACGATGGGCCCTTAATTATGCCTCTACACCTTTCCTCGCACAAAGATAAAAGCGTCTAGGTTTTTTCAAGATTCTTTTAACCTCGAAGCATGCTAAGAGCTACTCGGCATTGAGCAATGCAGTGTCCTCGATTTCTCGGCACCTAAGTCACCATAGGACTACTAATTCAAAAAGAACGCCCCATTCATTGGGGGCGATCTGAGGGCGCGAAACCGACTCTACTGAAGAATTCTTGGGCCAAAGGGTGAAGAGGTAGCCTAAAACGAAACTCAAACATCTTTAAGTAAAGGGTGACGCACCCATCAGGAGGATTATCAGTTGTCTCTCCCTCCAAGGGAAGACGGAGACCTATGGAGTCAGGGATGTTATAACACCTACGGAAGGGGTCGAAATAGTTCTCAGTCATTTTGGAAGGGTACCCATTCCCTTGATCCGAGGCAGAGGCATCACTGCTACTGCCTTCCCCCTCCGAAACCCTAAAACTCTCCACCTCCTCTAACTCTTCATTTAGCCTATTTACTAAGTCCTTGCTAGAGTTAAATCCACTAGGGGACGAGGTGTTATGGTTCCGACCTAACCTGGAGGACGAGCTACTACTTGTACTATTACTGGAACTAGACATCCTCCAAAATGTAAAAGAAAAGTAGTAGATATTATCTCGAAAGAGAAGGACAGACCTAAAGTGTGTAGCACCAAGCTGCCCAGGTCAGAGTCAATAATTTTTCAAATGCAGAAAGCGTGAAAGGCAGAGCTGGATCTAGAAAGCTACTTATAGTGGACCGAAAATTCATCCTAGCCTACACGCATCACCAGGTCAATAGCTTAGATCGAGCAGCATACCAAGCGTTAGAGCACTTAATAATTGCTCTGACAGCTATCATACCGACCGTTTGTCTTCCCAACGGTCACATTTCTTATCTCAATCTCGGAAGTCACCACTTAGGTGGATTTTCAAACCTAAGGGAAAACTTCTCTGCCAGGTCGAACTCGGACCAACAGAGAGGGGGCTAATGTTTGGAGGTGAAAATCGCATTGCCACATGGACGACAAAGAGAGGTTCACCTGAACACGTCCTGAAAACTAGACCACCTCAGACGATTCCGAGGTGACATACTTAATCATAAACTCGTTATGGGAGCCATCCTATGGAGTGACTAGCATCTAGGTCTGACCCACAGTTCGAGACATGTCTGACCTACTATCCAACACCGATAACCACCTATCGGAAGGCATGTCAGATCCATAACCTGTAAATAGAGGGCGCCACTTCTACAGACAGGTATCAAATTCATTCTCGAATTTAATATTGAGTCCGAGCTGATATGACTTGAGCGTTGGAGTGTTTGCCTATTTTGTGCATGTCATTCCTTGACGAGATTTGTTAGTTATTCCATGTGTTCGACCTTGATCGAATCCGACTTCGTCTGGTTTTACGCATAAACATATCACATGGATGATATTATGTTAAAATCATGTTCATTACTAAAGATTGATAATTTTCTTATGCGACATGTTTTTTTTAGATGTAGAGAGAGACACTTGTGGGAAAAAGATAGAAAGTATAATTATGATTATTCTAGAATAAATATCTTAAAATTCAAGAATAATTAGTATGGAAAAAAACCAAAATCTATAAGAAAATTAGAATTACCTAGAACCCCTAGATAAGTTGGACATTATATTTAATCGGGTAATTGATTAGTGTTTCATGGATCCAAAAGAACCGACCAACTTCGATTTAATCGTCTGGCTCAATTTTTTCACAACCTTTTTGACAATGCTTGATCACCCATATTCAAATCGACTAAGATTTCAAATTTAACTTTTAAAACAAGACATAAGATCATTATTAAATAACGTCTTAAATTTTAAAAAGTATTTATTAAAATTAAATATGCTAACACATTAGTATTAAAGATAACTCAATTAATAGCTTGTTGGCATTTTAGAGTTGTAATATAATTAACAAGCACTAAACCTATTATAACTATAATTAACTTATTAATTACCAAATATTTCTAAACTTAGACTTCATTGAGGTTGAAAAAAGTACATTCCAATGAATATTTCTCTGCTTTTACATGAGAGCTAGATAGATCATCTTTTCAAATGACATGTCTAGCAATGTTCTCATTTTCCAAAGCATATAATACAACTTTCATCAACGTATGTAAACATTTTTATCGATATTTACACACATCAAATGATTCAACATCAACATGAAACAATATTCTTTTTCTAAAATGACATGAAAACATTACAATATCGATGATATAAAACTTATGCTTCGCTGAGTCCTCTATATATCGGTTGACCTCGACATTTTTTAACTCACTTATAAGAATCCGAGGAATTGACACTCTGATGTTCCAAAAATAAGCAAATATGAGACCCTAATCTTGCAGATCCCTGAAACTTTCAAGGTACCAAAACAAATCACACATGTCAACTAATTGAACCATTTTCCTACATGCTACAATGCCAAAACTCATTCTACAATCACATCATTTTTACTGGAGAAAACATGAATTTCTATCCTCCTACATACAAGTTTTCCTTGGATCAAAGTCAGTGAAATTGCTTCTGGAGCCTACCAAACCAAATAATGGGAGGAAAAACTTGAATGAATGTGTTCGAAGCTGCGAGAAGTTCATTTTCTTTGTGCGAATATCGACCAGACACGCTACAGAACCCGTAAATACAAACTTCAGATAACACTAACAGAACAACAGCAATCAAAATAAGTGTATGATGTCGTCTTCATCGGATAATGAGTTGAAAGCAGACAAAGTAAGCCTGCATGTTAATCCAATACATGTAAGAATGACAGTGACTTAAAAGAGGGGCGAAGTTCGAAATGAGTAAGACTCATTTTGTGCTTTACCTTTATTGCTAACTAGAAGTGAAACCATGATAAATAAATGAGAATTAAGCATAGGCTAAAGAACGTGAATCGGATCGGGATGTCGAGAAGCAGAGTCATCCATAAAACAAAATAATGCTATATCTAACTAAACTTATAGTGCATATTGGGACCAGCAAGAGCTAGAAAGAAGCAAGATTTGTTCTGGAGTAATGTATTATTAACAAAATATTGGGTTCAAGACAACAAGAGATTTGAGTATAAAGCTTCCAAAACCATCATAACAATCTCAAAATTAGTGTAACAACATTATTTTTTATAACTTTGAAATGAATAAAGAATTTGACTGTTTCTCATGAAATCATATACGCATTTCAAAACAGATGATGGATTCAATTTCAAGCTAGATGGTTTAACTAAATACTCTAGAATTCGAGAACAGTGGAGCGAATGTCTATATCCTCGGGCGCAGAGTCAAAAACAGAATTCATTCCTGCGGCCACTATAATTCTATACAGAAACAGCAAGGAAAACTTCAATCAGGAAGATTCTACCTTCTAAATAGTTTAGAGAAAAAGCATAATGAGAGAGTGAAAATGTGCAATCTAACCTGAAGATTACTATGAGGAACATAAGCAAATAGAAGATAAGCTTGCCCAAACGAAAATACTTCTCACGTTTGAGAACTCTAAACACCTCAGTGACATCAATAAGATGCTCCCTCTTCAAGAACCTGGGACATTGTAATAGGATATTACATGTCATAAGCATACAAATATGGAGAAATACTTGAAGGAAATTCACAGTCCAACTAGTGGAATACAATTGCATTTCTTTTTCTTTTCTTTTCTTCTTTTCTTTTCTTTTCTTTTTTTTTCCTTCCCGTTTACCATCTTCTCATTAGAAAATATTGGTTTTATTCCTAAAATAGACCAGCAGTAGATGGCTATCCATCACTGAAAATCTATTAAAGACATATATGTGGAATCTGAGGTTCAAACAATAAGTTGGCATGCTTCAATTGATGGAGGGCGCCTCTAAAAATTTCAGTATAATACTGGAATAGCTCCATAGAGTAAGACGGAATAGAGAATGAAGAAAGGAATAATTCTTTGATGCTTTTATTTCCAAAGATTCAATGAGCACTTAGTTATTGCCTAAAAGTTTTTAACTTTTTACAAAAGAAAGGATAAGGGTTACTGTCCTTACATGATAGAGTACCTTTGGTAGTATTATTAATTACGATAAAGTATCCAACATCTACAGTGGTATTATTAAAAGCTTGCAAGTCTCCCTAAAGCAGAATGAGATTACAATAATTATCAATAGTCCATTTATAATTATAATTTTTCTTACGTCTGTTAGGTACAACACAATTTTCATTGTGATGCTCCCAACCTTAAAGAGTGATACTTGGTTGAATTTCTACTTTTTATAAATCTGCTTCTTTTTTTATCTCTTTTATCTTTTAAGACTAGAAAAAAAGTTTTTATCTCCAATATATATCAATGAGAAAGTTATATATGTAAAAAAATAAAAATATTTGAAAGATTATTTGGTTACACAAATTTTTAGTTCCAATGCGTCAGTCAACAAGAACGGTTCCATGAACTATCATGCTTTGATTTAGTGGCTAATAAGGACCAATGTAAATAGTAAAGGACTTGGAAGGAATAAGTTCAAACTATGGTAACCACCTACCTAGGATATAATATCCTCTATGTTACCTTGACGATCAAATGTAATATCAAGTGATTGTCCCATGAGATTATTTGAGGTGAGCACAAGCTAGTTCGGATACTGAAGGATATAAATAAATAAAAGACATGTTTCATCCGCAAGCATCAATTCTGACAGCATGTTATTAGAAAAGGACTGTTTTATCATCTGAAAAGATGAAGATGATTAATATGCCCATGACGAGGGATGGATACAGCGTGCGGCAGCCATCGTGTAAATTGATATGTTGGGCATCGTCCTCTGGATATAGGTGGAGTATACATTGGAAATATTAGAATGGGGAATGGACACTTATTAGCTAAGTGGATTTGAAGATTTCTAATAAAAGGCGGCACAAACGTCATTTCTGGTATATATCCCAAGGGGCCTTCAGGATTCTATTGCCACTATGTCTTTTGATTAAAGGACTTCTTTCCTTGGCTGAAAGGCAAAACCATTTAGGATTACTGGTTTGAAGGCAGAGATAATTTCAGAAGGAATTATCATGATAGATTTATAGACCGAATGGTTGTCTCTTTATCCAAGTTGGGTAACTTTTAGCTTAATAAATCCCATAATTCTAATTCTGGTTGTTCAATATTTCAGGACATTTCTCTCGCAAATCTTTATTTCACAATCTTACTGAGTTACTGCCAAAGAGGTGGCAATTCAACCCAAGTCGTGCAAGATGATCTGAAAGTTCCAATGCTCAAAAAAGGTTGCCATCTTTGATTTGACTCTATTTCTTTGGGGCATCAGTACACATGATGAGGTTCAGAGGCACACAGTAGAGTCCGCTCACCTGGTTGATCAAGCAAATGGTGAAGTTATCGTTACATCTCCAAATAGTATCCTATGCCTTTTGCTCGTTGGTTTAAACTTAGCAATGTTTGGCTGCAATTCCCTTTTCCTAGGAGGATTAAAGACCATAATATTGTTCTGTGGTCATCCTTCAAAAAGGACAAGGAAAGAAAACCCAGTGGCTTGATGCAATCAAGGCCACCCTCCCGGAAATTTTGTTGAAAAGAAATAGAAGAGTCTTCCAAGCAATAAAAAGGAATTTTGAGAGTTGTGGAATCTCATACTTTTAGATGGTAGTGCTCCTACAGTCCTACCAGGCTCTTCATAATTCTTCCTCTTATTTAGTTAATGCTGATTAGATTGTTTCTATAATTTTGATTTGGATTTTGGTTTGCCTTTTATATATTTCATATCTTTAATTCTATACCATTTCAACAAGCTGAAATTTTTCTTAACAGATTCCCAATGTCCTAATATTATTATTTAGGGCAAAGATATTCGGATTCCTATGCTTATCTGACAAACTGAAAAAATCAAATACCGGATGATAAGATACCTTTCATTTTTTGAGAGAACTGGATGATAATGTACTCAACTTTATAAATACAAGATTAAAACTAAATGAATAACTTCAAAACAAAGTAGATAAATAGTAAATACAGAGAGAACATCTACTATAAAGAGTATTCTGAAAAAATAATTTACATTTTCTTGGAATCTAACCAACTTCTTTTCCTCATTTTTTCATTTAAAAGAAAACATGGAATCGACCCAAAAAAGGGGAACAAATCAAATCAATCTGAAAGCATGCCAGAAGGAGTCGAACAGACCCATTAAAAACTTAAAATAGAAATTATAAACTGTAAATCTAAGCTTATGAGCTCATTATGGTGTCAGAAACACTAACCATTGAATATCTAAAATAATAAGTACCCATTAGTTATCATACTTTTCAAAAAAGCACCAGTAAACTCCTAAAGCACTTAATCATGCAGAAACAGACTCAATCTTGAGGGGGAAATAAAAAATGTTCCAACAACTTAAATGACACCCAGCAACTTGACAATTACAGGAATCTACAGTTCACTCGTTTTACAAATGACCATCTCAACTTCAGAGTGAAAACATGCAAAGTTCCTAACCCTTCCAAGCAGCTTTCACTACATATGCGCATCTTAAAAGATATTGTGCTTGATAGCAGAACAACATAATAAAACTGTAAAAGGATAATAGTAACAATAAAACTGTAAGAAGTATATAATAACCATTTCCGTAACTTTTCATTGACAGACTGAAAAGTTAAGAATGAACGCAGTTTTTTAAGAGAAAAAACTACAATCCAAAGATTTTTTATTGTAAAATAAAAAGGGCCCGGATCAATATGAATATATCCAAACAAAAATATATACATATACACAATATGAGTGCAGGCTTGATTCATTTTACAAACGCCAGAAGCCTCATCCATGACATTTCCAACAGCAAAAGGAGAAAGTCAACGAAGAAACTCCACCAATATGCCTCATCCATAACACGCAGTAAAAGAAAAATATACATCATGCTTTGTATCAATTTCAAGAAATACTTACAATCTTATGTGATAGCAGCTGACAGGAACGGTAATAAGAAACATGAACCAATGGCCAGTCAAGAGGAAAAGCGAGCAAAATACTCCTTGCACTATAAACTCTGGAATGACAAGCTTATTAATGCGAGATGATGAATCATAGATGTTCAAATAATCTGCCTCCAAATCCGTCAATACCAAAAGCTACAGAAAGATCAACCATATCCATTAGATGCTTCAAACTTGAAAAGCACAAATGTATCTAGGCAATCAATACTACTCTTTCAAATGGCCAGTGATATTGACCTAAATAGGAACTCTAAATATTCACCATGTCCATACAAATGTAAACAGCAATAGAGACAAGACATTATCATAGTTCATTACCCCACAAATAACCAGCGGGGACATAAGTTGAAATCCATTTTCACATCATTTGTCCACACATTCTCTGAGGGCTACCTTTTCCCTTTTTTTTTCTTTTATTTTTTTTTTTTAATTTGAAGTTGGAGCTTTACTTCCTATATCCAGGGGCACGGCCCAAGAGACATCAAAGATTTTTGGTATTAAGCTCGTCAGAAGGTTCGAACTTGAGACTTTAAGCCAATACGACCAAGAGACCCCAAGTCCTTGGCAACTGCGCTACCCTTATACGGGTAGCCATTCTCTAATGGCTACTTAACAAGTAAAAGTGCATCGTTGACTCAGATGAAAATGAAATGATCATTCGGTTCACTGGACATGGCTGGCTATTCAATATACAACAGATGCCTAGGCGTTGTCATTTTGCGAATGCATTTCTTACAGCTAATAAGTGCACAATTTAACAAAATACCAAATCCGTCGACATAAATTTGATGGTTCTACAGCTTGTTTAAGAAACCCAGAGAGAAAACGGTGAAATCAGAGTGTAAGAAGGTTCCACTTCCATTATTAGCCAGCATCAGCAAGCAAAGAAACCAATAAAAACTTCCTCCAACAGAAACAGTATGGCATCAATCAAAATCTAGGTCACATCTAGATGGACAATCAAATTGGGGTCCAAATGCTGAGTTCCACAGGATTATAACAAGACAGACACGACAACAACCTTCAAGGTAGGGTTCAGCAGACGCATTCGAACTTTCTCGGAAACCAAAGAGAAAGCATATAAAAAACATAGAATTGGTTGATCTCCGAAGATTAGAAAGGAGGGTACCTGGTAAAAGTTGAAGACGAGGAGGGCGACGTTGATACAGAAAGAGATGAACCAAAAGATCAGATTCCACGCCATATTGAGAATCTGCAGAACTGGAAGTGGGATTGCGAAGTTGAGTGAGTGCTGTTGGTGAATTTGAACTCTAGAGGGAGGATGATGCTACATACTGCAATGGAGGAAGTTTCAGTAGCTCCATCTCCATGGTTCTTCCACTTTCAACTTCATTTCTAGGGAAGAGGCTGACTTTATTCACACATCTCATTAAAAAAGTTTTGATTTTTCTCTCTTTTCTATAATGGGTTATATTTATAATTTTCATGTTGCTTTAGTTTGAATACAATTTTCGGCCGGGGATATATATCAATTACGTCATTTAGCTCAATTTTTATTTATTATAATCTTTGCTCGTAAAATTTTAAGACAAATTGTATGAAATCTTTTAACACAAAGTGACAAATTATATGAAATCTTTTAACACAAAGTGATGGGTAGCAAACATTTAGTTTATTGAAATTATCAAATTTGTAATTTCAACTTTAACTTATCTCAATTATGAGTATTTTGCTTTTATTCTTGGACGAAAAAACATAAGATATATTCAACTAAATATAGGAAAAAATTTTAAACCATTAGGATGATAAAGAGACTTCAAGTTATAAAAAAATATGGCTTTTTCCTATCAATAATCGGTTATATTTCAAGAAATTTATAGAATATAATGTGGCGTTAAAATTGTGATAAAAATATATGAGATAAAAAAAGAAAAATAAAGAGATCACAAAATTATTTGGACTAAAATAGATAGAGTTGCAAGGAATAAATTAGAGAACAAAATAATATTTAAACCTATGAGTTTCATATCTATTTTGTCTCTCAAATTTTAAATCTTTTGTTGTTTAATTTTACAATTTTTGTTACCTCAATTTTATGCCTAATATTGTTACAAAAATTGTCTAATAAGTGATTTTCATTCATTTAGTTAATTATTTGAGTTTTTTTTTCGAGACAGTTGATCATATGAATTTAAAGACTTAGAAAACTAATCTTGAATTTAACAGGTATTCTCAAAATTAAAATCTCAATTAGGAAGGTTCATTTTCCCGTGGTGATGACTCGTGTAGACGTGCCTAAATAGGCTGGGAATCTACGTTTAGATTTTCCATGGGGTAAGGATAGGAGAAGCTTTTTCCAGTCACTTAATGGGACAGAAACAAATAATATGTTACCGATCCCTGCTTCACTTTTTTTTTAAATATTCTTAGATATACTAAAATAATCCTATTATTTTCTTTATATACCTCTACTAGAAATATTTTATTCTTCTCCATGCATCACCCAATATATATAGATAGATATATAGAAGATGATTAGACCATGTAAATAAGGTTAGAAATTAAGTCATTAATTAGGAATTTTTCTAGGAAAAAAATATTTAATTGAAAAATAATTTTAAAAAATAAAAAATAAATGGTGAAAATTTTATCGTGAGAACCCAACCTTCACGAATTTTCCACGTGGAATCTCTACCGCGATTCCCACAAAATTTTGTGGACAATTTTAGCAAGAAATTTGAGGAGTGGTGGGGGATGGGGATGAGATGGGAGAACCTTCCCCGCCCATGAACATCCCTAATCTCAATTCTTTCAAATATTGTGTAGATTCTTTTTAAAATAAATTAGTGTGTAGATTTGAAATTAATATTTAGGTTAAATTACTAATATTTTGTCTTTCCAATCAAGTTTTACATAGGTGGCTGTGTTATATTATCATATTAGCTCTCTTTTTTAATAAAATTACTTTTTCTTAAACTATGTCAACTGACTCAATTTGAACCTGCTCTACTAGTTAAGACATATATCTTCGACTAAAATTTTGAAAATCTAAATCTCCATTTAACATGGATCTAAAAATTTTTTTATCTTAATTAAAATATAATACAAAGTGATGGATATTTTTGGGGACGGGCCTGCTCTCAATACTCGACGAGAGAAATGGTCCCGACTGATTACGTCAAGTCAATCATTTTTTATAACTTGGCCTCAAGGTTTATTCTTTCCATAGATGTTTGATTCGTTTATGATATGTGCTTCTCTTACACCCGACTACCTTAAACCAGTTCCAAAAGGTATAGGAGTTTATTCTAATATAATAGGAGAATGAGTGCAAATTAATACATTTCTACTTATTTATATAAGGAATTGAACCTTATCCTCAAGTTGACTTGTGATTGTTATTGTTGAGATCTACTTTTGTTGACTTATCATTCTTACTGTAGATTTATTATTTTCGTCCAAATGTTTTTTTATACATATTTTGTCATTTTGTTTTTTGCGATACTATGAAAATGTCATCGATTCAATTCTTATGTCGAAGTCGAGTCCATAGACATACAGAAATGTCAATAGAAACATCAACGAAAATTTAATTCCTAATATATCAAAAGTCGATAGAAATATTGAATTATCAACAAAGATTTAATACCTTAATGATATGAATAGGTTAAAATATATATTTAGTCCATGCATTTTAATATTTATATTACTCTGCTTCTCGATATATTCTCCACAAACATATTCTTTTTAGAATACAATAGTACAAGGTGACATATTTATTTTGCTTTGAAATATCATAAATTATAGGTTAAAATACTAGTTTGGTCACTGTACTTTCAGCTTTGATTCATCTTAGTCCTTATACTTTGAAAATGTTCGTTTTGGTCCCTGTACTTTCTACTTTGGTTCATTTTAATCTCTATACTTTGAAGATGTTCATTTTTGTACTTTTAAAAAGGGACCATTTTAGTCCTTTCATTTTATTTCAAAACTCATTTTTATGGCAATTTCAACACCACGTTATAATCAATATATTTATTACAATGTAAATATTACTTTATACTAAAATTGTTTATGTTATGTGTAAAATTTGTATTAAAATCTTGCAAAGAGGGACTAAAATGATCAATTTTTAAAAGTACAGGGATCAAAATGAATATTTTCAAAGTATAGTGACTAAAATGAACCAAAGTTAAAAGTATAGAAACCAAAATGAACATTTTCAAAGTACAGAGACTAAAATGAAAGTAGAAGGACTAAAATAGCATTTTAACCTAAATTTTACCATTTCGGGTTTCATAAACAAGGAATGGACATCATGAATAGTACTACAAAACATGATCTGGTCGTTGAGCCAGTGGCTGTAGAACATGATCTGTTGTACAAGGGATTCAGATGCAAAGATAAACAAACAATGCAACATATTGTGAAAAGGTTTGCTATTAAAAGTCACCACCCATATGAAGTTGTTGAGTCGGCACCATCGAAGTGGGTAATTAGATGCAAGAAGTGGGAAGATGGATGCAAGTGGCGACTCCGTGCGATCCTAAACAAATGTTATAACCTTTGGGAAATCACGAAGTACGAAGATCAACATTCTTGTATTTACTCTGAACTCAATCAAAGTCATCCTCAATTGGATTCAAATATGATTAGTCTCGAAATTTGTGATGTAGTGAGAGACAACCCTACCATAAAAATAGTGACACTTCAAGGTTTGATAAAAGAAAAATTTGGATATCATGTTTCTTACAGAAGAGTTTGGGACGGGAAAACGAAGGCATTGTCTCGAGTATTTGGTGATTGGGATGAGTCATATCAGCGTTTATCGAAGTGGATGTATATGGTGAAACACACAAATCCAGGAACGATCATTGAGTGGAAACTCAAGAATTATGGGACGCCGGGTCATGTCATTCTTCATTCCGTCTTTTGGGCATTTGGTCCTTGTATTGCAGCTTTTAAAACGTTTCGCCCCGTACTTCAAATTGATGGAACTCACCTTTATGGAAAGTATAGAGGGAAACTTTTGATTGCAACATCAGTTGATTCAAATGGACATTTGCTGCCACTTGCGTTTGCCATTGTTGACGAGGAGAATCGCGAGACTTGGGGATGGTTTTTTAAAAACCTACGAAAGATTGTTACGCACGAGGAAACATGCTTGATATCTGACCGACACGGAGGTATTATATCAGCCTTTAATAATCCAGATAATGGTTGGACAGGGCATAAATCTCATCACAGATTTTGCTTACGACATGTTGTGAGCAACTTCAATAAAAAATACAAGAGTAAGAAATTGAAAAATCTGGTATATCGTGCTGGTTCTCAATCCCAAGTTCGAAAGTACAATAAGTGTGTTGAAGAGGTTAATCAAATGAATAGCACTTGCATGAATTTTTTTCGAAACATTGGAATTGAAAAGTGGACTCAATCACATGATGGTAGGTACAGATATGGGTGGATGACTACCAATCTTTCAGAGTGTATTAATGGGGTGTTGAAGGGAGCTCGTATGTTACCTATCACTGCATTGGCGGACCTTACATTTTACAGATCTGTTAAATACTTTGAGAAGAGAAGGGATGAAGCAAGAAATGCTTTAGCAAGAAATGAAAAATATACAAGGTAAATTGTAGTTCAATGTTAATACATTCGACATACTACATAAATAGGTATGATTATGATGATATATATTGAAACAGGTATGCTTACGATAAACTTCTTAAATGAGCAATGAGATCTAGCAAACACACAGTAGTGAATTATGATCGAGTTGTTGGTGTGTTTTATGTGAAGACAGGAATTCACTACTACAATTCAAAAGGAGGAAACACACAAATAGTGAGGTTCAATGCGAATGAACGTACATGTACATGCAACAAGTGGCAATCATTTGACATCCCATGTTCTCATTTCATGGCAGTTTGCTCCCATATAAACTTAAACTACGAAGATTATGTCAATGATTGTTACAAACTTATAAAGTATGTTGCATGCTACACTCATCAATTTGAACCAGTTCCACACGAAGATTACTGGATTGCTCATCCAAATATGCCTATTCTGCATCCCGATCCAGAATTATTGAGACAACCTGGTCGACCAAGAAGTTCCCATATTCATAATGAGATGGATTGGAGAGAACCGAATGCCCAACAAAGATGCGGGTTGTGTAATCAACTTGGTCACAATCGAAGAAGTTGTCCTTCAAGACAGAGGGAAGCACCGTCCTAGCATCTTGTACTTCTGATTGTTTTTTGTCTCTGTAATATTTTAGATTTTTGTTTAACTTTGAATGATGACATTATGATTTATTTTTGTTCAAATTGTGATTGATGACATTATTTATTTAATGATTACATTATGATTTAAATTTTTAGCGATTTCATATTATGATTCTTATTCTGCATAATGACATATTTTATAGAGATAGAACATGGAGCTAAATCCTGGTCCGATGGATCGATCAGTGTTGTATTGTCAAGCGCGTCATCGATCAGAGTTAGTTTGGCAAGGTCAGTGTAACGAGGAGTTGCACTGTAGGCGTAGAGAGGCAGTATTTGATCGCACTATTCCATTACATCCTTTGATTGAGCCAGCACTTCGTGCTTCCGGTTTTTATGGATTTGCCAAAGTTGGATTTATTCAATTAGATTGGCACTTAATCACTGCGCTTGTGGAGCGATGGAAGCCGGAGACTCATACTTTTCACATGCCTGATGGTGAATGCACAATAACTCTCCAAGATGTAGCGGTGCAATTCGGGTTACCGGTAGATGGTGAGCTAGTAACGGAGCCAGTAAATTATGATTGGAAAGTCACATGTCAGTTATTTCTTGGTGTGACGCCAGACGACTCACATATTAGAGGATCTAGACTCAGTTTACCATGATTGGCTTCACAGTTCCGGAACTTAGATGACGATGCTGACGAGCATACCATTGCTAGATATGCTCGTGCCTACATTTTGCAACTTATCGGTGGAAGCCTATTTGCCGATAAGTCTAATAACTTGGTCCACCTGATGTTCCTTCCGTTGTTGGCTGATTTTGAGGTTGCTGGACGATTCAGTTGGGGAGGAGCATGTTTGGCATGGTTGTATCGACATTTATGCAAGGCATGTCGATCTGATGCACGAGACATTGCTGGTCCGATCATACTCCTTCAAGTATGGGCCTGGGATCGGTTCCCAAGCATGGCTCCAGCCCGTCGCCACATCACGGAACATGAACTTGTGGGAAGACCATTAGCTGCACGGTATGCCTATCTAACTATTTCATTGTGCCCTGACATTAATTCTTTTAATATATACATAATTTTACAAATTTAGAGTATTATTGTAGGTGGAGAGATCAGTTTTGTGTCACTGAATTATCGACACATGTATTGGTTCAGTACAGATACATGTTGGATCTTCTGACACCAGGATCGGTATGTGTTTAAATATTATAACTTATAAATATAACTTGATTGAATTTTGATATAATATTTTTTGCCCAAATATTTCAGTTGATTTGGGAACCATACAATAAGGAATTAGCATCTCTACCAGATTATTGCAGCAACGACCACGAGATATGGTGCACAGTAAGTCCACTCATCTGTTTTCATGTTGTTGAGTGGCATCATCCAGATAGAGTTGCTAGGCAATTCGGGATGAAACAATCGATTCCAGATGTTCCTAGTTGGGACCCGAAAATACATGACATAGACCTTCGACACCGGGGATGGCAAGACCATACAAGACCTTATGTGGTTAGGTGGCGCATGCATAGAGATTATATTGCCATTAGTCCTCTGGTGGACGATGATGGTGATTGCGATCCCGGATACATGAGCTGGTATTTATCAATTACTAGACGTTATATCACTCAAGAAGGAGCAGCGTTTGGTGCCACGATATGTTTTCCAATTTGCCTTTACAAACTATTTCAATTTAAATATCTATTTATTTTAATTCATTTTCTATGCAGGCTGCATGTTTTGAACAAATTAGTATCCTCTCATCGTCCGAAGATATTAATAGCTTATGTACCACTGGTGGGAGATATCTTCAAAGGCTTCATCAGTTGTATCGAGTACCTACACCTACTCAGGGCCCCAGGCGTAGAGGACGTCGTCAAATAGAGCAGGATGCTCTAGACGAACCTGACATTCCTGAACCTAAAGTTATGTATCATAATTTCGATGATGCTCCACCTTTCACACAGACACAAGATGATGCCGGCCCATCCACACCTATGGTTATGATACCGACTCCTGGTTCGAGTCAGATTCACACACCAGTACAGTATGGTTACGACGGTCATGGACGTGAGCGTGGTGAGTATGGACAATACATCAACCCTAATGAGGATGAACAGACACCAGAGGCACCGAGAGCTCGTCGTCGACAGCCGCATCGTCATCGACGACCTCCCTCATGTGGGACACATTAGATTGATTGATAGACTATAATGGTTGATTATGGTTACTCAGCTGTAATTATACATATTAATTAATATTTTTTTCATATCTCGAATGATAGTATTGTTAAATTAATTATAATTCTCTAATTTGATAAATTAAAAATATCATTTTCTAATTGCAGTATGGTATTAACAAACTTTTAAATATAAATAAATATACCAATTAAGAAAGAGACGACCAAAGTATTAAAAAAAAACCAAGAGATGACATGTTAGGTTATAAAAAAAAAAAAGAGAAGTCATGGTCGTCTCTTGAAGAGACGACCAAAGTAACAAAAACTAACATGTTACGTTATTAAAAAAAGAAAAAAAAAAGGCATGGTCATCTCTTCAAGAGACGACCATGGTTAATTTAAAAAAAAAAGTAACGTGGCGCTGAGTAAGCGCCACGTTTGTTGGTCGTCAAGAGACGACCAACTTATGCCAGCTCATAGGTCGTCTCTTTCAAGAGACGACCTATGAATTTCAAAACATTATTGTTGTAATTAGTTTGAGATAAGGTATATTTTGGTAAATATTTTAAAAATTAACATTATTAAAAAAAAATCCCATCAAATCTTAGCGATGCAAGATCCAAACTATTGATTAACAAAATTCATTTATTTCAAAACTATAATTAACAAAATTCATTTATTTCAAAAGCAACATCAAAATTTTGGGTTTAATTATAAAGAACTAAGACCCTGTTTACTTACTCGCAACAAAACTTTCATTCCATATTTACCAAATTGTAGGGATGGAATCAAATAGTGGTGGGATCCACCTAATCTTATTCTGTAAATGGGTGTAGGCCCCACATATATATTATAATTAATTTACAACTTTTATCATTCTTCTCTCGCCTATTAATTAGACCCATGCCATTTTTAATTAATTTCTTTAATACTTTTATAATTTGTTCTCCTTTTATACTTCAATTTTTATTAATTAATGTCATCTTATTATATAATATTATAAATTTATATTAATTAATATCAATGATTTTTTAAAATAGAAATTATTATTTTTAAATATTAAAATAATAAAATTTAATAATATGTTATATTAAATTATGATGGTTCAAATAAAAATATTTTATTCAACGTAATTTTATATTATTTATTAATATTAAATAAATAGTTATAATAAAAAATATTTACTATCAATAATATAGTAATAAATTAAATTAAAATTTATTATTATTGTAATTAAAAAAGATTAGCACTGTTTTTCTAATTAGCTAAAAAGAAAAAAGTGGTATACTAGTAATTGTCATATATCTGATTCCGATTTCGATTCCAGACAGTTTTAGTAAACAACATCAAATGAATTCTAATTACAATTCCAGAAAAGTTCTGGTAAACAACATCAAAGAAATAACATTTCTCATTTCGATTGGTTTTCATTCCGATTCATTCTCATTACGATTGCGGATAAGTAAACGGAGTCTAAGGTTTCAAATATGGATGTCGATGAAAATGTCAATGTCTCAATTTCATGAAAATATCGACGAAAATATCGATGTTGATGGATATTTCTCTAAAGGTTAGAGAAATTAAAAAATCGTAAGAAAATATTTAAATTAACAAATAAATACTTTCTATTTATAAATAAGTTGAAAATGATTAATATTAATATTATGTATATATTAGTGACATTTTGTTGATATTTTTTTTTTATATTTTATCGATTTTTTTGTAATATGATGGAAATGTCGATGGACATATCAACTAATATTTAATACCATGTTAACAACATATCGAGTCTTGGAAATGAGATTATTCCCCATGAAATATAAACTAGGGTTAAATATTAGTGGTCACAATACTTTTAGCTTTCAACTTTTGTTTATTTGAGCTCTTATCTATATCTATATCTATATCTATATCTATAATCTATAATCTATTAAAAAGTACGGATGTGAAAGAAACATTTATTGGACGATTTTAACCTTGATTATTTATATAATACCTAATTTATCCATAGTTTCATTTATATGTTCTCCCACCACTCCAAGTTTTCTCTCTCGAAACCCTCCCTCCCCTCTATCCTCACCTCATCAAAATTTCATCTCTCGTCATTAATATTTTTTTTCATTAACTCTATCTCTCACCTCTCTCTACCCATCTAAATTCCTCCTTTTTTTAGTCTCTCCCAATAATCTCTCTTCATGGTTAACATTTCCATATTCCCCTATTGATTCAAACCTTTCCAATTATCTCTCTTGTGATGTCTCTCTCTTAATTAATTAGTTTATTAATATTAACACTAAAAATTCCTAATGTTACAAAATTTTTCAAATTAATAAAAACTCTTCTAATTATCTCCTTCAATTAATTGGATTAATAAAAAGTTATGCTTTACAAATTCTTAAGAATTTTTTTTAAAATCAAAGTATAAAACAATATTATCATATTTTTAAATTTATTATATATTTATTATCAATATTTTTATTTGAGTAATCAACCAAGAGAGATACATGTATAAAGAAAAAAATAAGAGAGATAATTGGAAGGGTTGGAACCCAATTAAGGAGAATATGAAAGGTGGTCCGTGAGGGGAGAGCATTAAGAGAGAGTTAAAAAATAGAGGAATTTATATGGCCAGAGAAAATAGGAGAGGCGAAGATAATGAGAAAAAAATTGATGAGAGATTAAATTTTGATGGGGTGGGAAAGAGAGTTTTGAGGTAGAGGAGAGAGAAAGTTCATGTGAGGGAGAAAAATAGAATTTGGAGGGGTGGGAGAAATAAATGAAACTTAAATAAATACATAACTTTTCTTTTTCTCATTTAATTTTCAACTAAAATTATTACTATATATACATAGTTCTAAAGCAATGCTTGGAGCCAAATAACATTCTTCGTTTTTTTTTCTATTCTATATATTCAAATTTCATCTTTGTTTCTTCTACATTGTCAATTGTTATATCATTATATGTTTGGAATATAACCTGAAGTAGAAGTATAAAGTTCATCTTAATGTATGTTTATTCAGTAAGAAATGGGTTCTTGACCAACTTTTTTCTTTCTTTTGGCAGAGCAAAATACAATAAAAATAATGCAAACTTGTGTTGTTTGCGAGAAAATGAAGTATTTAGATATGAAATTGGGCCTAAATATATTTGGGAATCACTCAAGTTATTGGAAATATTTTACTTTTTTTTTTTAAGTTTTGGGTTTAATTTTAGAGAGAAGAGTAGCAATCAATCTCCTAGAAAACAAATTAACTATTAATTGGATGAGAGCTATCTTGACCTATCGCATCCCTCGACGACATCTTTTCAAAATAAATCGTCCTTAAGATTTTAAGTTTGCAACGGTTTATATATTTTTTTTAAAATTTTTTTTTAGTAATCTTATTTTAATATTTAGTCGTTGAACGTTTAAGATGTTTGAATTATATTTTTGAATTTTAAATTATACTTATATTTTAAAATATCTATCAAATATTATAGTATAAACTATGATAGATGCTCAACCATTTTTAAAGTAAAATTAACATTAATATATGATAAAATAAAATTGAGATACAACGTACAAAGCACGGTGTTATAGTACTAGTACTTTTAAAAAATCTATTTTGATCCATATACTTTAAAAAATTGACCAATTCGACCTTTATTTGTAAAATTTTAACACAAATTTGGGTAACCCTATCATACATTTGTTTGCAAGTGAGATAATTGTCTCTAAAACCTTGGAATTAGAAATGGGCAATCCTAAGCTTTTAATACAAATTTATAGCTACCTTTCAAAATTCGGCGAATGAATGTGATGCTAAAATTATGATCCAAATAAATTATATATGAATGAACCAAAATTGTTACTTTTTAAAAGTAAATGAACGAAAGCCGAAAGCATAGAGACTAAAATAATATTTAAAAGTATGACCTAATATGGTTTTAGGTAGACAATAGGGAGAGGAGACAAATTGCAGATTGTATATTTGTTCATGATTTATATATAAGAACAAATACTCAAATCCAATATACAAGAAAATTTGGCTCAGATAACCTGATAATCTCTATGAGAATCTTTACTATTCCCCCTCCTCTCAATTCTATTTCATTTTGGTATTTTTCTCATTCAACTTCAACTTTCACAAGGAAACAATATATACGTATGCAATAAATACAAGACTAATTTGAGAATTCATCATAGAGACCATACTTCTCGAAGGAGTTTGTACCTCGTGTTGGTTATTAACGTCGTATCCTCTTCATGTCGGCCATTTCCATGAGCATTGTTCGTCGGAGATGAAGTCGATTTATCGACGATGGATGAAAGAGGACAATCCAGTTCCTCTAGTTCTTCGTCGCTTGTATATCCCTTCCTCTGAATCATGGAGATGTTCCTTTCCAAGTGGGACTTTCCTCCAGCCTCTGCAACTTTTTCTGACACATCAGATGTTGAAGGAGAAATATAAACAACTGGAGCAGCTGTGTATGGGAAGTTCCTGCCGAAGCCTCCCGATAATCGCCGTTCGACAATACTCTGTCCAGGCAAAAACACGACGACAAGTTCATGATAATGATCAGAAGACATCAAAACCCAACAGTTCAAAGCTAGCTAGGGGAGTTCTATGGTTGAGACTTCCTAACATACAAGTTTAGAAACCAGAAATGTCCGTTTTTACCTCGGCATTAAGGGACTCCAAGACAGTTCCTTGAACGGGATCCGGGCAGAACTCGTCTGGAGTAAAATTACAAAGTATCCTCTTAATCAGCGAGAGACCAATCGATGGGCATACCTAGAGAACATAAAAGAAAGGGTTAAATAAGTAATTAATTCTTTCATACAAACTTCCAGAGTGCATGAACTTAATGTAAGACACTTGGGGTTTGAAAAAGACCTCCTGTCTGATTGAACGGTCTGTAAGCATGTCTTTTGGGAGCATCAAGAGATCACTCAATGAATTAAGAAGAGGAAATGATTTTGGTCGTCCATCTCCATCTGGTCTAATGTCGTCATCACTGCCCTGTTGATCTATCGAAGAATCATCGGCATCGATACCAACCATGTCAGTTAACCATCTAGACCAATTTCCAACCTGCATCAAGAGTAGCCCACCTCACTTTAGCATCTGCAGCACCAGTTATTATGACATTTCCAATTTTAAGCACAACTTATTGTCCTTCCATTCCATGAAGCCAAATCATTATCCCAATTTCAAGATTATTTTTTGGACATCCTCAAAAAAGTCCAAACTGATGGATTATGTTGTTGGCTTTATTGAAGATGAGTAATTAAACATCTCCATGCTAAAATTGATATCTAAAGGCCCCATTTTTAAATGTGTAGAGGTTATGCTTTTACCCATATGGCAGAAAGAATTCAAATAATTAACGGATGTAAGTTGCAAGCATTAAGCATTTGTTGAATACTCAATGCTTGAAGATAGAACATAAAGATGTGGTGAGTATGGTACATACAGAATTTTTAAGTTGTGCGCCAGATCCAAAGCTCAAATCTCCAGCAGGTATGGGAAGAACTTTGGCATCAACAATAGGATCCGAGACAGGATCGGTTGGAATCTCATGGGCAGACTCACGGAGAATAGCATTAAACATGGCCACATCTAGCCTGGCAACACACTGTTCCATAACCTGATCCAAGATTGGATATGAATTGATATCCAAGATTTAGTGGTGGGAATACATTTTATGAGTGGAATCATATTCCAATGTATGGGCATGGACCAACTGCTAAGTACTGTTATCATACTTTTCTTTATTGAATAAATCTTACCATTCTTGCAAGCACAGGAAGACAACCACACTCATGACCGCTTGCTCGGACAGGACAGAGTCGTTGAAAAGCATCCTGGAAAGTACTTCTCCACAGGTTAATCGAAAAGTTCCCTTGCTGCTGATCGCCTAGGGGAGGTCCCAATAACCGTTCTCTGCCTTTACTTTTGGATGCGTCTCGAGGTTGCATATTCGGTGTCAAAGACTGAAAATTTAGAGTGTTAAACATCCAGAAAAGTATTAAATGGTGGTAAAAAAGACATTCAACCACACTAAGAAAGAGAAAAATAAATTAACATATTAACTATCTAGTCCAATATTACCAAGATATTGGACTAGATAGTTGTCTACTAAATAAATAAAAAATAAATAAAACACTTGTCTACTATACCTGCCACCAAACAGACTCAACCATCCGAGAAAAGATCCAGGATTCAACTTTTTCTAATGCAGCCATAAATGTTCCTGTCTCTTGCCAATCCTCTACAAGCTGGATATATTTATTTACTTGTTTACTGCCATAAATATTCCTCCATTGAAAAGTAGTTGGCTTCCCTCCATTTCCCTGGCTACTGTTGTTGGAATCAACAAAATTTTTCATTGGACTCGTGCTACGCATGCTACTAAATGTTTTAGCTGTTATCTCCCTCATCACAATAGCGTTTGATAGCCAGAAGGTTAACCTTCAAGAGCCGAGGAAAAAATTATTTGTTAAGTTCCACCACTCACGGCACCTAATAACAATTAACTGAGATAACATAATAGCAAATATACCTCGGAACATCACTCCCACATGATTTAGCAATTAAAACTAGCCCTGATACAATGTTCTTTGCAACTGTGGCTCGCTTGTCTTGAGACCAATGTTTGCAGGCATGAATGTAAATTCTGGATAGGCGTCGAGCAGGTGTATGCACTTTGTGTGCAGAGCTCCCATGCTCTGGCACCACTGAATACAGAGACATTTCAAGAGCCGCAACAACTCTCAATTCCTCTTCAAGTTTATCAATTCTATTTTCCAATTCTTCAATTTTTTGTTCACAAGCAGCTTGATCATCATGGTCACCATTGGTATCAGGACCATTTCTAATGCTCAAAACTCCATTTAGTGCCTCATCCAAGACTTCAATATCCTTTACCTCATCAACAATCTGGTAATCAGTTCCTTCAGAAGAATCTGATGAAGGCTTAGGCACAATTTTTGCACTTTTAGAATTGCTTTTGGAAGAATTCTTGTTTTTAACTCTGGAAGGCTCTCTTTCCAAATTTGATGTTTTCTTTTGAGTGCAAGATAATTCCTTGGACTGTGATTTATTTATACCACGATCAAATTGTTCAATTGAATTGTGAAGAGAGCAATCTGAACTGTTATCTTCTAAAATATCTTCAGGAAAATTTGATGTTTTTTCTATTTTCTCTTCCTTTGTTGTCGTCGAATCACTTGTTGATGAAATCGAATCTGCCGTGGTTTCTGAATCTGAAACTTCTTCCTTCATGTGATTTAGATCTTTCTCCAACACATTACATTTGTCATCTACGACCCCGTTCACATTCTCTCTGCCACCAATCGCATTAGCTTTAGAATGCAGATGAGTCTCCTCAACCTTGTTGGCCTCAGCAACATGATCTATTGCCAAGTCTTGCTGAACCTCTAAGGGTTTCATGTCTTTGTCTGACTCGCTTACTAAGTTGTTAGGCTTCATATCCAACGATTTAGATACGGTTTCTTTAGCATCCACAGGTTTGCTAATATTCTCTTGATGTGGTCTGCGTTCTTTCCTCTCCAGTCTTGGAGTTCGTTTACTCTGGTTCTTAATAGGTGTTTTCCTCTTGTCAATCTCCTTCATTTTTAACAGATTCGAACTTGCAACAATAAACAAATGAAGCAGTGAGAAAGAGGAAGGTTATCAATTGGGATCACTGTGAAGTTATCAAATCAATTCCAACAACCCTTCAGAAGCTAAATCCTCACAGTTTACAGGTAACTTATGGCACCAGTGCAACTCTCAGAATCATACTAACTTAAAAACCTGCAATTAAAAAAAAAATTATTGAGAAAGAATAATAAATTAACCACTGGGATAGCCAAATACTAAGTGAATCCAAATTTTAGCAATACGAGAGAAGCATCTAAATTGAACTATTGTTCACCAAAACAAGTCAGTTCGATAAGCACTTATAAAAAAAATTAAAAAGGAAAAAGTAAAAAATAAAAACCTCTTATGAAACTGTAGAGAGGAAATCTCTATGTATGTGGGTGACACAAAAAAGATATTATTATTCTTTACTCCTTCCTTGAGAAGTCAAATAATTACCAAAGTCGCCAATAGATTTATGAATCTGCGAAATGGATAAAAGGCAAAATAGATCGAAGTGAATCACAATGGGAATTTGTGACCAAACAGAGTTTCCGAATGAAATCAACTCAATAGATCAGCAGTTGCCCTTCGTCGTGTACTTAATCCGGCGAAATCTCAAAGTCAGAAATGGCAGACGCCGACTCGAATTCAGGATTTACGGCAATAAAACTTCAATTCAAATCCAAAAAGGTAGGAGACTCAGAGTAACAGCAATTACAAAAGAAATCCCATACTCTGTAGCTCTGAAGCTCCTATGCAACTCAACAACGATGATCTAACAAGCAACAAAACAGCAGCGAAGGAGAGATTTCCAAATTTTTGACAAAAAACCATCACACAATGCATCACAGAAACGCTCTCGATTCCGAGAAACACAACCGAAAAGTTCAAAAACCATCCCCACTCCAAAAGCGAACTCGAGCCACATCCAAAACAAAATGCAAATAGCAAAGCTGCGAAAGAAGCTCAAGAGATCTAGCAAGAAGAAGACATTAACCTCCAAAAAGAAAAGGCCAAACCACTACCGTCAGTAGCATTCACGGAAGCAGCAGAAAAAGCAAAGCAGGTGCAGAGAAATGCCAATACTAAAAACAAAAACAAAAAACGGAAAACAAAGAAACTGACCAGAAGCGCAGGTTCCGAGATTAAACGAAGAAGAAACAAGAGCCTCGGGATTGTTCATGAAGAGCAGCACGCGGGAATCGGAAGCTTCAACTTCAGGCCCAGAGAAGCATGTGGCAGGGAGTGATGATGATGAGAGAAGAAGAATGGAAGGTTTTTAAAATGGCAGCCATTGTTGTGCTCTGATGAGTAATCAGTAAGTTTTTTTTTTTTTTTTTGATGGACGGGAAGGAGCTGTCGGTGATCGGAAAGTCACCGGGAATTGCCGGTTGCTCTACGGGTATACCAATACCATAAACAATCGCCATCCCTTCTTTGTCGTATTTACGAAATTGTCATTTTCACTATTCAATGAATCAATTCCAATATTTTATATAAAATTAGAAGAAAAAAAAGTACGTGGTTTGACATCAAGGATGAATCGACATTTCCATTATAGTACAAGAAAATCGACAAAATATGAAAAATATTAACAAAATACCACTAATATATACATAATATTAATATGAATTATTTATAACTAATTTAAAAATTAAAAAAATGTTTATTTGTTAATTTAAATATTTTTACAATGTTTTAATTTTTCTAACTTTTACATAAATATATATCAATATTAACATTTTACCGCCAAACTAGAATGAGAACTAAAGTTGATCGTAAAGGGACTAAAATGGTATTTTAATAAAAAAAAAATTGTAATATGGGTTTTGCAAATTTACCCATTTTGAATCTCCTACAATTTTACAGAATCCACGTCACAAATTTTTATAAACAATTAAATCTTACCCTGTCAAGATTTTTTTTCCTTTGAAAAATAAGTCTTACAACAAATGTATAAATTAGGGGTGTATGAATAGAAAAAAGTGTGGGTGGATTGGGTCGGGTATTGGATATTTTTCCAAAATCGATCTATCAATTTAAGAAAATAAAAAATCCATGTTGTGACTTCTTTTAAAAGAAAATCCAATCCAATCAAACTAATAAATAATCCACGGAACTGAAACAGATGAAAATTATGGTATTGTCGATATGTCTATCGATATTTTCATGTATTTATAGATTCGACATGGTAGATCGACATTTCTATCCTATTACCAAAAAAAAAAATCAAAATATCACTAATATTTACATAATATTAATATTAATCACTTTTAACTTATTTAAAAATAGAAAATTATTTATTTGTTAATTTAAATATTTTTTATAAATTTTTAATTTATCTAACTTTTATAAAAAAATATTCATCATCGATATTTCCATGAAATTGAGAACTTGACATTTTTATCAACATTAAAATCATGATCAAAACTAATAAAATTTGTGTTACTCGAGACCTATTGGTTTAAGGTATATGTCAATTATCGCTGAGCTATACTCGTTTTGGCCTCTTACATGTTTGTTATCCTTTAATCATTTAAAAAATTCAAATATATTTTGAATTCCAACATTTGTTCGTTTCAAATAATTAACTTTATTTTTAAAATTAAATTATTTAATGATTTCTTTTTTGAGTTCAAAGCTCTATTTATTTTTTTTAGAAGTGCTATTCTTTTTTCAAGTAAAAAATATGTGAGGATTGAGATTGAATCTTCAACTTACGAAAAGGTAATAATTGTCGTAAGGAAGCTCGAATCGATTACAAATTATAACATATTACTTAAATACGTTTTTCTAATTAATAAATTAACTTCATTAAAGTAATCGAATCGTCACATAAGCCTTTTTTTTTTTATGAATTGTCACATAAGCTACATGTAAATGAGACTCCTCCTCTAACAATCAACAGTAACAAAAACATAAAGTCATAAAGGAACTTCAAAAGAAAAAAGAAAAAAAAAAGTCATAAAGAAACATCAATACTTCAAAGAGTAGAGAAGATAGATCATGGAAAAAGGAGCCATCTTATGAGCAATCTTATTTATTTATTTATCAAACACACTCTTGATTCAAGAGTCTTGGAAAAAAAAAACGTTTATAACACTTTATTTTATATATATTCTAATTTTAATTAAAAATATTTACACACACGAACAATTGCATTAAAAAAAAGATAGGAGGAGAACGAGAAAGCGAAAGGAGAAAGAGAGCGAGACCGAGAATGATCTAGAAGAGTTTAATCACATTAAGATGACATTATCAAAAGTATAGAAAATTTTAATTTAAAAAGTGGATAGATTTTATTTTTTACCCAATATTTTATTCCAATAAAAAAAACTCATTAATATGAGGGGTAAATTGACATTTTCTTATCATTAAAAAAAATCTACAAAATATAAAAAATATATATCACTAATATATAGATATAATATTAATATTAATAATTTTCTAACTCATTTTGAAATGTTGAATTTTCCTTGGTTAATTTAAAAAATTTTAACCAATTTTTCATTTTTGTAATATTTTCAAAAATATTCATCGACATTGACATTTTATCGATATTTGCATCAAAATTTTCATAAAATTGAGACCTCGATATTCTTATCGATATTAACATTGAAATTTGGTCTTAACCGCTACTATGACTTGGGCAAAATTATATTTTCCCAAGGTTGAAAAGAAATTTTAATCAACTTTTAAAAAGCACCCTTTTTTTAGTTTTCAAATTTAGGATAAATTTTCAAAAACGTTTTTAATGTTGAATTACAAACAAAAGAGAAATATTAATAAAATAAAATAATAAAATGTATATTTTTTTTAATACATGAGTTGGAAATCCAACCTATCGAAATATATATTTTAATCAATTGAATTATTTTCAGTTTTGACTTATCCTATACATCTTCGTGTTGCTGTGGCACATCATATAAATGATATTGATTTATGTTGGTTGAAATAACAAACTACATACAATGCCCAACCGTCTTCCTAATAAATGTATACCATTGTACTATATACTATTAAAAATAGTAAGATTAAATTATAGACTTAGTCTTAGACTTAGAATATTATGTCACTTTATCTATTTAGTTCTCAAAATTAAAAAATTTTAATTAGATCCTAAAATTTTAAAAATTGTTTCCATATAATTATTGTTGTCAACATTGTTAATTATTTGAATACTGATGGATATGTTGATGCAGAAATTTAGCTTTATGAAATCCCACCAAATTCGCGTCAATCTTTTATAATAATAGGGATTGATGAGACCTGCAAAATAGAAGAGCACAGAAGACCGTTGTGACTCTTGACACACAAGCTTCGATACTTAAGTTAGACTGGGAGTAGTCGAATATGAAGAGTAGGATAGTTCGACGTACCTTTAGGATTTGGTTTACCTTCCTATTTATAGAAGTTGAATCCTAATAATAGGAATTATAGAAGTCGAATACTGATACATCTATGAAATTTAGATATCCGGGTCGGTCCGTTTCATTATGGGCCTGTCGTCGGATCAAGAGCCGAGGCGCGATGGTTCGGGTCGAAATATACTGCGGTGGGATTGGACCATTAGAGTTCTCGGCCAAGGGGCCGAGCGTTGGCTCGGGTCGCCGAGCGCCGACTCCCTTTCCTGGTTCACATCTTCTCTTGGTTCTCCTTCATTCTTCTGTCGCCTAGTTGGATCTCGTTTTTTCTTCTATCGCCTAGCTGGATCTCGTTTTATCTCTCTATAACTGTAGATATATTTATTAGATAAATGTTAGCTAATTTAGTTTAAAATACATGGTAGATACAATTACGACAACTGGATAAGCCAGAAAAGCACAAGTTGATGGATCGTAGTAATCCATTTTGTGTTTGTCAATCATCTATCACCACATAACACTAAATATACGCTAACATTTCATTCAAGATGTTAATGACATTAGTCTAAATATAAACACAAAATTTCGTATTTTTTTTAGTATAATATGTGGGGGTGAAAATTCGAACTCACGACCTTTTAACACAAATGATCGGACTTGTAACACTAATATATGCTACCATTGATAACAATATCTTTGTGATACTACAAAATGTCATTGCCACGTCAGTAACTTTTTAGTTAATTTTAAGTAACTAAAAAATTAGAACACAAACAAAGGAATGATTAAGCTAAATAAATAGTATATGGGAAACTTGAATTGCCATTTAAGAAATGGTTGGGTAGTCGAAAAAGAGTTGTTTCTAAACTAATTTTAGAAATTGTTATTCAACTACTTGTAGAAATTAGTCTTCCTGTGCATATTATAAATCATTATTCACATATTTGTGATTTCTAAAGGATTAACAACTTTATTTTTAAATAAAAAAAAATGTTAGAGTGAGGTTACATGTGCACACAAAATTTTGTTTGTATCCCTTTATATTTATTAGATTAAAAAATACTTTTAGTTACCGAAGTTTCGTTGAAACAACACTTTAATTCCTGAACTTTAATGTGTAACAATTTAGTCATTGTACTTTAAATTGATAACAATTTAGTCCATAAATTTTAGTAGGTAACGATTTTGTACACCTCTGGATATCTTGTGTCAAATTGGCGCCCGTTTCCTTATTTTCTTGATAATCGAGTTGGCTATTTTTGTGACTTCGATTGTTCAAGCTCATGAGGAGGGTTGGACGAGTGGAATGAGGGAAAGCGGCTCAATTGACAAAAAAGAAGAGGGTAACCCCTAGAACTTGAAAAAGTCACTATTATTCCAAGCAATTCTCAACCACATGTGCAATTCATTCTCGTAAAGATTTTAACAGACAAAGGACACTTTACCTTTGAGGACCAAATGTGTTTGTAAATTACAAACACTAAAAATCATATAATAGTTTAGTCTTTGTAACTAAACTGTTATATACTAAAATTTAAGGACTAGATTGTTACTAATTTGAAAGTAGAAGGACTAAATCGATATAAACTAAAGTTCATGAACTAGATCATTACTTTAGTGAAAATATAGACACCAAATGTGATTTTTAACCTATTAGTTCCCATAGCTTAAAATTGAAGAAACGATTTAATTTTATTACAAATTAGTTCCCGTAGCTTAAAATTTATAATGAGCCTTCTAGTCAAAAATTTGTAACAATGTATTGTTTTAATTATAGTGAAAAATCTCATGAAGTTGTCACACCGATGAATTCACATTACTCGTAGTTTAAAAACACAATTAAATTCCATACTACATGGACTGAATTTTTTTCGTTCAAAGAAGTCGGTAAAATTTGAATATTCGACATTTAAAGAGGTAAGTAATATTTTAATTAGTTAAAATAGATTCCAATAATGAAAATATATTGAATCGCTACATATTAGAGTTCATGAACTAAATTGTTACATTCTAAAATCTTTTGAGTGCATAATAAAATGTGTTTCTTTAACCAAAATAAAATTGTTTGAAAATAATTTCCAACAATTCCATATTGGACCAATGGTTCAAATGTTAATGTATGTGAAAATGT
Organism: Momordica charantia; assembly: GCF_013281855.1. Classification (NCBI taxonomy): domain Eukaryota; kingdom Viridiplantae; phylum Streptophyta; class Magnoliopsida; order Cucurbitales; family Cucurbitaceae; genus Momordica; species Momordica charantia. The sequence goes on along the minus strand of NW_028275157.1, from coordinate 10,165,332 downwards.
GAGAGATTTAAATTTTATAAAAATATTAATATAAAATAAATGTCAAACATATATTCTTATAATAATTGAGGCTCTAGTAATGGTTTCGTTTTTTGTTTCTGTTTGGGGGTAAACATACCCAAGACACGTGGAGACCCTTATTAGTGTTTGAAGAAATTAAATAAAGAAAGGATTATTTAGGTCCACCTCGGCCCGGCTAAGGAGACCGGGTTTGCCCGTTATAAAAGATGAAGTATGGGCACCAAGGTTCGACCTGACTGGGGACCAACCTACTCGGAACCCGACAGGTCCGACATGAGAAAAGACATGTAACCGCCGGTCGTGTGTGCTGTCGGATCCGTCACCTATAAATAGAGGGCTTCATTTCACGCTCAGGTATCGAATCTCACCTCGAACTAAATAAGGAGTCCGATCTATACTGACTTGAGCGTCAGAGTGCTTACCATCTTGTGCAGGTCCACTCTAGTGTTCAGGTCAGAACCGGAGACCGGATTCGAGCTTGATTCCTGAAGAACCGTTGTGCAAATTCCTGCATAAACATTTGGCGCCGTCTGTGGGAAGGACATCTTAAGTCATCCCGATCTAGAAAATATATGCAAGAATGGTGCATCCAGCAAACTCTGCCAATACGACAGAACGAAGGGGTGTGAACGCTGATAATGGCACTCAGCAAGACCTCGACGCAAGAATGGTCGAGGACCAGGTCCGAGCAGGACAAGAGGGAGATCTGCCGCGCAGATCTTCCCGCCATGCGAACCAAGAGCTACCACCTGCTCACCCGAAACCCTCAAAAGCCAACAGAGGCCGAGGAGGGACCTCGAGAAAAACATCCCAAAGGGCCAACCAGGCAGCAGACCCTGAAGCTTTGTCTACTCTCCAGCGCGAGTTGGATGATATGCGCCATCGGTTGCGCACAATGGAAGAAATGTACGCCGAGGCAACGCGTGCTAACCGAACTGCGTCTCCCTCTAGGGTCCCGGGCGCACCTGGTGAAAAGGGAGCCTCATCCATCCAACCGGGCGACCGCGAGCCCATTCCCAACGTTGAAGGAGTGGATTATAGCTTGTGGGACAATGATCTAAGAAAGCATCTCACTGAAAAGAAGAAGAGAGCATCTCGGGAGCCCGAAGACTCTCCTTCCTACTCCCGAGAGTTCTCGAACTCGAACCTAAAGGCTCAGTCAAAATACAAGCCTCTGATGCTAGAAGCTGTGATAACTAGAGAAGAGTTCGACCTGATGAAGCACAAGCTCAATGAGCAGGTCGAGGCGCTTAAGGCCAGGTGCGAGAAGAAAGAATGTTCGTTCGACGATGGCGACTTAGGAGAATCGCCATTCACCCCGGACATCCTGGAGGCCCCAATCCCTCCGAAGTTCAAAACTCCCACGATGAAGCCTTATGATGGGTCTAAGGACCCTAAAGACTATGTTGAGGTCTTCGAAGGCCTCATGGACTTTCAAGCGGCAATAGATGCAATCAAGTGCCGCGCCTTCCAGATCGCACTCACCGGTAGCGCACGCCTGTGGTATCAAAGACTGCCGGCTAGGTCGATCTCGACCTACTCCCAGCTGAGAAAAAAGTTCATCAGTCAGTTCTCTTCTCGGTATTATGACAGAAAGACAGCGACTCATCTCGCCACTATCAGGCAGAAGGAGGGAGAGACGCTGAAAGAGTATGTCACGAGGTTCCAGGAGGAGCAGTTGAAGGTCGCGCACTGCTCCTATGATTCGGCCATGTGCTACTTCCTCACCGGCCTGGCCGATGAGACCTTAACAGTAAAACTTGGAAAGGAGGCTCCAGCCACCTTCGCCGAAGTCCCGCAGAAGGCGAAGAAGGTCATTGATGAGCAAGAGCTCCTCCGAACCAAAACTGGCCGACCTGAGAAGCAGATCGACCAGAAGAAGTTGAGCCAAGAGAAGAGGAAGGCTGATTCCAAGTTTAGAGATAAGGGATCTTCCTCTTCCGCCAGCAGAACAGAGTATCGTAGGTCGGAGAGCGGCCCCAGCCGGAGCCGACCTTATGAACGGTATACTCCAACCACCATCCCCATCTCCGAGATACTCACGAATATCGAGGAAAGTGGGATGGAAAAGCTCCTCAAGCGACCTGAAAAGCTCCGAGGAGACCCGGAGAAGCGCAACAAAGATAAGTACTGTCGTTTTCATCGCGATCACGGCCATAATACGACAAGTTGCTGAGAATTGAAGCGCCAGATTGAAGACCTCATTCAAGATGGCTACTTTAAAAAGTTCGTGGGCAAACCGAGGTCTAACTCGGTCGAAAAGAAGGAAGAGAAAAAGCGTTCAAGAACGCCGCCTTGCCGGGATGATCGACCTGCGGTCATCAACACTATTTTCGGAGGTTCGAGCGGGGGCCAGTCCGGAAACAAGAGGAAGGAGCTAGCTCGCGAGGCCAGGCGCGAGGTATGCATCATCAGGGAGCTGAAGCCCACTTGCTCCATCACTTTCGGCGATGCCGATCTGGAAGGGATCCATTTGCCCCATAATGACGCGCTCGTGATCGCCCCTCTCATTGATCACGTCCTGGTCCGAAAAGTATTGGTTGATGAAGGTGCATCTGCCAACATCTTGTCCCTCCCAACATATCTAGCATTGGGATGGACCAGGTCACAATTGAAGAAGAGTCCAACACCCTTGGTTGGATTCTCTGGAGAATCGGTCTCCCCAGAAGGGTGCATTGACCTGCCGGTAACGATCGGGGAAGATGCTACCCAAGTAACGCAGATGGCCGAGTTCGTGGTAATCGACGGCAGATCGGCCTACAACGCCATTTTTGGGAGACCCATTATCCACTCATTTCGGGCTGTCCCCTCAACATTGCATCAAGTCTTGAAGTACTCAACCCCGAATGGAGTGGGCATGGTCCGAGGTGAGCAAAAAACCTCGCGGGAGTGTTATGCATCCGCGCTTAAAGGGTCGTCGGTATGCGCCCTGGAAGAGCAAGTCAATCGTCGCAAGCTGCAAGGGTCCGAGACAGACCTGCCCAAGGAAGGCAAAAGGCAGTTCTCCCCGCCAACAGAAGAGCTCGAGCTTATTCCTTTACTTAGCTCTGAAAAACAAGTAAGCATAGGAACCAAGCTGGGGGCCACTGACATGGAAGAACTGATCAACTTCCTCAGGTCTAACTCGGACGTCTTCGCATGGTCTCACGAGGACATGCCTGGCATCGACCCAAAGATTATGGTGCATCGCCTCAACATAGACCCATCATTCTGACCTGTAAAGCAAAAAAGAAGACCTGTAAATAAAGAGAGGAGTGATGTAATTGTTGAGGAAGTAAACAAACTCTTAAAAGCTGAATATATACGAGAAATTCTGTATCCTGAGTGGCTCTCTAATGTAGTATTAGTTAAAAAATCCAACGGGAAGTGGAGGATGTGCGTGGACTTCACTAATTTAAATAAGGCATGCCCAAAAGATTGCTTCCCCCTTCTGAGGATCGACCAGCTCGTGGACGCAACAGCCGGGCACGAGCTACTCACCTTCATGGATGCCTACTCCGGATACAATCAAATTAAAATGCATTTGCCAGACCAAGATCATACCGCGTTTATAACAGACCAAGGTCTGTACTGCTACAAGGTGATGCCTTTTGGCTTAAAGAATGCAGGTGCGACCTACCAAAGGATGGTGAACAAAATGTTCGCCAAGCAGATCGGTCGGAATATGGAAGTGTATGTGGACGCATGCTTGTCAAGAGCAAGCAGTCAAAGTCGCATCTTTCCGATCTGACCGAAGCCTTTGGAGTGCTACGCAAGTATCAAATGAAGCTCAATCCAACCCAAGTGTGCCTTTGGAGTCTCCTCGGGAAAGTTCCTTGGTTTTATGGTAAATAACCGTGGGATTGAGGCTAACCCAGAGAAGATAAAGGTCGTGCTCGAGATGAAGGCACCCAAGACTCTAAAGCAGCTTCAATGCCTAAATGGCAGGATTGTAGCCTTGAATAGGTTCGTGTCAAGATCAACGGACAAATGCCTTCCTTTCTTCAAGGTTCTTAGAAAGAATGGACTATTCGAATGGACAGTAGAGTGTGAGCAAGCGCTAGAGCAGTTAAAAGACTATTTCTGCTCGGCACCACTACTCGCAAAGCCATTGCCAGGAGAAAAGCTCCACTTGTACCTGGCAGTATCTGATAGCGCCGTCAGCTCGGCATTGATCAAGCAGGAGGGTGCGAGCCAAAGCCCCGTTTATTACACCAGTAAGGCCATGACTGAAGCCGAGACCAGATACCTCCAAATGGAGAAGCTGGCCCTCGCTTTAGTCACCTCGGCCCGAAGACTTAGGCTGTACTTCCAAGCGCACACAGTCGTAGTACTCACAAACCTGCCCCTGAAGAATATCTTCCTTAAGCCTGAAACATCAGGGCGTCTGATGAAGTGGGCATTAGAGTTGAGCGAGTACGACATCCAGTTCGAGCCCAGAACTGCGTTGAAAGGGCAAACAGTGGCAGATTTTATCGCAGAGCTCACTCCACCACCTCAGTTGGCCAAGTCCGACCTCCCGTGGACGATCTACGTTGATGGATTTTCTAACGAGAGGGGGTTCGGGGCAGGAATCCTTTTGCTCGCACCAGGAGGTGAGCGATTCGAATATGCTCTGCGGTTCAACTTTCGGATGTCAAATAATGAGGCCGAGTATGAAGCACTCCTAGCAGGCCTGCGCGTTGCCAAAGGGCTGGGGGCAACCACATTAAGGTCTTTAGTGACTCCCAGCTAATCGTGAATCAGATTAAGGAGAAGTACCAAACAAAGGACCCTCAAATGGAAAAATATCTAAGCAAGGTCAGATCACACCTCGCCCAGTTCGAGACTTACGAGGTGAGTCAAGTTCCAAGATCTGAAAGCTCTAATGCGGATGCCTTAGCTAAATTGGCATCAGCGTATGAGACCGACCTGGCTAGATCGGTCCCGGTCAAGATCTTGGACACTCCTTTAATCTTGGCACTAGATGTAATGGAGGTTGATACTCCATCACCCACTTGGATGGACCCAATCGTGGACTTCATCAAAGGAAATCCACCGCAAGATCCGAAAGAGCAAAAGAAGATGGCGCGAAGAGTAGCTCGGTTCACACTCCGAGAAGGAATGTTGTACCGACGTGGCTTCTTCCTGCCTCTGCTCAAGTGTGTGACTCCTGAAGAAGGCCTTTACATTCTTAGGGAAGTTCATGAAGGGGTGTGTGGAAACCACTCTGGCGCCAGGTCGTTGTCGGCCAAGGTGGTTCGACAAGGGTACTATTAGCCCAGTGTCGAGCAGGATGCAAAGCAGTTTGTGAAAGTTTGTGACAACTGCCAGCGTTTTGCAAACATTATCCATCAACCTCCCGAACTGCTCACCCCCATCTCGGCCCCATGGTCATTTGCGCAATGGGGGGTAGACATCATAGTTCCTTTTCCTCTGGGCAAAGGACAAACAAAGTTCGCCGTTGTCGCTGTGGACTACTTCACTAAGTGGGTCGAAGCCGAGGCACTATCCCACATCACAGAGTCTAGAGTCACGTCGTTCATATGGACAAACATCGTGTGCTGCTTTGGCATACCTAATGCTATTGTGACGGACAACGGAAAACAGTTTGACAATGCAAAGTTCAAGGACTTTTGCAGAAAACTGAGTATAAGTCACCTCAGTTCGTCCCCTGCGCATCCAAAAGCAAATGGGCAGGTTGAAGCAGTAACCAAGATCATAAAGCGAGGACTCAAGCTAAGGTTGGACTCCAGAAAGGGAAGATGGGTCGAGTAGCTACCCGAAGTTTTGTGGTCATATCGAACCACCCCAAGAGAGTCAACTGGCGAAACTCCGTTCTCGCTAGCCTTTGGCTCCGAAGCTGTTGTACCAGTCGAGATCGGCATACCAACAGACAGGGTAAAATAGTACGAGCCAACAAAGAACGAGGAAGAGCTACTCCTTAACCTGGACTTATTGGAAGGGAAAAGGGAAATGGCTCAGCTGCGTTTAGCAGAGTATCAGAACAGAATGGCCAGACATTACAATGCCCGAGTAAGCCGAGTTCGACCTCGAAGCTTCCAAGTTGGACATTTAGTCTTAAGAAAAATTCAGAGTCATGTCGGCACCATTGACCCAAGTTGGGAGGGACCATTCGAAGTCAAAGGCATAGTCCGACCTGGAACTTATATGCTGGCTGACCTGGAAGGAAGAGTGCTTGCGCATCCATGGAACACGGAGCACTTGAAGCGCTATTACCCCTGAAATGTCAAAATAGTCCCAAAATGGGCTTGTAAAAATTTTTAAGGGGCAGAACTTTCAATAAATGAGGTTATTTAATTTCATAACTCCGAGTTCGATTAGAAATTAAATGGGGGCCATGGACTCCCGTAAGATTTAAAATCGGCAACCTCTAAACCTACGGGTTCGAGGTGCGATGTGAATAATAACTAGGGACTCAAAATTCAACCCTTTGAACGAACGAGTTAAAGGCGCGATGTAGAAAGTTCCAATTGCTTAATGTTCTTTCGGACTTCCGAGTTCGAGGAGAAATATTAAAGATTAATAAAAGAAACTCTCAAATTCAAACCTTAGGTAAGAGGTACGATGTGAAAGAGTTATCTTGAAGCTCAGCCCAAAGTTAAGTTAGAGGTGTGATCCTTTAAATTAGAGGTGCGAGATGAATTTATTCATTTGTAAGTTCCAATTTACAAAAGCAAGTTTAAAAGCCTAAAGGAAAAGTAGCAGAAGAACAAGTGGAAATGTAGAATTGGAAATTTCATTAATCAAAAGGGCAGAGCCAAGGCTAGTATACCTTGTAGCCCAGCCCAAAGGCTTACAAAAGAATAAAAAAAAAAAAAAAAAAACAACAACAACAAAGCTAATGAGGAGACTCAGCCGCTCCCGAGATGAGAAGATAGCTCGCCTTGAGAGCCTAGAAGGTTGACCTCCTGAGATCCGTTCTGCTGAGAAGGGACTCCTTCTTGAGTGGTGCCGACCTCAGTAGGTTCCTGACTTGGGATCTCGTCTTCATCCAGGTCGGAGTAGTCAGAGTCTAGATCTCTGACATATTTGTCCACCAGGGATGCAGGACCTGGGGTGCCGTTAGGCCCAGAAGCCCATTTCTCAGCGTACCTCTTCTTCAGATCGTTGAGGTCGACCTGGAGGTGTGGCATATCAGCAGCAATCCCCTTCATCAAAAATTTGAAGCCTGCGTCGCTGAAATGTTTGGCAAACCCATCAAAATCTGGGTGTTGCCTGAAGGCTGCTTCAAGGAGAGCTCCGTTGGTAAGCGCTCCTTCTCCGCCTTCAGCTCAGCATTGAGACGCCCAATTGCAGCGTCCTTCCCTTCAAGGGCCTGGAGCATGTCGTCCTTCTCCTTAAGGAGTTGAAACTTTTCCTTCTCCAACCCTTTTGTGATGGCGTGGGCAGCTCGGAGGTGGGCCTTATGGCTCTCATCCTCCCTCTTCAGCAGCTCGACCTTGGCTTCAACCTCGGCCCTCAGTATATCCACCTCGCTCTGAGCCTTCAGCAGCTCGCCCTTGAGCGTAGTGGTAGCCTCCAAGGCAGCAGAGGAGTTCTCCCTCTCCTTCGCTGTCAAGGCCTCCCTTCCATCCAGCTCGGCCTTGATCATGACTGCTGAATGGATGGTGCAGTGAACGTCTGTAAGACATAGAAGGCGAGCATATGTTAGACCAAATCAAAAAATAAGTAAAACCAAGTGATAAAAAGCAAGTCTTACCTCGACGGCGTGGTCGATAGTCCGTTGTAGCACGGACCCTGGGTCGCTCACAAACTTGGATGCTCTCCTGAGACAGTGATCCAAGCAGGCAGCCGAGATGCGTGACACCTGGTCTTTCACCCCGGAGCTCGACGGTTCCATTCTGAACCGCATCTTCACGTCGGATGTCCCCCCCCATCCGAGCTTCCGGGTCATCTACCAGATCGGCGTGGTTTGAGGGCAGGGGGCCACGAGGTCCAACCTCCGAGGAGGAGGTTGTCTTCTTCTTTTTCTTCCTCCTCTTCAGAGGAGAGCCCTCTCTCACCTCACGAAGAGGTGACACGTCCAAGGCTTCAGACTCGCTCCTCGAGCGCTTCTCCCTGGAGCGCTCCCCAGTAGAATCCAACTCAATCACCAGAGTTGGAGCTGCAGAAGATGGACCCACCTGGTCCTGAGCTGCATTCTGATCCACAGCAGGAGTAGATGGATCAGAGCTCTGAACTGTCTTAAGGGCGTGAGCACGGCCCTTAGACTTCCGTTTCACGCTGCTCGTGAATCCACACACCATGGCTGCAATACGAATAAGATGAAATGTTAGAAGTAAAAACTTGAAGCTAAAATTGAGGTTGAGATCGAACACGGCTTACCAAGCTCGGAGTTTGGCCTCGAAGCTTCAATCGGGCGAACTAAAGGATTGTAGTCCAATAGCCCTGATTCTACCAGCAGTTTGTCGGTGACCAAGGTCCCGATCTTCCGACCCCTTGGGAAGTTGTCCTTGTAGAATTTGAGGGTGTCAAAAGTGGCTTGACCGAGCTCGGGAATCGGTTTGATCGATACTGCACAAAGTAAACAAAAAGTTCGAGTTAGATGTGAATATCAAGAAACTAAAAGAAAAAGAAAGTAAGAAAGACTCCATACCTAGGTTCCCAAACCTAGTGGGAACATCAAAAAAGGCACGACCTGATTCGTCATTTGCCAGCCACTCTCCAGAGGCAAAGAACCACTTACCTACCCATCCTTTGATGGAGGTCGACCCCTTGACTATACCACCCGCGCCCTTCCTTGCGCACATATATTACCGACCTGGTTTTTTGGCTATCCTCTTGGCCTCAAAACACCCAAGAAGCTGGTCAACACTTAGCAGCTCGGCCTCATCCTCGTCCCGAGCTCGCAACCAAAAAAGAATGGCTAAAGCAAAAATGACACCCCACCTATTGGGGGCCACTTGAGCAAGAGCCAGTCTAGTTCAGTTTAAGAACTCCTGAGCAAAGGGATGGAGGGGAAGTCTGAGGCCGTACTCGAACATCTTCAAATAAAGAGTGACTCATCCCTCTGGAGGATTGTCAACTCTTTCCCCTTCCTCCGGAATCCTAAGGAGGATGTCATTCGGAATGTTAAACCTCCTACGAAGGGGTCCAAGATAGTGCTCGGGCATCCTAGAAGGGTACTCCAGACCCTGGCCCGAGGTGGAGGTATCGCTATCCTCTCCGTCATCTGAGAACCTAAAGTTCTCTATTTCTTCCAGCTCGGACTCTAACCTACGAGCTAAGACCTCCCCAGAGTCACTTAGCTTGGGGGGCGAACTACTTATTGTCCGACCTACACTACCCAGGCTATCACTACTGGAGGGGGAAGACAAGAAAACTACCATGTTTGAAAGAATAGTAAGAGCAAGGAAAAGTGACTGACCTAGAGAAAGGGTTCGAGCTGGTTTCAGATCGAACTCCAGAAATTCAGGAAACGTAAGGTTTGACTTGAAGTTTCGGGACTATTTATAGTTGATCGGAAAAACCTCTGCGCCGTACACGTGTAATCAACGAGCGGCTAGGATCTTCTCGAGATACGCAACGGCAAAACACTTGAGTGCTCCGACAACCTGGCAGGTCGAAACGTCTTCCGCAACGGTCATATTCCCTCTGCAAATGAAAAGTCGCCACGTGTCCAAAATATATTCGAATAAACTTCTCTGCCAGGTCGAGATCGAACCTGACAGAGAGGGGGCCAATGTTTGGGGGTAAACATACCCAAGACACGTGGAGGACCCTTATTAGTGTTTGAAGAAATTAAATAAAAAAAGGATTGTTTAGGTCCACCTCGGCCCCGCCGAGGAGACCGGATTTGCCCGTTATAAAAGATGAAGTATGGGCACCAAGGTTCGACCTGACTGGGGATCGACCTGCTCGGAACCCGATAGGTCCGACATGAGAAAAGACATGTAACCGCCGGTCGTGTGTGCTGTCGGATCCGTCACCTATAAATAGAGGGCTTCATTTCACGCTCAGGTATCGAATCTCACCTCGAACTAAATAAGGAGTCCGATCTATACTGACTTGAGCGTCGGAGTGCTTACCCTCTTGTGCAGGTCCACTCTAGTGTTCAAGTCAGAACCGGAGACCGGGTTCGAGCTTGATTCCTGAAGAACCGTTGTGCAAATTCCTGCATAAACAATTTCAGTTTTTAAAAATTATATAACAATTTTTATCGTATATTTTTCACATTTCTTTCCAACTTAATTAACTTTTATAATTTTTGCTGATAAATTTTATATATATTTTTAAATATTTATATGCCATATTAAAAAAAAGCTCAATTAAATTCTAATTTTAGCCTTCAATTTTATAAAAATACGGACACATTAATATATATTTTATTATTGATTTAAATCCCAATTTAGTCCTTTAGGCATTGGTTCATTTAAAATATTTGTTTTGATTCTTAAACTTTTAAAAAATAACTAATTTTATTCTCATGGGATCATCTCAATTTTACACAATTTTGTATTTGTGCATCAACAAACTGATATCAACATTTATTGAAACTATACGAGCTAGCTAAAGGCAAATAGATATTGATTGTAAAATAGAAAAGTTATCGTATTTAAAATTCAAAAGATTAAACAAAATCTTTTGAAAGTTTAAAGATTAAAATAGAATAAATATAAGAAATTGATCTTTTTAAGACCTAATATTATTGGTAGGATAAGGTAAAAAGAACTTTGATACTAATCTAACTGTGGTTAAACAATTGGTCAAGGTGTCAAAGTGAGCATAACGCAACACTAATTGATATATATCTCTAACTACAAGGTCATGAGTTCCATCTCACACCCGCACATGTTGTACTGAAATGCGATATAACTTCTCAAAATGCTTCAAAATTCAAATCCTCAACCTACGTCCCATGAATTTTTTTTTTTTAAAGAAAAACCCCTCCTTACAAGTTGTATATTCGAATCATTTCATCCACGATTGTCACATAATATTAAAAAATGTTAAAATATAAATTTAAGTTTCTAAAATTTTAATCTTATGTCTAATGGATTAATATTTTTAAATAGAGTGAGACCAAACGAACGAAAACATATTACAGTACTACAAAAGTAGCATATTCTATTTATTCATATTATGGTTTTATTATAAACAATTTTTTTTTAGTAAAATATGTCCGGGTAGAGGATCGAACTCACAACCTCTTTATTAAAAAAATATGTCAATTACTGTTGAACTATGCTCGATTTGACCAAACAATTTTTTAATATTAGTGGACTCCACATCATTTTTGATACGATACCGACATTACTAAGAATGGCAAAAAAATCCACGAGACCCGATCATCGTGGGTACTCGACCCGATCAGGTCGGAGAATCCTCAATTTGACTGGGGACGAGGTCAAATCGGAGATCTTAGATGGGGTCCCCGACAGAGACCGTCCCTGTCTAATATTTTATTAATTTTTATATTTGCTATATATAATAATATTAATATATATTAATTCTATAAATAGTTTTTTAATTTTACTTAAAAAAGCCCGAACCAATTTTAATTTAACATTTTTTCTAATTTTAACCTTATAAAAATAAAATAATAAATATATTTATCATAGAATCCCCGCCTCGTCTCCGCCCTTAAAATTTTTGGGACGGGGCCGGAGATGAGGAAAAAATCTCCATCTCCATCCCGCCCCGCTGCCATCCTTAGACATGATAGTAAATAATATCCATACTCCAATATTACCATAAATTTTGTTCGATTTAATTCGATGATGAGGTTGTAGAAGACAAGTGTGGGACCGACCATATGAAAGGAACATTATCCTATGCAAATTGCCGAGATGATCCCGACGCATCTCCTCACGCCATTTCTTCTTTAAAACCTCACTCAATTAAAATAACATTATAATAATTGTAACTAAATTTTATTATTATTATGATTTAAATATTATTTTATTCCCTCTTATTGATTTATTTTCATTACTGTACGTTCAATTGTTATTTATTTTAATATTGTACTTTCAAAACGTTATAAAATTTTAACATAAATTTATATATAATAGAAACAATTTAATACAAATTTATGATCGTATTTCAAGAAATTTAATGAGTTATAATTGAAGAAAATGAGATAAAAAAAAATATTGTCACTTTTTAAAAAGTTCAATTATCAAAATAGATGAGGGATAAAAGATTGCATCCTAAGAAGGTCAAAATAGTATTTAAATTTATTATTTATTTCATTTCTTTTCTTTTCTCGCATTTCTTTTTATATTTGAAAATTGAATTTGTGTCCCCTTATTAAAAGTTGAATTATTAAAATATGTGTATTAAAGAAATGTGGTGGAGAATCATTTCCGGATCGTTTTGTTTTGTTTGGTTTTTTTTAATTGAAAATTTTCAAACATGTCGCTTTGTTCATGCTTTGTCTGATCTATTATTATATATATATATATATATATATATATATATATATATATTTAAAAGGTCTTAATTTAACTTTACCCTCAAAATTTTTTAATTTATTTTATTTGAGTAGATCAACTTTTGAAATATAAGCTTTAATCTCTATATTTTTAAGTTCAATGTCTTATATAAATATTCTGACGGAAACTTTTCTAACATATCCGTAAACTTAGAAGAATATCTAATAAGTCCATAAACTTCAACTTTATTTCTAATGACTAATAAGTTAATGATCTAATATACATAAAATTAAAATGTTGAGACTTATTAAATATAGAATTAAAAATTTGAGATTTATTAGACATGTTTTAAAAATTTAGAAGAAAGAGAATGAAGTTTGAAATAATAAATCAGTTTTTTTTCTATTTTATAAGAATTATAGATTTTTATATGAAAATAATTTACTAAAAACTCAAAAATAAATTTTTTTATTTATATTTGAGATGAAGAAGAAAAAATTAAAAAAGAAACTAAAAAAATATTATAGTGTAGTAAATAGAAGGTGAATGAGCATAGCACGTGAAATGAAGAAATAGTCACGTGAGCACGTCTTATCTTGTATCTAAAAAGTGAGCCAAATTGGAACCTATACCTCGTGAACTTCCAAAAACTTCAATCATTCAATTTGTTTTTTTCTTTCCCAACATAATAAATAGAACTAAAAAAGTAAAAATAAAAAGTTTAGTTTAGCTGTGAGCGAGAGATCTGTTTCGTGAGAATTCAAGATTTGTATTGGACGAACATCTAGATTTCTACGTTTATTTTGCGAGAACATAGGATATTCATATATTTTAAGATGTCTATATGGAAGACGTCTAATGAATTTTGGATGCCTTCTTGAAACATAAGTTTCCAAGATTCGGGTGGCAGGGACGTCAAGTCTTTACACTTTTTCTTTTCAATTTTGTTTCCAAGATTTGGGCCTTTTGTATTTCCTTTCATTTGTTTAAGAGTCTAAATAGAGAAGACCTGCATTTTTCAATACACGTAGATCCAATTTGAAGTTATTCTAGTGGCTTGACTTTGATTCAAATTTTGAATGAACAATTTTTTTTTCCCTAATCAAGCTTTAAGGATGAATAAACCATCATTCAACCCAAAAGTTTAATATGATGGATCGGATAAATCTAACATCAAGGATCTTGCTTTAGCCTTTACGAATTCTCGATTGTTTGTATGTTCAAAACAAGAGAAAACACAATATAATTATTTTTCATTTTTTTTCCCTTGGTTCTCTAGAAAATAATGAAAGATGGTTTGTTCATGGACTCTGACCAATCCCCTTTCAATAGACAGACAGTCGTGTGTTAACTAGTCTTTTCAATCACTCCATTTCTAGTAAGAAGGGTGGGTCACGCATGTTAAAGAGCAAAGTAAATTAATTTATTAAAAAGAATAAAAATAAATCTAAAAATTATTGGGTTATTTATTTTAATCTAAAAAGCTATTTTAAAATTTGATAGCTACAAACGAGGAAGTCAAAAATTGATTTTGGGAAAGTTTGAAATTACTTTAAATTAATTTTTAAAGTATAACTTTGATGATGATTTTAAAAAATCAATTATACTTAAATCTTTTTTTTTTCAAAATCGCTCGTTATAGCACCACTCCTAAACACATTCTAAATCTCTCGTTTGTAAATTTGTTGAATTAAAATAATAAAATAGAATAATTAAAAAAGTAGGCAAATTTGGATGGAATAGTTGTTTGGATCACTATCACAAAAATATGTCACAAAGATACAAAAATATGTTGGATCACCGTCATGAGCATAGTTTCCTCGCAAACAGATCCAATAAAATTGATTTAGTCAATACCTGTTTGGTAGGATTGTCTGCGAAAACTGTTTTCGAATTCTGTAATTAAAAGAATGGAAATTTTAAAAATAACTTTTTTATGTTTTCATTGTTTCCAGATTTTGAATCCAAAACTTTAAAATGTATAATTATATAAAAAGAAAAGATAAAAACTTTGATAAATACATTATTTCAGGTTATAAACTTATTTCATTTTTATTAAAATTAAAATATTTAAAATATAATATATTATAAACTACATAATATTGTAAAATACTAATTCTATCAAAATTTATAACATTTATGTTAATAAATTAATTAATAATATTTTAGATTAAACTAAATGCTTAGTAGGTAACCAATAACTTATCAGTATTTACAAAACATATCTACTACCAAACACATATCTAAAAATATAGAATACTGTTTTCATTGAATTCCTTATTTTCAGATTTATGTTCATTAATCAAACAAACTCTTAATCTCTCGTTTCTCGTTTCTAAATTTGTTGTATTAGAAAAATAAAATAGAATAATCAGAAAAGCATGGAGGGGTAGAATGGGAATTTGGATGGAATAGTTGGTTGGATCAGCGTCATAAATAAGTTCGTGGTGAGAACGAGATTGAGGTGGGGGCACCGACAATGACATCGTTGACCCCACTGGCTCTTTGCATGGCTGGACGAAGATTTTATTGAAATTTTGAAAATTGGATATGTTGAAAACGACTTGTCGTTTCCATTTTGCAGCTTCTGCTTCTCAAAACTTAAAATCACTTTTCTTTCTTTCTTTCTTTTTTCCCTTTCTCAATCATTTCGATTTCCCCACCATTTATTTTTTTATTTTATTTTTCCGACAGTCGATTTCCCCACCATTATTTTCCTTTTGCATTTGCTTCTCATCCCACAAAAAATAATAATAATAATAATAATAAAATAATAAAACCATTTAGATATTTGGATGACTAATTGTTAATCTCTCTACCACGCCTCTTCTAGAAGTAATTGCACTGGATAACCTCAATTTGATGGCATCAATTAGATAGGTTCGCGTTTTGGAAAATTTCACGTGGATGGTAAGTTTTTTTAGTACAACATGGGAGGTGGGGGATCGAACTCACAACCTCATGGTTGGAGATATATGTCAATTACTGTTGAACTATGCTTGCTACGAATAACAAGTTTTTAAAAAATTGGAACACATATCTCATTTAAACCCTTTAAATTTATGTTAGTTTTGAGAATGTCTTCTTCTTCCTTAGATAATTAGGTCTATTTAAGCATGGATGTTTCCATATATGACCAAACAAGGTCATTCGATGCTAAATATAGCAAAACATTTTGAATTTTTTTATATAGAAAAGTTAAAAACTGAAAAAAAAAAAATTCAAACGAGGGATAGAAACTCCAACCTCTAAAAGATGATTAAAATGTGTTAATCCGTAAGTTATGATCATATTAGCAATAACGTTATTGTTTATTGTTTTCTCTTTTTCAATAAACAAAGTTGTTTGATAATCATTTTTTGTTTTTCATTGTCTAAGATTTTTGTATGATTTTTTTTAAAAAAATTATTATGTTATATATATTTTTTAATATTTATTATGTATTTTACAAGTCAAGAGCGATAAAATAATGCTTTTATTTATATATTGGAAAAAATAGAAAGGAAACAAGGAACAAAAAAATTGTTTTGTTGTTTCTCATATTTCTACACAATTTTGAAAACTTTCTTAAGAATTAGAAATGAGAAACATGAACAGTTACCAAACGCTTCTTATGTTTCTAAAAAATTGAAAATTAAAACAAAAAACAAAAAACCAAAACGTTATAAAATGGGCCGACGATATTTTAAGCGTTATATTAGTTTGAAACTTTACTATATTTTGACTAACCTTGGAGTCATAGATCATTTGACGTGATCGTGATTAGATTCTCTTATAGTTGTTAAAGTCTTATTTTAATTTTATTAATTATTTTTGGGACAATAAAATTTTATTAATTTTAATAAAATAATCATAATAAATTTTATTAATTATCAATATCTTTAACTAAATTTGCCTAATGTATTAATAACACTTAATATCTAATCATTTCATTTATCGACCATTTTTAAATTGGAGGATTATATTTAAAAAAGAATAAATAATTGTTAATGGTAGTTTAGATAGTGTGAACTATAATTACTAAATTAAAAAAATAAATCCCAATGAATAATAGCAAAGTAATTCAATATGCTAATAATTGAAATATCTTTAAAAATTTGCTAAATGGTCATATTAAAACATTTCTTAATATTGATAAATTTTATCTATAATTTAAATTTTTTTTAGCAAAAATAATAATTTAACTAATATAGATTTATAATACATTAAATAACATGTGTGAATAATTAAAGAAAGTAAATAAAGAAGCAAAATAAGAAGCAAGTAGAGAAATAAGCAAAGCAACTTAGGCCGATTTACTTGCAAATAATCGAGTTTAGAAATCAACTAGTAGCCATCATTTTCTTGTTTACTTTTCTAATTTGGTAGACCTTCAAATTTATTTCATTTTAATCCTCAATTTTCAAATGTCTATGTTAGCCTCTATATATTTTTTAAATAACTATTAATATCATTAAAAAAGCATATAAATTTTTAGTCAAAACCGACATTATAATCAAAATAATTGAAAACACTAAATCGTACGAGTATTCAAATATAACTCAAAAAACTCGCTAAAGTGAGCATAACTTAGCGGTAATTGACATATATCTCCAACAAAAAAGTTGTGAGTTCGATCTCCCACCTACACGTGTTGTACTCAATCCAAACTGATTCTAGTTGGGTTAGTTAATTCTTTTGGTTAGGTTGGGTTAATTTTTTATAGAGTTGAAATTTTAGTTCGATTCGGGTTGAAATAATTTGGTGGTTCAACCCGAACTGAACTATTGTAATAATCGATGACAGATTTAAACTCTTACGTTAAAGGGGCACGAGTTCAAATAAATGTTGTGATAAATGATTAGTTTTAATGCTGAACTTACAATATGTGATTCTATTTTTGGACCGGATGCTCGTTTGAACTTAGACTTTAATACCATATCAATATTCATGAAGTTCCATCTCAAAACTACTTGGCAAAGATAGAAGTAGCTGTTGAAATAGAAATTTCGACCAATTACTAAATGCCACGTCACAATTTAAGATTATATTTAGGACAAATCACAAATTTACACGTGTACTAACTTAATTTTAAAAATTGAAGAAAAAAATTATGCCACGTATCTCTTTTATGACCGTCCGATGAAATCAACTAATTGGACCAAATTCATAAGGAGGTTGGGCCCAAGCCCATGGCCCATTAAGCCCATGGTCCATAAAAGACCTACCAAGACTCTATAAATAGAGGGGGGAAGAAGAAGCGATAAAGAGGGAAAAGGATTCGAGAAGAGATCAAGAAGAATTGGAGATTTAAGCAACAAGACTTGAATAATTCTAGACTGGAAGAGTACGAGACTTCAAGAACATTGAATCTTCTCCCCCCAGACAACAATACTTGAAGACTCCATCAAACTGCAAAGTCTTCATCAAATTAACCGAAGAACTTCAACAAGCTACAAAGACAAAGAACTTCACAAGGTACAAGTTGAAGAACTTCACAAGCTACAAGCCGAAGAACTCCAACAAGCTATAAGCCGAAGAACTTTACAAGCTGCAAAGCTGAAGACTTCACGAAATCTTCATCAAGCTACAAGCCAAAGAACTTCATCAACAAGTCAAAGTCTTCAACATGCTCAAAGCCGAAGACTTCAAAGATCCTTCGACAATCAAGAAGCTGAAGGCATCTACCATAGATTCAAGAACAAGGTCACGAGCCCTTGAATTAAAGTTTGCGTTTGAGAGAATTAATCAGAGGATTATACATTAGAGATTGTAACACTCACATACATAAATACAAACATAAGTTCATTAATTCAAGTTTTCTCTTTATTGAATTTCTTGCGAACAGTAGCCCATATATAATTATAAACGTCTGTAAAATTACTTTTCTTCTCAACATGAGATCCTTAACAAAATGAATTATAAAACATATAAATATATATTTTCTTATTAAATATTTTTAGAGTTTTTACATTATTTTTTGTTTAAATTAATAGGTGAATTAGCAGAAATTGAATATGGGATAAAAACTTAGCAATGTTTATCTAAGTTTAGGCTGAATTCGATGAAATAGAAAGTTTGATGAAAATGGATACAATTTACCTAGTTTAGAAATAAAATATGATTACTTATCTAAAATATAATTTAAAATGCATTCACTATTATAAACATCAAAATTAAGTAAATATTGAAAACTAAACTATAAAGAATCATTATTGGTTTGTTTAGTATAAATAAAAAATTATTGTAAAACAAATTCAAAAGCTTTTGACTCTATGTATACATAATTGATACATAAATTTATAATTTAATATTAATTTGTTCAAAATAAAATATGGTTGAATTAAAAGGCTCGATTCGAGCTATCAATTCACAAAGCTCGTTGAAGATGAAGAGAGATTGTTGTTGTTGGGATGTATGCCTCTGAGTTGTGATACGAGGTAAACTATTTATATCTAAATAAAATAAGCTTAAAACTTAGATATTCATTTTCTCAAGGAAATTAATGTTTAATGTTTAATCGCTCCTAAGGTACTAGATGTGTTCTTAAACTGGGTAGGTAACGAACATACGAGGATCAAGTTTAAGAGTAGTGGCTTAAACAATCTATGATATATGATAGAGTTTGAAACCTTATCCTAGAGGCACTGTTGATATGTGAGGAGATTGCATAACACTGGACTTTGATGTGTCTTGCGTTTTCTTATAAGATTGTTAAAGAAAATGCAGACATATCAGACATATCACTAGGATGCTCATATACTCATTTGATCTTAATCCTTAATGTATTATGAACTTTTGTCTATGCTGATGTGTTCTTTGATTTACATAGGTGAGGTTGACGTGAAACTTCACTCTATAAACCTTCTATTCTAGGAGCACATTCAAGTAGAGAATTGGGAACATTCCTACACAAGACAAAATTTATAGCCTTTCAATAGTGGAGAGTGCAAAGTTTGCACTTCTCCTTATTGAGTGCGTATATAAATGATTCCATGATTCCTTTAAAATGCTCATTCGAGTCTTGGACAACAAAGTACTCATCTTCTTGATATCCCAAAAAGAATTAACCTATGATGAGATCATGGAAGGCTATCTATTAGAGAACCAGTGAGACTTAAGGAGCAAGAGGTGTGATCAGAGGCAAAATGGTAGTTTCGTTTATCTGGTACCATGAATCATTTTGTGAAGGATCAAATAAACGTGATTATATCTTATATCCATAGACATAACTCGGCTACAATGTATGAGAGCACAACCCTAAGTCAATAGTAGAGTCACCTTGGGTTAAAAGATAAAATTGGTTAATTAAAAACTATTAATCATTGGAGCTCAAAGTTGTAGGTCTATTAGGTCAACTTGCATTTAAATCTGCATTGAATAATAAGTTGGAAGCAACGTTGATTATTTAATTTAAGATTAATTTTACTTTTTAATAATCAATATGATTTATTATTGCAAAATGAGCCAATTGAATTTTGGAAGTCTCATTGGACAATTGGGTCGTCTTTAGGCCCAATAAAGAAAGGAAAAGGTCCATTAAGTTTTGGAAGCCCCATATGACGTGGGTCTCATAGAAGAGTTTATAGTGATGGAAACCAATATGTTTAAATTGTGGAAATGTCGAGGTCCTGATTTGATGGATATGTCATTGTCGACGGATATTTGGGAAAAAATTACGGAAATTGTGAAAATTAATAATAATTGTTTTAATTAGTAGATAAAACTTGAATTGTAGCTTAATTAAGTTATAATTGATCACTTTTATCCATTATATGTAAAAATATGAGTAACTTACTTATGAAAATATCGATGTCGATAGAAATGACGGAACAAGATAACGAAGATTGATGAAAATAATTTGAATTAATAAATTGAAGTTCAATGTTACTTAATTATGTTTTATTAATAATTTATAACTCAATCTAGTCTTTAATTATATAATTGAATATTTCTAAAAAAATTATATAATTAAAAAAAATATTGATATATATATATATATACAAACATAACTATGATAATTAAATTTGAAAATAAAAATAAGTGTAAGGAAAGGAGAATGAGAAAAAAAAATCAAATATAATAATATTATTTATTTATTATAATAAAAGAAAAGAAAGGAAAAAAAAAAACCAAAACCCATTCCGCCATACTACATCGGTAAGGGGGGAGGGGCCTGCCTCCTATAAAACCCCTCCCACAATTGCTATTTTGGATGTCTCGGGCCCATGGGCTGGACCCGTTAATGGGCTCAGCACTAGTTAATTTTTTTTTTTTAATTCAATCCAGAATATCGTCTAAATATCCATATTTCAGCGATATTTTGATGATATTTTAAAATACCATCTCGATTTTCCTCCCTTTGTGTCGATTTCAAATCTCTGACCGACATTTAGAACCCTGATGGAAACCAACACATTAATTAAGAAAATTAAAATAAATAAAGTTGAGAACGGTTGGTTGAGTGTTTATTTAAAAAAAAAATTTTAAATAAGCTTAATGTGTCAAACTTCTCAAAACTCCCAAGTCCATCAAATTACTTTAATAAACAACAAAATTAATTTTTTTAAAAAAAACCCATAAACTAATTAATAAACCATATAAAATTCAACCAACAATTCACCAAAACTTAAGCACAAAAACATCCCAGCCTAATTATATCCAAAAATAAATAAATAAATAAATAAATAATAATAAAAAGCACCCAAATTAAGCCACTAAAAAAATCCAACATCTAAAAAATTAGTCCCCTTTAGTTCTAACCACATTGATAACTAGCCATAAATATTTTTAAAAACAACAACGTAATTAATTGATAGTAATAATTTCATCAACTTCTTTAAATCTTTCTTTTAAGGAAAAAAAATTATATGATTATGAATAAAAGGTAAAATTTGAATTTTCGTAAAAAGAAAAAAAAGGAAAAATGGGGAGAAACAGACACTTGCGTTCATCCTCTTACCGTTGCTATTGAACATAAAATCTTCCAAATCTTCGAGTTTCGATCAAAGATTTTCTCGATTCTTTTCCTTAATTGAACCTCTTCCGAGTTTCGATCGATAAATATGAATCCCCCGCCCCCGCCTTCACCACCATCGGAATCGCCTCTGTTTTCTGAATCAAATCATGCCTTTCGATACTTCCTCCACCGTCCGCTTCTGTCTCCACGGCGGCGCCGCCGCGGTTTCCTCCGGCGATCAGCCGCATCAGGTCCTGGAAGTCCGATTGAAGCGTCTGAGCCGTCTGATATCGCGATCTCCAGCGGCGGGGGTTCCGCACCAGGTCCTCCAGGAAACTCCGCCGTCTCCGGTGGCGGACGCCGCGTTCGTTCTCCCTCTGCGCGATCCGCTGTTTCTCGAGGCCTACGTCCGGCAGTTGCTGTGCTCGCTGAATCTCCCCGCCGGCGCCTGCGGAGCCATCGGCCGGAGGATCGCGTCGTTCGTCGTCGAATTGGCGGGCGGAAACAGTGCGGCGAGCCTCCACATTGTGGCGTTGGTGAATTACATTGAGGAGTTTTGGATGGATCCGATCCCGGCGCCGGTGCCACCGAGCAGAGGGGCGGCGGAATCGGCGATCTCGAGGCTGAAGAAGGAGAAGGTTGAAGAAGGAGTAGAATTGGGAGATTGCAGCGTTTGTTTGAATGAGATGAATGGCGGGAGGCAGGTGATTAGGATTCCGTGCGGTCATGTGTATCATGAATCCTGCATCCTCACATGGCTGAGGAAGAGCAATTCTTGCCCATTGTGTAGAACAAAGTTGGAACAATGAATCAGATCCTTAGAAGTTTGAATTGGTTACTGATTTTTTTGGGTTTAGGGTTAAGATTGGAAGAATTTTTTTGGAGTATGATGAATGATTATGTGTGTGTTTGTATATACTATGTAATACTTTACTACTAGTAGTAGTAATGATAAATGCAATTTGCAAATTTTGGGCCATATCTGTCTCTACTTCTCTTTTTAATTTAGATAGGTTCGATGGTTATTTCGTTTTTTGTTTTATGCTTTTATTGTTATAGAGTTTTTATAAGATTTGTTGATGTTGATTTCTGCGAAGTGTCGAAGGCTGACGAGAGCTTTACTCTAATGAGCTGCTATGAAGCGAGCTAGAGGAAGGAGACCTGTAAAAATTAGAAGAGAACTTCGAAACTCAAGTTTATCTGATGGATAGTTTTCCATCCCATTAACCGTAAACTATTCCCAGGGTGGTAAACTACTCTCCACTATCGACGTAATTGCATGACGTCAGAGCTCGTCCCCAACAAGCTCGGGTTGAGTTTCACTCGAGGGGGTGAAGTCCCGCAAACCGACTTGGAAGCTCGTTGTAAGTCTAGAGCACTAAGCTCGACCCACATGGCTCGAGACCTCGCCTACCAACAAGGAAACTAGTATAACTTTTAAACTAAGAAGAACAAACACATGACACGGACACCGTGACATGTTAATTTCCAAAAAAGTAGGACACGACACACTGTGGACACGTGATATATATATATATATTTTAAATATTTATATGTATACATATTTTAACATGTTATCACTATTTAATACTTTTAAATTAAACTTTTCCTTTTAAACATCAACATAAATACTATAACATTCATACCATAATCAACATCAACAATATCCAATATCTCATACAAATCCAATATCCAATATACTATAACATTCATATCTTAAAACGTGTCCTCAACGTATCGGCAGCATGTCAAAAATTAAAATTAATAAATAGAGTGTCGGTGCTTTCCTAGCTTTTAAAAAATAGAAAACTAAAATCAAATTTTTATGGGGCTTTAGTTATTTGGCCTCCTCGATGAACCATTTTTAGTTATTTGGCTAAGAATTCCATTATATTTCCAAGAGAGGTGAAATACTTGCCAATGAAATTGCACAAGAACAAACAAGCATAATTTTTCAAAATAGAAAACTAAAATCAAATCATTATCGAACCGGGCTTTACTTATTCGGCTCGATGCAACTTTTTTAAGTATTATACTTAAAATATCGAGCTCCCTTTTTATCCCATTCAAAGCTAGAACAATAACAGCATCTTAGGTCAAAATTTAAGGCAGATTAAGAGGAGCCATCATAAGAAACTACTTTACAAAATTTCATTGGGAAACATGAATCAAACCGACTGTATAATAAAAGAATAACAAAGGAAACATAAAAAAGGACAAAAATGAAGTATCTTGTGGTTGGACCTGTTCGCCAAATGAGACTCAAAATTTATCTTTCAGCTTCATCCTCAACATTTCTTGGATTAGAAGCTCCCTTTGTTTCTTCAGTTGCATTAAAACTGCCATTCCTTTCTTCACTTTCTTCCATTACATTGGAACTACTCTTCCTTTCTTCGGTTGCATCAGAAGCATTCTTCGATTCGTCCTTCGAATCAGAAAATGCATCATTTGCTTCTTCTTTTGCATTAGAAAAAACATCATTTGATTCTTCCTTTGCATCAGAAAAAGCATCCTTCGCTTCGTCTTTCACATTGGAAACAGCATCATTTGATTCTTCCTTTGTATCAGAAAATGTATCCTTAGTTTCTTCCTTCACTTCAGAGACGTCCCTTGTTACGACATTTGTTACTTCATCCTTCGTTTCTTCGTTTTCTTTGGAAGCGTCCTTTGTTTCTTCTTTTTCTTTTGGATCGTCCTTTGTCGCTTCTTTTTCATTAGAAGCATCATTCGTTTCTTCAGTTGCCTTAGGAACCTCCTTTGTTTCCTCAGTTGCCTTAGAAGCCTCTTTAGTTTCCTTCGTTTCTTCATCAGTTGCATTAGAGGCATCCTTTGTTTCTTCCACTGCATTAGAGGCATCCTTCGTTTCTTCGACTGCATTAGAGGCGACCTTCGTTTCTTCAGTTTCATTAGAGGCGTCCTTCTCTTCTTCAGTCTCCTCCTCCTTGCTGATGACTACTAATGGTCCTAAGTTAGACTCCATTTCTTTGATTTTCTTGGTTAACAATCTGAGGTTTTGAAGCCCTCTAAGGTGATCAAGTGATTCAGCCTGAAAAATTATTAGAATTGTAATTAGAATTTACAAGCACCAGAGATGACTCAATTAGCGAAATTCAATTGATCTGGAGTTTCTATCAATGGTTGAATCTTCTTCTCTACTAGTACCTTTGCCCCCAAAAACCAAAAAGGGAAGAGGAAGCTACTCATCCAATTTCAGGCCATTGATTTCATAATTTCAAGATGAGATAAGCATATATGATTCATCTTACATCTCAAGAAAATTGAAAACAAATGCAGAAAGATAGAGAGAAAAACACACCAAGATAATGAATCTCATTGATATAATAAATAATTTCGACCTCGAGGTTAAACTAATAATAATGCCCATATATCAAATTCCACTATTTTGAATAGTGACATTTAAAAATTAATTTCTTGAGTCTGTTCGAACAAAAAGATCAGTTAGCAGACGATATCAAAAACACGACTTAAGTATGTCGAAGAATTCAGTGCATGTTTATAGTGTGATGAACTTAATATATCCCATCCAGTTACCTCCAGTTTTATTTCAAGTTTCTGAAATCACCTCATTCTGAATTTAAACCAAGATCTGGGCTGCCAAATAAAATCAGCTATTAACACATTTTAAAGCATTTAGTTCCTAGATTATACATATGATTGTCCTATATGCATTTCGAGTAGCTAAAGAACATGAACTCTTGCATTCAATGTGGAGAAAACACGACGTTAATAGACAATGAACACATTTCATATCAGCTCACAGTTGGATATATGCATGTTCCTAGTTTGCACAGACAAACAACAGAAGGATTTCACAAACTAGGCAATAGCTTTTTCACAATGGCAGGCAGGTTTGATTTTGATGTCAGTTGAATATATAAATGATTCACAAAAAGAACATTCCCATTTGAAAATCAGAAATGAACTCAAACAAATCTGTAAAACCTCACCTCTTGAAGCTGTTGGCGTCTATATTTAAGAGTCTCTTCAGATGCTTCCTTATGTACAGAGTGAAGAATGCACAGCAAGTGAGAATCAAAACTCTCTGTACAATGCTCCGCTATCAAACAGTAAGGAACAGGGGATTGGCAACCCAAATTATGGAAGGGGCAGTTCACAAGCTTCATAGGACAAACTGTTATACAATGTCGGTCCATTTCGCGTCTCATGATAAGCGCGGAGCACTTCTGTTCACACGAAATTATCTTGAAGGGGCAGACTGAATCATGCTGTTCTGCGTGGCTTGCACAGAATCTAGAAGTGCAGCCTTCATTTGTGCAAGTTAAAGACCTAAACCCACAGTTATCAACATGCTCAGCTAGCTCCTCAACAGATTGAAATTTCTTATCACAGTGAAACTCGCTCTTAAAATCTACATTCTTAAGCAAAGACTGGGCAATGGTTTCTCTCCTATCAAGTGGCCAGAAGCCATTAATATCCATCTCCTGAACAAAATCATCTATCTTATCCTCTCTTTTCTCACTCAGAACCCATCCTGAAACTCTACTAAACAAATTCCTCTTCGTAGAAACAAAATCTTCAACAAAATCAGAGATAATATCGTAAGGATGATCAGATACCTCTGCATCCGGCGCATTCTCCAGAATTACAGATTCCGCAACACAAGTTTCGCTTCTCATTGTGATATAATCCACCATTTCTTTCCTCATATCGGCAGCCACCGAGCCAGGGGTTCGAAAGATATCGCCGCTCGTGTTATCGACGCACGCGGTGGCCAATCCAGGAAGGAAAAGCTGAGCCACTTTATGAACCATTTCTGCATCGCAGAGATCGCAATGGAACGAAGGCTCTTTGATCTCTTCGTCCTCAATCTTCTCCGGCACAATTTCTTTATCCGTCGTCGGAAGATCCACATCCGGAGCTTGCTGCAATACAGGGATAATTCTTAAAGATGAATTCGAGGAAGAAATGGGAAATTAAAGATGAATTTACAGAAAAATACCACATCCATATTCCTCAAGGCACGGGTAACAACAAAAACCTTCTTCTTCTTCTTCTTCTTCTTCTTCAGATGAAATCGTGCGCTTGAGAGGAAGGATTGAAATCGGAGAGTGATTTGATTGTGAATCCGATTGGGGGAGAGAGAGAGAGAGAGAGGGAAAGGGGCTTGAATTTCAGATTTTAATGGCGGATTAGAATGGGTCAATAGAACGTGGCGTTTTCAAAAGGTTTCCAAAGTCGTTACAGAAAACAAAAAAACAAAAAAATAAAAAGGACAGTTTCTTCTCAAATTTACTTATAATTAATATTTTTTTGTAATATCATTTTTTTATTTTCTATTTTTTGATAATGTTTTGTAATATTATTTTGAGAAAGCTTTTTAATTCTAAATTTTAAATTTTCTCGAATTAGACCTAATCTAAGTGTTACATCAATTTATTAAAGATAATACCCAAATGAATTGTCATTGAAATTTGTGGGCATGAGGTTTTTATTTAATAGAGCTAAATAAAAATATTAAAAATATATAAAAAGAGTTATCAAATGCGATATTAGATACTTGGTGGCCTAAAGTTAAATAAATGAAATTACCAATACCGACCTATTAAGCACAAAATTGAAAAGAAAAAAAATATATATATATATATATATTAGACTAAATAATAAATATATGTACTTTTTTTAGGGTACAAATCACATTAAAAAAAAATCACATAATTGGTAAAACTTTGAAAGTTGAAAAAGGAAAACAAAAATTCCAAGTCACAAGTATAGATCAAAAAATCTTCAAAGATATCATATGATTTCCTCATAAAACTTCAAAGCAATTACATTACACCAAAATGTAAGCATCCCCATCTGAGACCAAAAAAAAAAAAAAAAAAGGAACAAAATCTTGTATTTACCATTGATTGTTGAGCACACTCAGAAATACCATGCCCCAAACACAGCATTCTCCCAATCAAAAGTCCCACAGAAAGATATGTGAATTTGGATATACATACAACAAGTGACAAGTGATGGACTAAGAGATGTCCTTCAGCTCGGAACCGAACCATCCTCTGCAACCGAGCAGGCTGCGTCGTGGAGGTTCGTTGTCGAGCTGATTAGCTGAAGTGCCTTGGCAACTTCCAGCGTCGACGGTCGTTTTTCGGGCATCATAGAAGTGCACTGGAGGGCAATGTCCAGTGCTTCCAGCATCTGTTGTTGGGAAGGCTCCGGGACGCTTGGGTCCAAGACTTGAGGAGCTCCATTGGCTATGTTGACCTTCCTTCTCACCCACTGGACGACGTCGAGAGAGTCCGATGATTGCATTCGCTCGGCTCGTCGCCCAGTCACCAGTTCTAGCAACACTACACCAAAGCTGTACACATCTATTTGCTCTGTTGCTTTCTTGTTATATTTATACTCTGCATTCAAAAAGATAGAATTGAATAAGACTCACTTTCCCTTGAATTCTATACTCACGACAATGTCTTATGAATCTCAGTAGAAAATCAAGTTCTAATCCATATATTCAAGTCGGTTTGGGTACTCATGGATCAGTCTAACACAGATTTTTCAGATTATCGAGTTTTTTGAACACCCTAGTTCGCTAGTTGTCTCAATTCAATGCTGATCATTAAGTTTTGAGTACCTGGTGCAATATAGCAGGAGTGAGCAGATTCTGAATCCACGGTTGAGAGAAATGCAGAGTCTCCAACGATATGGTGAAGAGCAAAATCCGTGAGTTTTGGGACAAAGTCGGCATCCAATAGAATGTTCGAAGATTTGACATTTCGATGAAGTAAATGTGGGACGTAATCCTTGTGAATGTAAGCCAGTCCTTGAGCAACCTCAATGGCAATTCTCAGTCTCACGTTCCAATTCAGACAAGAATCATTTCTGCTCATCAAGTCAGCCAAGCTTCCCTTATGTAAGAATTCATAAATCAGAAAAATGGCATCATCAGAATGACAAAACCCCAGAATCTTGATGATATTCTTGTGCCTGATCTTGGCCAACGTCTTAACCTCGGCTTTCAATGATTTCCACGAACGACTCCCGAAGTTAACCAGTTTCTTTATGGCGATCAGTTCGCGGCTCGGTAAACTTAAAATGAACACTTGGCCAAAGGCTCCTCCACATCCTTGTGCAGTTTTGTCATTCATTCCCATGATCAACTCATGTTCACTGATTCTAAGAGGGTAGAAGTAGACCGAGTGCCAGTTATCGACTCGGGATTTCAGTTTGTAAGAACGGTAATACAGAATGACCCCGGCAGCTAGGCTCATAACTCCTAAAACACAAGCTACAGAGATTAGGGCACATGTCATTTTGGTAAGTCCAGATATATGGTGTGTGGGATGGCCTTGAGAACAAGGAGTTTTCAAGCCAGGGCCACAAAGATCAGGATTTCCTTGCAGAAACGAAGCTGGTAGCCCTGAGATCAAAGAGAATGGAACAGCACCCGATAGTTGATTGAATGAGACGTTGAAGAGCGCAAGCTTTAAGTTCTCGAGTCCTTGAGGGATTGAACCAGTGAGATTGTTATTAGAAAGATCAAGATAAGTCAACACAGGTAGATCAACAAGGGAAGCGGGTATTTCTCCAGTAAGACTATTGCCTGCTAAGGACAAAGAGACAAGTTTCTTGCAGTTCTTCGGCTCAGGAATTCGACCCAAAAGAGAATTGTGTGACAGATTAATTATACTCATCAATGGTGAATCACAGAAGTTTTGTGGCAATTCACCATAAAAGTGATTGAGCGACGCAGAGAAACGGTATAAGCTACGAATTGACCCAAGACCCTGAGGTATTTTACTGGAAAAGCTGTTGTTATCAAGCTGAACTTGCTCGAGGTGAGCAGCCATTGATATAGACTCAGGAACTTCACCAGAGAAGCCATTGTTTTCAGCTCTAATGAGCTTAATCTTTGGCAAAGACCACAAGGGTTTAGGAAAATCCCCAGAAAACCCATTGTTCTGAACTTGAAACCTCTCAAGATTCAAGCATTGGTTCAAGGAATTGGGCAAAGTCCCAGTGAAAAAATTGGTATGAAGACTAAGATTTATGAGGCTTTTTCCATTACAAATGCCATTAGGGAAAGACCCCATAAGCTTATTCTGTGAAACATCAAAAGACACCACATTCTTCAGAGAAGAACCCAACAAATCAGGGAGTTTCCCAGTGAGATTATTCAGTGAAAGATCCAAAACAGTCAAACTTGTCAAACCCAACAGAGAAGAAGGGATTTCCCCATAGAAACCAGAGCTCTGAAGCCATAGCTCCTCAAGTTTCTCAAGCTTCCCAATATCACTAGGAATATCACTCAACAGATAAGAATTCTCAGACAAATCAACAACAAGAAGCTCAGTCAGATTACGGAAGACAACAGAGGGAACCCTACCAGAAATCAAGTTGCTCCTCAGATTGAGAGTTTGGAGATTCCTCAAAGCCCCAATGCCCTCTGGAATCTTCCCTTCGATATGATTCTTCCCAAAATCAAGCACTCTCAACGAACCAAACAGAGAAATCTGATCCGGAATCGTCCCCCAGATGAGATTATTGCTTAGATTCAAACTCTCCAACGAGGTGCACTGCGAGAGATGAAGAGGAATCGGCTGATTGAACCGATTATCAGCGAGATTAAGATGGGCCAAACGCGGGAGTTCGCAAATGGAAGAGGAAATTTCACCGGAGAGACTCAATGCTTGAAGATCAATGGCGGAAACCGAGGGCGAAGAATCGTTCACACAAGAAATTCCAGTCCAGTTACAGAAATGAGCGGGAGAAGAAGAGACCCAGTTGGAGAGAGAGTTCGTGGAGTCTTTAATGGAAGCTTTGAAGGCCAAAAGGGTGGATTCCTCAGAGGAAGAAGAGCCAAGGAGGAAGAAAGCGAAGGTTAGAGAGAGAAACAATGGCGGTTTGAAGGGAGTAGCCATTGGAGGGATTGAGAGTGAGCTCTGGTTTCAGTTCAGTAGTTCCTTTATATATATATATATATATATATATATATATTGGAGAAGAAAGAAGAAGTGGGAATTTTGGCGAAAAGTCTTGGACCTTTTACTTTATGCCAAATTTTTCTCGAGAAAAGTTCTTGAGGAAATTTTCCGGGAAAAGAAATTGACTTGGATTAGTAATTTATTTAATTTAGAGAAAGAAAAAGTGGGAAAGATATAATAATTAATAAAATAATGGCTGATTTGAATCACGGGTGGAGTTTTGTCCAAAAAAAGCCAAAAAGTTTGAAACATTGTACTTCCTTCCTCTGCAATGGCGTTTATTTCAAAGGAAAAAAAAATTGAAAAAAGAAAAAAGAATTCAGTAAATTTTCATTTTTCCATTATATTGTAAAAGAATTTATTGTCTTTCATCTCGAGTCTATGCATGCTGGAGTTTTTTCTGTTTCTTTTGTTAAATATATATTTTAGTTATTCATTTTAACCCATGTATTTTTTAAAAGGTTTATTTTCGTCGGTGTACTCTTAAAAAATAACTATTTTAATCATTTTTCATAAGTCCTGTAATGAAACTTTTTAATATAAAAAGTGACCATATATTTCAGTGTAGCGCTATGTTTAAATTCTAATAGAAAAAATAAGATTTCAAATAAAATTAAGGACAAAATTAATCACTTTTTTAAACCGATAGAACTAAAAAGAACATTTTGATACGGTAACTTAAATGAACTAAAGTTGAAAGTATATAGATAAAATGAATATTTTGAAAATATATGACCAAAATAAGTCAACTTTTTTTTGGACAAAAAAATAAGTCAAAGTTATAAGTACAATAACCAAAATAGTAATTTTAACCTTTTAAGTTAGTATAGTTTAATAGTCTTATTTTAGTCTCTTATACTTTATCATTTTTCAATTTAGTCACTCGCTCATGAAAGTTAAAATTGGTTGATAATAACGTTATATGGAATAAAATAAATTTAGAAGAGAAAAGATGTCATCTAAAAGAGGAAAGTTTCTAATTCATGCCCCAAATTTCATGGTCCCGTTTAATAACTATTTTGGTTTTTATTTTCGGTTTTTAAAAATTAAGCTTAGAAACATTATTTTCAAGTGTTCCTTTGTTGTGTTAGGTAGTTTTTGTAAACATTTTCAAAATATAGGTCAAGTTTGAAAAGAAAAGTAGTTTTTGTTTTTGAAATTTAGCTAAGAATTTAAAAGGTGAAAAACTTACTAATGAAATAATACAAAAGCAAGCAGAATTTTTAAAAACGTAAAACTAAAAACAAAATAGTTATCAAATGACACCTAATAAATTAATAGAAATTTCTAGTTTTCTTCTTTTCATAATCTTTTTTCTCATCTAAATTTCCATCAATTCACTAAGTATTATGCATGGTAAGTTTATCATCGATTAATTTTAACATTCAGTAACGATAATGAGAGATTAAATTGAAAAATGTTGAAATATAAGAGACTAAATTAAATTTTTTTACCATATGGACCAAAATAAAAAAAAACCAACTGAAATATAAAAATATAATAACTTGAAACTTTTTTTTGTTTACTATAGAAGTTATTAAATTTTGACCAACTAAATTATGCTCAAGACTTCAAGTTGTCTAATGAAAATAGCTTGGGTTGATATTTGAATTATGTCGAGCTGAATAGGTCGGCCTGCGTCTAACCGGAGCAAGTTGCCTATGGGGAGTAACCAGTACAGAGTGAACAAATACTCTGAAACTCAAATCAGTGGGAGTTCTCGCCACTATAGGTCATAGTCGGACATATTAGTGTACCTTAACAAGTGGATGAGTGTTCCTTTAATAGCAATAGAGGGGACAAGGCTGCTGGAACCACTCCGACAAGCAGTTGTAGGCTATCGAGCTCCAAGTGAGCGGTCGAACTTGAGGTCGGTGCTCTCAAGTCAACTGGAGAGAACCTAGGCGATTCTCCAATTGGTTTAGTCTTCAGCTAGGTCTCTAGGGTACGCCGATCTTCTCCCTTAAGCTATTTGAACGGGTTTGACCTCGCCGAACTGAGTCAATTGGTCCACGTATCATGTTGTATTTTTCCTAGCAACAATTTCAATTGATGATTTGAATTATATATTTTAGTTCTAACTTTAAAATTTATTCCATTTTTTTAGAAGGTTCAAAATATATGTTTTAATCGTTGACTTTCAACGAATAATTATTTTAGTCTTTTGAACTTTCAAGAGGTCTAATTGAATCCTTGAACTTAAACAATATACCTAGTTTGATCTTTTCAGTTATTTTTGTCACCTAAATATACACTCACTCAATATTTGTCTCAACCAACCTATATGGATCCAATAGATATTTACATCACTATGTTAATATATACTTGAGGCTATGCTATCTCTATTAATTGCAAGAAAAATAATGGGCGAGACCAAAATAGTTAATTTTTTAAATTCAAATCTAAAACTAACCTTTATAGACATTTCAAAAATTCAAAGACTTAAGCATAATTGAAAGTTTAAAGACGAAAAGACATACTTTCTTTTCGAGATCCGCCACTTGTTTGTAATTGCACATGTACAATTTGTTCAAATTTAGAACTAATTTAGTAATCGTGGATAAATTTTACAAAATGTATCTAATTTCTTTTTGAGCAAACAAATATAGATGAACCTTTATGTAGGTTTCAATGACACCCTTATTGTTTCAAAAAGTTTCATTTCTACCCTTAGTTTTTAAATTATTTTAAAACAACCATTTTGGCAAACTTTTCTGTCATAAAAATTTGAAATATGGTGTGAGATGAATTGTAAAAAAAAAAAATTACATGTGAATATAGGTAATTTCGATTATGCTCCTGATCTTGGAGATAAGTTTCAATTATGCCCTGATTGCTTCAAAATTTTCATTTTAATCTTTAAAACTATTTCAAAGCAATCCTTCTTCTTACTGACTCCCCCGCTAAAATGAAGATTGAAATGTGACGTGGGGGTGAGTTATAAAATAGGGGTTACATGTGAATCTTTTAATCCAGAAGGAAGGAACAATATTTTATCCTAACCCAAAAACAATTCCCCAAAAACGACAGTTATTTCAAACATGACTAAAATCCTTTCATTTCTTTGTAGCTCATCCCGTGTCAGTTTTTCATCTTCATTTTAACGAGAAAGGGCTAGTTTGAACAATTTTAAAAGTTAAGAGACAAAACGAACCTTTTGAAAGGATATGGGTATAAATATAACTTATCCTATTCTTACGACTCATCTTAACGTCACATTAATTGTTGAGAAATAGTTATTTTGAAACCATTGTAAAGTTAAAAGCAGAAACATGAAACTTTTAAAATAATGGGATAATGGGACATAATTACGATTCTACCTAAAGTTTAAAATATTTTTGTATAAAACTATATTTTAGTCCTTGAAATATATAAAAACATCTTGTAGTTTAGTTTCTTTTTTTAAGATATTTTCAGAATCATAGATAAATGTTAGGAATTAAAAAAAAGGTCTAGAGTCTCTGTTTTTTATTTAGAAACTTTACTGGATAGCCTCATTTTCCACCCAAAGATATGTAAATATATATTTTATTAGAAATAATTATAAGATAAAAAACACTCTATCCCACATATATGTAGATAAAAATAAGAAACGAAAATTAAAAAGATGAAAATATAATTTAAATTGTTAACCATATAAACTAGGCAATATAGATAATATAGAAAACTCTAATCACCCTTATATATGGTTACCGTTGGTTCCAACTTTACGAAAAAAGAAGAAGGAATATGGTTCCTTGTCATTTAAGGATCAAAATGATCACTTTTTTTTTAAAAAAATATATAGGTCAAAATAAACAAAAATTGAAAGTATAAGGACCAAAATAATATTTAAACCTGAAAAAAACTATAACAACCGGTGGAAAATCGAGTGCTAGGAAGAATAAATAAAAAAAAATCATTTAATCAATCGAAAATGTTAATTCATCTCCAATATTATTTAAAATAGCACAATAAATGAGATATACAATAATAATGTCGATGTTATGATATTTTAATATGAACTATTAATTATCATGAATAATAAAATTATGAGCAACAATAAAATTGTCCATGTCCTTTTTTCTGTTAGTTCATATCCTCAAATTTAACTAAGAGAATTAAATTTAGAGTGGTTAAAATTTGAAGAAATAAAATAAAAAATTTAACTTAAGAAATTAGATGAGATGTAGTTAAAGAGACCAAGACTAAAAATATATATTATATATATTTTTACGGATCCTTGGTTAAAATATTATTTTGATTTTTTTTTCTTAAATACTATTTTGGTACCTATTCTTTCGGTTTTAATTTATTTTGATCTACTTCCAAAATGTTCATTTTAGTCTACAACAATTTTTTCCTTTTTGCAAATTTTTAACATAAATTGTATACCTAACAGAAACCCTTAAATACAAAGTTATGGCTACATTTTAATGAATTTATTGACAGTGTTTTGCTGAAATTTTGATTAAAAAAAAGTGACAAAAAAGAAAATGTGAATAGACCAAAAAAGTCCCAATTTAAAAGTATAGGGACCAAAATAGGAATTAAAATTGATTAAAGTTTAAAATATAGAGATAAAAATGAAAATTTTAGGAAAAGATAAATTAAAATGACAAAAGTTAAAATGCATGGACAAAATAATGTTTACACTTTTTTTTTTTTCAAATATCAAAGTTGGGGCAAAGTGGTAGGAGCAAATATTGCCTAAATTTTCCTCTTCTCTTATTTGTCCGTTGAGAAATATATAAAAATGTGAATAGTGAAGAAATTTGTTTGGCAATAATATTTTCCATAAGTTTAGTAAATTTCTAAATTAACACACGCACAAAAAAGAAATAAAAAAGCACACATTTTCATTCAACTAAGTCAAAATGAAATTTTCAAAAATATTAGAAAAAAGAAAAAATTGCATAAAATAAGTCCAAATTATTTGAGTAATTAAAAGTGATGTTTTAAATTCGTTTTTACTTTAAAAAAGAATCCTAAGAAGTGATATTATTAATGAAAGAACAAATTTGAGGATATGACCTTCCACCTACCACTCTAAACCAAACCCCCAACCCACATTTCAAATTTTCCTTACCTATTCTACTTCACTCATATTTCCACACCTTTTTATTGGAAAGAAAAAAGAATAGTTTCATTTCATGCTTTTTAAAATTAAAAAAGTAAATAGAAAGCTTATTGGATGGAATAATTTTTAAATGCAACTTAGTAACTAGATAATAGGAATAGTATTTTATTGTTTTTTTTAATTATAATATGTGGGGTGAAAATTCGATTTCACGACTTTTTGGTTAGAGATAAGCACCTTAATCAGTATGGTTTAAGTTGGGAGGAACGATATTTTATTGTTTTGATGTGTCTTCTTGGATGGTTTTTTTTAATTATAATTAAGATTATTATAAGCTTAGTTGGAATTTCTTCTGTCTAATAAGTCTCTAAATTGTAGGTAAGAGACTTGTTAGACACAACATCATAAAAGTATAAAAACTAAATTTGTAATTTTTTTTGGTTCAACAATATGTAGGATAAAGATTTGATCCTCTGAAATTAAAATGCTTAGAATTCAAATATGCTTTTAAGAAATGTGATAAACATACCCTGTTTGGGAGTAAAAATCCTTATGCCACGTGGAGGACATAGATTTGACCACCTAAAAACGATGTTGTCCAAGTCCACCTTGGAACTGGTCGAGATGGGTTACCTAGCCAATTATTTCGCCTTGCTTATCATGACTGCGTCATGATTTACTCAAAAGGGCTGACCTGACGTGCCAGACATATCCGACCCGACATCCGGCATGGGTAATCGCCGGTCATAAGGTCTCTTGGATCCCCAACCTATAAATAAATGACTTCATTTTTACACCAAGTATAGAATTTCTCCTCGAACTTAATATTGAGTCCAAGCTGTTTTACTGACTTGAGCGTCAAAGAGTTTGCCCTCTTGTGTAGGTCATCCCTAGGCGTTCCGAGTCAACAAGTCAACGTGTCCGACCTTGACTAGGTCTGAACTCGTCTCATTTTTTGCATAAACATACCTAAAAGAAAAATT
This sequence comes from Momordica charantia, assembly GCF_013281855.1. NCBI lineage: Eukaryota > Viridiplantae > Streptophyta > Magnoliopsida > Cucurbitales > Cucurbitaceae > Momordica > Momordica charantia. Next base: position 10,129,009 of record NW_028275157.1, on the reverse strand, counting down.
GTGAGGAAGCCAACACAATTTATAAAAATAGAAAGCTAAAAACGAAGTAGTAACAAATTAGGTCCTTAATAATATTTAAATTTTTGTTTTTCATTTTCTGAAATTAAAATCATTTAATATCGATTCTTTAAAATGTAATTTGCACTACAATCATCATCAAATTTCTAAAATTTTGTTTTTCTAAAAAAATTATCACATATTCTAAAGACCATTTAAAGAAACAGATATATTAGGACTAAAAATACTTATTAAAAAAAAGCATAAAGTAAAAGAAACAATAGTTATCTATAAAAGGGCCCTAATGGTTGAATCAACCATTAGTAACAATGTCAACCTCTTAATTTGAAATATACATCAATTACCGTTAAATTATGTTCGCTTTGACAACAGTTGATTAACTTTGGTAATAGTAATATGATTTTTCTTTTCTTTTCTTGAAGCCTTGCATTCTTTTTTTTTTCTTTTAATTATTATCAATACGAAATAGGAATTAATCTATAGTAAATAAATTGTTATTATTATTTTAAAGAACCATAGTCAAATTATTTGATAATGGCACCATAGGCCCATAGGGAGTGGGGCACCCGTGTCAACCAATGTCCACAGATCACCGTCAGCCTCCATCATGAATTATTTATATACATAAAAAATTAAAATTAAAATAAACATAAAATTACTTTGGGGGTCTTTTTTTTTTTTTTTTTTTTTCGCCAAGGAAATTACTTTGAATTTTACTCTCTAAAAGTTTTACATATTTTGTTCTTATATAAGTGGTAGATAAAATTATGATTATTATTTGAAAAATGAAATACCCAAGTTGGATTTGGTTTGATGACATAAATGGGAAAACAATATCATTAAAAAGGAAATGAGAAAAGGTAAATTATAATTTCGATTCTTGAATTTTTGTTTTAAAATTGTTGGGTCCAAATTATAAGTTTGTTGGTTTGTTTTCTATTTTTAAAAATTATATATACATTGATCTTTTAGCCAAATCTAAAAATAAAAGCGAGTTTTGCTAAAGCTATTTTTTAGTTTTCAAACTTTTGCTTGGATTTTGAAAATATGAGTAAAAAAATAGATTTTGATTATATATTATATACTTTTTTGTTTTGATTATATATTATTCAAGTCAAATATTAAATAAATATGTTAATTTGAGTATAGTTTAACTAGTAAAGACATATATCATCGATCCAAAGTTGAAAGTTTGAATCTCTAATCTACATGTTTGAGAACTAAAAAAATCAATAAATATATATGCATTTGAAATAAGTTCTTCAAATATGAAATTAACAATCTTATAAATGATTTGACAAAAACCCTACTCAATCAAGGAATTAAACTTCCATTTATTTTTTTTATCAACATTTAATATTTCTACACAAGGGATAAATCGCGACATTTTCATTATATCGCAAAACAATCAACGAAATATAAGAAAACATCAACAAAGTATCACTAATATGTACATAATATAATACTAATAATAAGAATTTTAAACGTATTTAAAATAGTGAAAGACTTATTTTTGTTCATTTAAATAGTATGTGTGGATTCTTTTATTATTATTGTTTATGCATAAATTTGGCCTATCAGAATTACCAAATTGACACCACTCATCTAAGATTCGACAAAATTTGCAAAATAGAAAATTACACACCGCTATAGCGCAGAATCGAGTTTATGTGAAACATAGTAAAACGTAAGGTTTTGTAACATAGCTTAATTATAAGTCTTTTCTCTCTCTCTATAAAAGGAGAAACTTACCTTCCTTTTCATCTCATGCGACCTGACTGCACCACCATCTTTATCTAACCTATTTAGAAGATCGAAGATTCCTACAGATCAACATGGTTTGTCCAAGATTGATCTAAGTCAAACACGCTTAACTTTAGAGTTTTTATGGTCGAGCCATAAAAAAGAAGGTGCATACTTTATTAATATAGATAGTAACTATCCATTCTTTTAAGTTTTTTTTTTTTTAAGTACAATATGTGGGGATTAAGGATCGAACTCGCGACCTCTTGGTTGAAGATATATACTAAATACCATTGACCTATGTTCGCTTTAACTCTTTCAAACTTTTCCTTTCCATGATCTCAGAATCACTCTCATTCAAATACAGTATCGGTTCATTCATATAATTCTCCTCTCTACTCGGATATCACAATCCTTAAAAAGAATATCGAGAAGGAAGAATTTGTCCCAAATATTTGAATCCATTAGTCGCCATATTTTATCGCCAAGGTTTTTCATTTAAAAAGAACCTCTAAAACTTTTCAAAATGTTTTGGGATTGAAAAAAAAAAAAAAACAAAAGCGAGGGTGGTGGGACGTTGACGGTGACAGTTCTTTGCCGCTGAAATCAGTACGGAGTTTGGCGCGTTTTTGTTGAATGTGAATGTGGAGCTAAGTTGGACTTTTCAAGATTTTATTCTCTCCCTCGGCTCGAGGCTTCATATATCCTTTTCAAATGTAAATCTTAAAAATTACACAATTGCAAAAACTATCTCGAGACTTGTCGCAATCATACTCTCGAATTTTTTATTTTCAGTCAATTCGTTGTAGTTAAACTTTACCGTTATAATTTTATTAGTCATGTTGATGTAGTTTTCTGTTGGTCGAGCTACGAAGCTCGTTTACCACCAAACTCATAAACTTATCGATGGTAAGCTCATCTATGGTCGAGCTATTAAACTCATTCATATGAAATGATGAATAGTTGACCTCATTCATTGTGACCTATGGCCTAATAATTCGTAACCGTCTAACTGCCTTGTTGTAACAGTTATTATAAACGTGTCATTTCATTCCGTCTATAAAAGAACCTTCATTTCTCTGACTCAGGTATGTAATTATGTTCCGAGAATGACCTACTTGAACTCGCGCCTATATTGACTTGAGCGTCAAATATTTGCTTCCTTTTTGCAGGTCCTATCTTACATGAGCTTACACTTCGTTACCTCGACAAATTGTGATCACATGGCAAAAACTGCATAAACAAGTGATATTTTGTAAAATAAGTAGTAGACTACTCTTGAACTACAAAAAAAAAAATTTGTTACAAATCAAACCTACAAATCTCAATTTTTGAAAAGTTAACAAGAGCTATAATAATAACTATTCGGATTTGGTTAGTTTTAGGTTTTTTGAAAATTAGTTTTCACATTGTTTTTTTATTTTCGTAAATCATATATGTTGGTTTAGTGTGAAAAAAAACCCTACCTTAAAAAAAAAATTGGCATAGGTTTTGTCATATCTTTATTTGTGCAACATCAACTCATATGACGATAATATTGTTGGAGACATCAAATAATACCGCCACGTGGACGACAAAGAGGGGAAAGACAATGTGTCTGTTCCTGATGCTCATTCTCCTCACATGAACGACCTTCAATACTTAGTCAAATACTGGACAGGAAGACACCAAAACCATATGGAAGTTTACCTACGCAAATCGTGCACGTCGGACACGCCCAACCAACTATCGGTCGAATTCGGATACCCAAACCTACAAATAGGGCACCCCACTCTTTAGTTAGGTATCACATTCTAACTCTCTATCTCTATACTAAGGTCGAACTCAAACTAACTTAAGCGTTAAAGTATTTGTTTCCTTGTGCAGGTTCTTCCTTGCCAAGCCGCCTTTCAACTCATTCCGGAAATCCAAAATCTCCAAGTCAGCCTATCTTGACCAGGTCAATTTTGACCAACATTTATTGCAGAAACAGCCACCTTATTCTAATATTTCATTTTTCTCGAATCGTATTGTAAAATGGTTGTTTTAACTCAACTTAAGTAATCTTCTAAACTTTGATGAGAGCTTGACTTGAGCACAAATATGCTTTTCATTTGTTGAAAAGGTTGCCAACATCGCCACGGTAGATAATTGCCTCACTTTTATCTCAATAGTTACCTTTTGCTATAGTACCCACTAGCTATGATATTGTTGGATACCACGAGGATAATTTATTTTCAAGATTATCTCACATTCAAAATATATATTTTCTAATCTTCGTGGACGCTAAAATTGTAGCAATTGAAATTTAATACTTTTTTTTCATAGTAATACCATATAGAGGTATGTTTTCATATTGTTGGCCTAATCGCAACAATCTCTATATTTTAGGGGCGGTTTGTGTATTTTGCAATATGTCACTTGAACTTATAAATTTAAATTATAATGACAGAGTTAAATGTATTAGTTTCTAGGATTGAAAAATTGAAAATTTGAGATCTTATTGGAAAAATTCTATAGTTTAGAGCTGATTTTTAAAACTTTTTTTTAGATTTTTAATTATTATTAGATGGATGATCCTAAACTATAATAATTATTACAATATCAAGAAAAATTGGATCATTATTCAAAAGTTTAAGTTATAAAGATCAAAATAATTTTTTAGGTAGTAACTCAATTAGATATTTAAAAATCTAAAATAGAATATAGTTTAATGATTAAATTATCTCTATTTGTAATATAATATAACCCACAATAAAAAAGATGTAAAATTAAAATCAGACACTTTTTGATTAAAATATTATTTTGGTATATGTAGTTTGAGCTTTACAAAATTTAACACAAATTCTACACATAACATAAACTCTTTAGTATAAAGTAATTGTTACATTTTAAGAAATATATTGAGTGAAGTGTTGTGTTGTGATTATTGCATTTTAAGAATATATTGAATGAAGTGTCGTGTTGTGATAGAAAAAACAATATTAAAAGTAAAATTAAATAACCAAAATGATAACTTTTTACAAATACACGAATTAAAATAAACAAAATATTAAAATATAATAACAAAAATAGTATTTTATGATGGGAATATTTCAATTTCTACTTTGATATCTATTTAGGGTTTTGTTTTTTTAAAATGACAATAATAATATAAAATAATTAGTTAATTAAAAAGAAAAGTAGATATAAGATTGGCAGGGTGTTCGGCGCTGCCAAACAGTTGGAATGTGAAAAAAGGTAAACACAGTAAAAAAAAGGACAACAGAAACAGTAAAAAAGAAACGGCCGGCAGTTCAGTTCTTCAGCTTTTTGGAACGCTGACTTCTTTTTTACTGCTGACATTAAGGTTAAAAAGTTAAAACCTGCAGTTATCCAGGCGAAGATCTTGGTAAAAAGTTGGGCCGTCTGCGTCAAGTCAAGATTCCTTCACATATTTTCCGGCCTATGGAAGAAAGAAGCCACCCCCTCTTTAATTTAAGTTGAGGAGGTTTCAAAACAAACCCTTCTCGTAGGTGTCAATTTAATATTCTTTGATCGTTAGTTGAGATTTGAACCTCTGATCTTAAGGGCAAGAGTTGATGTCTAAGCCGCTAGACTATGCATAGAGATTAGATTAGGATGAACTTTGCTAAACCAAACTGGTGATGTCATTGTTCGAGTTAAGATATATATATAGTACAACATGTGGGGATGAAGATCGAACTCACAACTTCTTTGTTAAAGATATATGTCAATTACAGCTGAACTATGCTCGTTATGATAAGCTTTAATCATATATATTAAATTAAAACTAAGCTTAAACCATCACGCACCAATATAATTTGCAGATTCAATTATTTCAAATCAAAATTACATTTTCATTAAAATTGCTAGTTATATGTTGTTAGATTAACAGTTGATAATTTGTCATAACACAAGACTATAGCCCAATGTGATAAAATAAAGAGACGTGAGTCCGGAGAGAGAGATTGAGTGAGCAGAATAGAGCTAGAATTTCTATTCACATACTTCTCTAACCCTTAAACCCGTCTTATTAGCGTTCTTGATTAAAATTAGTCTACTTTTTAGACTACAACATTATAAATATGGATAGCAACTTGAACTTTTCACCTTAGAGTAAAAATTACTAATGCTTTAATTTTGAGCTTTTGAGTCATACTTAGTATGTTATTAATTAATATAGCAAAATAAGTATATATTACTTGTCAAAAAAATTAAATATATATTATTTTAGTACTTTTAAATTTGTTCCCAATCTTTTAAAATTTTGATTTATTTATTGATTTTTCTTTTTCAATTGAGTCTTTATTGTCTTAAAATATTAAAATTAACTGACTATGATGATTTAATGCAAAAATAAATTTTATTAGTTGAGTTGAAAACTACCATATATTTTAATGACATGAAATAGACATACCCTTACTAATAAAATAAACTTTTTTTTTTTTGAGAAAACACTAATAAAATAAACTTATTCAAACATATACTACGTGTTAAGATACTTAACTTCTTGTTGTTCTAAAAAAAATTAACCAATTAAAACTTTAACTAATAATTGACGACTTTATAAAATTTACCATTTAAAAATTCATATAAGGCTATTATTTAAGAATTTTTTTTAACTTAATTGGAAAAGTATTATCAATAAAATTTCCATTTATCCCAGATCTAGGCATCGATAACAACCCCATTATTCTATAATTTCTTTTAATTACCTCTCGTGAGAAAATGATCCCACAAACAAAGGATTTGCATAGTACGAAATAACATAAAAACGGATTCATTAAAAAATCCTACTCGAAACTCAAATTGTTTCTTTTTGATTTGACAGGAATCAATAAAAAATAAGAAATATTTCAATCCAGTTAAATTTCATCCAAATGTAGTAGGATCGGAATGAAGAGAACTATTTTGATCTCGTTGAAGTTGAAGAATAAAATAATTTTTTTATCTTACAGATTGGGGTAATTCTAGAAATTTTTTGAACGAATTATGATCCAAAGATCCGATGGGGTCGGTCCATGGATTTTCCTTCCTTTTGTCGCATTTCGCTCAAAGGGTTCCCCCAAGAGATTAGCGAGAACCTCCGCACCAGGAAATTAAGAACATGAATCCAGAGGTCAGATTGTAGGAAGTGGACGATATGTTTTTGATCTTCCTTCAAACCAAGCCAATCCTTTAAGTTGTTTAAGTAGGTTGGGCACATTGCGATGGTTGTCTGTTCACAGACTAGCTGTACCTGCATTTTCTTTTTTCCCAACAAACTGAAATTCTAACACAAATGGATGTCGCGGAGAACCAACTTGAGCATAACTCAACTAGTTGAAGGCTCGATCCTCCACCCCTACATGTTTAAATAAAAAAATCGTTAGGTTATCTAATAGAAAGACGAGGTGTTAATTTACAACTTTATGTATATTACTTGCCTCATATCATTGTCGTTGGATCTGCCATCATTCTCATCCCAATTGAAGAATCTCTCATTTCCTCTAAATTTTATTCCACATTAAGTGTCACGTTCATCCACGAATCTACTCATGTGTCAACTTAACTCAAGAACCAAATTGAAAATAAATCCAAACCTTAAAGATCAAAAGTGTTGCATTTGAAACCTCAAACTCAAATAAAAATAAAATTCAAATTTGAGGGATAAAAATGTCATTTTAGAAACTTGAGAGACCAAATAAAAAGTAAATTTTGTCAATTTTGAAACTTTAGAAACCAAACCGAAATTAGACCAAAATTACAATTTACCCAATTTTTTTTATTTCGCCAAAAAATTAATTTTTATGGGAGATTTAGTAATCAAATCAATCCCTCTCTGTATATATATTCTTTAAATACAATAACTTATGAGTGAGATTTCAAACCTTTGACTTTTTAATTGAGGATATATGTTTAGAGAATTTTTAGTCCTACACAAGATTTCTATACTAGTACTCCCATTACTTTATCTAATCTCACGAGATTATTTTAGAAATAAAATAATACAAAATTTTGAAATGTAAAAGAGTCCCCTATCCTTCTCTCTCCTCCTTAAAGTACATTATCTTTCCCCTATTCTTATTTATACTTCCAATAAAATAAAGTGGACCCTATATTTTTATTTTAATATTTTCATTTATAGATTATTCTTTGTCAAAAAAAAATTATAGTTTTGTTAAATATCTAATTTTTGAGTTTTTGTGTTTATATAATGATGCTTACAATTTCTTAATGCATATAGATAACAAATAAAATTTAGTTATAATATTTCAAATTGGACAAAATAATTACTTAATTATTTTAAAATAAAATTCAAATAAAAAATAATAGGGAAAAATACCTTTTTTGTCCCTGAAGTTTCAAAATGAAAACTTTTGGTCCCTAAGATTTGGAGTAGGTGTCAATTTCATCCTTAATTTTCAAAATAAATACGTTTGGTCCCCAAAGTTCGAAAATTTGTTCTAAATGGTCCCTAAGCATTCTTTGACCGTTAGTTGAGTGAACGGAAAAACGACGTGCCAATTAAGGATCAAATTTTAAAGACCAAAAGTGTTTATTTTGCAACTTAAGAAAGACCAAATTGACACCTACTCCAAATCAAAAGAGTTCATTTTGAAATTTCAAGGATCAAATTGACACCTACCCCAAACCTCAAGTAACAAGAATGTATTTTTCCAAAATAATATATATATATATATATAAGTAACCAATAAAATCTAATTATAATATTGATTAAATAGGACAAAATAAGATAACATAAAATAATATATCAAAATGCTTAATAAATAAAATAAAAATATAATATTGATTTAATGAAAAAATAATTATTTAATTATTTGAAAATAAATTTCTAAATGAAAAGAAAATATCAATAACGAACTTTTCACTACAAATATTCTTTAAACGAAAAGAGGGGATAAATTTAGTTTGAAGAGAAAAAATCTCACAGAATGAGTCCATAAGCAGAGAGGACTTTGAAGTTGTAAAAATATTCAAAATAAATAAATAAATAAAATGATAGAAGATGAAAAGATAAGGAAAAAATATATAAAAGATAGAAGGTCTTTGTAAATAAGAATAAGGGAGAGAGAATGTAATTCAAGAGGGAGAGAAAACGGTGTAGACACCGTTATTGGTCCGGCTAATTTTTTTTATTTATTATTATTATTTTTAAATATCTTCATTAAAAAGATTACTTTATTATTGTTTATAAGCTAAAGTTTTAATTTAAATTTTTTTAAAAAAGTTTTCTTTTAAAAATTTTGATTTTATTAATAAAATTACAAATTAAAAAAATAAGGATTTTATTTTTGATATTAACAGTTTTTTTTTTTTTTTTTTCTACAGGTGTCAAGCTTTACGTTTTCCCTTCTTTTTTTTTCTCTGGTTTTACTTAACTCACACATGTTACTGTTATTTTATTTGTGTATTTAAGGGACACATAAAGGCACACAAAAAGCAGACAAAAACAGAGGAAATTTGAGGCTTTCATCCCTTCCCTACCTTTTTCCTTCTCTCATCTTCTTCATAATTCCTCCATAGCTCAAATTTACTAATTATTGTGTTCTAGCCTACTCCTCCTCCACGCCTCAATTTCATCATCGTCGTCGGAATTGGCGATTCTATATGCGGGATAGCTACGTAACGTCTCCGTGTTTGGTCGGTGGATCGATCTCGCTCATTCTTCTCTTTCCTAAAGACGGCAGTGTGCTTGATCGGCGCGAGTAAAGACGATAGACTTGCTTCTGGTGGCAAACCCCAATGGTACAGTGAAATATAGGATATTTCTTTTTAATAAAGATTTTATTTATTTATTATTTTTTTTATAAAATTTCTTTAAAAAAGAATTATCTTCTACAGAGATTTAAGAGGAGGAAGTAAAAAGATTTGAAGATAATGTTTTAGTTTTTAAAAATACATTATTGAAATCTTTTTAAATTTGTTTATTATTCTTTGGGAATCTCAACAAATAAGAATCTGTTTTAAATAAAACATTTAGTTGAATTAAGAAATAAAGTTTTTTTTTCAAAAATATCTTTAATTTCGAATTAAATAAAATTTTTGTTTTTAATTTTTTTTGTTTTAATTTAATAAAATTCGTTTTTTTTAGTTTTTAAAATAAATTAAAAAACTTTTTTTTTTAAAGAATATTATGTTCACATCTTAGGATGTTGGCATAGTGGTAAGACCTTTGGTTCTTAATGTATAAGATCCAAACTCCTATCTTTGAATGTCTCAAAAAATGTTTGTTTTTTTAAACATTGTTTTTACTCAAAAATTATTTTACATAAAAGGTTTTTTTTTTTCCTTTTTAAATGATTTTTTTAAATTTTTTTTAACAAAATTCAAAAATAAAACGTTTGTATTTTAAAAAGCAATTAAATTGTATCCTAAGGTCTTGGTGTAGTGGCAAGAGCTTAGAATATTGATAATCACAATAAAAGTTTGAGTCTTTATGGGTGCCATTATTTCATTTTTTTAATTTATCATTGTTTTTTTTTACTAAATAATTATTTCGAAAACTCCAACGACGGAAATTGGAACCTTCCAATATTCTCAAGGTGATAAATTTTTCTAGTGGCCTGTGTGCCACTCATACCTATTAATTCATATCTTATTACAAAATGTGAATTAATATAATATGAGACATTTAAAATAAAATAAAAACATTTTTTTTGGACCAAATAAAATAATAGGATAATTTTTGACAAAATGTGGTACCGTTTTCGAACCGGTGTCGTAGGGTGCTAAGCTCAGTCAACTCCCGAACCAACAATCTGTTTCCGCAGACATTGTCTTTATTTTTAGGTGACCAATCACACCTCGTAGATGATTGGTGGCGACTCCAAACTCTTATCTAGAAAGAGACCCTGGGGATGACGTCGGCCGCTCCGCGTCGCGATGACGTTGCGACAAACGGTACGTAGATTTTTTACATTTTAAAATCGTGTGGAGTCAACTTTTATTTTATTTCTAAAATAATCTCATAGTGGAAAATATTTCCTAGGGACTAAAAACTTTTCCTTGACCAATTGAGCAAGGTTGAAATTGGCATAGATAATAATATTCTTCATCTTGATTTGATTTCACATTAAAGTTAACAAATACATGTTAAAAATTATCTTGTGATCCCAATTATTACAATTTGACTTTTTCTCATCAACTCCATTTTAATTAATAAACAATTGGGAAAAAATATTTTACTATTACAATAAAGCAAATAATTAAAAATATAAAATTGGTACTTTGACAAGACATTTGTACCAATATGTAATGTTTTCTTAGTCGAGACAAAATAATAAAAAGTCCTCCATGGCTCTCTTCTTTCTTCTTTTCTTTTTGTAAGTGATGATTATTAAACGTAATCACATTTTATTTTATTTCTTTTAGTAATTACTTTTGCTTGGTCATTAATTATGTATGATTTCAATTAATTCATATTTCAATTATTAGAAAAAGAAAAAAAGAAACTCTCCCATATATATTAAAGTATTAAAAACCTTTTTCTTAAAATAATATTTGGAAATTGCATTTGTATTCAATGGATTTGATGCATTCATTATTCCATTCAAACTCATCATTTCTTGAAAATATGATTCCAAATCATACTACTCATTTTATTACTTTTTTTAACTAAGAAGCTTTCGCATCAAGATTTGTTACATCATGCGTATGACTAACTTTCCTAGGATATATTTATATAATATTGTACATAGGTTAAATTACACTTAATGTTTTATCGTAAATCTGTTAAAAAAATAAATATTTCAATTATATACGAGATAGGCTCCTACATGTGAGAATGACTATTGAATAATTGATTATGTTAATGGGTCGACCATGTGGCAACTGGTCGAGCTGACCAGATGCGAGCTCATGCAAGGTAGGACCCTGCAAAAAGAAAGTAAACACTCTGACGCTCAAGTCAGTATAGGTGCGAGCTCAAATAGATCATTCTCGGAGTAAAATTGCATACCTGAGTAAGAGGAATAGAGATCCTTTTATAGCATAGTGAAATGACATGTTCGTTATGGCCGTTACGACAAGACAGTTAGATGTTGGGCCATAGGTCGGCAATGATTGAGGTCGGCTATGGATGAGCTTAGTAGCTCAAGCTTGGCCATAGGTAAGCTCGGCCATAGGTGAACTTAGGAGCTTGATCATAGGTGAGCTTAGGAGCTCGGCCATAGGTGAGTTAAGGAGCTCGGCCATATGTGAGCTTATGAGCTTGGCCATAGGTGAGCTTAGGAGCTTGGCTGTAGCTTATGAGCTCGGCCATAGGTGAGCTAAGGAGCTCGCCATAGGTAAGCTAAGGAGCTCGGCAATAGGTGAATTTGGTCATATCTCGACACGTGGTATGTCATATTTTTGCCTCCAATAGATTCAACAAACCTACTATTTTGAGACATGACGGAAAAGGTAGTTGGAAATATAATATCACAAGAGAATTCATTCATTCTCAAATATGATAAGTATGAGTAGTTTCCTTAAATGCTGATTACGAGACTTGAACAATCAGTTCCCACTTTCTCATTGGCTCGAGAGAGACTAAGTTTATGATTGCATCATAAACAAATTGTTCACTAAAAAACCAGTAATATTAAAGGTATAAGATGTAAATATAGAGTTACAGACTCTTGATCCAATTGTAACTAGGAATAACTTGTGAAACAGACTTGCACCTATTCATCATATCCATGAACATAACTAGTCCTACAATACATGAGAATGCAACTTCAGATTAATTTATAGTGGAGTAGCATTAGGTTATGAAGGAAGGTTTATTAATTAATAAAATAGTTAGGTTATGAAGGAAGGTTTATTAATTAATAAAATAGTTAATTGATTTTGTATCATTGAAGCTTATAATTTGTACGTTCATAAAGTCCCTTCCTACTTAAAAAAATCCGGATCAATTATGTTGGAAAAAAAAGTTTGAAATGTTCAAATCTATGATACATTAAATTTCAAGGGAACAATATATTTTATATTAATGTATAGGGGTACATTAAAGATAAAATATATTTTTTATTGGATATATCAATAAAATATTAATTTAAGAATTTTAGTAGGATTCAAATGAAAAATATTTTAGTATATAAGATAGATAAGATTTAAGAATTTGAATAGGATTTAAATTGTGCCCAAATGATCTTAAGATCCTTGATACGAAAAGATTGAGACTATTAAAATTGTTGGGATTGCAAGGTGTGCAAACAAAGTTCCATAATGATTAAGGAAGAGAGTAATTCATAGTATATAAGTGAGTACAATTATTTCTATTGGTATGAGGTCTTTTGGGTGAAATCAAAAGCAAAATTGTGAGACTTATGTCCAAAGCGGACAATGTCATACCACTGTGGAGGTACTTGGGGGACGAGGGTACCGTTGTCCTTAACAAGTGGTATTAGAGTCATGGTAAAAAACCTAGCTTTCTGGGAGGAATCCTCGGGGGCCGAACAAAAGTAATTTATGAGCCTAATGGTCATTACGAAACTTGTTGATAAATCTTCGGATCGGATGAAAAATGCTCAAGGTGGCAAACAAAGACATGCTCTGTGCTCGGGTGACGAGCAAGACATGCCCTATCAAGTCGAGATAGATTGATAGGAAGCCTATCACAATCGAGTAGAGTGGTAGAAAGAATGGTGCAACTTTGTTCGAGGGGAGGAGATTGGGGGTATGATAGAACTCTACCAGGTGTTTCCACTGTTGGGAAAAAAAATATAGATCAATCGATCCTCGTGTAAGTTCTTCAAACAGGAACTATTTGATTAAGAGATACGGATAGAAAAGCTTAAAACCACAGGGATTATACTGGTTCGCCCGGTTTAACTATAGTTGAGAATATTACAGTGAAGAAGTAACAAAAGGGTTTTATTTATAAGATGTCAAATATCACAATACTTACAGGAAAACAATATTGTAATCCTTATAAGACAATAATATCCTACTCATCGTAGGAATTGGTAGTAGTGTTGAAAATCCTTTTCCTCGTAGAACACGGGTCATCTGTTTTGGCTCCATTATCCCAACATCCACAATGTCGTCCATGTAGCAAGTTCTCTATCTGGACATGTTGGATACAAACAAGCTCTCGTTGTCACCAAGAGTAGATGAGTGCATGACCATTCAAGACAAGATACAAGTGGCACTTTATTGAAGTGGAGAATTGTTGGGGTTGCAAAGTATGAAACCAAAAGCAAAGTCGCGAAGATTATGCCCAAAGTAAAAACAATATCATACTATTGTGGAGATACTTGGGGTGTATGAGGCTACCGTTGTCTTTAACACAAAGGTATATTAATTGATCCAATATGTGAAAGTTACATAAATTGGGTATATATAACAAGTATTGGATGAGTAGATATTAAGCAGTAGAAAAATCGAAAGGGTTAAATAATTGTTCTTCTAAAATTTAGAGATCAAAGTAGAATAAATCTCCCGAGCTTCGTAGGTACGATAGTGTTGTGAATTGACTCCTGAGTTTGAGACATGATAAAATGATAATTTTACCCCTAAAACTAAGGTTTCTCTCTTCTTTATCTAGGGTAAAGAATGTTGAGAAAAATGATTAAAAGTTCACTTTTTCTTTTGTTAATCAAGCTTGTAATGACTTGTTAGACAAGGCTTGGCTGGCTTCCCTAACTTTTTTTTTTTGGTGCTTTGCAGTTTTTTAGTTCAAATAAATTTTGCACAAATCAAATTCTCTTACTTTTTTAGAGTCAACTTTCCAAACACAGATTAGAGCATCCAAAGTGCATAGAAATTAGAATACACTCCAATATATAATTAACTAATATAGAGGGCATAAATGTTTGGGCCTTTTATAAAAAAAAATTATAAATGTTTGTCTTGTAACATTTTAATTTAATAGAAAATGAGTTGTTTATTATATTTATAAAAAAAAAAAAGTAAATAAGTACCTCCCATTATACTTTCAACACACATCATCACATTTTTCAATATCCTTGTCTAGTTTCCTCGTGATATTTTCTCCCTTCTTTTTTTTACTTCCCTAGTCATGAGTCTACTTTTGTTACACTCGGCAGAGGTAAAGGGTATATGAATGAATCGCTACAACATCCTAATAAGAGAAATTTTAAGATCATATATATAGAAACATAGTTAAAAGAAAAAAAGAATTGATAGTTACTACTTGTACCAACGAGGTATACCTTCATTTTTGGTGGCTCAATCATAAGAATTCTAAAATTAAGCGTGCTGATACTACATCCAAATAAGAGAGATCTTAAGATCATAAAAGCATGGTTAAGAAAGACATAAAAGAATTGATAGTTTATTACTTATATTAACAATGAGCATCTTCCTTTTCAGTGACTCAATTATAAAAACTTCAAAGTTATGCGTGCTTGACTTGGAGAAATTAAAAAGCATGGAAAATTTGGTTTTGCATCTTCGGCGTTACGTCTCTACTTAAACCTTAATTTTAAGAGCATTAGTTAAGAGAAGAGTGCCCTTGGTATTGGTACTTGGTGGTAGAGTTTTGGGTTTGATTTATTATTAGTTAGAGGGGTAAGTGATTCAATATGGATCGAGTTTTGGCTAAAATCGACATTGAACCAACAATATTGGTTTAAATAAGAAAACTTACTTGTACAAAATTTATAAAAAAAAAAAAATTAGAATTGAAACGAACGATTACTGATATTGTTAATTTTGTTAGTTTCGTTAAGTCTCTATAGTTGAGTTAGTTAAGTTGGATTGTGTTTTTTAGTTTAACAAATATTTGAACATCTGACCTGTTGGAGGTAAATTCTCAACCTACACGTGGCAAGTCCTGGTTCGTCCAGCAGTGCACATGTCTCCCGTGCAAGTGTGCTTGCCTCGGCTATGAGTCTTCATGCCGAGCCGAAGACAAAGCTGACGGTCGAGCCGACCAAGCATACAACTTGGATTACTTCAACTCAGCCCATTCTCCGACAAACTCCGCGACAACAAGCCGCACTTCACGGCAACCTTAGAGAGCCGTTGAGGCCTTGTCGGGATCTTTGCCTATAAATAGAACCATTCTGCTCAATTCCAAGGTACCCGATCAAACCAATTCTCTCTCTCGAGTTGACTTGAGCGCTTACGGACTTTAGCATCGGAGTTCCTACTTTGTTTTGCAGGTCCTCTGCACGGCATTCAGATCTCACTGTCTAGCTTGTCCTTGTCGATCCAAAGCTTGGAGACTTGGTCAATTCTTAATCAAACATGACCTTTACCACATATTTATAATGTCTTGATCAATTGAGCTACGTTGGTTAGCGATAATTGAGTTGGATTAGTTACATGTACATTGTGTATTTAAACTTTTGTATTCGTCACTTAAATATATATGAGATGCGATAGCCTTAATACTAACTTGACTAAATGAACCATGAAGCCATCAAATAAAAAAAAAAAAAAAAGAATCAATGGGGAGTATATAGTTAAAACTATTTGAATCAACTATGTCTAGTTAATTTCGTTAATGTAAAGTTTTTTTTTCTTTAAGAATATAACAACTAAAATGGGTGAGTAGGAATTTTAACCTACAATTTTCGAGAGAGATTTACAACTGTCGTTGTCATTTAAACTGTGTTAAAGTCAACTTTTATACATATATAGTCATTCAATTGAATTATTGTATTCTAAAAGGAGATCAAAGCCAAGAGAAAACATGATGTAATAATACTTGTTAGTTACAAAGATATTCCGACAAGATTTGAACCCTCTTTAAAAGAGAGTGAGAAACATGTGCCTCTCAACCTAATTCCTTTACCAATTTCTTTCGACATTAACTCAAATTTCTTATTTTATTTGTAAATTTCTCTAGCTACGAAATGAACTAGCCTCGAAATCCTAATAAAAACATTAAACATTATTCAATAGGGTTGCCTCCAAATAACCATCAGATTCAGATTCAAAATACAAATTTGATTTCTCTCCTACAAATCCAACGATGTAGAATCGTCAGCCACGTTGTTCCAATTACTTCAATAATTTCTCTCTAATAAGTGATTCGAAAATTATCTTTTTTACTATTATGCCCCCGCGTCGTGGAAGAGAGAGAAGAAAATAGGGGTAGATGTGAGTGAAAGCTTGGTATAATCAAATATTCACTTATGGGATGGTAGAAAGATGAGGAAGATATGATAATGAATAACACTTTCATATCTTTCTTTTCCAACGTTGCTTTCAGTTTTTTCAGTAGATGGGTGGGAAGTGGGCTCATTAGTCACTACTTTTTGCCCTTTTTCTTTTTAAAATTCTTTGTTTGGTCACTGAGAAAAGTAATTTCTGCCAAAATTTCCCACCCATTTGACTTTTTCTAGGAAAAAGAAGCAATAAAGCTCTACCCAACAAAATTCAGGTTGAAAATTTGAAATTCCTATGCACAACAATTTGTTTTCCTATATCAAATGATGCCCCCACTGTAGGGAAAGAATTTCCACTTCGGTTGAAATCTTATTTTGTTCGCTTAGTTCGTGTCTATTTTGATCTATCTACTTTCGAAACTTCTATTTTGATTCATATATTTTCTATCTTTTTTTTTATTTTGATCAATTTTTATGTTCGTTTTATTTAATGTACTTTTGAAAACTTTGGTTCTTGTTTATAAAACTCTAATATAAATTTTATGAATAATGTTTGATTACAAAAATGATCAACTCCGGGCAGCTCATACTTGAATAAGGCTGACAAATGATGGAACCTGCACATAGAAAGTAAACAACGCCGATGCTCAAGTCAATCTTGGTCTAATCTATACTCAGTGTGAGGATAGTTTCGTGTATTGAATAATGAGGTGGAACTCTTTATTTATAGAGGTTGAGCTTCCGACAGCAGTTGAGGAACAGTTACGTTAATCCCACAAATCACAGCGCCTTGTTGGAGAAACAGTTTTTGTTTGCGACAAATAGAATAATGATCCTCAACTCGTTCTTTACGAGGGTGAGCTATTGAGATCTATGGATTTGGAGCGATTTACTTTATATCTTCATGGATTTATCTTCGGACTGCGTCATTATGATGACTTCGAGCATTACGACATAAGAATTGTTGACACGTGTGGCTGATGGGAATTCACCTCCAATAAACAACGAAAACTCTTAACAACTATGAAAATGTTTCATAAAATTATGAACCAAAATAGTGATTTCAAAAATACAATAATCAAAATAGACGAAAGTTAAATAGATGTCTTGAAAGTATAATGACAAAATGCACGAATGCTAAAAGTATAGGAACAAAACTCAAAATTTTGAATTTTGATTTAAACTATATTTTGGACGACATAGGTTTAAATTTTATTTTAGTTTATGAATTTTTAAAATAATTTGGTTTGGACTCTTGAACTTTCAAAAGGTTTGCTTAGTCCATTTACTTAAAAAAAAAGATCATTTTAGTTTTTTACGTTAGTTTGCCATTAGCTTTTTTTTAAAAGATAGATATCATGTCAGTCTTTAAATATGTATATTAAGATATAAACATGTACATGTATTGAAATCACATCATATTAAGATGAGTGTCGGTGACAGATACTAGGTGGGGCAAGCATTGAATTTCAAAAATGAGTCAATTCTTGCTAAAAAAAAAATTCTACTACAATAGGGTTGATATTCTACTACTGCAAGACGAGGAAAATGAGAGTATGTTAATAGCGAAACAATGACGAAGATCAAAATGATATATATTTCTTTTATTATTAAAATAGACACTTCGAAAGTTTGACGAGTAATATTTGATTCACAGTTTTGTTAGGTTTATTAAGCCAAAGTTTATTAATTATGAGGTTGCTAAGTAGATTATGCCAAAAAAAAAAAAAGTTTGACATAAAATTATAAAATATAGAATATTATCCATGCGTACAAAACTATATGTATAATAATTAAAAATAATATTACCAGCCCGTCAAGTGGCATCTCTGTATGCCTTCCATTGAGAGAGAGTCAGACAAATAAATTTTTAAAACTCAAATTACTATATAATATAACGATTAGAAACGTGGCAAATTTTAATCGGTAACTTTTTTTTTTATGGAACTGTCTTTCATGTTATTAATGTAATCGTCGTAAGTCGATTTGTAATATTATAATACATAGTAATGATTAATGAACTAAGGAGAAAAAAAATATAAATAGATATATATATCGAAATGAAGTCTAATTATTATTTCTTTTTATGCAATTAATAATGGAGATTAAAGCAGACCAACGAGAAAAAAAAGGAAAAAGGAAAATACAATTAGGAAAAGCTACAACTAATTAATTAGTAGGCTAGAGGTTTTTAATGGATTTTTTTTTTAATAATGTTAATTTTAAAAGTATTTACCAAAATATGCCACTCGTCAAACTATTTACCAAAATAATGCTTTGAAATTCATAGACGACCAACAAATGTGGCGCTGGGCGCCACGTAATTTTTTTTTCTAAAATAACGCTTGGTCGTCTCGTCAGTCCGCTTTTTAAACAGCGTGGCAGGCCACGCTGTTTTCTTTTTTTCTTTTTTTAAATTACTCAACATGTCGTCTCTTGGGCGGGATTTTTTGAAATCCCGCTTGGTCGTCTCTCATGGGCGCCACCTGGCACCTTGGTCGTCTCTTGGAGGGACGACCTAAGTTAGGGGTTTTATTTTAAAACCTCTAACTTATCTGCCCCACCACCCCACCATTCTCTCTCTCCCCCAAATCACCGCCAACATCTAGTCACCGTCGCCGGTCACCGCTCCGTCCAGTCGCCGCCACCGATCACTGCTCCGTCCAGCCGCCTCTTTGTTGCAGTATGGTATTAACAAACTTTTAAATATAAATAAATATAGCAATTAAGAAAAAAAAAATATACATGTTGGTCGTCTTGAGACCAAAGTATTAAAAAAAATTAGAATCTCACTAGGTTATAAAAAAAAAAAGAAAAAAAAGACATGGTCGTCTCTTCAAGAGACGACCAAAGTATTAAAAAAAAATTAGAACCTCACATGTCGTCTCTTCAAGAGATGACATGTTAGGTTATAAAAAAAAGAAGAAAAAAAAAGACATGGTCGTCTCTTCAGAGACGACCATGATTAATTTAAAAAAGAAATTAACGTGGCGCTGACGTCAGTTGATCGTCTTGAATAGACGACCTATGAATTTCAAAGCATTATTTTGATAAATAGTTTGACGAGTGGCATATTTCGATAAATACTTTTAAAATTAACATTATTAAAAAAAATCCAATTTTTAATACCGCCATAACTAAAAGTAGTTAGTTAAAGCGGAAAAATGGGAAAAGAAAAAGTAAATCATACGCATTGTTGAGAGGAGAGGGCAAAAAAAAAAGTTCTTTTTTAAGTCACATCCAAACCACCAAAATATGGTGTCAAAGCATTGGCAATATTCTCAATAATCACATATTCTAGCCTAATTATTCTAAATATTCCTCCTTGGAAAATTTCTATAGTAGGCTTTCTGCAGTAGACTTGATTTTTTATTAGTTCGAGAGAAACAATAAAATTTTTAGAGGGTTTAAAGATCTAAACAAAATACTTTAGGGTCAGGTTGTTTGCGGGTTGGGTTGGGTCAGATTAGGGGAATTTTTTGGACAAACTCGAAATTTGGGTTGGACAAAATAGAGAACCGACAGAACCAAATAAGAAAGTCAAACCAACCCAACCCAAACCTAATATTTTCTGGTTGAGTCGCCGGGTTGAGATGAGAGAGGCAAGGAAATCAGACAAAAGAGGATTCAATCAAAATTCTAAACGTCGTAACTTACAAAAATTGATTGTTCATCGTCACGCCTCAACATTATTATCGAAAGAAGAGGATGGAAAGGAGGGACAAAGGATGGAGGGGGAAGGGGGCTATTTATTTATTTTTTTTAATTTAGTATTGAGTTTGGTCCGGGTTAGGTTGAACCGACTATTTCCTTTTCTAAATCGAGAACCGAACCGAATTTTTGGTTCTACAAAAAACCAACCCACTCCGAACCAAAAATTTTTTCAACCTAAACCAACATGGATTGTTAAGTCTTTTTTAAAACTACAAAGACCAAACTAGACGTTTTGAATCTATATCAAATTAAACTAATGCCAAAAGTACGAGAGCCATTTAAACCTTAGATTTAATACTTCATCAATTTGTAAAGTTTATTTTTTTAAATTACCAATTACGTTTTTTTTTTTTTTTTTTTTTTTTTTTTTTTTTGGGTTTGGAGCCCCCCTCTATAGGTAGGCCTCATTTTGCCGGGCTGGTCTTTTGGTTTGTCATATATTATTTCATTTCTCATTTTGAAACCTCATTTTCTCAATAAAAAAAAAAATGCTAGCCAAAATTTACCACACCAAATCAAAAGGATAATCAACTGTGATTTATCAAGTATGTTTATCAAAGGATTTAAATAATTTATAGCTGAATTTCATGAACAAATCATAAGATAACTAAATGGTGTAAAACTTTATCTTATACCAAAACTATGATTTCTTCATCAAATATTAGCAATCATGTACCATTTTCACAGCATACAGAACAGAAATTCCAGTTATTCAGCAAGAAACTAAGAAATGATATTAATAACTAAAAATATAATCATGAAGAATCTTGGAAGACCTGATGTTTTATTCTTCAAATAACTAACATAATAACTATCATATTATGGACATGCGAAGTTCTCGGTTTGATGGATCTCATCCCATCATAAAAGGTCGATAACGATGCTATACAACTACTAAAACAAATATGTAAGGTCCCTTCTTTTTCGTGTCTAGAGTAGAAAGCCGAAAAACCATGTAAAAAACAACATACGACTTTGCTAGGCCCATTCGATAACCATTTTGCTCTTAGTTGGTAGTATTTGAAATTTAAGTTTATAAACACTACTTTCATCTATATATTCTCCCATTTCGCTATCTACTATCTAAGAACATTCTCACCCCACAATTTGAAAACTTAAAAACAGAAAGCTAACAACGAAATTATTATCAAATGGAGGCTAGATAAACCGCATTATATTTCATACCAAATAATATCTTCATCATGCAACACAAATAACCTTTCCTTAGATTGAAAACTATCAAACCTTACCCATCATGGAGGAAGTAATTGTCAGGCCCAGCTGATAATCTACCCCGACGAAGCGTCCTTGAACGAACGAGCGCAAAAAACTCTGAGTTACAATAAGCTTCTGATGAAAGTCTCACAGATCGAATGTGAACAAGCTGAACAAAAAGCAAAAGTGAGCCGGGCGGGATGGCTGCTAAGGTATAGATATAGAACTACTCCAAACTACTGACTGCAGAAGTAATGTTGAATGAAAAAGTGATAAAAGAAGCAGCAGATACCATTTAAAACAATGGCATAAAGAAATGCATAGAGAGTGGAATATCATTGCTAAGAAAACTTATAAATTCGATCGATCCGGGCACAATTAAGAAATCACACACTGAAGCCATCAAAGGAATCTTGGTCAGTCAGCAAGGACCACGATGTTCGAATTACGACGTCCATCCATCACGTGACTTTGGTGATATAGTTCCCTGGATGAAGATGCAAGGCATAAAAATAAGTATTTTCAGCACATAGGCATTGAAGTGGTGGGCAGGCTTCTCGACTTTAGATCTTATCAAGCTTCTCAGCCTTGACAACAGGGTTTTCCTTAGCAATGGCGTCCCGGGCAGCAGTGCGATAATCAAAATCACAGTTATGCTTGTCGGAGTAGCGATGAACAGCACAGAACAGGCTTCCACATGTGCAATTGAAGCCAGTCAGACCAACACGCTTTCGGCAAGTGCTGCAATGATTTGGATGCTCTTTCATGCTGACTTCACAGCTCTTGTTCAAGGAAGAAATGCTGGATGATTCTCTCGAAACTATCTTCGTCTCGGTTACTCCAGCCTGTACATCAATCGATTCTGCGACAACGAGACCCTTCCTGTTGCCATTAGAACTTCCATTCATAATGTTCTCAATAGATGAAGCTGCAAGTCTTTCCTGTTCTTGCTTGAGCAGCGCATCCTTGTAGCATTTAGAACACATGTTCATCGTCGATGCCCGTCCAAAGAAGCCGCAGTTGTTTATGCAAGGCATGGGACATTCCTGAGTTTCGCATCCCATCTGGTCATGAGACTCCATCTTCTTGAACCTCCTTAAAAATGAACAAACCACCACTCAACCCAAAAGTTTAAACTGATGGATTGGGTAAATTTAATTCATTTATATGGATTCTAACACTCCCCCTCACTTGTGGGCTTGGAAAAGCACATCAACCCAACAAGTGAAAATTATAATGAAGGGGGAGGAACAACAACGCAAGGGTTCAAACACATGACATCTCGCTCTGATACCATCTTAAAAATAAACAAACCACCACTCAACCCAAAAACTTAAGCTGATGAGTTGGGTAAATTTAGTTCATTTATATGGATTCTAACACTCCTAAAAGAGAAAGGAAATCATATATCCATTATAAGAACATAAAGCAGCAAAATAGTCCAATCCTAATGACCATCATCACAATAGATGATTAGCAATACGTAGAAAATAAATTGCACACATAACTGTGATAGAAACATACTTCTCTTTAAACTTTAGAGAGAGCAAATAGGCATCAATCCTTTCCATAAATTTAAAGGAAGAAGAAACAAGTTTCCGCTTGAAGTTTATCTTGTTTCTTGGTAAACTCTAAAAGGCCAACTTAGGCCACATTGTTCATTTTTAGTACTCTGTTTTAAAAAATAATGCTTGTAACCTAACAATCTTTTAGGTATATTTTTTACCTTTCTTAAAGATACGTTTGAAACTCAATCAAGTCTTGAAAGCAAAAACCAAGTTTCTAAAAACTACGGCTCCGTTTGATAACCATTATGATTTTCTATTTTTCAAAATTAAGATTGACTACTTTCACCAATGTATTACTTTATTTTGCATCTAACTTTTAAAAACATTTTCAAAATCTAAGCTAAAAATTGAAAACTAAAATGGTAGTCTTCACAAACTTGTTTTGGTTTTTGAAATTTGACTAAGAGTTCAAATGTGTTTCTAAGAAAAGTTAAAACGTACCGAAGAAATTGTGGGGAAATCAAGCATAAAATTTTCAAAAACATAATACTAGAAACGAAACAGTTATCAAACCGGCCCTACTTTTTTCAATTTTCAAAATTTGGCTAAGATTTCGAAAGTTTTCAAAAAGTAGAAATCATGTTTAAATCATACATCCAAGCTCCAACGAATAATAGATCAGACAATATAAACTGTGAATGGGTAAACAAAACCAAATACAACATGCTCTAATATCCAACTAGAATGACTTTTTCAGAAAGAAAACACTAGTTCATCATAACTCTAAACAATAGGAATCCAGAGAAAATCCCAACAAAAAAAAAAATGAAAACAAACATTTTAGACAAACAAATCAGCTAAGAAAATCAGAACCCAATCCCCACTATTGCCCAAAAATCAACCCACCTGAAAAAGATGAACATAAAATTTACTCAAAACAGTCAATAAAGAGTAACCTGTTATGGGACAACTAACCTGTTTGTTCAGCCGATCTTGGGGTGGAAAAACAAAGCTCAAAACCTGCTTCGTCACAAGGAAAATGAAAACAAACAAAAAAAAAACGAAGAGATCAAGAACATGAAGAAATAGCCATGAACTAATCAAAATCAGAACAAAAACAAGAAATTATGACTTGGGAAAGTGAAACGCACACTAGTGGAAGGAGAAAACTGTGATAATTGATAGAATTTGCGACTGGAGAGGAGAAGTAATTGAGAGAGGAGAAGCAAACGAGGGTTGAGGGACATTTTTTGCGTGTATTTAAAACTTGCTTTGTTGTTCTAAATTTTGACAGTCTCTCACTTTCGCCAAAAAGGAAAAAGAAGAAAAGAAAAAGGAAATTTTGCTTTTTTTTACTTTCCCTCTGTCAACGAACGATTTCCACGGTCTATCGTCAAGTCTCAAGACTCTTTGACTCTGGGTTTTTGGGAACGATAATCCTTTTCTCAAGGCCATATGGGAAATTGGACTGAGTTCTCCCACGTCACCATTTTTAAAATCTACGTTTTCTAGATTTTTGCTGACATCGCTAATTTACTCTAAAAAACCATAAATCTCTTGGCCTTCTTTTTTTTCCTTTCTTTTTAACGAGCAGCCTCCATGATTTCGGTGACCTTCAGCAATCACCCGCGGGTGCATCAAAGTTGACAAGGGAGGTTGTTTGCTGAAGAAGGAAGTTCAATGAATGAGAAAGTT
This sequence comes from Momordica charantia, assembly GCF_013281855.1. Classification (NCBI taxonomy): domain Eukaryota; kingdom Viridiplantae; phylum Streptophyta; class Magnoliopsida; order Cucurbitales; family Cucurbitaceae; genus Momordica; species Momordica charantia. The sequence continues at coordinate 10,104,066 of NW_028275157.1, read as the reverse complement.
CAGCCTAACCATAGAGATGAGATGGGGAAGGAGATAAAAAGAGAGAAAGTTGAGCGAGAGAGAGAAAGTTGAGCGAGTGAGAGAAAGTTGAGATAAAATAACGTTTATCTAAATAATAATAATAAAATTTAGTTAATTTAAATGAAATCATAATCAAGATTAAATCCATCGAAACTAAATAAATAAATATTCGAAACAGTTTGGTCAAATTCAAATTTAAAATGAATTAACAAATAATTATAGATTAAAGATTCTTTTAATTAAAAATTTGAAAATTGGAATTCAAAAGAGAAAATTTCAATCTCTCCTCAATCTCCTTAATTTTAGTCTTTTGATATTCAAATTTAAAATTTAATCTAAATTTATTTCGTTAAATTTCTACTCAATCTGCTTAAATCTCATTTAATCTGTTTTAATTATGATTGAATTTCAAATTTTAATTTTAATTCACTTTGTATCTTCCCCCTATCATTACATGAGAGGAAAAAGAAAACAATGGCCAGAGCGAGAGCGAGATCTGGAAATCACTTCTGAAGCGATGGAAGATCGGAAAGAGATGTTTTTTTCGTAAAATCCAAGCGCAAAAAAAAAACAGAGAGAGAAGATGGAAGATTTGAAAGGGGTGTTTTTTTTTCCGTAAAACTCAAGCGAAAAAAGAGAATGAAAAAATGAGAGGTGTTTTGTAAAATCCAATCGAAAAAAAAAAGAGAAGAAGAAGGGAGAGATGGGAGAGAGGATGGGGAGAGAATGCATTGTTTTCAAATAAAAGATAAGTCGAGGGGTAGTGAAAGTAAATTGAGAAATTTGGCTGAATAGGCACTTTAAAAATTTTAATCACCCTCTTTAAAATCCATATTTTCTAGGCGTTTGTTGTTGCCAAATGACCATCATACCCCTCCTTTTATGTTTCTCTCCGTCCTATCTCTCATCCCTCCCCCTTCTTCTCTTCCTATTTTTTCTCTCCACCATCTCCCTTATTTTTCTCTGGTTATACAGAATCTTCCACTTTCTTATTCCTCCCAAACTATCCAAGGGAAGTTTAGATTTTTCAAAATATTTAGCAAATCTCGAAGAAGACGGTGATAAGAGAGGAGATGTTACTGATGCAAACGTGAAATCCACTGTCGAAGAAAAATATCACCGGAAAACGCCTGGAAGACAGAGGGAGAGAGCGAGAGATGAGGGGGAGAGGGAAGAATGGGAGAGAGCGAGAGATAAGGGAGAGGGAAGAACATGAGAGAGCAAGAGATAAGGGAGAGAGAAGAACGGGAGGGAGCAAGAGATGAGGGAAAGAGAAGAACGAGAGAACGAGAGGGAGCGAGAGATGAGGGAGAGAGGGAAGAACGGGAGAGAGCGAGAGGGAAGAGAGAGAATTGAGATTTCTAATTTAATTTAATTACTTAAAGAGCTATTTATAAAATGAATAAATTTCCTAAATTATTGAATTAATTTTGAAGGAATATTTACCAATTTATAAAGTGAATAATTTTAAATATTTTGAAATAAAATGTTGTTTATCTTATTTAACTAAATAATTATTAATAAAATTTGGTTAATTTAAATAAAATCATAAACAAAATTAAATCAATGGAAAGTAAATAAATAAAATGTTTGGTCAAATTCAAAATGCTTAACAAATAATTTAAGAGATTAAAGATTTTTTAATTAAAAATTTGAAAATTAGCGTCCTTAATTTTTGTGTATTCATATTCAAATTTGAAATTTAAATCAAATTTGTTTAAGGTTTTTTTTTCTTCCTTAAAATCTCTCCTTTAATCTTCTAATTTTAATTATGATTGGATTTCAAATTTAAAATTTAATTAAAAAAATTATTGAGTGTATCTTTTCCCCTTTCCCCTATTGTTACGTGAAAAGAAAAAAAGTAATGGCCCAGAGCAAGAGAGAACGAGAGAGAGAGCGAGAGGGAGAGTGGGAGAGCAGGAGAGAGAATGAGACAGAGAGAGCGATATAGCCCCGAAGCGAGATCTGGAATTTGAAATTGCTTCTGAAGCGATGGAAGATCTGAAAGGGGTGTTTTTTTTCGTAAAACCCAAGCGAAAAAAAAAGATGGAAGATTTGAAAAAGTTTTTTTTTCCTGTAAAATTCAAGCGAGAAAAGTTGAAAGTTATGTATAATCCAAACCAAAAAATTGAAAAGAAAAACCCAAACGATAAGAAAGTGGAAGATTCTGTATAACCAGAGAAAAATAAGGGAGATGGTGGAGAGAAAAAATGGGAAGTGAAGAATGAGAGAGAGGGAGAGAGAAACATGAAAGGAGGGGTATGATGGTCATTTGACAACAACAAACGCCTAGAAACCATGGATTTTAAGGAGGGTGATTAAAAAATGATACTGGCCTTTTAAAGTGCCTATTCAGCTAAATTTCTTAAGTAAATTGGCAATGTGGTAATGTCAGCAAAAGTCTAAAAAACATGAGTTTTGAAAAGGATGATTAAAAAACATAAAAGGTATGGGAGAATGCTTATTCCGTCCAATTTCTTCATATATATCTCTATCCCAAAATTTATGTTTTCTAACAAATGCTTACATTATTTTTATGTAAAAGTACGTATTTACCCTTCTTTCAATCACTTCTCCCTCCATCACTTTTTCTTCTCCCTGTTTTCCCATTCTTCCTACACTTATTATTCTTCCTCTTCCTTCTCTTTCTCCGTCCTCCTCTCCATTTCTTTCCATCAAAATTATGAACAATTTGTAAAAAAAAAAAAGGTTTCTGGGTTCTTTTTTCAATCAAAGTCGCTTGTGAAAAAAGAAGTTACATTTTGATTGAAGGAAAAAAAAGTAGATATATGCCCTTCTCTTGATCTCCTTAAAAATCGAAGTGAAAACAAAACTAAAATTTTCAAAATATTGCGCAATGGTCAGACGGAGATTTCAATAAAACCATCGAAAAAGTCTTATAGAAAAGTTTCGAAATCTTTCGATCGACCACCAGTCCAGTTCCGAGCTTCATCGACGACTCATCCAGTGTATTCGATAGAGTGGAAGGAGATTCTGACCGACAGCGAGAGGATTCCGACGATGGAGATGGGTGATAAAAGGCCATCAGATCTCTCCCGCCAAAATTCTGGCTCTCTCTCGCTGAAATTCTCGCTCCCACTCTCTTTTGTCCAAATTCTCGCTTACTCTCGCTAAAATTCTCTCGCTTTCGCTGAAATTCTCGCTTGTTTTTGTTCTTGTCGAACTTCTTGTTGGGATTATGGAGCCAAAACAGGAAACTCATATCCTATGAAGAAAAGGATTTTGCAACACTATTACCAATTCCTACCAGGAGTAGGATATTGTTGTCTTATAAGGATTACAATATTGTTTTCCTATAAGAATTAGGATATTTGGCATCTTATAAATAGAGCCTTTATGTTAAGGTTTCATTTATACATAATCCAAATAAAAGGGACTTGAGTGGTTGTGGACAGTGTTGAAAATGATTTTGTATCCCGTGCGTTTAGTGAGTGTTTTTATTCCTGTACCTAAGTATAGTGTGTTATAATACTTAGAAGCTAGGGGGCTTTTGTTGGAACCTCTAGGAGATATTTTTGGCGAGAGTTTTGTATTTCAATCCTTAAACAATTATTAGTGAATTACCCACATTTGAGTGGAAGACTGGACGTAGCCCTTAGTGGTGATCCAGTATAATTTGCTGTGTCGTTATTTTTGTGCTTTTACAGTTTTTTTCCTATTTTCATATATTTTGATTGTGTTTGGATATTTCTGTGGAAGGAGAAATTATTCAGGGGAAATTATTCAGGGTCAGTTAATTTCCCATCAAGTGGTATCAGAGCTGTAGGATTGCAGCATCATGGGTGACAGATATCAAGCACACCATTATTATGAAGGGGTCCTGAAGTTCAATGGGGAGAATTTCAGTTTTTGGAAGATACAGGTAAAGGATCTTCTTACGTGCAAGAAGATACATAAGACTTTAGGGCAGAGACCAGCAGAGAAGGTAGACAAGGATTGGAATGAGATGAATGAGCAGGCTGTTGCGAACATCAGAATGTCGTTGAATGTTTGTAGTCTGGTGGCGAAAGAGACTACAACGAAAGATTTGTTGAAGGCCTTGCAAGACAGGTATGAAAAACCTTCTGCCAATACAAAGATACTTCTATGGACGATGTATTTTAATATCCACATGGAGGAGGGAACCTTGGTGAATTCCCACATTAATGAACTCACCGATATCTTGAACAAGTTAGAAGGGATGGGTGTCAAGATTGACGAGGAGGTGAAAGCTATGAGGCTGTTGACATCTTTGCCTGACAGTTAGGAGACGATGAAGACCGCGGTGTCGAATTCGCTAGGAGAAAATAGCTTGAAATTTACAGCTATTTGTGATGCCACCATATCTGAGGAAGCCCAGAGAAAATTAGGGAAAATGTCTGCATCTACTTCAAGGACAGAAAACGAGGTTGAATCAGCTTTGATAACTCAGAACAAAGGGAAGGCAAAGATGAGTTACAATGGAAAGCAGCAGTAGAGATATAGTAGGGGTAGTAAGAGTTCTAGTAGAGAAGTGAAGTGTTTTTACTGCCACAAGAAGGGACACATAAAACGTTTTTGCAAGAAGTTTAAAGAAGATCTTGAGAAGGGGAACACTTCTGCAAATGTTGTAACAGAAGGAGAACAGATTATAGAGTTTCTGGCTTGTGTTCAGAGGAACATATCTGTAGACTAGTGGGTGGTAGACACTGCAGCATCAGCACGTTGCTTCAGACAGACGTTAGTTCTCATCTCTTACTGTAGGTGATTATGGGTCAGCGAAGATGGGGAATGAGAGTATCTCCAAGGTGAGAGGAATTGAAGATGTTTGTTTGAAGATAGGCGAATGGGCCGAGTTGGTGCTACAAGGCGTCAGGTATATTCCTAGCTTCAGATTTAATTTGTTATCTACAAGGAAGCTAGATGACGATGTCTACAACAGTGAGTTTAGTGGGGGTTGCTGGAAGCTCAAGAGGGAATCCAGGGTGGTGACAACAAGCCACAAGAGATCTTCTGTTTATGTGTTAGAGTTTTGGGTTGCTAAGGGTTCACTGAGACAGACTATGCACAGAGTAGCTGCAGATGATTCAGGGCGAGACCTTAGAGAATCAGTAGCATTGATGGCCATAACAGATCAGAATAATCTGCCATCAGCTCAAGTAAAAAGTTGAGAAGTACAGAAAAGGGAAACGGGTATTTGATAGGCCATCGAGTTCATACCTCAGTTGTCAGACGTTCAGGCGAGCTGGTGAAGTCGCATAGGCGAATTAGTGCATTGAATGATATAGTTTCTATTTCTAGTGTGGCAATAGACTTGGGTGGGAACGCCAAGTCATCAGGGGAATCTTCCTTCAGAGGTCGTTGGGTTCAATCGAGAAAGGAAGCGACGGGGACCACTTAGATCAAGTGGGAGTACGTGGCTATGTCTCTAAGTCTGAGGGACAAGACCACGTAGAGCTGCCAAGTCTGGGGGACAACATCTTTTGTTCCAGAAGACTGTACTATGAGTTGCAATTTCTCATCATTAGGCTGTCCAGTGAGACCATCACACCCCATTTATCGGACCGCTGCTTCATCCCTATGAATCTCAGCTTGTACCTATTCCACATCGGGCTCAGACTCTTCATCAAGTGCATCGTCATAGTCATCATTCACAAATTCTGCTTCATAGTCTCCTTCTTCTAACTCTCCCAACGGGTCATATGATTCATCACTTTCATCTTCATTATCATTCCATAATCCCGGCACATTCCAATCACATACTCTATCATCTCCTAGGTTACGTGGAACAACATCTGATTCCAATGGTGTTAAACCCGCTATATCATGACCTAAATGACCGTAGTAGGGGTGTGGTTGTTGGGAAGAAGAGGGGTTCGATGATAAGGAAAAAAATGAAGGTATCGGATCTGTGGGTCTTTGGAATGAGGTAATACAAGCTGTGGGCATACAAATCGAGGACACGTTTTGGCCTACATGATATGGAAAAAAAAGCATGTACGTTTTATTCCCATGTACTTGCTTTGGCGTAGTAGATATATATATAGGCAATCAAGATACATCTTCACCAGTTAAAAAAAATTCAAGTCATCGTCATCAGTTATCTCTATTACACAAACTTTAGTTTTAAAATGATATACGCGTCTAATTACAATATTGAACTGAAGGGGGTTTATATTACTCAATCTATACACGTGACCTAGAAATTCTCTATACGTGGTTGTACTATCCACTGTCAATTCTCTCGTGCGACCACTAACGTAATCTTTTTCACTATCGTTCCATTCTCCACCAAATGTTATGAAAACACGAGGCATCCTACAAATAATAAAAATGAAGTGAGATAAGAATATCGTCCAAAAAAAGTAATAACAAAATAACAAAACACATGTCATCCCGGACCGTCTCGGACCAGTCCTGGTCCAAGACATATCCCGGATCAGTCTTGGTCCGAGAAATATCCCGGACCACAGTGGTTCGGGATTGGTCCGAGATGTATCCCGACCAAAATTAACCAGGATTAAACCTGGATTTGTTCGGGATTGAATGTTCAATCCCGGATCTCGAAGCTTCAGTCCTGGATCAATACTTGGTCCGAGATATCGACTAATTTTTTTTTTCTTTTTTCAAGAAGCCAAGTGAAAATGTATGAATGGAAAAAATATTTCAAATCATTTCAGAAATTTTAATGTACAGTGTAACGTACCTCTAACTCTTCAAATGTTAAAATGTGGGACAACGATTTTGGATAGTGTGGAGACAATGATCAAACACGTGGCAATGTTTCTTTAGAGGATTTTAAAAAACGTGATCTGTGAGGAGTTTGGATGGTGTGAAGATTTTGGATTGTTTCAAATTCAAAACATATGTAAAATATAAGTTTAAAAGTTTGGTGAAATGGTTGGGTGGAAGTTAATGGGGAAGTTAATGCATCATAAATTCTATTTATTAACCATAAAGGTAAATTCGCTTTTTCACTAAAGGTGGGTTCAAAATTAAGTAAAGGTGGAGTCAAAAATTAAGTTTTTTAAAAAGGGGTTTATCCAATTTGAACTATTGGTGGGGTCAAAAACCCCAATTTCCCTCGATATTTCAAGTTGTTACAGATGTGTTTGGTTGGTGATCTGAAAACATAAATTCAAACACATCTGAATGTTTGGTAGCATATTTGGAAATTTAATCTCCATTTTAAAAACTGTTCAACATGTGTTTAGTAATATATTTGTAAAAATAATGCTAGTTACCAACTAAATATTTATTAAAATCTAAAATTATATTAATTAATTTATTAACATTTTTTTAATTAACTTTGTAAGATTATTATTTTACAATTTTATATAATTTATGTTTTAATTTTATCCGAAGATTAAATGAATTTATAACATCAAATAGTATATTTATCAAAGTCTTTATCTTTGTTTAATATCACATAATTCAAAAACAATTTTTAAAAACAAACATGCCAAACAGATATTCACTAAATCTATTTGATTCGCTGAATTTGAAAATAACAAACTGGTTGTATACCAAACGGGTCGTACACATATCTAACTAATTTTAGGATGTTTATACCATTGATTTCAATTAAATAAGTTTCGTTTAATTTTAGATTATGTTGGGGTAAAATGGACTTGCCACGTGAAGAATAAAAAAAGGTTAGAATAACTAGGTCTTCTCTAAAGGATCGAGAGAATGACTAACCTTCACACTTAACCATGGAATTGAGTGGATAAACTCTCATCCAACTAAAGGTCTTACCTATATCTAGTCTTTTGGACCCGACAACCCAACCTTCAGCAATGAAATGTCCAATAGAGGAAACTACCGGTTGAATACTAGAGTAAAAGCGGTATCAGGTATTGGATTCTAGCTCGGTCTTAATACCAAAGTTGAAGTTAAATTGACTTAAGCATCAGAGTATTTGCTTCTCTTGTGCTTGTCTTCCCTAACTAAGTGACACAACTGTTCCTTAGACCAGTTTCGACTTAGACTCAACAATTGCATAAACAGATTAAGTTGGGAAAAAGTTTTTAATTTAGTAAGCAACTCTATTCATCTCATCCTATGGATGTGGATGTCGAATCTATGAACATAAAAATATTCATTAAAATGTCAACATGTTGATGCAAATTTAACATAGTAAATATATGGTTTTATTGGACTCTTAATGCTCTTGCCTTGTTAGCAATCTCAATCAACTTGTTTGAGTACTCTTTAATGGACTCAGAATCTTAGCTGCAATCATGCACAGGTCAATGATATCTTCTCTCTGAAGACGTTTCTCTCGAATTCCCTCACTAAGCCTAACACCTTCATGTCTTTAATTATCTCATCACCTTCATACTCACTTTTGAGGAACTCAAGATCTCCTTTGCTGACTTCAAGGCCATAATAATTCTTTTGAATATGGCGGGAGACACAGCTGCATATAGGCAAGCTCGAGTCTTTGCCTTCTTGGTGACTCTCTCCTTATAAGTTTTGATATGATGAATTGTTGGGTTTATCAGGAAGTGGAGCAATCTCATAATCTTGCTATATTGCTTCCCAATAATCACAACCTTTCGTGTAGTGCTAGAGTCCAGGAACCAAGTTTCATCGGTATGATGAAACTCAAGTATAGACGATGAGCTATCAAAAGGTTGTTGGGTAAAAAGGAGGCTTAACCGTATGAAAAAAGAGCCTGAGGAGAGAATATTTGGTAGGCAAGGTTTGTCATATGATACCAAACAGCAGCGAGAATCAACCTTATTATGAATAGATGTCACGAAAGCATTGTATTTGCTCCCTAACCATCCAATATATGAGCCAAATGGTTATGATATAAAATAGTCAAATGGTAATGAAGCCCCTGTAATTGTGCTATTAAGCTCACAATCCTAGCAATAGTATTGAAGTCATAAACTTTGTTTAAGAAGGACCAGATTTCAAAGGTTTGTGTTTTTATTGATATAATGAGTGGTTGGAATAGGGAAGGGAAAAGGAAATTTAGGGCTGTGATAGTTGAAGAAGATGATCATTGTCGAGAAAAAGATGGCTTTTCCTGGATGAAATGAAAATTGGATTCATGTAACAAGAGAAAGATTTCACATTCCTTAGTTGGAAAAATATGTGACCATGAAATAAGGATTAAGTGGAACAGAATAGTCTGTACAACCTAGAGAAGAGGGATATTGAACAATGGACAATTATACCACTTATGTTAAGTGGAACAATGGTGATATGAACCAAGATGCATTAGCCTTGCCGCTAGGACCAATCACTCGTTCAAGGGCCAAACAATTACAGCTAGCATTTGATTCTCACATCCAAGCAGTAGTGAGCTCCACTAATGAACATCAAGAAGATAAAGATGGGAAAAACTTTATTCATGGTGCCAAATAAATATACGAGACGAAGATGAAACCAAATGAAGACACGAGAAGAAGATGATGGAACTTTGTATTAACAAAGTTATTATTTATTTATTATTATTTTTTTTAATGGTTATCTATCTTATTTCTAGGCCTTTTATGTTTTTAGCACAATGATGTGGGCATTGAATTTATCAATTTTCAGGTGTTTATTTTAAATTAACTATGTCACTTTTAATTGGGGGTAGTATAGTCTTTTAGCTTCCTTTGAGATTAGGGATTTAATCTTGTGAAGAGAACAATCAATTTTTTACGGAATGAATTTGGAGTGTTTTATCGTGATGACTAAGGGTTCATCAACATTGCAATTCTTGATCTAGGTTGCAAACCCAAAACATTCAAGCTAGGTTTGATCAACCTTGAGTAGGGAACCAGTTCTCCTTACATCTTGGTCTTCGATCATCAAGGTAATCCTCGTCTAATCTTCCCTTTGGATTATGGTGATATGGGGTTTTTGAAATTGACAGTTAGGGGTCCTCCTTAGGTGGAACGGTTTTTATCTACAATTTCCTAGGGTTTCATATCATTTGGTATCAGAGCTTAGACTCTAGATTGGGTATATCTGTGTCTTTGATTTTTATATTATTGTTTCTTTTTCTTGTTGAGTCTAGCACAATTATGATTTAATTATTTATTGATTCTGTAATTTTTTGGGAGGAAAAAAAAAAGGAGATATTGTGATATGCAGCGTGGAAATCAGAGAAGAAGGAAAAAAAAGAATCTAGTGGGATGACAATGGTTCGAATTTGAAAAAAAAAATTCAAATTATCGGTGCTGTGAAAGAAAAAAGCAGAGGAAAAAAATACAATTGAAAACTTGTTCGCAGCGGTCGACTTTTGTTGAACTTTGAAAAAAAGAAATCAAATTGAAGCTGCTGAATATTAATTGAGGCAAGTAGCTCAGTTTTTAATTAAGCTAGCAGGTAATTTTTTTTTTTTTTGTTCCATAAATCTGGACTTGCCGGTGAATTTTGTTGAAGCAGCTGAAGCAAGTTTGTCAAATAAGCAGCTGATCATTGAGTAAAGCAGGGTGGTCAAATTTGTTTAAATTACGTGAATTGGTTTTCTGCAGTGATTTTGGTGAAGAGATCTTTTTTTAGGTAACTACTGAAGCAAGTACGTGGAATTAAGTTGTTGACAATTTTAAGTTTCTAGCTTAATTTGCAAAATCAAGCTCTACAAATCATTCAAGTTTTATCTTGGCCAATTTCTTTTAATGGGGGAGAATTTGTGAGTTTTGTTGCTTTTTAATTTTTCATTGTTTCTTTGTTAATTTTACCTTAATATTCTTGTCTAGTTGTTTGCTCTTTTTGTTCATCTTGCATAATTCTTTGGATTTTGAGTCTTTGATTCTTAATTCCATATATCTTATTTTCACTGTTTTCTATTCTAGTTTGTTGGATCTTGAATATTAGGTTCTCGATTCTTAGTTTTCTTATTTCGTGGGTTCTACTTGTTTATTACTTGAGTTTGACACTTTGCAACCATTCCTATTTGAATTGTTACTTGTTTGCTTCATTAGCTTCTTCGTTGCAAACTCTTGGATCATCACCCTATACTTGAGAGAGATTGTATCCTTGTGAGAGAGCATCCTTTTGAGCGTAAACACGAGCGAACCACGTCAATTGAGTGAACACGTGAGAGAGTGAATTACTTTTCTTTAATTGCTTTTCTCTTTTGCAGCAATGTCAAACTTAGGAGATAGACCTACTAATGGAGATGTAGAACGGATGGAACCACAAGAACAACTCATTGCGAGAGTCATGCAAAATGTGGAGACCATGATTGATGAGAGGTTAGATAGGATGGAGCAAAGACTTCAAGCTAGGGATAGACCTCAAAGAAGAAGGCGGCCTGAAGAAGTTTTGGAGGAGGAAGAAGACTTAGGGCAAGAAGATAAAGACGAGGAGTCGGAGGTTACAGTACCTAGAAGAGGAGAACACCGAGGAGTGAGAGGAATAGGAGGTTTCCAGAATAGAAGGCAACAACGGATGAGAGAAGACAACCATAAGATCGGGGCTTTGGAAACATTAAGGTTAAATTTCCCAAGTTACATGGCACTTCCAACCTAGAAGATTATTTAGAATGGGAACAAGAAGCTGAGCATATATTTTATGGCAACAACCTCACAGAAGAGAAAAAGGTAACTATCTCTATTACGCATTTTAAGAGTTATGCACAGACTTGGTGGGATAAGGTGTGTTCTAGGAGAAGGAGACGACAAGAAGGTCAAGTGTAAACTTGGTTGGAACTGAAGGAGTTTATGAGGAGGCGGTTCCTACCACCACACTTCTTGAGAGATTGTGTACAGAAACTTCAAGCTCTTCGCCAAGGAAACAAGAGTGTTGAAGAATATTATAAAGAGATGGAAACATTGATGGAAAGGTTAGACATTGATGAGAATGATGAGAACACAATGGCACGATTTATGAATGGGTTAAACATAGAAGTGGCTGATCGTGTTCATTTGCAGATGTATGAGGATATGAAGGAGTTGGTGCACTTTTCGATGAAAATTGAAAAGCAAATTCAAAGGCGTAAGTCGAGGTACGCTACTAAGAAACCTTTTTCAAACTCAACTTCGTCTTGGAAAAAGGATGGCAAATCAACTGACTTCAAATTTAAGGTGGGTAGTGAAAAACCTAAAGATAAGGGGGAAACTTCATCCAAACCCAAACCTAAAACTAATACACCTACAGGTAGGAGTCGGGATCTTAAATGTTGGAAATGCCATGGGGTGGGACATATAAGTAGGGAATGCCCTAATAAGATAACCATGATCCCTAGAGAATGAGAGATAGTAACAGATGTGAGTGAGGTAGATGAAGAAAGGGATGAGTCCATGAATGACCTAGGGAGTGAGGAAGAAGTGGAGGATACTGCATACTTATCCTTAGTCACTAGGAGGGCTCTCAGTACCCACATGAGGGAAGATAACTTGGAGGATCAAAGGGAGAACTTATTTCATACACGTTGCTTTGTGCAAACCATACCCTATAGTGTAGTGATTGATAGTGGGAGTTGTACAAATGTAGTAAGTTCTAGCTTGCTCTCACGACTGAGCCTAGATACTAAACCTCAGCCACAACCTTATAAATTACAGTGGCTTAATGATTGTGGTGAACTCAGGGTGACTAAGCAGGTGAAAATTCCTTTTGCCATTAGAAGATACGAGGACGAGGTACTATCTGATGTGTTACCGATGCATGCAGGTGATATACTCCTTGGCAGTTTGATAGGAAAGTTCATCATGATGGTTTTCTTAATCGTTACACATTCACACACAATGGTAAGAAAATTGTACTTATTCCCCTATCCCCCAAAGAAGTACTTATTGATCAAGAAAAATTAGAGAAAAGAAAGGTCGAGGTCGCAGCAAAAGCAAATGAGGGAAAAAAAAGAGAAAGGAAAACAAAAAGAGAGCTCGAGAGAAAATAAGAGCTTGAGAGAAAATGAAAGTTTGAGAGAAAAGCAACGGCATAGCTCGCGACCTAATAAGAAAAAAGAGAAAAAAATAATTAGCTGGAGTGCTAGAACTTGTGAGGTTAGAAATGCTATGTTTTCAAAACGAACCATACTTATGGTTATGTTTAAAGAAGCTAACTTACTAACCGAGGAGCTTGAATCCTCTTTGCGTAGTGTTTTTGTGTCTCTTTTGCAGGAATTCAAAGGTGTATTTCCCGAGGAGTTGCCTAAGGAGTTACCACCTTTGCGAGGCATAGAACACAAGATTGACTTCACACCCGGTGCTCAAATTCCAAATCGACCAGCATACCGGACAAATCCACAAGAGGCTAAAGAGATTCAAAGGCAAGTAGACGAGTTGTTTGCCCAAGGGTACGTATGAGAAAGTTTGAGTCCTTGTAGTGTTCTAGTCTTATTGGTACCTAAAAGATATAGGTCTTGGAGAATGTGCGTAGATTGTAGAGCTATAAACAAAATTATCATTAAGTATAGACACCTATGAATTATATAGATGTAACCTATTTACAAAAATTGATTTAAAATTTGGATACGATCAAATTAGGATGAATGTGAGAGATGAATGGAAAACTGCATTTAAAACTAAGCATGGATTATATGAATGGTTGGTTATGCCATTTGGTTTGACCAATGCACCTAGTACTTTTATGCGACTTATGAACCATGTATTGCGTGACTTTTTGGGAGAGTTTGTTGTGGTTTATTTTGACGACATTCTGATATATTCTAGGACACTAGAGGATCATGTTCAGCATGTTAGGTATGTTCTGATTGCACTTCGAAAAGAAAAACTTTATGCTAATCTTAAAAAGTGTAATTTTTGCATGGAAATGATAAACTTCCTAGGATTTGTTATATCTAAACAGGGAGTGGAAGTTGATACTGAGAAGGTTAAAGCCATTAGGGAGTGGCCCACACCTAAGAATGCTAGTGAAATTAAGAGCTTTCATGGACTAGCTGGTTTCTATAGGCGGTTCATTAGAGACTTTAGTTCCATAGCTGCACCACTTAATGAGCTTATTAAGAAACATATGAAATTTGAGTGGGGTAAAGCTCAAGACTGTGCATTCAATGAGTTGAAAGATAAATTATGTAATGCACCTTTACTTGCCTTACCTAACTTTGAACTAACGTTTGAAATTGAGTGTGATGCAAATGGAATAAGGATTGGAGCTGTTTTAATGCAGAACCAAAGGCCATTGATGTACTTTAGCGAAAAGTTGAGTGAAGCAACTCTAAAGTACTCTACATACAACAAAGAGCTTTATGCCTTGGTGAGAGCACTACAAACGTGGCAGCACTATTTGTGGCCAAAGGAATTTGTTATTCACACTAACCACCAAAACTTACAGCATTTGAAGGGGCAACAAAAGCTAAATAAAAGGCATGCCAAATGGTTGGAGTTCATAGAAACTTTTCCCTACGTGATACGGTATAATAAAGGTAAGGAAAATGTGGTAGCCGATGCACTATATCGAAGGTATGTTTTACTGAACTCCCTTCAAACAAAATTGCTTGGCTTTGAACATATTAAGACCTTGTATTCTCAGGACACTCATTTTGAACCTATTATTGAGTATCTTCTGCAAAAACGTGTGGCGAATGATTATATGTTGTTTGATGGTTTCTTGTATATAAAGAATAAACTTTGCGTTTCTATTTGTTCCATTCGTGAGTTGCTATTTAAAGAAGCTCACGACGGAGGTTTAATGGGCCATTTTGGGGTAGCAAAAACATATGAAATGTTGACTGAACACTTCTATTGGCCTAGAATGAGACATGACATACATAAGGAGTGTGAGAGATGCATGCGTGCAAGGAAGCGAAGTCTAGGTCAAAACCACATGGATTTTATTTGCCTTTACCAATTCCTAGCGGACCATGGTTAGATATTTCAATGGATTTTGTACTTGGCTTGCCACGATCTAAAAAAAGGAAAGGATAGCATATTCGTAGTAGTTGACAGGTTTAGTAAGATGGCACATTTCATTCCATGTAATAAAACTAATTATGCTAAACATGTGGTTGACTTGTTCTTCAAGGATGTAGTTAAATTACATGGCATTCCTAGAAATATTGTTAGTGATAGGGATGTTAAATTTCTAAGTCACTTTTGGAGAATACTGTGGCGAAAACTAGGCACTAAATTAGTTTACTCCACTACATGTCATCCTCAAACTGATGGACAAACTGAGGTAGTTAATAGAACAATGGTGACAATGCTTCGGGCTATAATTGATAGAAACATCAAAAGTTGGGAGGATTTTTTACCATTCATTAAATTCACATATAATAAGGTTGTCCATAGTGTCACCAGATGTTCTCCTTTTGAGATTGTTTATGGATTTAATCCTTTGCCACCTCTTGATTTATTACCTTTGCCTTCTAACGAGGTTGTGAATTTTCAAGCTGACAAAAAGGCAATAGCCATTCGAGAGCTACATAAAGAGGTTAAGGAAAGGATTGAGAAACAAAACACTAAAATAGCTGCGAGAGTCAATCAACACCGAAAGCTTATTGTATTCAAAGAGGGAGATTGGGTCTGGGTTCACTTTCGAAAGGAACGATTCCCACATTAGCGAGATTCTAAGTTAAACCCAAGGGGAGATGGACCTTTCCAAGTGTCGAAGAAAATCAATGACAATGCCTATCAAATTGACCTCCAAGGTAAGTATGACGTGAGTGCTGCTTTTAATGTATCTGACTTGACTCCTTTTGATGTAGGTGACGATTTTGATTCGAGAACGAATCCTTCAAAAGGGGGAAAAGATGATATGAACCAAGATGCATTAGCCTTGCCACCAGAACCAATCACTCGTTCAAGGGCCAAGCAGTTACAGCTAGCATTTGCTTCTCACATCCAAAGAGTAGTGAGCCCCACTAATGGACATCAAGAAGATAAAGGTTGGAAAAAACTTTATTCATGGTGCCAAATGAATATACGAGATGAAGATGAAGCCAAATGAAGACACGAGAAGAAGATGACGGAACTTTGTATCAACAAAGTTATTATTTATTTATTTATTATTATTATTTTTAAATGGTTATCTATCTTATTTCTAGGCCTTTTATGTTTTTAGCACAATGATGTGGGCATTGAATTTATCAATTTTTAGGTGTTTTTTTAAATTAACTATGCCACTTTTAATTGGGGGTAGTATAGTCTTTTAGCTTCCTTTGAGATTAGGGATTTAATCTTGTGAACAGAACGATCAATTTTTTACAGAATGAATTTGGAGTGTTTTATCGTGATGACTAAAGGTTCATCAACTTTGCAATTCCTTATCTAGGTTGCAAACCCGGAACATTCAAGCTAGGTTTGATCAACCTCTTGTGGAGTGTTCAACCTTGTGAGGGAACCAGTTCTCCTTACCTCTTGGTCTTCGATCATCAAGGTAATCCTCGTCTAATATTCCCTTGGGATTGTGCTATTTGATTTGGGGTTTCTGAAATTGACAGTTAGGGGTCCTCCTTAGGTGGAAGGGTTTTTATCTACAATTTTCTAGGGTTTCATATCACATGGACGCCTTGACTCTTGTGTTATCAAACTTTGAAGGAAGAATCGTTGGAACTTTTTGCTCTAAAATCTTTGACTATAGAGTGGGATTTCAATTGTTTTCTCAAATCCGAAGTTCAAATCTTCAAGTTTGGTTCACTTTTCTCTAGTTTACTCTTTTTTCATCGCTTCTAGGGCTAGATTTTTTATTTTTCTAACAAATAGAGGAATATTTTCCAACGTATATCATGATTTTTAGTTGAAAGGCCACTGGAGTTAGGGTTTCGGGAGTTTCTGAATTTGAGAGTGCTACTAATTTTTGAAAAAAAAAGGAGTGATTTTGATTTACGAAGGGGATGGAGTTTGTGGTTTCTTGATGGAACATCGGGCGAGTTTTGTTCGATAAATAAAGTAGTGGACAAAATAAAGGTCAAAACTTGAGCAAACTTAAAAAAACTCAGGTGAGTTCGAAGAAAACTCGCGTCGAGTGGTATGAAATGCGCCTAAAACATGGGTTTAGCAGCGAGTTTTCATAACTTGGGATAGATCTCTAGCGAGGCTACAATTTATAATATATTTTATTTGTTATATTTGTTACAAACATTTTCTTTGGTTCGTTGGCTTCGAGCACATCCTACCGTCCCATTTTCTCGTGTTTGATTCCAATTGTTAGTAATTTTTATGCTATTTTTCCTATATAATTGGTCAATTTTTAAAAAAGGAAAACAAATCCTGATTTCATCCAATAGGATTCAAACTTAGGCAGCAGGAAGATTCGACCATATTCCAACCAGTGTTCTTAATGTCGATGTCGATGGAAATGTCGAGGTCTCGATGTTACGGACATGTCGATGTCGACGAATATTTCGGGAAAAATAATGGAAATTGTAGAAATTTTTCGAATTAACAAATAAACTTGAATTGTAGCTTAATTAGCCTATAATTGGTCACCTTTAACCATTAAATATAAGAATATGACCATTTTACTTATGAAAATGTCGACGTCGATGGAAATATCTAAAAAAAGATTTTTTTCTTGAATGAAGATTGATGGAAATTATTTGAATATGTAAAGTAAACTTTAATTGTAAATTTTTTACTACTTCTTTAGTGTCTTTCATAATAGGATTCATTTGGAAATGAGATAACTACCGACTTGGTTTCCAAACACATTTCTAAATTCTAATTAACTCGTACCTTTTTACTTTTTACCTACTTCTCTTTTCAAATTTGAATTTACACATTTTTCAAACACATTTTCAAATCAATCATCATCTAACTTTCCAATCAAATCTAAACAACTTCCAAGCACATCTCTCATTCACTTAAATTATTCTTACTTTTTTTACCTTTTTAATTTTTACCTACTTTTCTTTTCAAATTTGAATCAACACATTTTTCAAACATATTTTCAAATCAATCATCAATCCAATTTTCCAATTAAATTTACACAATTTCCAAACACATTTCTAATTCACTCAAATCATGTCACCCAAGATGAGGACCATGGATCTCGGGTGAATGGTGAGGAGATTGTTGCTATTGTAAACCATTTTATAGACATCAAGATGCAGGATCTTACTTAGGACAATATGATGATAATTCATTAATCTCGAGTATAAGAACAATGAGTATAAGCAGTAACAGCATATAGGAACAAAGTTATGGTTAAGGAAGTTTTTTATTACTCTAGGTATGGTCAAACTAAATACTCATCTTATGGCTATGACTATCATCCTCAACCTCAACCTCGTGATTGTGTCATTCATCCAAATTATCTACCAATGGGATCCATATGTGCTTCATATGAGTCATATTCTACACATTTGAGCAACTACCTTAAAAAACTTTCGGTCTAAGATGACCTTGGAGAACTATTGTAATTTATATCAAAGTTATCAAGATAGTGCACTAGATCCTCTGAGGTCATCTTTTTTGTATTAATTAAGTTACCTATTCTACTTCATGTATCACCACTATTGGTATATAATAGTATTTTATTTTTTAAAATTTCTAAGATTATTTCAATCTTTATATATGTCAATATTTCATATATATTGTTCAATTATGTAACTAAGGACTATATTGGATTAAAAATTATCAATAAAGCAAATTTCAAATCTTATTAGTTATACTTTATACAGTATTAAAATATGAATGTTGCATTGAACAATCATCGAGGTTGTGAGAAATTACAGATTGTAGTGGCATAGTAGGAAAAAGATGAAAATAAAATAACCTTAAAAAAATGACATGTCGACGATATGAGGGGAAATCGACTTTCCCCAATATATATTTATCAAATTTACCGAAAAAAATAGTAAAACTAGCTCTGGAACTATCCTTCTCATGATAAATTAAGACAACAAATATTACACATAACTTATCTCGTATCTTTGAGTCAGATACGATTGTGTCAATTTTGGTCCTGGAAAAGATCTTGAATTCATGAGAGCTTTAGAGAACATAAGCCATTTGAAAAGTTCTCATAGAACCGACCCAATTCTACTCTCACGTAGGTGATATTGATTAAGAGTATTCTGTCACTACTCCTCTTGTAATCAAGATATCAATATTACCTTAATATCAACATATCACACACATAACATCATAGAAATGGGAAGAAACTATAAGTTTCTTAGTGCGTCAACTATGAATTATCCAGCCAGTTTGCCTATTGAACCTAGATCTTGGGATTCTCAGTCAACTAGGTTAGGTTACCACCAGATATATTTCATTTCGTAGGCTTTAGCCCCATTTCCCTCGATGTATATGAAACTTGCTCTCGAGACAATCCTTTCGTCAAAGGATCTGTAATATTTTCTTTTGATTTCACATAATTGATAACTCTTCAAATGAGAGTTATTTTATTATTTATTTGGGTGATTTTATACAAAGAAATGTCAAAGTGTGTCGGTGTTAGCTCTTAAACATCATAAAAAATCTTATAAACCGAACTTCGAGCTAAAGTCCCAGGTCTTGAATGCTTTAGCTAAAAGTGCGCTGAAGTCTCTTATTTCTGGTTTAAATGCACGGATTTGTAAAAGGAAGACAAAGCATGAGAAGAGTGCTGAGCCCAGAGAAGAGTGGATGAAGCATGTTCGAGACAGAGCAGACGAAAGTTGGAGTGAAGCAGCGTGGGAGCATGGAATTACTGCGCAGTAACAGCCCAGACACGGGAATTACTGTGTCCGTACAAACTTCAGCTGGGAGCCCTAAAAAGGGATCCGATATAAAAGAGACATTTATATTAGCACGTTTTTTAGAGCTGAAACGACAAGGAGGAGGAATCCCTCCATTTTCGGGGGTAGAAAGCTGACGACAGAGGGGATATTTGACTGTTGTATCGAGCTGTCATCTTCTTCTTTGGTTTTCTACTACTTCCTTAAAATGGGTTGTCTTCTTCCTTCACCCAATGTATTTTCTTCTTTATCCATGAGTTAAACCTCATTTCGGGGGAGATGTACATGTTGTAACTGACAAACAACCGAACCTCTAGCTACTACACTCATTTTTTAATAGAGTTGTTTATATTTCTTCATTCTTACTTGACATTGTTGATTGCTTTGTCTTGTCTACTATCTTTTGTATTGACCCAGGAGGGCTTACGGATTGCCGACTTGCTTTATTTCTGATTAGTACTTTTCTAAAGTAATTTGTGGATGTTCAGGAATGGGGTTCAGCCTAGAACTTGTTTTTATTGCTTGGAAAACTTAGCAACGGGAGTTGTGGGTATCCATGTTAGGGTGTCTCGGGAGGGAACCAAGTCGAGTTGGGCACTAATGAATGTATGTAAGCTAGTGGGTAGGTTGAGAAGTTGGTGAAAGCATGTTAAATCTCCCTCATTTTTCCATATCTGTTAACTCCCTATTTTCGTGTTTTGTGCTATAACCTCTTCTTGTTATCAGCTCTGTGAAGTATGTCTGCTATTGAGATCTTTTACTGCGTTGTTTATTATATTTCATTTAAATCACGACACAAACACCTATACTTCTTTGCTTTTACATTTTGGTATCTGTCAACATCGTTTAGAATATTTTCCAAAGTCCCTATAGATTCGACCTCGTTTCGTGCTACAATCGGCATTTTCGTGTATATTTACACGTGTTGTCAACACGGTTGTGTGGACGCAACAATAATCAATGGAAATTACTCCATTAGAGAGCAATTGCCTAATAGAATTATGTATGCGTCTTATGTTCGTGACTTCCAATTGTAGACATTATTCTTAGCTCTCATTGAGGCTATTAAGCTGTCACAATAAATACATATGACACTTATAGGCTTCGACCATAATGGAATATCTTCAAGAAAGTTTCGAAGTCATTCTGCTTCTTCTCTGACCTTATCAAGAGCTATAAACTCTGATTCCATAGTAGATCGTGCTATACACGTCTGTTTTAAAGAATGTCATGACATAGTTGCTCACCTAAGGTAAATATATACCCACTGGTTGACTTAGTCTTCATGCTATCAGAGATCCAGTTAGCATCACTAAATCGTTCCAATACAGATTGATATTTTGTATAATGCAATCCATAGTCTAAAGTGTACTTCAAATACTTTAAAACTCTGACTAATGCATTCCATGATCATGCCCAAGATTGCTATTGTATCTTGTCAATCTTCCTACTGAATAGGCAATATCAGGACTTGTACAATTCATGATGTACATTCAACTACCCACAACTCTAGAGTATTCTAGAGAAGATACACCTTCATCGGTATTCTTCTTCAACTTACAATTTGGATCAAATGGAGTAACTACTGGCTTACGCTCAAAATGACCAAATTTTCTCAATACTTTCTCTATGTAATGAGATTGAGAAAGTATATATCCACTTGGATTTCTCGTTATATTAATTCCAAGGATAACATCAGCAAGACGAAAGTCTTTCATATCAAAGTTGGAATTCAACATCATTTTAGTGGAATCAATGACACTTCTAGTTATGTCCATTATCAAGATATCATCCACATATAAACAAACAATGATGCAATCTTGATCTATGGTTTTAACATAGACACATTTATCACACTCATTTATCTTAAATCCATTAGATAACATAGTGTGATCAAACTTCTCATGTCATTGTTTAGGTGCTTGCTTCAACATATAAAGAGACTTAACAAGTTTACAAACCTTATTTTCAAGTTCTTTTACAACAAACCCTTCTGATTGTTTCATATAGATTTCTTCATCTTATTTAAAAATGCAGTTCCATTTGGTGTATTTCCAAATTTCGTAAAGCTACTATAGCAATTAACATCCTTATAGATGTAATTCTCGTCATTGGAGAATAGGTATCAAAGAAATCTAGCCCTTCTTTCTAACGATAGCTTTTAGCTACTAAACGGGCTTTATATTTATCAATAGTGCCATCAGCTTCTAGCTTTCTTTTGAAAATCCATTTACTTCCAATTGGTTTAGTTCCAGGAGGTAAATCAACCAATACCCAGGTATTGTTTTGCAAAATGGACTATATCTCACTATTGATAGCTTCTCTCCAATAAGGTGCATCCGGAGATGACATAGCCTCTTGGAAATTTTGAGGTTCTCATTCTATCATATAAGTTATGAAATTCGGTCCAAATGAGGTAGCTTTCTTAGCTCTTTTACTTCTTCTAGGTTTGGTCTTAGTTTCCTTATCGTTTTAACCTTTCAAAGAGCTAGTCTCATGATTCTTTTTGGTACCATTACCTTTCAGTCCTTCTTCTTAAAAAGTAAATATATCCTCAAAGAATTCAGCTTCAATAGATTCCATAATAGTATTGTTATTAATATCAGGTCTTTCTGATTTAATCACCAGGAATCTGTAAGCAGCACTATGCATAACATAGCTTATAAAGACACAATCAACTATCTTAGGTCCAATTTTTGTCCTTTTTGGTAAATGAATATGTATCTTTTCCAAATACCCCCACACTTTTAGTATTTTATATGAGAGTAACTTCTTTTTCCACACTTCATAAGGTGATTTATTAGTTTCTTATGTGGAATTTCATTCAAGATAAAATTTGCTGTAAGCAAAGCTTCTCCCACAAATTATGGGATAAACCTGAACTATTTAACATGCAATTGACCATGTCTTTTAAAGTTCAATTCTTTCTTTCAGCTACACCATTTTGTTTAGTATATAAGGTGTCGTAGTTTGATGAATTATACCATTAACTTTACAAAATTGAGAAAGTGATAATGATTCATATTCACTACCTCTATCTGATCTAAGCATTTTTTTCTTCTCAAGTTGATTTTCAACTTCTGCCTTATATGTTATTAAAACATCTAAGGTCTCATCTTTACTATGTAATAAATATACATATCAATATTTACTATAATCATCAATGAATGTGACAAAGTATCTCTTACCAGCTCTTGTGAGAGTACTTTTCGAATCACATACATCACTGTGGAGTAAATTAAGTAACTCATTACTTCTTTCCACAGATGAAAATGACTTTCTAGAAAATTTTGATTCAACACACACTTCACATTTATGTCTTTTATCAATGCTAAAGTTAGGCAATAGTCCTAAACTTACCATTCCTCGTAAAGAATGATAATTGACATATCCTGACCTAAAAAGTCATACATCACACAACTCAACAATATAAGCAGAAGAGTTATTATTATTATTCTTTGGCACTTATGCCAGTACATTCAATTTAGACATGCCATCATCCAGATAGCCCTTTCCCACATACATACCTCATTTGTCAGAATAAACTTATCTTACTCAAATACAAGCTTGAAATCATTTTTGTTAAGTAGGGTTCCTGACACAAGATTCTTTCGAATCTCTGGCACATGTCACGCATCAGTAAGGGTAAATATCTTTCCAAAAGTCCATTTCAGCAGAACTTTTCCTCTGCCTTCCACTGAGGCTGTTGAAGCATTTCTCATGTATAGTTTATCACAACCATGTAGCTTATCATAAGTGGTGAACAATGCTTTGTCCCCACAAATGTGCCTAGTAGCACTAGTATCAATCCACCAGTCTTTAGTGTCAAAGCCTATTTACCTCAGAGATGCAGCAATTAAATTGCATGTTTCATAGTGTTGGCTTGGTTGTTGGAGCTTTGTCCCTTCTTGTGTCTATAGTTTGCAGCTATATGACCACTCTTGCCACAAACCCAGAAAATTGCACGAATGCGCTTGTTAGCGCATTCCTCGACCCAAGATTCACAATCTTCGTCTTAGATTAAGCTTCAACAATATGGGCATTAACTTCAACTTTACGTGGCTCTTTGTCTCCCTTTCTATTGTCCTCTTCAATGTGGAGTTTCACAGTAAGATTCTCCATGGACAACTCATTTCTCTTGTGTTTGAGATAACATTTGAATTCTCTCCAAGCAGGAGACAACTTCTCAATCACAGTAGCAACTTAGAATGATTCATTAATAATCAATCCTTCACTTTGTAAATGACTAATGATAATTTGCAATTCTTCCAACTGATTGACTACCGACTTGGTATCAACCATTTTATAATCTAAGAACTTTCCAACAAGAAATTTCTTAGTACCAGCATCTTCCAGCCTTTACTTCTTGTCTAATGCCTCCCACAATTGCCTTGAAGTATCAAAGGCATTGCAGTAGACATTATACAAGGTGTCATCCAGGCAATTCAGGATGTAGTTATGACATAGAAAGTCTGAATGCAACCATGATTGCTTGGCAGCTTTAGTTTCAAGTGTGATTGCTTCCAGGAGAGTAGTTGGGCATACCTCCTTTCGGATGTGAGCAAGATTCAAGGTGGTGAGGTAAAAGATCATCTTCTATTGCCATCTTTTGAAAGTTTTCTCCCTTGAATTTCTCTGGTTTTTCAGCGTGAGATTTGACAATGGTTGTTCTCATTATCGTAGGAGTGTTGGTGAAAGTGTTTGTAGGTGGAAGTGTTTGCAGACATTTAATTGTCTTATATAAACTGAATAACACTGGTAAACATATTACAATGTAACTGGCTACAAATAATATAGTTCTGACAATTTGATGAACATCAAACTTAATAAATATAGTTGAGGCACGCTTCAATAGAGCTGACCTGAAGACAATTATTCAATCTACACAACTTGCTAGCAGTCTACAGCGATCGTCTCAATAGGATACAACGATTAACTCCAGTAGAACAACAACCTAGAACTACTCGGATCTAGCAGAACTCTTAGATACTTGCTCTTAACATAAACAAGAAGAACAACTCAAAAGAAGAGAGAACTCTTGTGGGAAGAGGAGAATACTCAATTGTGGTATGCTTGACTATCTCAAAATGAATGAAAACAACAACTATATATAGTTGTCTAAATGTGTAACATCTCCCAAGAAACTTAAACACATATAAAGTTATAATTGTGTAACTTTGTAACTTTAACCAAATAAAGGAAAAAACTCCTTATTTAAAAGATAACTTTATCTTTAACTAATATGTAACTTTAACAAATTTGACGTTACATGACACAAAAATTGAAACATAAAGAATTTGCTACAAAATAACAATCAAATTCTTGATACACGAATTTAATTTCCGGATGTTAAATTCGTATACTCAACAGGTTTCTCACTTTCTTTCACATATTAAAAATCCAACATCCATATCTAGATATATATTTTTTTATATATTTTGTTGGTTTTTTTTTGTAATATTGTGTAAATGTTGATTCATCTGTATGTCGATGTCGAACCCATGAACATACAAAAATAATTTAGACTACCTACGCCTAGTAAGCGAAAACCACCTCTAGCAGAACATAGTAATTAATGAAAAATGAAAATATTGACATGTTGACGAAAAATTAATACCACAAAGTTATAGAAATTGAGTAAATAATAGGCTTTGGTAGAAAATTTTGTTTTTTTTTCCTAAGCTATATATATCATATTTGGTGCTGCGAACATAAGTAATTAAAGCAGCTTACTCCTTCGTTAAAGGTCAGAAGTTCAATCTCTTATACTATATTTATTGTACTAAAAAAATATATCAAATTTGGTTGTCATAATGTATCTAATTTTGTAAAATTATTAGTTACAAGAAATAAAAAATTTCTTAATCATACATCTTAACCATGAGAATAGTAGTCAGGTTTTAGATTTCGATATCGCTAGAAATGTCGAGGTCTCAATTTCATGAAAATATTGATCGTTGTCAATTGATATTTCTGCAAAAGTTAAAGATATTAAAAAATCGCAAAAATAAACATTAATCTATTTCTAAATAAATTAAAATAATTAATATTAATATTATATATATATTAGTGACATTGTCTTCATATTTTTCATATTCTGTCAATCTTTTTATAATATGATGGAAATGTTAAAAAATTTTAGTACAACAACGTTGATTTATTCTTCATGTTGATTCTAAACTCATGGATACATGGAAATGTGGACGTGTCGACGAATATTTAATACCATAGTCACATCGGATTGAATACTTTCTCTCTCTTTCTTTGTAATATTTGCGGTTAACAAATTTTAAGTCAAATATTATGTTATCTAATATAATTTTTTTAGGGAGTCTAATATACTTTGTTGAAATGAGAAAGAGAGGTAACTTATTTAATATAAAATTTAGATTTATTTTAGGTTTAGTTTTTTAACTTTCCAAATATATTTTTTAGTCTGTAATTTTTTTTATTAAAAAAAACAACTATTTAGTCTTTAAATTTTCAAAACCTTTAATTTGATCCTTAAACTTCTTTTTTAAAATAATTTGGCACTTGTTAATCTTCTGCCACTTAATATTCAGTTGACCGAGTTGTAGGTTTGAGTCGTTACCTCTCATTTATAATATGACATTATAGAAAAATATATATAGATTTGGCCAGTATTTATGTAGCTCGATAACATTTTAGAAGTTCAATAACTAAAATAAAAAATAAAAAAAAAATCTAAAAGTTTAGATCTCCAAAGCTTGGAAGATTTATTAAAGATTTATTTATTTATTATTATTATTATTATTATTATTTATTTTGAGGAACTTATTAAAGATTTATGTTTGCCTTTCTGCGCCTAATTTTGTTTGGACGTGCCGCACTCTAATTTCCAATGACCAAAGTCGGCCCAGTTTGTGGGCCATATGGGTTTTACAGCCACCCAATCTCAGCCAATATCTGGCCCATATCTTCAATGGGCCCACTGCAGTTTTCTTTCACTTTTTTTTAGAACTTATTATAATAGATGTCATATTTATCACCTTGTTTTGAAAAATGACTAAATAGTTTTTTTGTTATTAAAATTGTCTATTTTTATTTTTTCAACTATTTCACATATTTGATTTTGACTGTTTTATTCTTATTATTTGTTTTATTCTTATTATTTCGTTATTATATATAAAATAAAATATTACTCTTTCTCCTAAATTCTTTTTTTTTTTTTGCTATATTCTCTCTCATATTTTGTTGCTACAATTTCTCTCCTAGATTCTAATAACCATCTAACTTTTAAATATATATTTGAAAATATATGTACACATATAAACAGAACTCAAACACAAGAGAGATACCATCAAAGTTAATATATTGTTAATCTGGTTCAATTTGCCTACTTTCTTTAAATGTATTATTAATTTGGTTTAAAATTAGTCTTCTATATGTTTTTTCTCTCCAAACAAATTTCATCTTTTTAAAATACAGATTTGCTTTTTATTTTTAAATTTCAAACACAAATACAGAGAATAATGCCAAAGAAATTTCTGTTGTGGTGTTACGCTGAAGAGGTATATGATTTGAATTTCTTCGATTGATAATTTAGAGATACATGCAAAACACATTGTATTTGTTTATTTTGTACCCACACAAAAATACATCGTCACAATTTTTACCCTTCCATAGATTTTATTTAAAAAATTGTTGAAACAAATATTCTCATGTGTCAAATGAAAAAAAATACTATGAAATAATTTATATGATATAGAGAAAAAAACATTAGAGTTGACTTTTAGCTTAACTTTATAAGTTTTGGCTGAGTTATTTAATACTCGATTTTGTGTATTAATCCAACTTAATATGAGAAACTTGATTTTATTAAATTAGTGAGTTTTTGTAGATTTTTTTATTGAATAGATGGAAAAAATATTTATATAAATTTAAGATTATGAATTTAAATTTATTAAAAAACTAAATTAGACATAAAAGCTAAATTATTTATTTTAAATAAAAATATATCTTTCTAAAAAAACAATATTAATCCGATCATTAATTGACATATGTCTCTAACTACGGAAAAAAAAATAAAAGAAAAAGAATGCACTAGCTGCGAATCGAATCCAAGACCCGAGGTTGAAATAAAAATGATGCGGAAGTTGAGGCCAGAGCACCAAAAACTGGGAAGAACAGAAAACCACTCGGCCAAAATATATTTTGCTTAAAGCAAATCATAATATAACGTATTAAACAAAAATTTCGGGCCCCTGGTCTCAATCTACTTGAGTTGGATATATTATTTGAATAGAATTAATTAATTTTTTAATATTTTTTTAGTTAAATATATTAAATGAAGGATCGAACACACAACCTCATAGTTGGAGATATTTACTAATTACCACTGAAGTAGACTCGTTTTGACAGTTTTTTTAACTAATAAAGTAATATAAAATTAATATTTTTCAACATTAGAAACGGGGAGGGGGAAATGATATAGTTAGGTAGAAATTTGTTATTAAATAAATAAGTAGAGTTGTATTCTATATTTTCAATGTTTTATAATATGTGTTTGGTAGCATATTTGAAAATTGAATCTCAGTTTAAGGTGTTTAGTATATTTATAAACTATCAAGTAGATAGTTAATTCAACCTAAAATATTATTAATTAATTTATAATATATTATGTTTCACCCTTTTTTAATTTTCTAAAAACATGGAATCTAAAAATGTTGTTTTCAGAATTTTTAATATAAAAACAGTTTTTTAAAATAAATTTGCCAAACTTGAATTCATTTGATTGAGTAAATTGAAGAACAAGAAACAAATTGTATTACAAACCCTAAATTTATTAGTTTAAAAAAATTAGTTGCAACTTGATTAATAATATCAAAATATTAATGTGTTACGTTATATATTTGACTTTTTTTAATACAACGATATGGGAATGGGGTTCGACCAGGTCTTCTACAATAATAATAAATCTTAAAAATAAAAAGATCATGCAAGAGAGAGAAGAATGAAGAATAAGAAAAGCAAGAAAGATAATAATAAAACTCATATCGTTGTTGAAAATGATGAGAGTATTTTATGAGACTAGAGGAACAAATTTTTATGATTCTACGCCCTTTTAATATTATATAATTAAATACTGTTAAAATTATGAGAAAATTTTTCATATTCTAACATTTTAAATGCAAAATCAAATGAAATTGAAAAAATATTTTCAAAACATAAAAAAAATCAAAATCAAAATCAAAAAATAAAAAATAAAATAAAAACAAAACCTACACATTATAGAGACTAGTAGAACGACGTATAGTGGTATTTAATAAAACCTATGCATTATAGAGATTACTACTAAATGAAGGGCATATAATGATATTATAAAAGATAAAGAGTAATATTGTCAAAAAAAAAAAAAAGTTTGTACCATATCCATCCTTTTATATATACTAGTTTTTTAAACATGTGTCTTCCACGTGACATCTAAAATTTATTTTATCATATATTAATGATAATTTAATTTGAAAAAAAAACTATAGTGATTTTGAATTTACCATAAAATAAATTATTTATAAAATATTAAGTGATATTTGATATAATTTGATCCTTATTAATTTTTTTAAAGTTAGTAATAATTACTAAAATAAATAGTTGATAATTTGATTGAATCAATAACTTTATATATTTTTTACTATAGATTTTCTGATTTATTTTCTTTAATTTTTTATATTAAATACTTATACTGAATTTTATAATAAGAAAATTACTACCATATTTCAAAATAATTCTTTTTTTAAATATAACAACCATGTTAAGAAATGAGTTTGAGAATTCATTTACTAATCCAATTTACTAATCCAATTTTATAATGATTAAGAAACATACAAAGAAAAATTAACCATTTTGATGTAAACGTGTGGGTAGTCAAAAAGTATTGAATTTAATATGTATTTTTTAATTAAAAATGAAAAAATAGATAATTTTAAGTATTATCTAAAGTTTAAGGTAAATATTGTCCAAAAAATATATTTGACTAGATTTTTATAATGAAACGTAATGTCATAAATTTTACCATTCATTTTATGAATAAATTGGGAAAAAAATTTTAAATTAAATATTTTCGCATTCTTTTTATTGTTAATTTTGTTATGGGAAGACAAAATTAGACTCAACAGGCGAATAGTTCATAGCCCAAAGCATGATGAGTAATTAGACCATATAGGTGAATACTCTATGGCCCAAAGCATGACCAGATCCGATCCAAGGCATGACCATATCCAAGGCGTGACCAAATCCGATACAAAGACATGACCAGATCTAGAGCGTGACCAGACCCAAGGCCCAACCAGGTCCCGGCTGACCAGGTTTGCGTGCTTCTCTAATAAGTGGGTCGACTCCCATTCTCTTGTACCATCTAGCCCACAATGATATTATCTCTAAAGTCCAAACTATCTCAGAAGAGAAGATATCTTGTCAACCTTAGGGTTTTGACATCTATAAATAAAAAGAGAAATCTCATAATCAAGGTAGGCTGAAAACACCTACTTTCAATACTCGACAAACTTATGATTCTAACTTAGCCATTGGAGTATGTATGCCTAAGACCACACTGGTGTTAGGTGCTACTTTTTTTTGCAGGTCGACGTCTGTTCCTAATTTCATTATTAATATTTGGTGCGAATCCTGCAGAGTTATAAAAAGCTTAAATTCTGCATCAACAATTAGTATCATTGCTGGGAACGACTGAGATCTAAAAACCAAAATGATAAACATGAATTATGGGGAAGGTCAGCAGCAGTTCAATGACGAATGCCATTCAAGGAGGAAAGTGAACCGAGAACTACTCGGGCCTGAAGAGGTATTGGGTGAAACAAGTCGATAAGTTCTCGGACAACATAGAGAGCAACCAGTTGATGGCCTAGAGCAGTAAGAGAACAAATTAGTCACATTGGAGAAGAAAATCGAAGGAATGTACTAGAATATATCTCTCATTCTAAACAGGCTCGAATAGCAGGACTCGAGACAACAACAGGATGTGCGACAGATGAGATTTAATCCCCAACAAAAGGGAGTTATCGCTTGGTTTGATTTTCCTTTTTGAATTTTAAAACATAGAAAAGCAAAAAACAGAAAAGAGCATGGTTTATCTTTGAAGAACAGTTCTTCTGTGAAATCTCAATGAGACGACCATCAGTGTCTTCCTTGCTATCCTCTAGGCGAGAACCGGTATAGTGGGAACCGTGATAGAGAGAGGGAGTGTTTTTGTGAGAGAGAGCTTTTTTTCTAAAACAACACATTAAAAGGGAGGAAGACCGCCAAATGGAGAATGCCTTCTGCATTTAACCAGGAATGACGTGGGGAGTTATCCCACATCACCACTCTTGTGCACGGGAGTTGGTTTTTTTATTTTATTTAATTAATAATGTACTTAATTAAAATTAATTAATTTAATTATTAATTATTAATCTAATTAATAATTTATTAATTAAATCCAAATATTAATTAAATAAATAATTAACAATTAATTATTCAACTTTTTAATTAAATATCACATATTTAATTAATACCATATATTTTAATCATATTCAAATGCACCTTTCTTGTATATTCCATAGTTTAAGTGACCTTCCTTGTATATTCCATAGTTTTAGTGTGCATCTTATGCATATTAATTTTAACCCATTGTTTTAATATGAATCCAATTCATATTAATTATTATTTGAATCTTATTCAAATATTTCTCTCATAATATATAGTTTAATTTTGAATCTTTATTCAAAATAAACTATATATATAATGTATCATTATCTACATTATATGCATTTCCTTATTTATATTTGAACATTTCAAAATCTCTCATAATTCTTGATCCTTGTTTTACCCATTGTGAACTAGCAAGGGACCTAATGGACCTACAGATCAGAAGCTTCAACGATACGAGATTAATTGATTAAACTCATTAACCATATTAATCAATATTCGTTAACTGTAGGTCATTCTATTGAAGACCCACAGCTGCACTCTTCTCACTATAGAATATTTTGTGTCCACAAAAATTGACCATTGACGGCAAGTCAATCCTTCACAAGTGTTCGTGACTACAGTTGGATCAAATTACCGTTTTACCCTTGAGTTACTTGCACCTAAAATGCCACTGCTCCTCTAATGAACAACCTGTTTATGATCTAACCATTAAACAGAAGTCTCTCTCGGGCTAGTGAGAGGGTGGGACCCCTTGTTCAAGTCCCGGAGTCAACATTTAAGGGAACACTTATCTACTTACCCTAAAGTCGAGAAGGAGTAAATTTCATCTTGCATAGTTATGTTCCTAGCTCCCCACTCGGTCTCGTCCCCAAAATGGTAGGATTATTAAGTCGACAACTCGGGCCACTCTCACCCATACAAATCAAAGGACGATCCCTTATAGGTAGGAGTCCATAACTCGCTCAAGATTAAGATCGAGTTACTTGGTCATCCTATGAAATATCAATCTATTGACTAATGGTGTTAGAGCCAATGGTTAATTATTTTTTCGTGGTTCGGTTTTATACAAACTCATTATACAGGATACCCTCAATCGCATGTCTCTACACGAACAACCTAGATAGAGTTGTTTCTAACTATTACAAAACGAGTCGTATCTATAATGTTACCACGATAAGATACCAAACCTTATCCATGTACTATAAACCATTTAGGTTATTACTAAAACATTATTCACTTGTATATCAAATATATACAGTATATTTACTGTATATCAAATATGTACATTGTATATTAAATATATACCGTGTATCAGTCATATACTGTTCCAGTGACATTAAAATAACCTTGGATCTTAGTTTATTAGAACACGAGTAATGCAAAGAAATAACTATTTATTGAATAAATAATTTGTTTATTAATTGCAAATACACAAGTTAAGGGCACAAAACCCAACAGCGACAACCCGCTAGTCCAAGATCCGAGAAAATGTAAAGCTCCAGAAATCAAAGATGTTGGAGAGTCGACAAATAATCCATCCAATCTGAGCAAATTGAAGATGAGATGAAACAACAAGCCACAAGATGGAGTTTTCGATCGATTAGGTCCAGCAACCACGTACAACAAAAGTCTGTGGCGTGCAGCAAAAGCAAGAACGACTGGGATAGCTGACCAGATCTCAAACACACCCTTGTTCACAAGAGATTGCAGCGTAGTAGACGTGAACAGGCTGAAAAATAGCAGAAGTCCGAAGAAAAACGGAAAGACAAAGGGTGTGACCTTGAAATGATCGTAGATCATGCGGACTCACCGTTCACAGAGGAGATTATGAAGGAGAAAGTCCCGTCGAAGTTCAAGCTTCTAGCCATCAAATGGTACGATGGCTCGACGGATCCTATCGACCACCTAGATGGATATAGGGAATGGATGAACATTTACAAGGTGACAGAAGCCATCAGAAGCAGGGTGTTCTCCTTCACGTTGACTGGTTCAGCCCGCATATGGTTTTGACAATTGAAAATGAACTCAATCTCCTCCTTTAAAGAACTTGTAAGGGCGTTCGTCACACAGTTCGTTAGAGGATAGAACAGAAGTTGACCCGTGGCATATCTTCTCAATGTAGAACAGAAGTCAAGAGAAAGCCTCAAAGAATATGTGGCTTGATTCAACAAGGAGAAGTTGCAGGGCAAGGGTTGACAGAGTGTCTTTTCTCGACTTCATGTCTGGTGTGGAAGACAAAAAGTTGTTATTCTTCTTTGGAAAAAAGACCTCAGCTACCTTTTCATAAGCATTAAATCGCGCCAAAAAATATATAAGTGTAGGAGAACTACTCTATTTAAAGCGGGACTATGACAGAAAGCATAGTCAAGCAAAGCATAACGTATAGAGAGACAAGTCCAGAGAAAAGCAATCTTGATCAAAGTGGGGAAAAACCTACAGTACGCAGGATCAACCGGGTCAAAGGGACCCTCCAAAAGGGTTCAAAAAATATATCTCGACTACGGTTCCACTTGAGCAGGTTCTAATAAGGGACAAGAAGCTATTTCGATGGCCTGGAAGATTAAAGCATCATCTCATAAGAGGCCTAAAGGAAGATATTGCCTCTTCCATCGAGATCACGATTATTCAACACAGGACTGTTATGATCTCAAAGAGGAAGTAGAAGATCTCATTCGAGAAGGCCTCCTCAAAGAATTCGTGAAGGACTCTAAGGCAACTCTGAACAGCGACCAGGACAACAAGTCTCCTCCAGGGAGATAAGGACAATACTAGGAGGACTTGCAGGAAGGGAATCCAGCAGAAAAAGAAAGGCATATGTTAGAGAGGCTAAGGCAGATCCAAGTGCTCATTGCGGTTTTCCAAACATGTTTTACAAGACAGACACCAAAAATCGAGTTCTCGGTGTTGGATCGGTATGACAACCTAAGGGGCGGGTGAATAGGGTTTAATGAAACTTTATAAACTTTTTAATACGGTGGACCCAATTTAAACAAATAAGTAAACTTTTTATGAACAAATAATTGTAACATAAATTATTCAATAAATTAGACATACATTTCAAGCACTCTAATTAGTTCTAATGTTCACAATAAACATGAAGAACAAACTATAACAATCAATTCATGCAACAAACAAAAATATAAAATTAATTGCATAAATTAAATAAAAGAAGGTTAGAGAAAATGACACCGAAAATTTATAGTGATTCCGCAACAATTGGTATATTCCACTTCTCAAGCTCCTCTTGGGTGTTCAATTGAAGAACTTGACTCTTTCCACGACTTAGAGTCCAACCGATACAATGTTCTTTTTTTGGGAGCAAGAACAAGCCCGATCCTTTCCACGGTTTAGGATCAAACCGTTACAACACTCTTTTTCGGGCTCAAGAGCAACCCTTATAAAGGATATGATATTTGAATACAATCTCACAAACTCTCTAAAAAGAGTGGATACACAATTTTTTGCTCACAATTTTATAAGAAAATTCTTACAAAATAAAGCCCACAAATGGCTTAGAAAAATAAAATTGAATAGCTCAAATATCTCTCAAATTAAATCTCTCTCAAGAAATTTAGAACAAAAATTGAAGCTTAAGATATTGTAGATTTTGGGAGAGAAGGGTTCCAGAAAGAGTTTAAAAGAAATTTAAAATCCAAATTAAATTTGTACCATGAGATTGAAAATGAATTTGAATGAAAGGTGGAGATTGAATGGAAACTAATATATATATAAAATTTCTCTCGCTCCAGCGGCTCTCTCCACGGCCATATTTCTTTTTTTTTTCTTCTTCTAATGTCAGCGCCCGCCCGACACACTTTTTTTTTTTAATTTCCTTTCTTATTTTTCTTTTCTTTTCTCTCTTTTCTTTTTCTAATCATTTTCATTTTCTTTTCTTTTCATTTCCTTTTCCTCTTTTCATTTTTTCTTTCTTTTTTTCTTTTTAAAAACAACATGCCACATGTTGATTTTTCATTAGTCTACGACCGCCCTATCGTCCACCTCATGTATTTTTCTCCCAACTTCTTTCTATCATAATTTCTTCGTTTGAGCTCCAATTTAGCTAATTCAAAAGACGTTGGAATCCGTGGACACCTCAAAACACTAAAATTGTCAAATAACAAAATTAAGTTTGTTATCATCAAAATATTAATTAATTAATTAATTAAAATTAATTAATTTGAGATTAAGGGCCAAAAAGCCAACACTCGGAAGGTGAAGTAGTCAATCTACATCACCCATATAACGATGTGTTGGTCATCACTTTAAGGATAACCTACGTTAAAGTCCATCGAATCTTTGTGGATGGAGATAGCTCTGCAGATATATTGACCCTAAGCGCATAGAGGCTTTGGGGCTGGCCAACGAGAGGTTGAAAAACAGCCCAACACCACTGATTGGGTTTGGCAGAGAACGTGTCATATTAAAGGGAAGCATAGAACTACCCATGACATTTGGCAGTTGATCTAGGAGCATTAGAAAATGGTCGAATTTCTCGTCGTTAACTACACCTCATCGTACAACGTGATATTGGGTAGACCTATCATACACAGGTTGAAGGCAATACCCTCCATATATCACCAATCCATGAAATTTCCAACACCCGGAGGGATAGGTGAAGTTAAAGGGGAACAACGGGTGTCGCGGAAATGCTACAACACTACCTTAAAGAGTAACAGAACAAAGTGACAAGCATGTTTAAGACTTCAAAGTGACAAGCATGTTTAAGACTTTCTTTTCTTCATAGAGTTTAGTTTTATTTTTGTATTTGGATGACTGATTAGGTTAGATCTACTTTATTATAATTGCATATAGTTTATATTTTATGTTTCTAAAATTGTTTGCTTATTATTGGTTCGAATGAATTTCTGGCATTTTAAATTTGGTTAATCATCTTTCTGCAATTACTTCAGCAGTTATCTTTATTTAAAATATATACTCATCAAATGGGAGGTTGGGTAAGTTAATCAACGATAAAAGTTGATCAAGGAACTAAAAAATGGACGAACTTAAAGCAGACCAATAAGCTAAAAGTCAGTCAGTGAAACCGGGGAAGATCAATGACAAATTAAGCCTAAATGATCAGAAACTCGAAGATGCTGAAAAAGACAAGCAAACAAGCCCGACAAGGTTAAAATTGAAAGCGGGCAAATGAACCAAGCCAAATGAACGAAACCCAAGGTATAAAACCATTGGACAAAAACCAAAATAGGTTCAGAAACTCAAGGGTGTTAAAGGCGAGCAAATGAGCCCAACAGGTTAAAGCCCAAGGTCAACAAAAGACTAACAGATGAATCTAACCATATAGTAGAGTCTAAAAGATTTGATTAAAAGCTAATATGACAAAGTATATGGGGGTTGTTCCATAAAAATAGTTGGCCTATAAACAATAAAGTCTTCAAAAACCAAACAACAAGTACTTTCATGTAGAAGTCTAGCATTTTATCTATGCTTCTTGTCTTCTATTTTGAGATTCGGGACTACTATTATGGAAAAAAGACAAAATTAGACCCAACGGACGAACAATCCATGACCCAAAGCATGACCATTTCTAAGGCATGACAAAATCCAAAGCATGACCAAATCACCAGACCCAGGGTCCAACCAAGTCTTGGCCGACTAGGTCCCACTCGACCAGGTCCCAACCGACCAGGTTTTCGTGCTTCTCCAATAAGCAGGCCGACTACAATTCTCTTGTATCGTCTAGCCTGCTATAGTGTTATCTCCAAAGCCCAAACTATTTGAGAAGAGAAGATATCCTATCAATCCTAGGGTTTTGACATCTATAAATAAAGAAATCTTATAACCAAGGTACGTTGAAAAACCATATTCTCAATACTCACTAAGCTTTTGATTCTAACTTAGACGTCGAAGCCTGTGTGGCTAGCACCACACCGCTGTTCAGTGTTATTTGTTTTGTAGGTCGATGTCCGTTCTCGATTTGATTATTAATAATTGGTGCGTATCCCGTGAAGCTAAATTCTACCTCTAACAAATTTCATGAATGTATTTAAATTATTAGTTTCAAGGTGTATTTAAATTTTTATTTTAAAATTTATTTAAATATTAAAATTGAAAAAATGAAAATCATAAATTTTAAAAGTCAATATTTCGAATAAAGAATTTATTTGGCAATGACAATTTTATAATGTAGCTAATTGTTAGTTTAAATATATTTTATATTTTTATTTCTTTAATTTTTGTATAAATGAAGGTAAAACTATCCCTATTCTACATTTTATAATTACGAGAACAATTAATTTTAAAAATGGTAGAATAAGGATAGTTTTTCCTTCATTTATATATAAAAAAATGATAAATATATACTTCATGGAATTTCAAAGGGCAGAGAATATCAAAAGTTTTTACAACTCCTCCATTCCACAACTATAAAAAGGATTCATTTTCCATCATCTTCTTTGACGATTTGTTCATTTTTCAAGTGTTTAAGTTTCACATGGTAGTTTGAATTTGACAAAGTAGCATAGCAATACGAGAGGAATTCTTCTTTAAAAAATTGTGATGCGAAGGTTTGATCTTTCCCACTTGCTCTTGTGGTTATTGTTTTTACTTGTTTTATAATTAATATTAATATTTTTTCGTTATATTTCAAATTTATGTCTATTCATGTTTAAATTAGTTAATTTGATCTTTACTATGTTAATTTTACTCAAATCCAACATTTTTTTTATTTATCAAAGTTTTATTGTTTTTGAACAACAGTAATAATAATAAGAAAACAACAAACTAAATACATTAGCATGAAATTACTCTATACGCATACATTTAAATCTAATATGTATCTTTACATTTAAATTTTATAACTTTTTATTTTCTAGGTTAATCTTTATTTTTATTTTTCGACTTTTTATAATGGTTAGAAAATTAAATTAGTAAATGAAAATTAATTGCTCCCAGCTAAAATGAGGTTAGTTTTATCTTCTAATGGCCAATCAAAATTAAAAATATATTTTTTTTTACATTGATCCTAAATGAAGGGCATATAATGATATTTTATAAAAAATGAAAGGAAATATTGTAAAAAAGGTTGGTCATTTTTAAAAAACTATAGTCATTTATATTTACCAAAAAATAAATTATTTATACTATATTAAGTGATCTTTCGCCAAAGCGAACATAGATTAGCGGTAATTGATATATATCTCCAACTAAGAGGTTACGAGTTCGATCCACCATCCCAAGACTACAGAGCCCTCATTATGGGGAAGGTAAAAGCTTCCCACGCAAAGCGGTCTTTCATTCACTTGTTTCGTCGTGGCACACCCCCATACAAGCACCACCTGGCTCAGGGGGACGAGAAAACGCCTTTCGTTTTCCCCTTTCATTGACCCTTGTCGCCTCCCTTAACAAGCCCTTGAGCCTCCTTTGCGCCGCCTTCCTCATTAGAAGTCACTGGGTTGACCCCTCAGGCCAAATTCTATGGTCTTTTAATTAAAAATTAAAAAATAAAAATGAGATAACTTAAATATTATCCAAAGGTTAAGGTTAATATAGTAAAAAAAAAATATTTGATTAGACTTTTATAATGAAACGTAACGCCATAAATCTCACCATTAAAAATTGTGAAAAACCCTTTTAATTAAATTTTCTCACATTCTTTTTATTGTTAATTTCGTGAATGTATTTAAATTATTAATTTCAAGGTGTATTTGAATTTTTATTTTAAAATTTATTTAAATATTAAAAGTGAAAAAAAAATGAAAATCATAAATTTTTAAAGTTAATGTTTTGAATAAAGAACCTAAAGATATTTATTTGATAATGACAATTTTATAAATTGTAGGTAATTATTAGTTTAAATATATTTTTATTTCTTTAATTTTTTTTTTTATAAATGAAGGTGAAACTATCTTTATGGAAGCAATTAATTTTCATTTACCAATTTAATTTTCTAACCATTATAAAAAGTCAAAAATAAAAAATAAAAGAGCAACTTAGAAAATGAAAAGCCATGAATTTTAAATGTAAAAATACAATAGTAAATTTAAATGTATGCCTATTTGAGTAATTTCACACTAATGTATTTAGTTTGTTGTTTGTTATTATTATTACTACTCGGTTTAAAAACAATAAAGCTTTGATACATAAAAATTATGTTTGATTCGAGTAAAATTAACATAGTAAAGATCAAATTAACTAATTTAAACATGAATAGACATATATTTGAAATATAACGAAAAATATTAATATTAATTATAAAACAACTAAAAATAATAACCGCCAGAGCAAGTGGGGAAGATCAAACCTTTGCATCACAATTTTTTAAAGAAGAATTCCTCTGGTATCATTATGCTACTTTGTCAAATCAAAACTACCATATGAAACTTAAACACATGAAAAAATGAATAGAACATTAAAGAAAGAAGATAAAAGCTACATTGTTTTATAAAGTGGATGGAAAATGAATCTTTTTTATAGTTGTAGAATGGAGTTGTAAAAACTTTTGATATTCCCAACCCTTTTGAAATTCCATAAAATATATATCTCTAATTTTTTATTTATAAATGAAGGTACAACTATCCCTATTCTACTTTTTTTATAATTATGGAAGCAATTAATTTTGGTTTACTAATTTAATTTTCTAACCATTATAAAAAGTCAAAGATAAAAAAATAAAAGATTAACTTAGAAAATGAAAAGTGTGAAAGGTTTATGATGAAGGTAAAAATGCATTTTTTTTCTAGTTTTGATTGGTCATTAATATTTTAGGTGGTAAAACTATCTCATTCTACATTGATAAAACTATCTCATTCTACGTTTTTATGATGATGGGGCAATTAAATTTCATTTACTAATTTAATTTTCTAACCAGTATAAAAATTCAAAAAATAAAAGATAAAAGATAAACCTAGAAAATGAAAAGTCGGAAGTTTTAAAATAAAACGTTTATGATGAGTGTAAAAATGATTTTTTTTTTTGTAATTTTGATTGGCCATTAATATTTTAGATGGAGTGTGTTATCGAAGAAGGTAGAAAATTTCTTTTATATGCATAATTTGTGTGGTTTTTTTTTTATATATAATTTGTTATTTACTATTTATATCAAAAGTGAGAAAAACTTTTCGATGGGTACTTAGGGGTGTTTGGTTTCCCATTTTCAAAACGGGGACTAGGATTTGTCTACAAACCCACGTTTGCTTCACAGTTTTTGTAACAACCGAATATATATATATATAGATATATTTTAGTTGTTTTATTTTATTCTCTCGAAAATAAACCTTTTATGTTTTAAAAATTATTTTCAAAAGATCATTTGTCTTTAGAATTAAAAAATATATATAAAAAAGAAAGAGTTTTATTAAATCTTTATGTTTTTATGTTATCCTCGTTAAAAAAGGTTTATTTATGTTTTTTTAAAAACCTTTAAACCCTAGAGAAAAAGAAAACAAAAGAAGAAGAATTTTGATATTTTCTCTCAAAGACAGGTGAGTTTTTAATTTTGGTATTTTCTCTTAAAGATAGGTAAGTTTTTAATTTTTGTATTTTCTCTCAAGATCGGTAAGTTTTTCTTCCTCATTGTTTTAGTTTTATTTTTCTTGATATGTAGTTCTTTAATTAAGTTTATTGGGAAAAATTTTGAAGTCTTTGTTTTTAGAATAAACAATTTGAATGACTTTTTGCCCTAAAAATTTTCCAGAATTTTTGGTTTGAATCTTGTTGTTTATGAGACTGTTTTTGGGCTCTTTTGAGACTCTTTTTGCATAAAAAGTTTACCTATTTGAATCTCATAAACTATAGCTTATTGTTATGATTTGTTTACATAAAAATTGTATGTTTTTACCAAGGTTTAAAGATTTTCTATACAGTTTTCAGATCAGTAAATTGTTAATTGTTTTGTGGAAAATTCTTGGAAGTTTTATTTTATAAAACAGAAAATTTTCCATATTTAAAATCCCCAAATTTTCACTGTTTAGAAGGTTTCTAAGCTTGTTTTGTTGGGAAACTTTTGGTAAATTTAGTCCGTATTGATTTATACCGATTATTGTCATTTTAAAGTTTGTTGTTATTGAATTTAGAGGCTTTTTAACCCAATTTTCAGATCTGGTTTTATTGCCCCAAATCTATACTTTCCTAATTGTTTTGGATAAAAAAAGTGTTTTGAATTGATTTTGGGATATTGGTTGTTTCTAGGCCTCTAAGTTGAAACTAAGTTAGATTGGTAGGATTTCCGATAGAGGTAAGTAATTTGTCGTATCCAAAGTGTTTAAGTAATTTGACATATCTTTCCAAAACTAAAATTTATTTTGGATATGATCTGTAGATTTGAAATTGATATCTTGCCTATGAAATTGAAGTTTTATTATAGATTTGATAAATATTTCTTGGTAATTGATATTATGGTTATTTGCAAAATATTTGAAGCATGTTTTGTATGAATTGATAAAGTTTTGTTTGAAATATTTTAAATCTTTGAAATTGATATTTTGTTCATTTGTGAAATATTTGAAATTACGTTTTGTATGATTTGATCAAGTTTGTTTGAAATTATTTAAATGCTTTGAATTGATTTCATATTGAAAGTATGTATTTGTTTTGCATATTTATTTGAAAGATATTTTGTCTGATTTGATAGGGCTGTCCGGATATGCCATATTTTTGTTTTGAGGAACGTTTTGCTTAGGGGTAGTAGCCTAATTTGAAATTGATGGATTTTTGTTCTGGCTTATTTGTGGGAAGACACTTTTGTGGTTTGACATTCCTTGTGAATGAAGATTCATGTTATTTACTCACATGGCCTTACACTTAAGTAACCATTCTGTTTGTTCTTGTCGATATTATTTCGGCAACTTTGTTCTGTTCTATATAAATTCGACAACTCTTATAGAAGTTTCTGATTGATTGGTGTTACCGACGGGTAACCACATATTTGTAGGCTACCCAAATAATGCAACCTCTCACTCTAATTTTGAAAGTATGAATGAATGTAACATTGTTTTAAATGTTTGAATGATTTAGTTTATTCGAAAGTTTGAAAGTTGTACCAAATGTTTTAGAATGAATTTTTGAAAGTTTTGATCGGTTGGTATTTTTGTTACAAATGTTTCAAAAGGAAAAAAGAACTTCAATGTTTGATATGGAAATTGCTTATTGGGTACTTTGTTCTCAATTCTATGTTTTCTAAATGTTTTCAGATGAAGGTTCAAATGACTGCTCAGATAGTGATTGAGGAATCGCGTTCTGGTATGAGGGGTTGGAATCTTTAGTATTTTCCATTTGTTTTAGCCTATGAGAACTTAGTTAATTCTGCTAGATATTCTTTGTCTTCATTATAGTATAGGTTTCTTTTTCAATGTTGGACTTGTCTTTATCTTTTGTCATAGTATCAAATTAAATAAAGAAGTTTTTCCTTTAATATAGTGGTTATTTGTTTACACTTCCGCATTATTGTTAGAATGACCATATTCTAAAATACGGGTTGTTACAGTTTTATAAACCCGGATTTTCTACAATAAATATTATTCCACCCCTGAGTTGCTACAGTACTTTATCCCTACTCCTCAAGTTGCTACATCGTATATTTTATCTTATTCTCTCTTCTAAAATGTATTAATTTTTTCAATTAAATATATCAAATAAATGAAGAAATTAATTAATTTTAATTTTGATTTTAAATAAATAAATCAATTTAATTAAAATTACATGTAATAAAAATTAATTCATATATCGACAATTTTTTCTCTAGTTTTTTTTCCAAATGATCTAAGAAAAATCTAATTTTTTTTTATTCTTGGTATCTATTTCTAGCTGTTTTTTTTTTCGTTTTATATAGTCGTTCATTTTATTTTTACCATTTTTATTTACTTTTTTGTTATCACTATCACATTTGTAAGAGACGTTATAATTTTGTATAATTATTTAATTGTATTTTATATATTCTTTTTAATTTATGAAGTTAACAGTTTTTAAACAAGTATTATTTAAAATTTTTCGCTTTGTAATAAAATGTAATTGTCAAATAAAAATAAGTGAAATTTAATAGTAACGTGGAGGATAATTAAGTAATCAATTTTTTTTTAGAATACTTCAACTAAAATGGAGAAAAGACTAATAAAAGGAATGTTAAAATAACTGTGGAAGTAAAGGGAGGGCACAAAGTATATTCTAGAGAAGAGTGAGACAATCCGGAGAAAAAGAAAGGTTGTTAGCGGTTAAGGGTAAATCAAGTAATTTTATGGATGTCCCATAAAAAGGGATCCCACAAACTCATCTTTTAAACAAGAATTAAGATAGCTTCATATTAGGTCTTTGAGATGTCCTGGCATCTTTGGATGACTGATTATTCTAAGATTACCATAATCCAAATAGGGTAATTTTGAACTACAATTTATAGATTGAGCAAGTAGGAGGTCCTCCAAAATCGCATATAACGTCTTTTACAAATGTGATAGTGATAACAAATAAAGAGGCTCAAATCTCTATCCAAAGTAGGTGGGTGCCAATAATGACTGGTCCGAGTTCACGAAGTCCCTGCACAACGAGGTATAGATGATGAAACATTTGCTTGCTTGAATTTGTCGTATATGCTCTGATCCAATCACATTTAAAATTTGATTTTTGAGAGATATTTTTTTGTGTATATCAGAGTTTCGATCATT
Source organism: Momordica charantia (assembly GCF_013281855.1). Taxonomy (NCBI): domain Eukaryota; kingdom Viridiplantae; phylum Streptophyta; class Magnoliopsida; order Cucurbitales; family Cucurbitaceae; genus Momordica; species Momordica charantia. Next base: position 10,060,437 of record NW_028275157.1, on the reverse strand, counting down.
TCAAATGACCCTAAAGGCACATAAACTAACTTGAAATTAAGGTTAAAACACGTAAATACTAAAAGTCTATATTTATTAATGTCCTAGCATCTTTGTTTTTATTAAAAAAAAAACTTAGATATTTTAAAATTTTAAAAAATATGTATTTTTTATTCAACTACCAAATGATTACACCTCAACATGTAAATAAATCAAATGTTACAAATACAATGTGACTAATTGTATAATACTAAGCAACCAACTGAAATAACTAAACTAATATATACTCTAATACTCTCGTTCAAGATGGAGCATGAATATCAAGTAAACTCATCTTGGACATAAAAGAATTAAGTTCAACGGAAGGAAGAGGGTTGGTGTGAATGCATCAACCAGCTGAAAGTGAGACCAAAAAGGCATGAAACGAACAAAACCAGTGAGAACCTTTTCACGAACGAAATGCATGACAGTCAAATCCGATGTGTTTTGTTTGTTCATGAAATCTAGGATTTGAGGCGATATGACTAGCAACCTTATTATCACAAAAAAGTAAAGCCAAAGGTACAAAAGCAACATGTAACTCGTAAAAGATTGGTTAACCATATAATATATCACAAGTCGTAGTAGCTAAAGCTTGATACTCAGCCTCAACTGAATAACGAGAGATAGTAGTTTGTTTCTTGGCTTTCCAAGACACCATATAGTCACCCAAGAAAATACAAAAACCTATGGCATAACACCGAGCATCAATACATGACCCCCAAAATTTTAGAATAACAAGTTTTTAAAAAATTGAGCATATCTCATTGAAAAACTAATGGATTGGTCGGTTATAAAATTTCAAAACTGACCACCCGAACCCTACTTGAAACTGACCGACCACCTCAGTATGGTCAGTTTTGGTCGGTTGACTTGGTTTTTGGGGTATGTTTGCTCATCCTACTAATAGTAGCTATTTTTTAGGTACATCCACTATATATGAAATTGCCGCAAATGGACATTTTAAGTATTGTTTCTCATTCATCTATTGAAAGTTGGAGTATTGTAGACCAAATATCTCTGTTGAATGAGACATTTTTGAAGTGTAAATATGTTAAAACACTATTGACTGCCTCAAAGTTTGATGGTAACAATCAAAATTTGTGACATTCAATATATCAGTGATATATCAACATTCATATTAGATATAGAAGGCAAACATTTATATTATAAAAGACATACATTTCATCTAAAATCTGTAAATAACAACACAATTCAACGAGACAAATAAAAATGAAGTAATCAAAATTCATATTAAGTATATCGTTGGTGTATCAATACTCATAATAAATATTTCGTTGGATGGAACCTCACTTTGTTTGCCCGGGAGTTTAAAGGGTATTGAACTTTTCATTTCTGCTTACTGATCCTACCAAGCAAGTGACATGTCAGATACAGGCATCCCAATTCGAACTTCCAATTTGCTATTTTGCAAATCGTGATAACTATTATTTTTGTATTTTTATATTTTTTTTCTTTTGCTAATTTTGCAAGTGCCCCTATTTAAAACGCAAAACTTTCTTATTTCCTTTATTAAGACACAAAAACAAGGCCAAAATAAAAGCAAAATTTAAATTTCTCCATGGGCCCTTCCTTTTCTCTTTATTTAAAATTGTGCCGACAATCTCATGCTTACTGGCTTGCACGAATGAAAGCTATTTCTTAATTTAATCCTTTTTAGGAATCTCTTTTATTTATTAACTAATAATTAATTAATTTTTCCTTTTCTTAAATAAAAGCAACAATAAGTTGGCCCTTCTTTTTTTCCTTTTGTACAAATGAACTATGTGGTTGGGTTTTTAATGCAAAAATCATACCAACTTGTCTGATTATGAGTTTTTTGAATTATAGGTGGGTTAAATTTATGTAACCCCAAATTAAAAATAAGTTGAATATTGCTTAATTATATGAGACTACCGAGTAGTGGTAATTGACATGCACTCATTCTCTTAAGATTAGAGGTTTGATCTTTATATCCTCAAATTGTTGTACTCGAGGGAGAAAAAAGAAAAAAAAGATTTGGTGTTATGAAATCACTTTTTATATTGCACAATAATTCTTACTACTTATAAATTAACCATAATGGCTAAATACATGTTACACAAAACAACTAATAATAAGAAATCTAAAATTTTTAAAATTGAGAGTCAAATAAGATATCCAACAATTGATTCTACTCGAGTAAAAATCTTTGACGAAATTCCGATGTTTTTTTATTGAGTAACTTTTATTTATATCATTGATATCTTTTTAAGTTAATATATATACATGCTAGACAAAACAATAATAATAAAATCTTATCTGTCAGAACGAGTATAGCTCAGCAGTAATTGACATGTACCTCCAAAAGAAACTAACACGATAATATTTAAATCTACACATGTGCTAAAAAAAATACTAGAAAATGAAAGTACTTCAACATTAAAGAACATTTTTTTACCCAATGTCAGCCTAATAATTCACAACCAAAAACTGAAATCAACAGTTAATCAAAAGAAAACAACTATTTAAGTAACAATTAAAAAAAAAAACTGCAAAGCCCATTTCTTTTTTTCTTTTTTGGAAGTTGATTTCCAAAAGAATTACCAATTTCAATGCAAGAAGAGACTAGAGAGAGACTAAAACCAGATTTATTAATTCTCGTGGCAAAATCAAAACGTTGGTAAGAAAGAGGAGAGAGAAAAACGGCTCCTTCTTCTTCTTCCCAACCTTACTAACTACGCATCTGTTACTAAGCTGCAGCAGCGAGAAAAAGAAAAGGGGGAGAGAAAAAAAGTTGAAAAAAATCATTCTGGGAATTTTGGGTCATCGCCAATTTCTTCCAAAAGGGTGAGATTTTGTTTGTTTTTGTGTTTTTTTTCTTCCCAAGTGGGGCTTGTAATTGACATCACAACTGCCTCGTTGTAAAAACATTCCCCTCTTCTGAATTTGAAGCTCTTATGAATCTGCAAATGCAAGCAAAGCTTTTGGGTTTGCCTTTCTCTTTCATCTTCCTAACTTCCCCACTTTACTTTTTCTTCTTCTCTCTCTATTGATTAAGAAGCTTTGTTTATGGTTGATGCTTCTTTTGTTCGCTTATGTTCTTTTTTTTTCTCTCTCTCTCTTGTTTTGGGAAGTTATCATTTCGCTTTAATTATTATGCTATTTAGTACTCTGCCTTTGCTTTTCTCTTGAGTTCTGGAAGTTATCATGTCTCTGTAGATTTTGGAACTTCTATTCACTATTGAAAGGGGGGGGTCATTGTTTTTGGGGTAAATTTTTCACTCCATAATAAGACTTTCCAGAGTTGCTGTAGAATTTAGGCCATGTGAGAGTTGTGCAAAAATGGTTCCAATTTCAGTTGGTTTTAAATTTTGGCTCTGCCCCAGAGGGGTTTCTGGCCTTAAACTGTGTCTTTTGGGGTTTGAAGGTCGACATGGAGAGTGATAATGGAGATATGAAGACCAGGATGGAAGATTATGAAGTTATTGAGCAGATTGGAAGAGGGGCATTTGGATCGGCTTTTCTTGTTTTCCACAAGACTGAGAAGAAGAAGTAAGAAAAACTTTCCAACTCCTGTTCATACTTCCATGTAATTGTTGTGAAAAACATTGATGCTAAGTTGAGTTGCCTATCGAATTGAGATATCATGGTTAGTTTTCCACTGTTCTCTGTCGTTAATGGAACTACAATCTTCAGAACTGAAAAGAGGACTTCAAGATTTATACATTCTTTCTTGCCTTGGTGTAGAAATGAATCAAATGGTCGGTCTTGTGGAACCGATAGATGTCCGGTAAATTAGTGCTTCTATTAACGTTTACATTCTTTCTGAAATAGGTATGTACTCAAGAAAATTCGCTTGGCTAAGCAGACGGAGAAGTTCAAGCGTACTGCCCACCAGGAGGTTTGTTTACTAAGAACCTTTAACAACTATCAAAATGCTAAAATTATGGGTCATTGTTATTGAGTTTTTCTAATATCTGATAAAATTGACTCTGTTTTGCCTTTCATTGTTCACCAACTACAAATGAATAGTTAAATAGTAGAGGGACCGTTTAGTGTTTACTGCCTCGCCTCACACTCGAGGACAATGCTTAGTCTTGACACAACAAATTTCGTAGAAAAGAGAGAAAAGAGAGAAAATTTAAGTCAAGGAATGAGGGTGAACAATTTTTATGACCCCATGATATGACTCCATGTGTTCATTATAAATTGAGTCATTGTGAGCTTTCAGCTGGCTCTAACGCCGAAAAAATGGAACCTTGTTTCATCTAGGCATGAGCTTGATTTGACAGTTTGAATTTTTTTTTTCTTTTTTGGATAAGAGACGAATATATTAACACAAGAAAAAGACCAAAATAGCCTGAGGGCAGGGGTAAAGAGAGCCCCCTCCCAAGAACTTTAATGCATTATCGCCTTCCAATCTTGAAGGATCGATGATAAGCTGAATTACAAAAAAATTCTTTGTGGCACCAAAGAGATGTCGTAATCTGTACACCATTAATAAAAGATTATATGCTTGATGAAGATCCTTAGAAAACTCTACTGTTTCTTTCTCTCCAAAGATTCCACGGAAAAAACTCTCACAGCACATCTCCATGGCATCTTTGCTCTTCCTTTTGACAAACACCCGTAAAGGACTTCACTTAGTTTACGTGTAAATATTCTTGTTAGTCACAGTGATTTTTTTACTGATGCGTCCATCTCAATTTCAGATGAACTTGATTGCAAAACTAAATAACCCATATATTGTGGAGTACAAAGATTCATGGGTGGATAAGGTAAAGCTGTTGTTCTTTCCCCTCCTACTTTAATTTGGATTAAATCTGTTTTTTTTTTTTACAATTCTTCTTCTTCTTTTTTACTTTTATTCTTTTCATCTCGTTCTCCTTATTGATATGAAATGAACAGTGCGTGAGGTTGGAAACTTTTATACTTCTATTTAATTTTCCATCACCTATGTTTTTATAGTTTTCCCCCTTTTCTGGTTATGACTAACCGAAGGATTTGGTTTTGAATAATCTTGATTCTCCTCCTTGAAAGATTGTAGTTCACTATATTTTAGATTGTCAAATCGGTGACATTAAAGAAAGGACTATTTACTACAAAAGTTACATCTGAATTTTAAGGATGATTATGGATACGGAATACTGTCTTTCTTTAAGAGGAAATGAATTGTTGGTTTCTTTGAGTGATCCAATGAGGAAAGTGGATTCTCAACTTGGAAGGGTGTATGTAATCAGTTATTTATATGTGGTTATAGCTTTGGTGATGTCTTTCTTCTCTGTTTCGCTTGGTCTACATTTTATATTTTGGACACTCTGTTTTGTAGGGTGATTGTATATGCATCGTTACTGGCTACTGCGAAGGAGGAGACATGTAAGTGATAGTTATTTAATTTTTACACCAAGTTTTTTTTTTGGGCATATCACATGATTAAATTTGGAGCGATAATAGTAGATTTAGCCTAAATATTTGTAAATTTGACACATGATATTTACAAAAATAATACCAATGTAAGAACTCAAAATCAATGGTCTACGTATATCAGTGATGTACTTAGGTATTATTAGTGATGTACTTCATCAATGATAGAGAAATTATATATCAATGACTTTACTAATGATATGGAAATGGTGCATCAGTGATGTACTTATAAATGGCAACTATTTTTGCCATTTATTATAATTTTCCATTAAATTTTATATTGAATGGAAAATCTGCAACCTTATTATCAATGTTTATGTGGTCTTTTGCTAGTAACCGTTCAATTTATTTTACCAACTACAGAATCCTTGGGTTCTAACTTTTAAGGCAGGTTTGACGACGTTCCTGTCTCTTATTTCTCATTTTTCATTTTTTGTTTCTTGTGTTTAATGAAAATGGAACTACATTTGGTAGCTGCTTCTTGTTTCTTATTCTTTCTTTTTTTATTGAAAAAAAAAAATGTTTGGAAACAATTTATTTTTAGAGTTCTTTATAATTTTAAATTAAAAAAAATTAATTTTTTTAATTAAATATTCAAAATTTTTACATTTCATTTACTTTTTAAATATTTATTTTCCATTTAATTTTTAAATCTTTATTTTCCACTTTATAAATCTAGAATGATAAAATAATGCTTTTATTATGTTTTTAAAAAAAATGGAAAAAGGAACAAGAAACGTAAGGCCCGTTTGGTAATGTTCTTATTTTTTTTTTCTTGTTTTTTGTTTTCAGTTTTTGAGAAACATAAACGTTAGTAACTATTCTTGCTGCTTCTTATTTTCAAGAAATGTTTCCAAATTATATGGAAATTTTGGAAACAACAAAATCAAGTCTCTTGGTTCTTATTTCTATTTTCAATTTTTTCTAAGACATAAATAAAACATTATTTTATCATTCGTGACTTATAAAATACATAATAAATATTAAAATAAATAGAACATAAAAAACTAATAAAATTTTACTTCTGTTAATCTAAAATTTTAGAGAATAAGAAACAAAAATGGATTACAAAAATTGTTTGTATACATAATTTTTCAACAGAAGAAGAAAGGAAAAAAAAACAGTTATCAAATGCAATCCTGTTTTTTTTTTTTTCCTTGTTTTGTTTCTTATTCTTTCTTCTACCATCATCTTCTCATCTTATTTTTTTGAAGTATATGGCCTGGACAATATATTTGATTTACTACTAAAACTTTGCTGAGTGGTGTTTGTAAAAAACCCTTCCAATTGGCATAAATAATAAAAAGAAAACAAAGCTACAAAATTCTCCCTCTCTCTCTCAATTTTTATTGCTATCAACAGCATGGACATAAGTGATGGGGATTAGATATCCTCCAAAGAGACTGATGAATGGTGATTAAAAACTCTTCCAGTTGGCATACATAAAAAATAAAGCAGCAGAGTAATTCTTTGATGACAAAAAGTCAACATTAATCTTATTTATTAATATTTATTTGTAGAAAGGGGGAAAGAGATGAGAAGAAAACTCGAGAGCTAATCGCGTGTCCTGTTTTCTTCTATTGAGCAGGTCTGAATTGATTAAGAAGGCCAGAGGAACATACTTTCCAGAGGAAGTAAGTCGAGAATAGTACCAATTATTGCTTTCCTAGTGAATCTATGTTTTAACTGCCATTTCTTTTTATCCCTCAGAAACTTTGCAAGTGGTTGGCACAGTTGTTGCTAGCTGTGGACTATCTGCACTCGAATCGAGTCCTACATAGAGATCTTAAGGTATCTATTACACAATCTTGGCATTAAAAATTGCAATAAAATTTTTGTTGATGATTCTGATTTTTGTCTCTTTTTTCAACTTTTCTTCAATTGCAGTGTTCCAACATTTTTCTTACAAAGGGCAATGATATACGGCTTGGTATGCATGCTTCCAATTTTTATGGGATCGCATTTTCTTCTTGTTATTTTATTTCCTCTAAAAGGCAGCTAATATCTTGAATGTCTGTACAGGGGACTTTGGACTTGCAAAACTACTGAATACAGAAGACCTTGCTTCGTCTGTAAGGATGCAATCATTGTCTGTTGTGATTTTTTTGATAGAAAGCTTTAATAAACCAATTTAACTTTTATGCTGCTAAAACCTGGCCTGAGCAAGCGCTTAGAACTTGTCACTTTCACAATCCAAACTATGATCGGAGGTTTCCAAATGGCTAGTTGTTTATGGCTGAACTCTTTCTTCTGGGCCTTGTCCCCTGCAATGTGTTTTATTCATGGTATTGAGCTTTACTTCCTCGAGAATTTCGAGAGGAAAACAAGGTGGAGGTTCCCTTCCCTCTCTTCCTCCCTTGCCACATTCCTACCGCAGACCAATTGATCCCACCAAGCTGAATATTGGCCACATAACTTCCAACCGCCTGCAAATTTTCTCTTCAAATCTTGCATTGTGACCATCATGTAGTTCTGAACCAACAATGCCTCAAACTCAAACAACCTTGATATTTCCACCTAGACATGTTCGGCTTACCTCAATCATCCATTTTCAACACCATTGATTCACAATATTCCAATCTGATCAAACATGCCATGCTCTGATTTCATGTTTGCCCTTGCTTCAAAGCCTCTTTACAAGAGATATAACAGGAGGGATGCCCTCAACTCGTTTCACATATATTTGAAAGAAGCTTTTTGGGTCTTAGCAATAGATTAATTACGTAATGCTTTAGTATATTAGCTATTTAGATGAGTGACTTTTATAATACTGTTAATATAAATGGATGTTGCAAAGTAGCTCGATTTTGTTGTGAGAGATACAAACCTCTCAAATATCTGTAATGTCTGTGAGCTGTAAATCCTTTCCTCTATCAATATAATTGCCATATTCTTGCAAAGCTCAATTGGTATTAGAGAACTTTTTTGGACATGCTGAAGGGGAATAAGACGGACTATCGAATCAAGGCTGTCGAGCAATACTTGGGAACAATGGTGGAGGAAGTAGAAGATGCTGTCAATAGAGAAGAGTTTGGCTATGCTAGTTGAAGGTATGAACCAACTCTCGAAGAAGCAAGAAGCGAGAGCTGGGGAGAATGGTGATTGATCCCCTTCCATAGGGAAACCCACAAAAAGGGAATCATCCGTGGACATGTGTGCAGAAGAAGGAATTGGTGAATCTAGTGGAATACTCAAGGAGGGGAAGTATGCTAAAATGGTTGCTTGACTTTACCAATGTTTGATAGAAGCAATCACAACCATTGGGCTTTGCAAGCAAAACACAATTTTGAGATCAACAATTTATTGGAAGCTGAGAAGTTAGATTCAGTGGTGATGAATATGTAAAAGGAAGCAGCAATATGATACTGGTGGACACAAGGGAGGCAGCCTCGGAAGTCTTGCGTCGACTTCAGATGAGCTCTGTAGGGTCATTTCCAATCAATGAAGGAGGGCTCTTTGTGTGAGAGGCTTCTGCCTCACCATCAGGGAGGAACAGTTCAGAAGTATGAGTGCTAGTTCTAAGTCTTGGCTGCATCTTAATTGGACTTGTCTGATGCAATCTTGGAGGCTAAGAACTGAATAGATTTAGGTGTTGAAATGAAATCTCACGGGCTTCATCTTGCTCACAGAGGTGGCTTAGTCGGTGGAAGGTAGGAACCAATTGCTGAAGGAGGCGACAAATGGAAATTAGCAATTTCTATAATCGGGTTCATTGACATTCTAGGCTAGAGTAGAGGCCATACCATTGGGTTTTGTTCTAACTCAGACAAACAGCAAGCCTGCAAAACAGAATAACTAGAGTGATAAAAGTGATGAGATGGGACTTTGAGCCAATAATAGTGGCAGAGGGGACTCCTCATTCAAACATATGTTGGATGTTGAATTGCAATGATGAAGGAAGAAATTGCTATTATTTCAGGTTTGAGGAAATGGACCTGGTTGGCCATAAATGTTAGAATGAAGCAATAAGCATTGAAGATGTTGCTATTTCAAGAAGAATCCAAAGATGAGGGAGGAAGTGAAAGAACAATATCACTCAGCTCCATTGTGGGGATCAATTCGACTCATACATTGAAGGTCAAAGGGAACTTTACAGAAGAAGCCTATAGTTGCAATGGTCAACTATTGGGCAACCCATAAGTTCATTAGACCTGGGCATTTGTGATATCATTCTCAGAATGCAGTGATTGGCACCTTGGTTGACATGCACTCAATTGGAAGAGGTCAATGCCGTAGTTTATGATGGAAAGGGGGATTATTGTTTCGTGAGGAGACCCTTCGATATGTTACTCTCTAGTGTTGTTACTTGCCATGGAATATGGACGCAATCAAGGAGAAGACCAGCCTAATATTAGGGTAACGACAACGACATTACGCAGGTGGTAGATTCACTACCACCAACTATAGTAGGGTTTTTAAAAAAATAAGTATTTGGTCATATTCTCCATGCCAGTTGGGCTTCCTCCTTCACGACAATACGATCACTCCATTAAACTGTGAAAGGGGTTGTCCTCGATTAGTGTACCCTCTGCAAATATCCTCAAGTTCAGAAAAATTAAATAGATTGTTCAAGCCTAGACCAAAAAAAAAAAAAAGATGGAAGGTGGAGGTTCTATGCATACTAGAGTGTGGAACAGGGAGATTGTCCCAAATAAGTTCCTCATCCCCATCATAGATGAACTAACATTATTATTTCTCTAAATTGGATCTAAAATCAAGATACTACTAGGTAAGAGTTTGCTTTGAGGATGTCCCTAAAGCTGCGGGGCACTATGAGTTCTTGGTTATGCTGTCATGCCCCATGAAGGTTTGGGAAGCTGATGAATGAATCCTCACATTGTTATTTACCATTAGTGTCGGTTTTCTTTGATAACTTCGTCATTTACCACACAAGTTTGGTACACTTGGATATGGTGTTGGCAACTTTTCAACATCACAACTTGTATGTAAATGGTTAGAAATGTTATTTTGGTCGGAGGAAGTGGGAGTACTTGGGACACATTATTTTACGGGAGGGGGTTCAACATGACCTAGCAAAAACAACCCATGCTAACCTTGCCAATATCGATAAGTTTGATGGAGCTTCAGATATCAGAAGTTCCTATTACCAAAAGTTCGTGAAAGGATATGGTCAAATAGCTAGGGTATTCACAGAATAGCTTGACAAGGACCGATTTTGCTAGGGAAGGGTGAAACTATAAATGGAAATGACATTAGTACCAATTCCTGTCGTACCTGATTCTTCTAAGAACGTTATTGTGGGAGTATATACTTGAGATAGGGATTGAGTGCAGGCTTCATGCACTGTTAGCGAATCAACTTATTTTAGCCAAAGTTTTGTTAGCTTAAAGCACAACGGCAATCTTTTCCTAACAAGGAGTTGATGGCTATTGTGCTAGCTGCAGAAGAATGGCGGCCATATCCCTTGGGAAATGACGTTAGTATCCATTCTTGCACTACCTGATTCTTCTAAGAATGTTGTTGTGGGAATATATGCTTTGACATAGGGACTGAATGCAATTTTCATGCAACAGAAATCTTTTCCCGAGGAGTTGATGGCTGTTGTGCCAGCCACTCAAGAATGGAGGCCATATCCCTCCGGTAATAACATTCGTACCAAATGACTATAGAACCCATTCTTGCACAACCTGATTCTTCTAGTAACGTTTTGGGAGTATATGCTTTGAGATGGGACTGAGTGCAGTTTTCACGCAACATTAGCGACCAATAACTTATTTTAGCCAATGTTTTGTCAGCTTAAAGCACAACATAAATCTTTTCCTAAGGAATTGATGGCTATTGTGCTAGCTGTGCAAGAATAGACCATATCCCTTGGGCCGAAAAGTCCTAATCAGAATCGACCAGAGGATTTCAAAGTACCTTTTAGAATAATGCCTAGTTGGTATGGATCATCAAAGGTGGCTCATGATGTTTATGGAGTTTGATTTCAAAATATCTACCCCAATTTTAGCTGTTGACCAGCTTCTACAGGAGAGGGATAAAGCCCTGATTTGAAATTTCCGCTGATGCATGCTCAACAGATTATGACGAGGGATGTGAAATACCAACAAGTGGATGATAATATGGTTTTCCTTAAATTATGGCCATATCAACAAGACCGTATCTGCTAGGTAAAATGCAAAGCTTGCCCACGTTTTTTTTGGGACCGTTCAAGGTGTTGGGAACAAATTGGAAAGGTGGCCTATTGGCTGCAACTACCACCTAAGATATTATAGAGATACTCTCCAAGATCCTAAGTTCAAGCTCCCAGGTCGAAAGTTTGATAACTTAAAACCCTTTATATCTCTTCGAGTTGGCCATTAGAATGGGCTAAACATTCCTAAAGATATTATAGACGGGCACGAACATAATGTAAGAAGTGAGACCCTCAATGCTCTGATTAAAAAGAAGAGAATCGGAAGAAGAGAAAAATTGCTTGCCTCCTACCCACCATCTTGCTCTATTTATTACCACACTCACTTTAAGAAACTCACCGACTGTTATTAATGTATCCCTCTTAATCATAACCTCTTTACTCGAAGAACCCTACTATTTAATAACTAATTAACCTTTCTCCAATAGTCCTATCACAAGATCATTGAGCATAAAACACCCTCCAAAACTCCTTCCCCAACTTGTTTAACATCTCCACAAAAAAGGGGGCTACAATTGCGGATTGCTGGAATAATTCTGAGAACGATTGGGATCTAGGCTTGAGAAGAGGCCTCTTTGACTGTGAAATAGAAAGTTGGATGGGTCTGATCCAAGCCATCGACATAGTGCGCCTAGGGGAAGGGGAAGATCGGGTTGGCTGGTCTATTGACAATGGTGGAAAGTTTTCTACTAGGTCTGCTTGTATGAAGATGGTGGAATGTACTCCCCCTTTGAAATCTTCTCTCATTCAAGCTATTTGGAAGTTTGCCTCTCCAAGAAAGGTCAAGGTGTTCCTGTGGTCCTTAGCACACAAAAGCTTGAACACCCATGAGAAGCTTCAAAAGAAGTGCAGCAATTTGGTGCTCTCCCCCTCTGTTTGTAGTTTATATATAGCCAACACTGAATCAATTGATCATATCTTCATTCACTGTACGTTTGCGGCTCGAGGGTGGCTCTTTATCATGGATCTCTTCGGGTTGTCTTTTTGTTTCCCTAATCGTATAGACGTTCAGTTGGCTGAGGCACTGCATGGCTGGACTCTTCCTAAAAAAACTAAGTTTTTGTGAATATGTGCTTCGAGAGCTCTCCTTTGACACCTTTGGTTGGAAAGGAACCTTCGGGTCTTCGAAGATAACTCTTCTTCTTTTGAGACTTTTTTGTAGAAATGTACAGCACACTGCCTCTTGGTGGTGCATCAACTATAGCAAATTCTTTTGTAACTAGGACCTTTCCATGCTTTTGTACAGTTGAAAAACGGTTGTTTAGTTCTTTTGGGTGGGGTTTCCTCTACCCAGCCCTTAGGTTGTTCCTTTTGTCTTCCTTTTGGAGTATACTAGTTTCTTATCTAAAAAAAAGATCATTGAGCATAGGCTATTATTTAATAGTTACTGTGTAATAACTCAATTTCACTTACTCAGACTGGCTGATTGTGGGTGCCATTGTATGTTTTGTAGGTTGTTGGAACTCCTAATTATATGTGCCCTGAGCTTCTTGCGGATATACCCTATGGCTACAAGTCTGACATATGGTCACTTGGTAAGAGTTCTGGAGGAACGGTTCTATTTACGTAGTCGATATTCATGTTCTCGGATAGTAATAAGTCTTGTTGTCTTTTTCAGGATGCTGTATGTTTGAAATTGCTGCACATCAACCAGCGTTTAGGGCTCCGGTAAGTTTAAGGCACGCCTCTTGAGTTTCCTCTTCTTTTTGCTAGATGCCGGATTGATTTACATGTAATTCAACAGGACATGGCTGGTCTTATTAATAAAATCAACAGATCCTCCATATCTCCTCTCCCAATTGTCTATTCCTCAACACTGTAAGCGATTCTTCCGAACCATTCCCATTTTGATTGATTTTTCCACCCAAAAACAGTTCATTTTCAGTTGTTCTTAGACTTGAGACCGTTTTTTTCCTACTTGCAGGAAACAGATCATCAAGAGCATGCTAAGGAAGAATCCTGAACACAGACCAACGGTGAGCAATGGCGATCCCTAATTTTTTGATAGCCAATTTGAACTTTAAGATCCCTCCTAATATATGGCTTAATTTAATTAGGCTGCTGAATTGTTGAGGCATCCACATTTGCAACCATATGTCCTTCAATGCCGTAATGCTTCGGCTAATATACTACCAATATATCCGTTACCCATCAACTCTAAGGATAAAACGCCAAGAAAATCACCATCTAACAAATTGAATAGTAGCAATGAAAGTCGGGCCAAACCGAGCATAGCTTTCAACCTGCTGGAAAATATTGATCTGGGGGGGATAAGTGCTGACATACATAATAGCAACTCATCGACTGATGAAAACATATTAACAGCTATTTCAGAAGACATACTCGAGACGAAGATGGTTGATCCTACATCCTTTCCTGATGAAATATCCACATCTGATGCTGTTGATAGTCCGGCTGATGTGCTAACAAGGTCTGCGTCTGCGACATCCATTTGCAATGGTGATAAACAGAATGGCAGAATCGGCATTCAGTGTACGGAAGCGCCTGCCATCAAGATCACCTCAGAAAATAGTCCAAATTCTCTGCAGATAGAATCCCGGTCAGAAAACCTTCAACAATTACCAGAGGTTGCCATTAAGACCATAAACCTGGAGAACCCAAAAAGAAGTTGCAACAAACAGATTTCTAATGAAACTGAAGCGAAGAGTGATGGAACTATTGAAGGGAACTTCATGCAATTATTGATGTCCTCTGTAGGAAGTGCTGAAACGTCTGGATCATCTGATGATAAATGCTCACCGAACTCTGTCGATCAACTGAATATCGAGGCGAGAAGCAGCATAAACAAGGAAACCTTCAAGGGGCATCCAGAAGTTGTTCGTAGTGACTGTATAACATCTGAGAAAGAAGCCACTCAATTGGAACGGATGTCATCTGAGAAAGAAAGTGCACAGACAGATTGCTTGTCATCTGATAAAGTAACACACGCAGATTGTATCTCGTCTGAGAGTACAGATGATATGATTCCAGGTAAAAATGATCAAGTCAAATTGACACAAACGATGGCGAATGAAGACATTCATCTGCATAACAGGGCAGCAAGTGATGCATCAGTACTAAGTACACTAACAGCATCAGCTGGCGAAAACGATTCGAAAAGTTCCGAATCAGAATATCCAAGCCAGCGAAGAGCCGATGCTCTCGAGTCCTTACTCGAGCTATGTGCCCAGTTACTAAAGCAGGACAAACTTGAAGAACTTGCTGGTGTGCTGAGTCCATTTGGGGAAGAAGCTGTCTCTTCAAGAGAGACTGCGATTTGGTTGACAAAGAGCCTCATGTCGTCGCACAACTCTAATGGGGGATCTTAGCATCCTAAGATTTTCAAGAAAAAAGGAAAAAAAAGAGAGAAAGTTTGCATATTTGTACAATAAATTTATTTGCATCATTTTCTTTCTGGTGCTCTTTGTTTGATAAGGATGTGAAAGTATTTTATTTGTTGAAAGTTTGACTTAACATTTGCCTTTAATGGAATAGAAACAAGACAATTGCATGATCATTTCATTTCATTCAAAGGTTTTTTTTTCTTTTTTTCCTTTTTTTCCCTTGCAAAAAGGTAAGGGGTCAATTTATTACATCATGTATCCAAAATTGGCAAAAAGAAAAAAAATGCAAAAAGAAGAAACCCCATTTGAAGAAGAATCACCACATTGATTTATTTGCTCCCTTCCTCCTTCAAGTTTGTTTCCTACTTGAAGAACTCAGTTACTGAAGGCAATAGGCAATAAGAGAGGCAGCAGATGCACCTATCAAAGCCCCGACGCCGGGCAAGGTAGCGGAACTTGCGCTGGTCGGGCCGGGTGCCGGGGACCCGGCTTCTTTGGCAGCCAAAACCGCACCGGGTGCCGGGGACACCACTTCGTTGGCGGCCAAAACCATGCTCAGGGAGGCAGCAGCAGCAACTAAGGCAGCCAAGGCGATCTTCTTCATTTCCATGGTGAAAAAGGAGGGGTAAAATAAAATAGAATTTAGAGAAAGACCTGCTTGAGAAGATGAGGAAAAAAAAGAAAAGGAAAAGTCCTTTATTTGTTTTTTTGGTTTTTTTTTTTATTTTGTTTTGTGTGTAGATCTAATGAAATGCAGGTCTGAGGAAGAAGATGGTAGTGAGAAGAGATTTATAGGGAAAATCTTGGTCTATTTTTGGATGTAAAACAGTTTGTTAGTGTTATTATGGTTGTCCATGGTTTGTGGATTGGTAGCTTTAGAAATGAGGAATTAGTTCACTTTTTTAACTAAATCTAATTACTTTTTTTAAAAAATGTGGTTGAATAATTTTGGGATTTTTTTTTCTTTGTAATTTGTGATAATTGGGTAAAAATAGTTAAGAATTGGCATACCTATTTCTCTAACACCCAAAAAAAAAGTAATAAAATAATAATTCTATTGATTTTTATTTTTTATTTTAGGTTAAAATCTCATTTGTAAGGTTCAACTTTTAAGTTTAATTCTTTTTTTTATTTATTCTTAAGATAAAAAAAAATGTTTATTTGAGTTTCTGGAAATTTAAAATTTAGTTATTTGATTTTTTTTTAATTTCAAAATTTTCATTTTAGTATATGAATGTTAGGTTATTATTTTATTGTTATTATTTTGTAACCTAATATTTGTCGACACAATACTAGCCGGCCAGACCAGAAAGTATAGGAAATGAAATAATGTCTCATAATTTTACAAGATATATTTTAATTGTATTATTTATTTAATTTAGATTATAATGGTAAACAAAATTTTCTAAAATACAAAATGATAGTAAACCAAATATTTAAATAATGTATATCTTTTCACTAAGTGTTTTTTCGGCTTCAACTATAATTTTATCCTTCAAATTTTATTCGGGATTAAATATGCAAATATTTAATATTATTTTGAATGATAAGTAGATAAAAAATTACAATAAATTAATGTAATTTTAGAAAGGTCATGGACATTTTTTTAATTTTCTATTTTCATGGATATGTGTAGATTCTACAACAAATCCTTAAATGTCTAAAATCATTTTATTATAATAATAATAATTATTATTATTTTGAGAACACAATCACTTTTATTAGATTTTTCTTAATATATTGTTATTATTATTATTTTTAACAGTATGTTACTTTCTTATATGTTCAAAACAAATATTATTTATGTTTTACTGGTAAATACCTTTCTCTTTTTTATGTAAAAAAATTACATTTTTTTTCTATTGAACTTAAAATATAACTGCATTGAATACGAATTTGAATATAAAAAAAAATAATTTCAATATAAAAAGATGCTCGAATAAATGGGTAACAAATTACGAGGAGTAAATTGAAAAATTGATGAAATTTTGATAACTAAATAAATAGTGACAAATTTAAATACAATAATCATCCATGGAAATTTAATTTCCATGATTATGGACTCAAACAAATGTTTTAAAAATTTAAGGATCAAAATAAAATAAACTTAAAAATTAGAAATCAAAATAGATA
The DNA here is from genome assembly GCF_013281855.1 of Momordica charantia. NCBI lineage: Eukaryota > Viridiplantae > Streptophyta > Magnoliopsida > Cucurbitales > Cucurbitaceae > Momordica > Momordica charantia. The sequence continues at coordinate 10,043,382 of NW_028275157.1, read as the reverse complement.
TTTTTAAATTAGGAATTAAATTATTCTAAAGTCAAATGAGAATTAAATCTATCTTTTATTTTAATGTATAAAGTATAAAATATGTATTATAATTTAGAGCTTTTTTAGAAGTGTTCTTGAACCTCAAGACTAGGTTTATTTATTGGGGAGAATAGGAACTAATTACTTCTCCATCTCGTCCAACGTTCCTAAGAATAAAAAGTAAACAAAATATATTTAAATTCTATTTTAGTTGTCAATGTATAATTCAACTTGTTAAGGTATATATTTCTAATCGATGGTGAGTTTGATCCACACTCATCCCATCCCACATGTTATCTCGTTGATATATCTCAGTTTTTAAAGATGGATGAAAAAAAAATAGGAATAAAAATCGCTAAGCCACATCCTTCATAATTTGTTGTAGAATCATTTATGGTTGATCTAATAAAAAAGTATTTTATTTGATGTAATTTTATTTTAATTATTCATTATTTATTAATATTAAATAAATTGTTATAATAAAAAATATTTACTATCAATAATATAATAATAAATTAAATTAAATTTATTATTATTGTAATTAAAAAAGATTCACACAATCGTAATTAACAAAGAGAAAGAGGTATGCTAGTAATTATTTTCTGATTACAATTCCAAAAAAATTCTGATAAACAACATCCAAGAAATAATATTCTCATTCCGATTGATGATTCATTTCCATTACGATTCCTAGTGAGTAATTAAGGTCTAATTTCACACTTCACACCTTATTCAAATTTAAGTTCCAATCCAATAAAATAAAAAATACACGTTGGTGGTATAACTAAAAACTTTAAAAGATAACCGAAATAATTTTAATTTAAATTATTCCATTATAATACAAAATAATAAATCTTCAAACTTGCTTGGAGATTCACAAGGAACAACAAACAAAACTAGTAAATATAAATATAGAAGTAAACATATTACATATAGAAGGATTTGGAAAAAAAACAAAACTAGGACTCATTCAGTAACATTCATGTTTCTCATTTTTTAATGAAAAAAATGAAGTATAGCCCCATCAGTCAAGAATTCAAGTATCATAAAATAATATTTTTATTTATGTTTTAGAATCAATTGGAAGTGAGAACAAAACTTGTTTCGATTGTTTCCAAAATTTCTATACAATTTTGAGAATGTTAAAAAAAAAAAAATGAGAAGCAAGAAACATAGTCAGTTATAAAATATTTAAATTTCTTAAGAAAATTGAAAACGAGAAACGGGAACGTTACCAAACGAGTCCGTAGTAATCTTGTTCTCACAAAATGAGAATCTAAAAAAAAAACATTTTATTGTGTTCGTCTTAAGAATGCTTACAAGTCACAAAAATAAACCATGACGAATCTAGTTATCGATGAGAACAATATCTTCTCATAAAACAAACGAGTGGTAAGTGCTAATACCTCCAACGACTCAATATAAAAAGGCTTTCGTCTCCAGTCAATCTCATAGTGTTGAAATTTATCTCACTATCATTAAGACGTAAAACTATCATATTGAGAGTATGATTAGCCACATATTCAAAATTACACAAAGTGCAGTCGACTCGGGTTAGAGTTTCTCTCTTGTTAAGACAGGGAACAATACTATCTTTTTTCATGCTAAAAGAATTGGTCTAGCGAACACCCTTGTAGAATACAAAATTTATATTACCCTAAAACTACATCATAGTTAAGACTTAAGCCAAAAGAGAGAAGACATTTTCTCACAGCAGTTGATGACAAGGAAGCAGAAACCCCTGTTTTCTGAGGCATACAACAAATAATCTACACCCATCAATGGCAATAATGAAGTTAACTTACAGATGCAACCGTGCGGAATTCCACTTCTGTTATAGACCGGATGCCATTTTCGTCAGGGGTCACTTCTTCTGTGTCGTCTTTAGGAGGATAGCCACGTGTTTGGCCGAGTAACCATTGGTCGATAACGCCACAGTCAATGGCATACTTTATCGAGTGCTCTAAGTATCCCTTATCAGTAATCAGATGGGGCTGAACTGACAACATTCTCATTAGAGCTGCAATGGTCCACAGGCCGGGGGTTAGAGACAGTCATTATTTTATAGATTGGAGGTACAAAATTGTAAATAATTGTTAAAGATGTTCATCTTATATGCATTTGAATTGATCTAGAATCCAAAATATAATCAAATATAGAGATGCATATGCGTCTGTGAGGAAATTTACCGATCTACACATGTACATACATGTATGCGAATGTATATATAATGTATGCTACATCATTCATATATTTTTTATTTTAGTCCATGATGTTTGAGTGTTTTTTCAACGTAGCTGTTTTAAAAGTTTCAATTTAGTTCCTCCAATTTTAACATTTTTGAGTAATACCTTTTACGTTATTGAATGTTAAAATTCATCGATAATAACCCTACAAAGCATAAATTGGCGAGGAAGAATTAAGTCACCAAAGGGAAGAAAGTCAATTATTTCTCCAAAATTTTAAGAAATGGGTAGAAAAACTTCAACTTTACCTCTCCTCTCTTAGGTGTTCTAATTCCTTCTTTAAATTTCTACCAATTCAATATTATCATCCGCCAAGTTTAACATTCACCAACGAAAAATGGTATGACCGAAAAATATTGAATCATAAAGAGCTAAATTGAAACTTTATAAAAGGGAATATGGACTAGATTGAAAAACCACAACAACATTAAAGATTAAAATATATATTTAGTCTAATGTTAACGTTTACCTGCAACAATGCCGTCTCCCGATGCTGACATATCACTAGTGAAAGGGGTAACTGGGGCATCCTCCATTCCAAGAACAGCACCATCATGCTCCTCTGTGTAGTAGTGTATTTTAGAAGTTCCATTAGTTACAAACAAGACCTTGAGATTCTCATGCCAAAGTGGCTTAATAATTTCTGGTTCATAGTGGACAAATTTTGAACTATCATTGTTTCTGGTGTCAAATTCCTCTGATGGCTGGATCCCACAAAGGAACTCAAGCTCTTGCTTTGTGACCTCAATAATATCTGCAAGACTCCAAACTTGTTCTATGAACTTTTTCGTTTCGTCCCGAGACTGCCAGAGAGGTAAAGGAAGGTTCAAGTCATAAAAAATAACTCCTCCTAACTTTCTGGAGATTTTGATGGCTTTCATTGTAGTTGACCTCATATTTGGATCAAGGAGCGAATGGGTACTGAAGTAAAACATTTTAGCCTGCAAAACAGGATGTGAAATGCAAAGTGGAATATAGTTATAATCAAGCAATATCAGTTACGAACTCTAGCATATATAAGAGAGAGAGAGAGAGAGAGGATGAGGAGAGAGTTTCTCAGCAATTTTTTGGCTTAAAGTTGAAGATTAAAGCTACTATTTTATGACTAATCTCCAAAGTCACCTTGGGGCATTTTTGGATGGAAAGAAACAGTGGAAGGTTTAACCAGGGCCTTCTTTTGGAATACTTGGCTTGAGAGGAAGAACCATATCTTCAGCAACTCCAAAAAATGTTGACTCTGTTTTTAATTCAGTTCTCTTCATGGCTCTTTTCTTGTGTAAATGCAAGCAAAATTTCTCATATTACAGTCCTACTATACTTTTGGTCAAATGGATTAATTTCTGGGACCTCGGGATCTATCCCTCCTTTTGTAATATTTCATTCATCAATCAATAACAGCTTCATATTGGTCTTCTTCAGATAGAAACTTAGTAACAACTCTATTCTCCAAATCAAAGCAAGAGAAGTTTTGTGGTAATTCCCTGGCTTGGGCTTGAGTCCTATCTTATCTCCCTCCTTTTTTAATATTTGTTTCCATTAATAAAAATTTAAGTCTACTATCAGTATGTTCATGATGTATTTACCTACTAAATATTCAAACCCTCTAAATTCTATCACATCAGTTTATATTCAAAAAGCTTAAATTACATCTATGTAAGGCACTACCACCTAAATAAGCAAAACCACAAAGCTTCAGCAGTTGTAGTTATTTTGTCTTTCCATTTATATTCTTTTTAAGCTGCTCCAGAGACAGTTGAGAGTGACTAGATAAGTAATATTTTACTGGGTTGTATGAGAGAAATATATTCTAAATAAACCAAATCAGATTATTGACCAGAACCTTAAGACAGAATAATGTAGACTATGACCTGATCTACTAAATTATAAGGACAACTATACAATTTGCACAGGACCCACAGCTTTGTCATCTCTACATTTTCTGAAATCTGATAGCTTTCATGGAAAAAAAAGGTAAACAGTTTAGTATATTCTTCTTAATACAAAGAGTTTTGCATCTTTTACCTCCTTTAACACATCTATGTTGATCTCTGACTTCGACAAAGAATCCTCTGCACTAGGTTTGATGCAAGTCATTCTCAAGCGACCCCTCTTCCCAATTTTCATCAGCGACATAGCAGTTGCCCGCTTACTGTCAACTCGAACGGATCGGGTCTGGACATTGTTCACATTCATATAGTACAGCATGGCCTGGCCATATTCATCATCCCCAAGTTTTCCCATAAAAGCTACTTTGCCACCCAAGCTTGAAAGGGCCATTGCAACACTTCCTGCAGATCCTCCAGGTGCTCTAACAAACTTTTCTGGGACCCAGAATGCATCTTTCATTCTGTCGTGGATTTCATAATCAAGAAGTCTGTTAGCTGGCCTTCCGGATGGCACAAAAGCATGTTGTGCTGCTCCAAAGCAACAAACAAGAGGAGGCCAACCATATGTGATACTTACATCATCTCCCTCATCTGTACTGAAATCCAATTCCTCGTCACTCTCATCAACATCATTCCCAGTGATCGAGGAATTTCCTGCATCACTAACTTCAGACTCACTAAACTGAAGCTGCATACTGTTATCCTTCTTCTTTGGCTTCCTCCCTCGCCTTGCCTTCGTCACAGCCTTGTCATCCTCCTCCACGCTAGTAGAAGTAGATGCAGCTATGAATTCAATTAGCGGTTCAGCACTTACAAGGTATAAAAGGAGTGAATAAGCTCAATGACACATATTGAGAGCACAAATTTTAGATAAAAGACTACATGGGAATAGAATACCTTTGCTTCGAGACCTTCTCGAGGTTGCCTTAGAATCCTCAGAAGATGCATTTACAATGTTTTCCTCAGCTTCAGTCTCATTGGTTGAAGATAATAATTCATCATTCGGGTCCGGTGTATCTATTGAAGCTTTCTTCCTAGTTCTTTTGGTGGAGCGTCTAGGAGTTCTAGGAGTCTTCTTCTTTGCAATCTCCTTGTCATCGACTCCCTCTTGAGCTAAACTTTCTGAAACATTCCTCTTAGATATAGCTGTAACAGCCCATTTATTGTGTAATCTAAGATCCAGATGTTGATTTAAGCAGAGGGATGGGTAGCAGTGAAACGACCAACTTGACTCACACCTATATCATCAAAGATGCGGAGTCAGTTTGGGACGACTTTTAAGTGAAACAAACTTTTGATAAGCACTTTCAAAAGAAACATTAATTAAATGCTTTTTCATTTAAGATGCTACTGATTTTTTCTATGTAATCAAACATAATGGAAATCCTGTGAAAACACTTTCTACTCCAAAATTCATAACAAATTCATCCTAATGCTAACAAAGTATGATAATTTTCAACCCAAGGTAACCTGTTTAAGCTCTTGCCACAAATTTAACATTTTCTTACATTCTCAAAGCACTTCCTACTCAAAACCATTATTGTATAGAGTAAAATAAAACACTTCTAAGAAATTCAAAAGCACCATAAAATAGATGAGAAAGCACTTGTAGTTGTAGAGTGCCCTTAACTCAAAAGTGATTGATCGAAAAACACTTCAAAATTACTTTTAAAAATATAGAACCAAACATGAGAGTGATATGTTACTAAGCAGTCTGAACTAAAGCCTAACCAATACTGTTCCAAAAGTTGTATCGAACCACCCTAACACAATTACACAACAAATTATGATAATTTCCAACGGGTGTTTTAAGTTGTTGGCATGAATTAAAAATTTTCTTACATTCCCACATTTCCAAAATCCAAAACAGGCGCAAACAAAGGAAACCAAGCTGAGATGTAAACTCCAACTTTTCCCCCATTTTCGTTCATGTAAACTTACAAAGTACATAAACTAGCATCTGGGCTTATTTCAGTGTTTGCTTGTTTTGGGGGAATTTAACGAAATTGAGCGGGAGTTGATAAAGAACCTGGGGATGAACAGAAGCTGAGAAAAAGTAGAAGCCATGAACATGGCTTTGGATCTCTTCAGAGCTGCAGCGGTTGTGAATTCAGCTCCCCACGGCGGTTCTCTTAGCCACAAGAGAGAGAGAAGAAGAAGAAGGCGGACGAGGGTTTAAGAGTGGGAGAGAGCCATTGTCAGTTTTGTTACCGAAAACGGATTAGCGGGAGGATGCTGGGTGGGGCCTCCTGTAAAACGGTGCGGTTAAGGGCATATATATATATATATAAGAAATGAATACATGAGATTTTTTTAATAATGTTTTTTAAAGAATAAATGACATAAATAATGTAGGTTTGAAAATAATTTCAAAAGTAGGTTAGCTAAGTCGTAGTCATTGGTTGTGATTTCCAATAAATCGCGGGTAATGGCTACAATTTCAACTAAAATTGCAGCTATTGAATGCGCTTTAGGATGAAATCGCAACCGATTTCACTCGAGTCACAGATGTCGGCTACGACTTTTGTGTGACGTGGCTCTAGCTGTCCTAGCTTGGAGCCACGTTTCGAGTGACGGGAGTCGCATCCGATTTCCATATGAGGAAGTGGTTTTACGTGGGGACATAAGAACAAAATAGGTCCCCACCCATAGCTGTTGTCTGCTAAAACTCTGACCATTGGTTGTTGTCTGTCGCTGCCTCGCTTGTTGCCACTACTGCCAATATTTTTTTTTCCCTTTTTTTCCCTTTCCTTTACACTTTTTGAAATATTTTGATTAGTTTTGGAATATGTTTAATTATTTAGATTTAGGTTAGGGTTATTTGTTACGTTTAATTATGTGTAATTATTTATATCTCTTTGTTTCCTTTACACATATTGTTTGATTTAGGTGGGTGTATTTTTTGTTAGTTTAATATTTTTATATTTATTTTGAACCATTATGGATTATGTAAATTATATTAAAATAGTTTTAGATCTTTGTAATATGTTAGGAACTAGTTTAGATTATATTAAATTAGTTTATGGATTATGTAAATTATATTAAAATAGTTTTAGATCTTTGTAATATGTTAGGAACTAGTTTAGATTATATTAAATTAGTTTTGGATATAGATTGATTAATTTTGGATTATGTTTAATTTTTTGGATTTAGTTTATGGATTATGTTTAATTTTTTTTTTTGTTTTATGTTATGGATTATGTTTAATTATACATTATGTTTAGTTATTTGGATATTGGTTATGTTATAGATTATGTTTGATTAAAAATAATTCGTTAATATGTGTAAAAAAAATTTGTTAATATAGTTATAATTTTGTACAATTGCATGCTTAAAGATTTAAAATCCTCGAAAGTTGATCATTTATGTCATTAGCTTGTGATGAAATTGTAATACTTAAACCTGAAAATGGGTCTGCTTCTTATATAGAAGTAGAAATTGATGAATTGTTTGGAATATATAATTGTGTTTGAACCCTCCAGTAAATTTTTATCCTCTACGTCCAAATGAAGAGACACATTCTGATACATCCACATAAATAGATTTTGAGATTATTGATTCATTATATGAAGAAGGGTGAAAGTGGGAAGAATGGTCAATGTCTGAGAAATGAATCCAGATAATATACGTATAGGTTCGAAGTTTACAAGCAAAGAAGAACTACTGTCACTACAAGAAAAAGGAGTTTTAGAGATGCGCAAGAAATGTCGCTGAAAACTCAATTATGTCGTTAAAACCTTCAGCGACAAAAGGCAATTCGTCGCTAAGGACATTGCTGATAACACGTCCTTTTAGCTTTCAGCGACATTTGAGGCGCGTCGCTGAAAATGAGTATTAGTGACAACACAACATTATCAATTTGTTGTAAGAGAATCAAATCAAGATATGTGGTATGTAAAATGCAACAATGAAATGATAGTTGCAAGTGGAAGTTTCACGCTCATCGACGTAAATCCTATGGGATGTTTGAAATCAACGTACTTGAAGAGATTCATTCATACTCATCGCAAAGCTCACCTAGAATCACTCACAATTGGACTCAAATTTTATGTACAATGAAATCCAAAATATTGTACGACGTGATTCTAGTATGTCAGTAGTTTCATTACAAGAAACCATAAAAGAAATTTGGATATTGTGTGAACTATAGACATGTGTAGCAAACTAAGCGAAAAGAATTAATAAAGTTTTTGGAGATTGAGAAAAATCGTATGAAGAGCTCCCATATTGGTTGAATATTGTTGTGTATTACAATATAGACACTCTAGTTCTTTGGGATTTGATACCTTCAAGTAAACCTGACAATCTTATTTTTGGGCGAGTTTTTGGGTCATTTAGTCCTGCAATTGAAGGATTTAAATATTGTTGGTCATTAATCCAGATTGATGGTATATACTTGTATGGGAAGAATTAGGAAAAATTACTTATTGTCACCTCAATTGATGCAAATTGGCATATATTCCCCCTTGCCTTTGTTGTTGTTTGAGAGAAAAATACTTTCAGTTGGTCATGGTTTTTGTGTGCCTTGCAAAATTTCATTACTGAATGAGATAATATTTATCTAATTTCTGATCGATATGGAGGTATTTTGGTAGTTGTGAACAATAAGAAAAATGGTTAGAGTGAATCGAGAGCACGTCATCAATTTTGTCTTCATCATGAACAATAAATATAAATCAAAGCCTCTGAAAGATTTGGTGTATCTTGTTGGGTGTCAACACTAAAAGCGTAAATTTAAAAAATATATGAGATAGTTACAAGAATTGAGTTCAGATTGTATTGACTTTTCACTCAAATAAACATATAAAAATGGACATATGCACATGATAAAGGATTTTTATATTGATAGATGACAACAAATCTAGAATAGTGTATCAATAGTGTTTTCAAGGGAGCTTTGTTGGAATTACTGCATCGGTGAACTTGACATTATTGAGTTTTGTGTCCTGAGCTCGTGAGTTTGTTATTAATAAACAAATTATTTATTCAATAAAAAGTTATTTTATTATTTCTTTGCATTACTCATATTCCAATAAACTAAGATCCAATGTTATTTAATGTAACTGGAATGGAATATATTTGATATACGGTATATATTGAATATATAGTGTATATATTTGATATTGTATATAATAAATATACAGTATATATTCGATATACAAGTGGATAATGTTTCAGTAATAACCTGAATGGTCTATAATACATGAATAAGATTAGGTACCTTATCCTAGTAACACTATAGATACGGCTCGCTTTATAATAGTTACAAACGACTCTATCTAGGTCGTTCATATGGAGTCATGCGAGTGCGGGGGATGTTAACACATATAATCCTCTGGGGGAAACTTTTTGCTCAAATAACCCACCCCTCAAAAAATGTTTTGAATGACCCACTATTGCTTTTTCTAATGTGTCAGTGGAAGTAAATGTACCCAACTACCCCTCATTCACAAACTAACTTCTCGGGCGAGATCGGCATTTTCTCGAGCGAAACATGTGAAAAATAACAACATAATGTCATTGATGGGCGAGAATTTGGCGAGAAATGTGGTTGACCTACGTTAACTTCACAGCTGTTAAATGTAATTGTCCCGCCTGAGAATTGAAGTTTTTCAATTAAGGAAAACACCTAACTCTCACACGTTTATTGTTCAGCAAACCATTCCTAGGAAAGTCTTTACTTTTCATCCGTGCATTTTGTACTCAGCTTTGAGACAACAAAAAGAATATCGTACATTCAAAGTAACTCTTCCATCTGCACCTAGTTTGTGGCTGAATAAATCTTTTCTACACCAACGAGGTAGGTGATATTTCTTTTGGAAACGATGTTTTGTTTTCGTGTATAAACTAGCACATTTGCGTCTCTGCCTTTTTATCATTTTTTCTTGTTTTCCTTTTTTGTGGAAACATAGAGTGGATTGGGGGTTTTTTTGTTTTTCCCTTGGGTATTGGGATATTTGTTATGATTCTCGGGTGAAGTTGGAAGTATTCACGCTCGAGATGTATACGATAAGCATCACGAGCTAGAAGGGATACTACTTTGCACGAGATTTCTCGCCCGTGAATTAAGTTAACTTCGCCCGTGAATCATGTTAATTTCGCCAGTGAATTATTTTAATTTCGCCTGTCAATCTTGTTTATATTGTTATGATTTTAAGAATATTGTTCGTTCGTCATGCAAGATGCCTTGTCTCTTTATTAGGTATGATGGTATGTGGAATGAGTCACAACCTATATATGAAGATGAGATTATGGGAGGTTTAGATGTGGACGATAATATAACATATAACGAACTCATAAATGTTATGTTCAGGCTTACCTGAATAGATTCAGACCAGTTCAACATCTTGATACGTTGTGTATACTTGTTCAATTTGCAGTACCAGGTTCCACAGTATTATATATTCGATGACCATAGACTTAGATTTTTTTTTAAGATGGCCTCCACCTCTTTTTGAAGTCCCATTGTACATATCTGTCGTACCGAAGCAAAGACACGGTAGTGGAAGCACTTCACAGAATCGTATCATTCCAAGAACTGAAGCATTCCATTCATTTCCTCACCAATTAGGGCAAATCGTTCCCTATTATGTGTCATCAGTTCCTTTTGATTTCAAGCTCCTGGGTGCTGGTCCATCATGTAACTTGGTGATGATGAAACAAACTATTGTAGTCAATGGAACGATAATAATGACAATCACGTAGAGTATGACGATGAGGACGATGAGAACCACGATACTGAGTTCGAGAATGATGTTGATGTTGAGAACGAGGCGGAAGTAGACCTAGAGTATGTAGCGGCTCCATCTTTAGACCCCTTGAACAGAGTGCACATGGTCAGTACAAATGCACCGTGTGCAACTGGTTAAGCTTCTTGCTCAAGGAACTCACAAGGATAGGGGATGAAGTTGGTTTGTCAATTGAGTACATTGCGATAGGGAGTACTTTTTGATCGAAAGAAGAATTACAGTTCAAACTCTCAGTGTTTGCAATGAGATTGAATTATGAATATCACATGAAGAAATCTACGGAGATTTTGTACACCGTCGAATGCTCGATACAACTGAAGGGTCTCAACAAGTTTGTACGAAGAGTTCAAACTCTCGGTGATTGCAATCTACGAAGAGTTTGTACCTTCATCCGGAGAGTCTCAACAAGTTCACAAATGTAGTAGGTGTAGAATGTAGGGTCACAATAGGAAAAACCTGTCGCCAACCGCTGTGAACGACAGAGAATTAGATGCAGGGTTGTATATGTATTCTTAATGTGGGTTACATTCATAAGTATGTTGATGTTGATGTTGCCGTTCTGTATAAAACGTTCGCATATGTGTTGACATTTTTCTGTGTACAAGTATGGATGGAGCAAGGTTCAGCCTATAACTATTAAGGGTGGATATTCAAATTCTGTGGAATTTCTCGGGCGAAATTGGAACACATTTGCCTGTGAAGTATTTCAGGCTCATTACCTGAATTCGGTCAAATTTCTTGAGCGAGATCGAAACACTTTCGCCCGAGAAATTCTACAGTTTGTTGATAATCAATATATGGTTTACCTCGGGCGAGATCGAGGTTATCTTGCCCATGAAATTCCACGAAAATGTTAACATCACGCCTCTTGTTTTGTCCAAAGTACTAAAAATTTTGTAATGTGCTCAAATTTTTGTAATATGCTAATATGTTTTGTAATTTACTCAAGCCGGAAGTTTATTGATGTAATTTAAATGAAAAAACCTGGAACATTAATAGATTGGAAAAACTACTATAATTCAAAACATACACCTGTTTGCCCACACTTCAATGACAAGTTTTTCCCTAAAAAATGAGATTCTCTCCTAAGTTAATGTTGTTAGATCGGAGCCCGTTACATCATATTCAAAATATTTTATATAAAATACACCGCAATCACCTGAACCAGTTTGTTGTGGTGCCTCTGTTACTCGACGAATGCGCCATGGTAGACTAGGTAGGGTAGGCTCGACTACCTTAACGCCAGACATCAACGCTGGGAGGATGACTCTCATCGGCATCAACTCATCCTCTAGAGCCGTCGATGTTGTGATGCCATCAAAGAATCCCACACAACAATCTCACCCTCTTCCAGATCGATGAAAACCATGATCCAATGGTTTCCATCGGTGTTGTACGGCAAGTACACAGCGTTGAGTTCCAGCCACTGTATATGGTAGTCGGTGTGAGTGTCGTTGACGTAGCTAAGGATCTTTTTATACTTGCCCTCCCAGTTGTATTCTGCTGCTACTCTTGCTGGAACGACGTTTGGGGCTATTAAGCGCTTGTATATATCATCGATTCCTCGGAAGAAGTTCTGCAGTTTGAATAGAAAATATGATAAAATATTAACTAACACAAAAAAAACTATGTAACCTTGAATACTTGGTCGTAGTATAGATCATACTGCAAGATCTACGTCACTGATCGTGAACCTCGTAGAACACAAGTCCAGACACTGCTCAAGCTTGTTGCGCGTGAACATCACCAACGAATCTACTACCTATATGGGCCAATATTGTTAGAAACATGCAATTTAAAATGTAAATTGATATTAGGGTTTCGATCCTCCACCTCGCTGGTCAACCACTTATATGAGGTTAGAAGGTCATGAAACATGTCTTGCGCTTCTTACTGTAGCACAATTTACGACTCACATGTTTAGAATTAGGGTTGTTCATCCATGCACGAAACTTAATGACCTGCTTAGGAGGGATATCGACAAGTGGATATATCATACCCAATCACCTTCTTCTTCTTTCCATTCTCCATGACTATGAATGATCCACAGAGCTTCCAAGATAGTTTCCTCTTCTGAGAGCCTTGTCGAGGCTTAGGCAGATAAATTGGTTAGGATAGCACACGTATCTCGTATGCGTCCACATGTGATGTGCCGGACATATCCGCAGTAGTTTGTGATTTAACCTCTCTTGTTTCTTCCATGTCGGAGTCCGAGAAGTCGTCCGCGGGATGCTCATGAAGCATTAGTGTTAAAATAATGAATATTGGCTTAGTAGACCGACGGTGAAAACCAACTACATACCTTGTCTATGGATGACTTGGTGTACTGCGAATTAATGATAATATGCTCAATTGGTGTTGCCTCGACACCTTGTTGGACGTTCTCTTTGTTCACAGCTTCCTTTAAGGACAAGTCTCGTGCATGTTGCTGCAAAGAGGACATATGCAACCTTGGTTATCACTAATTTAGATATCAAGTTGAATAATGACCTTCACAGGATCGACGTCCATGCGATCAGTAGCTTGACCGTCCATAGCATCATCCTGTCACCCTTCATCTCCCAGCTTGGCACCATCTCCCTGCTCGATACCTTTTCATTTCCTTATGTCGCTCGGATCAATAGGTAAACCCTACATATTGAGTGACAAACTAATAATAAAAATTATAAACGACATATGTAAATGATAAATTTTGTGTGCCTTAGCAATTTGCCGCAAAGTTTTTTTAATTGATTTCAATTCGACCTCTATGGCACCCATACGCTCATCCATACGCTTGTCCATGCTCCTCAAGCGCTTTTCAACCCTCTTCAGGCGCACGCTAGATATGCGAACTTTATTCTTACCCTTGGTCTTCTCATTCTCCAAATCAGGCTCTTTCTCAACCATCTAAACGTCCGTACCTCGACTCCCATCGTCATACTGTGATCCCTCACGTATAACCGATGGTCCAGCATCATTACCTCGGCTGACATCGTTATACTGCCTCATGTACAGCTAATGGTCTAGCATCATCTTTCATGACGTCATCATCCTCTGATATGGGTGGGTCGAAGGATCGATTCATGAAGTTTGTCTCTACATCAGTTTCATCTAATGTTCGCGTTCTTCCCTGCAGCAATAGTAAGGTAGCGTCGGGGTAAATATGATAATTAATTTACAACGTAATTAAAATTGAAATCAAACTTACTGTTATAGATCGAAAAATCTCTCGGTCGAGAACATGTCATGCAGTCGAATTGCCGCACCTCCACCGGAGGATATGTGGTACTATATCCTAAAGAACTTTATTCGCAACCTGCCCAGATAGGGGAGATATAATCTTGTATGCCCATACCTGTACGAATGAGCGATTCACGTTATAAGCCATAATTGAAAACAACGAAAAAAGGTATTTATGTTCATATCTGCAATGCTCAGGTAAACTCTACAAACTATATGATATCCTCAACCCTCCATCTTTTGCCTTCTTCGACGAGCCACGATGAAGACTACTTATCATCTTCTCGAATGACAGGGACACCTAATTATAGTTGCAATAAGGTATGGTCAAACTTCATAGTTTTCTCTCTCACAACAAAACTAGTTCTACCATGTAAACAATCGATACCTTAACCACATCATTGTCATCCTCAAACTGTGTGGCTATGTACATTTTCTCGAAGTCACTCAACACAATGTCGGTCCTATCATTAAAGTATAGGGCCCTAAGTCTATGAGGATATATGTCTTTCCTAACTGGGGTCTTGGCATAGTGTAGGCCACTAATTATGTCAAACTCCCTCCATCCAAAGGACACCTTCCTCCCGAAAAGGTTGAAACTAATTGTGTTACGTGTACTATCCTCAACCTCCCTAAGCAAGATATTGTGTATCGACGACCCATTAAATACAAGGTCCACGTCTAGTAGATGTCCGAAAATAGTTTTCCTAAACATGGCTAGCTGTTTGGGGGTGAGTTTTTCCTTAATACCAGTGCTTGTCTTCGCTATGTACGATAGACAGGTCACATTTGCAGAGGCATAAGTTGCAGGGTCTATTTTAGGTCTCATTTCCATTTTTCAAAACCTGGAGATGAGTAAATACAAAATTCACTACGATAACCATACAAACAGAACCCATAAATAATAAAAAATCACAGGTTAAGCAAAGTTCTGTTAAATTTCTCGGGGGTCTCTCGGGCGAGATCGTGCTTCGAGAAATCTAACAGATTCATGTTTTATTGTGATGATTTCTCGTGGTACCTCAAGCGTTAATGACTCTTAAATTTCTCGAGACGATCTCGGACGAGATGACCCTGAGAAATCAAATAGTCATTCATAATGCTCGAGGTACCACGAGAAATCATCACAACAAAACCTGAATTTGTTAAGTTTCTCGATGGAACCTCGCCCGAGAGGCCCCCAAGAAATTTAACAGAACTTAATAACATCAACATTCTGATTTCTCATGGTACCTTTAGCGATATCCTTTGATGTTCATTTCTCGGTCGAATCTCGCCCAAGATCCCCACGAGAAATTCACAAGAAAAACAAACCTACAAACTCATTTCGCCCAAAATCGCCCCGATAGTTAAACTCACTACAAAAAATTTTCAAAACCCTGACCAATTTCACCCCAAATCGCACAAAATCAAACATTCACATACATCATAAAAGTTTTAACCCTAAAACCCACAACGTCAAATAAGAGTATGATCAGAGAAACCCCTAACTAAAAGTGTAAATTAGGGAAATTACAACCACGATTTCGCGGGTGAGACACAATGGAAGAAAATGAATATTCAACGGCACAACGGAAGAAACCCATAGCGAACCAATGTCTTTTCTTGGACGAGAAGAGAAAGATGGAAAACGAACTGAAGAAAATCGAAGGAAGAAGAAGAAGTTGAAGCGTATGCACAAGAAGGGAAAGAGGGGGAAACGAAGTGCAACGGTTGTTTTTTAATTGAGGGCATAAACGTAATTTCAGTCATTTTTAATTTCATTAAAATAATATGGTGGATCTTTCAAAACATTTTTTGAGGGGAGGGTTATTTGAGCAAAAAGTTTTACCTAGAGGGTTATATTTGTTAATTTCCCTAGTGTGGTTATCTTATACAATGAGTTTGTATAAGACCTGACCGCGAAATAATTAATCTTTCGTTATAACACCGTAAACTAATTAATTAATATTTCATAGGATTATCAAGTAATTGGATCTTAATCTTGAGTGAGTTATAGACTTCTGCCTATAAGGGATTGTCCTTTGGGGTGAGAGTGACCGGGGTTGCCAACTCAATAATCCTACTATTTTGGGGACGAGACCGAGTGCGAAGCTGGGACATAACTACGCAAGATGAAATTCACTCATTCTCGACTTTAGGGTAAGTAGATAAGTGTTCCTTTAAATGCTAACTTTGTGGAATATGCAAGAGAAAATGACATAACAAACGTACATGTCCAACTCGCAATTCCGGCGCTTCGTCTTCAAGATAAATGGATGATTAATGTGGATTTTTTATTATTTTTTTAAATACTAGTACAATTTTATTAATATTTAATTTGATTTTATATTTGTTAGGTACAGGTTGAAGCATATGCAATCATATCATTCTTAGTGGTGTGAATCAATTGTTGTTTTGTAATTCAACAAATATTTGGAGTTATATCAGTCTATTATTAACATAAGACTATAGACACCGTATTTGGTCCGGCTCTCTTTTATTAAAAAAAATTATTATTTATTTTATTAAGTTTTATTTAATTGTTTGGTTAAAAATAACATAAGTTTTAATGTAAAGTTTTAATTAAATTTTAACAAAAATAAATTTTGTTTTAAAGAGAATTTGATATTATTATTATTATTTAAATTAAGATTTTATTTTAATTTTAAGAAATAGTTTTTCGTTTGGTTTGATTTTTTCTTCGACAAAAACCTCCCAAGTGTCACACTCTCTCTTTTCTTCTTCCTCTTTTTTCTCTCTTCTCTTCTGACTCCTCCATCTTACCGTTATGTTGAGTGCGTATTTAAGAGAGGGCAACAAACACATCATGGACAGAACCCACCATCATCTTCTCATTCTTTCTTCACCATCTCCTCCTTTATTTTTATTTTGTTTGTTTTTTTTTTTACCACCATCTTCTCTTCTTCTTCACCCACACCAGCGACCCCACGCAGTGGCAGGCAGGCCCGGCGATGTCTAGCGACACACGTCTCCCGACGACCACAAACTCCTGCGACTTGTAGCATAGTAGTCTAGCGCAAAGTTCTACAATCCCGACGGACAACAGTATTCCAACGAACCGAGCTACCCACCTGCAATAGCACGAAATTTCAACAACCTCTACGATCGACGCATAGATCTCCGACGACTCGACTCCCACCAGCACAGTAGCTTGAGCGCTCCTCCACGGCTTTAGACCCGCGGGCACACTGAGGAATTCCTCTCTACAGTACGTGATTAAAAAAAATGCTTTTGGAAAAGATTTTTTTGAAATAAGGAAATTTTATTTTGGAAAGTACATTTTTTTAAATAAGTAAAATTTGTTTTTGAAAAGAAAGTTTTGTTTTAAGTAAGAAATTTTTTTTTGAGAAAAATATTTTTTTTTTTAAAAAAAGAAAGCACGTTTTTTGGAAACAAACATATTTTTTTTAGAAAAGAATCCGAAAATTAGTTTTTAAAAAGAAAATAAAAATTTTGTAAATAAAATTTGTTTTGAAACAAAATTTTTTTTTTTGATAAATTGAGGTAAGTTTTAAAATGAGATAATATTTGTGTTTTAAAACAAAAGATTTTTTTGATCAATAAAGGTAAGTTTTAAAACTTCGTAAATTATAAAAGTTTGATTTTAAAATAAAAGATTTGTTAAATAAGTTTTGAAAAATGAATAACATTTCATTTTTAAATAAGTTTCTTTTAAATAGGAATTTTTAACTAAGATTTAAATAAGTTTGTTTTATACGAATTTCAAATCTAAAGCAAAATCAAAGTTTTTTTTTTAAATTTTCGTTTATAGTTTTTTTTTAACAAAGTTTATAAATAAAGATTTGTATTTTGTGAAGGAAACTTAATTTTCATCTATATGTGTTGGTATAGTTGCAATGAACTTGGTTGTTGAGATAAGCAATCCAAGTTCAAACTCTTATATGCTCTTTTTATTTATTTATTTTTATTTTTTATCATTATTTTTTTAAGAATTATTTCGAAACTTCAATGACGGAAATTGGAACCTTCCAATATTATCGAGGTGATAAATTTTTCTAATGACCTTCGTGCCACTCATACCTATTAATTCATATCTTATTACAAAATGTGAATTAATATAACGTGGGACATTTCAATCAAACACAAAAATATTTTTTTGGACCAAATAAAATAATAGGATAATTTTTGACAAAATGTGGTACCGTTTTCGAACGGGTGTCGTGGGGTGCTAACACCTTCTCTACTCAGTCGACTCCCGAACCAAAAATTATGTTTTCGTAGAACAAATTTTTTAAATAGGTGACCATCACAGTTCGTAGATGATTGGTGGCAACTCCAAATCCTTATTTCGAAAGAGACCCTTCAAGGGATGACGTCGACCGCTCCGCATCACGTCATTGTTGCTTTATAATAGACTATTCTCTCTTTCCATGTTATTTAAAATGAACTTTGGAAATAAATGTGTTGTGTACTTTATTATATTCCAACATTAAATATGGATCTAGGATATTTGGATTTGTATCAGTTATACTTACAACGATCACATCGTTCACAGCTAGTTTGGGATAATGGATCTAACATAGTATTGCAATGTTGAAGAGGAGAGGTTGTAGTATCTTACAACATTAAGTTAGATAATCGTATAGTGTCGTATCTACAACAATCTGGGTTTTGGGAGTCGCATAGATAGGGCTTAGATTGACACCTTATTACTACTCCAGTTGAGCGATTAAGACAGAAAACTCACTTATTTCATATGTCTGGTGGAGAGTGTACTATTACACTACATGATGTTACTGTGCAGTTTGAGCTACCTATTGAGGAGAGCCTATTATAGGATCTTTGCAATACAATTAGGCACAACTCTGTGAGGATTTACTAGTTTTGAATCCGACCTCCTCAACTTAAGAACTCTAGGTTGAGTATTCATTGACTAGCAGCACAATTCACTGAATTACTATTAGATGCTAATGACGTTACAATATAGAGATATCGACGAGCATATATTATGCAACTCATTGGTGGATTTTTATTCCATGAAAAGTCGAACGCATTAGTCTACCTCATGTTCCTTTCATTATTGAGTGATGTTGAGGTAGCTGGACGATATTCATGGGATAATGCATGCCTCGCATGGTTATATCGAGAACTTTGTCAGGCTAGTCGAGCCGATGCCCTGGATATAGCAGGTCCATTGATACTTTTACAAGTGTCGGTGTGAAATAGATTTCCTACTATTGCTCCACAGTACCATGTACTCACTCCTCAATAATATGTTGAACGTCCTCTCAGTGCATGGTACGTTTATTTTTATTTATTTATATGTTATTTATTTTTAAGTTATATGTAACTAAATACATTTTACATAACTGTTGATGGAATGAAGTTTTGATAGCTTCTGAACAGTCTACAAATATGTTGACTCGATATCGAACCTGCTTTGATCGACTTAAGCCCAATGAGGTACACGTGAATTTATTATTTACAAACAACTAACTTAATAACAATGCTAATACTTTCTTATTAATGATTCCAGATTATTTGAACACCATATACTCATGACATTATGACTTTATTATCTGAATATTGTCATAATGAACAAGATATTTGGTTGACTTCAAACCCTCTTATATGCTTTCATATTATTGAGTGAGATCTACCACATCGAGTGTTGCGACAATTTAGGCTCCTACAAAATAAACCATTCTACTCTGATACTGTACAAGTCTACATCAGATCGACCTACGATGAAAACATGATCATGATTTGCAAAGTCAGCTGCAACATATATATCGTTATGACGTCAGCATCGTGATCAGTGTGAATATAGTGGTGTGATAGATCTGTTGGTTGTATCGCATGATTATCAACATTGGTATGATTCGATTACAATAAATATTATGTAATGTAATATTTATTATTAAATGATATTACGTGGAATCCAATAAAATATAAAATATCATATTTAATTACGTACCTTGACCCAATCATTAAATACATCTTTCAAACAATCAATACACTTTTCTGGTTCATTCCAACCAAAATCACTACAATTTGGCCCTAACATTTCTGCAATTGCGTTATATTATTTCTTCAATAGTTTCAACTTTTGATCTATATGAGGTCAACATTAACATTCAGGCAACTTTGACTTATCATTTTCTCTACTTGTTGTAGATAACCTGATCTAAATGTTCCATTATCACAATGTCATTGGTTTGAATTTGCTAACTCCAATAGACATTCAACCAACTTCTCATCATTTTCTTTAGTCCAAAATATGTTTCTGGTTGGAATTCTATTTATATTGATCATTGTCTTCCATGTCTATTAAGTGGTAAATTCGTAATTAATATTTAAATAAAATACTAACATTGAAGTTCTATATTGATTACCATATGTAAACTACATGTTAAAATCTATATAGAATAAAATTAAATAAAGAAAACAAATTAGAATAACAAACCTTTTAATAAGTTTAGTTATAAAAGATAATAATTAAAAATAATAATATAACTAATAAAAATATCTCAGCTAATGAACTAAAGGGGAAAAATTCAAATAATATAAATATTTCATAGCTTGTTCTAAATCTCCGATTCATCATACATCTTACGTGGTAAGTTATCTCGTTAAGTATTCCACTCATTCAATGTCTCCACATAAGTGATAGGGTCTAATTCAGTTTCATCGAAAGTATTTTGAACCAACTCATCTTCTATTAGATCAATTGTCATTTCTGTCTAATTAAGTTGTGGAGCAAACAATTAAGGGTGAGCAAATGTGTTCGAAAAATTGGGATGTCTAATCGAAACCGACCAAATCGAGGTGGGTCAATCGTTTCCAACCTATAGCGGTCAGTGGACGGTCGAAAGCTGTAGAATCTTAAAAATTGACTGACTGATCGAGGATTATATACAATTAAAAAAAATAAAATTTTAAAACTTTTTAAATATTATGCAATGGATCCCTAAAAAGTAAAACATTTTCATCTTCTTCTTTGTGCGCTGTTCATCTTTTTCAAAATTTCTCTCTAATCTCCATTGATGATCACCCACCCATCTTTTCTTCTCTCCCTTCTTGCAACGTTGTCGTTCGCGTGCAGTACCAGACCGTGTCGTCGTTCCTTCCTCCATTCACTGTTCCTTCCTCACACGCAATCTCAGACAGCGTCGTTGTGTTCCTCGCCCCTCAATTCTCTTCTCTTTCTTCTATGCAATGGAACCTTCTCCCTCTCCCTTTTGTCGTTCAATTCCTTCCCTCAAATATGAGGTTTTGAAATTTTAAATCTGGATTCAGAATCAGGAGAGTAAATATAGTAGTATACTATATAATTTAATTTCAATTTCGAAAATTTTAGATTTAAATTAATGTTATTTGTTATTCTTAATTATAGTAGTATATATTATATTTTTCAGAGTTAACATGAAGATGTTAGAGTCATAGTTAAATGCTACAAATACGTCGACCACTGCCACTGTCATTGAGTAAGATAAAGTCGTTGTTGGCATTGATCTGGGTGAAGCGACTTCCTCCAATCCACCAAGAAAACATAAGAATGTTAAGACTTCTATAGTTTGTGATCATTTCAAAATATTGAAAGGTGACCCCAAATATCCCTATGCTAAATGTAAATATTGTGGGAATGTGTATGAACTATGAAAAATCAGTTGGACAATTGTAAGAAATATCTCTACCAAAAGATAAGAGACCCAACCAAACACAATTGGTTTTCAAACCTCAAGAAGGTGGTGTTGAGGATTCTAGTTGAAAACTTGTGTGCGAGTCCTCCGATTTGGAGAGTTGTCGAAAAGCTTTAGCTAAAATGATTATCTTAGATGAATTGCTCTTTAAGTTTATGGAGGGTCGGGCTTTTCGGAGATTTATCAACCAATTAATATGTTTGCTTGAACCTAGGTTTGTTATTCCATCTCGATTTACTATAGCTAGAGACATTCTTAAGATATATGTTAGTGAGAAGAAAAAATTAAAAGACACCTTTATGAAAAAAAAATACAAAGTTTCTCTCGCTACCGACTGTTGGACTTCTAGAGAGAAGAAAAATTACATGGTATTAACGGTACATTTTATTGATTCTAATTGGAAATTGCATAAAAAGATCTTACCTTTTGTCAAATTGCGAATCATAGAGGGGATACCACTGGTAAGGCTGTTGAAAAAATTTTGAAGGATTGGGATATTGAAAAAAATATGACTTTGACGGTTGACAATGCTAGTTCGAATGATACTGCTATCGCTTACCTTATCATGAGATTTATTCATGGATTGTTGATGAATGGTCAATTTTTGCATGTTAGATATTGCGCACACATATTGAATCTCATTGTATGTGATCTTTGGCGGATCATTATGACTGCATTGATCATACTCGTAATGTTGTAAGATTTGTGAGGTCTTCTCCTAGACGTTCTATGACATTTAGGAAATGCGTTGAAATTGAAAAAATTCCATGTAAGAGTTCTGTATGTCTTGATGTTGTAACCAATGAAACTCTACATATATGGTGCTTGATGTGGCTAAACTTCAAAAGGCATACCTAGTAAAGAAGATTGGGTGAATGCTAGAATGTTGGTTCAGTTCCTGAAAGTCTTTTATGATATCACTTTGGAAATTTCAAGATCTTTGATACTACCTTTAATTTGATGTATAATCATATTAGCACATTTCATAATTGCATACAAAATAATTCTACGAATATTTGAAACTCAATTCTTTGTACTATGACTAAGAGCATACAAGCTAAGTTTTATAAGTATTGGGGAAATAGTGAAAAGACCGATATATTATTGTATGTTGCTATTGTGTTGGATCCACAGAGTAAGATGAGGTAGTTGTCATATTGCTTAAGAAAGTTAGAACCAGATGTATCTAAAACTATGATAGATAAAGTGGAACTTGTTTTAAGAAGTCTTTTTCACCATTATAATAGTTTCAGTTTGACTTCTTCTGTTGGTAATGGTACTAGTCATAGTACACCACCAACTGTTTCTTCAAGTACCATTACTACTACTGCTATGGATATGGATGACGATATGGATTTTGATGAAGGCAAGAATTTAATACAGAGTTCTCAACTGAAGAAACTACAGCTTTTAATAGCGAGTTAGGGATTGATGTGTATTTGTTGGAAGCTCTTGTTAAGTTAGAGGAACCTAATTTCAACACACTTCACTGGTGGAAGGAGAATTTGTCATCGATTTCGATTCTTAGCCAAATGAGTAGAGATATTTTGACAATTCCAGTATCGACAGTAACAAATGAATCAACTTTCAGTACTGGAGGATGTGTAATTGATTGCTATCGTTCTTCATTGGCTCCAAAATCCGTGGAGGCTCTTATATGCACTCAAAATTGGCTAAATTCTGACCCAATAGATCTTGAACTTTATCAACACTTGGAGGAAGCTTTCATGGTGGAGGAAGGTATTGGTTATACTTTTATTTATTTATTTTATTTTTTTGAATATATTTTCTTTTCAATCCTAACCATGTTGTCTTCTTATTTCACTTTAATTTTATAGGATTTATAGTGATTATGGATGAGGAAAATAACATTTAAGAACTTGGAGATTTTGCAAAGTTGTCGATTTAATATTTATGAGGTAGAAGTTGTTGATTTATTTTATATGTTTGGACTTATATATTAGACTATGATTTCATTTTCTATGTTGGACTTAGTATTTCGAATTTGGATGACAAATTAGAAAGTATTTTTAATTTAGATCTAACATGTCTTTTGAATTTTTATTAGAAGTAGAACTATATTATTCGTGATGATTATCTTAATTCATTATTTTGAATTTGATGATTTGTCTTAATATTGATTAATTATCATAATTAATTGTTTAATTGCTATCAAAATTATAAAAATATTTTCATAACTTTACTGTTAAATTTAATTATTAAAAAGAACACTCAAATTATCAAAATCATATTTTAAATAATAAATCTAATTAAATATCAATATGGTCATTTTTCATAAATAAATTTAATTTTATGAAAAATAAATTGAATTAAAATTATTCAAAAAGCAAAGAAAAAAATTTAAAACTGATAAAACTGACCGACCAAATTGACTATTCGGTCAATCAAAACTCACTGCAGCAGATTGTCAGTTTTCTGCAAATAGAAACCGACCTGATCGGTTTCACAGCAATTTAGGCAAAAAACCGACCCACCTTTGTTGGCTTTTTGGCCCTTAATCTCGGTTAATTAATTTAATTAATTAATGTTTTGATGATAACAAACACACTTAGTATTAATTGTTTTTGGTGTGTAAGAATTATTGTTATAAAACATAAATTTATTATGAGCTTCAATAATATTATATGATTTATTGATAATACATATTTTGTTTATTGATAATTTTAGTATTTTAAAGTGTCCACCACGTAGAGCTCGATACGATGATTCCAACGAATTTTGAATTACCCAAATTGGAGCTCAAACGAAGAAATTATGATCGAAAGAAGTTGGATGAAAAAATTACCCGAGATGGATGACGTGGCGGCTGAGTCAACTAAGTGGTCCAACAAAATGTTGACATGTGATATGGTGTTAAAAAAAAAAGAAAAAAAAACAAAGTTACGGTTGAGGGTAACTTAAAAGAAAGAAAAATAAAATAAAAAGTAAAATATATATATATATGTCACGTCACATTAAATGCATATTTGTTTTAAAAATATATATATATATATATATATTATATTATATATATATATAATATTTTATTATTATTATTATTTTATTCAATTAAATCTCAACCTTTGATTTTCAATCATTAAAGATCTAATGGCTCAAATTCAATTTCGATTTCAAATTTATTTTCAACTTTTCCTTACCTATTTAAACCTCACTTCCTTCAACATTTTATACAACTAATTCTCTCCCAATTTTCTCTTCAATTTCTACATTGTTAAACTCTCTTCAAAGCTTCAATTTTTGTTCTATATTCTTGAGGGAAATTTTTTATTTGAGAGATATTTAAACTTCCAATTTTATTTCTTTTAGCCAATTTGAGAGCTTTTATTTGTAAGAATTTTTTCTTACAAATTTGTGAGCAAATATTTGTATACCCACTCTTTGAGAGAGTTTGTAAGTTCGTTCTCAAATTTCATATCCTTTGTAAGGGTTGCTCTTAAGCCCTAAAAAGAGCATTTGTAACGGTTTGATCCTGAACCGTGGAAAGGATCGGGTTTCTTCTTGCTCCCGGAAAAAGAAGGTTTTATACCGGTTTGACTCCTACCGTGGAAAGAGTCAAAGTTTCTTAATCGAATACCCAAGAGGCGCTTGGGGAGTGGAGTAGGCCGGTTGTTGCCGAACCACTATAAAATTTCCGGTGTCATTTTCTCTAACCCTACTCTATTTAATTTTTGCAATTAATTTTCTTTATTACAAATTGCATAAAATTAATTGTTTGAATTTGTTATTCATATTTATGCTCAATATTTATATTTGAATTATTTGGGTGTTGAAATTAATTAGGGTGTTTGTATTTCTAATTTATTGTTTAATTTGTGATAAAATTAATTGTTCCTAAAAAGTTCTTATTTATTTAAATTTGGGCCCACCGTAGTAAAAAGTTTATAAAGTTTAATTAAACCCTATTCACCCCCCTCTAGTGTTGTCATACCGATCCAACAATTGGTATCAGAGCACGGTTTCGCTCTTCCACAAAAATTATTTTTTAATTTTTATCTCGATAAAAGTATCTGGTTAATTTTTGAAAAATTATTTGAAAAGCTTAATTGCTAGAGCTATGACAACTTTAGATTTTCTTGAAAGTCAATATATTGATATACGTCCTTTGTTTGATGGTAAAAAATATGATATTTGGAGACATAGAATGAAAACTTTTTTGCTTGCTATTGATTTGGATATTTTGTATATTTGTGAAAATGATTTATCAAAATCCAAATTAAGTGATGAAATGATTTCTTTTAATACCCAAGCTATAAATATCATATTTTGTGCTTTAGATAAAAATATATGTGATAAAATTTCACATTTTACATATGCATATGATATTTGGAATTTTCTTGATAATATGTATAGTGTTGAAAATTCTCCTTGTACTACTAATGATTTATTTGATGTGAAGGAGAATTATAATTCTCAAAATCAAGAAAAATTCAATGAAGTGGGAAAAGAAAAATGTGATGGATCCTCCTTGTGCGTGATGGCTCATTCAAATAATGGGAGCGATATCGAAAGCGATGAGGACGAGGTAATTCATAAGCCCCCAACTTATGATGAATTATTTGATGCATTTGAGAACATGCAAAATGACCTTGAAAAAGTTAGCTCTAAATATGTTAGACTATCAAAGAAGTACAAAACATTGTCCATTGAAAATAAATCTTTGATAGATGAAAATACTTGTTTGAAAAATAAAGCCACAAATGATTATGTATTGCATGATGATGGTTGTGATGAAAAATATGTTTTGAATGATAGGATTAAATTTGTTGAAAAAGAAAATGAGGATCTCAAATCTCTAGCATGCGAATTAAAAATTGATTTGAATGATTTGAGAAATAAGAATGAGAAAATGGAATATTTTTCTTTAGAATTAAAGGATAAAATTGCTAGCTTGAAAAATGAAATTGTTATGTTGGAAACTAGCAATACATCTTTGGAGAAAGCGAAAATTTCATTTATTGACAAAATTAAATTTATTGAGCTTGATATTTGTGAGAAAAATGATCTTTTGCATGTGCTTAAGGAAAAAGAATTACTTGCTAGTAAAAAGCTTGAAATTGCAAAAGAGTATATGAAGAAATTGACAATAGGTACTCAAAGATTAGATAAAATAATTGAAGTAGGCAAACCTTTTGGTGATAAGAGAGGTTTAGGCTATATAGATGAATGTTCTACTCCTTCAAGTTCTAAAACTATCTTTGTTAAAGCATCACCTATAATGCCTAAGCCTAATATGGCTAATGTTGTTTCTAAGAATTGCTAAAACTAATTTGGTGCCTATATGTCATCATTGTGGTATTGAAGGTCATATTAGACCTAAGTGCTTTAAATTGAAATATGCACAAAATACCTCTCCTAAAAGAAAATGTTCTCAAAGAGCAAAGTCCTACAATGCTCCAAAAGAAAATTTCTCAAAGAAAAGTAGAGTGCATAAATTTATTGCAAAAGCTAATTCATTGCATTATGTTAATTATTCATCATGTGGCAAATATGGACATAAAACTTATTCTTGTTACTTGTCTAAATCTATTGCTTTAAATGTCAAAGGAAATGTTAAATTTATGCATAAACATGGAAATGATAGAAATATGCATGTAAAATCAAACCTTGTGCCTAATCATGCATGTGGTAAAACTAGTTGTATGCCTAATGCTAAATTTGTGCCTAAGCATGTTCATGGAAAATCAAATTATATGCATAACGTCAAATTTGTACTTACATGTCATTTTTGTGAGGTTATATTAGACCAAATTGTTTCAAATTGAAAAATTCTCCAAAGAAAAATTTATTTAAGAAAAATATTGTGCAAAATAATTTTGTTAAGAAGAAATTATTGTCCAATGATTGTGGCAAAATTGATCATAAATTTCATACATGTTATCTGCCAAAATTAAATACAAATAATGTTGGAACTAACTTGAAGTGGGTTCCAAAATCTATGCTTCCTTACAATGAAGGACCCAAGAAATGGGTACCAAGATCTTTTAGTTGAGCTTTATTTTTGTAGGTATATTTCAAGAAGCAAAAGGTTGCTTTGGACTTCAAATTGAAAATAAATTTCAAATGAGCAACGTCATGGCTTGCTTGAACCTAACAAAGGAAAATTGCCTATGTGGTAACCTCAATTTTTTTTAGATTATTTTGCTATTGATATAATTTGTTGGAATAATTATATATTTTTTTTTGGGCTAGAGAAGTTGAGATTAGTTTCTTGAATTTTATTTGAATCAAATGTCTTTCAGTATATTGGAATTTTTTTTGCATTAATCTTTATTGCTCGATTATTTATGGATTAGTGGATTAATGCTCTTGAGTAAATTGCAAATCTTTTTTTGGGCATTAGTTTTTTTTTTACTTGATTATTCATGAATTAATGAATTAATGCTGTTAAAAGTATGTGGTAGATTTTGTTGACATTTATTCATAATCCTTATTGCTTATTGCTTGAATATTGGATTATTGATTCTTAATGTTGATGTTTATCAAATTGATTGATTCGTAAATTTATCCAAATTTCTTGATTCTTTGATAAATTTAAAGTCTTGAATTTTTGGTCATTTAGATGATTGTTATTTTGATAATTATGATCATTGATAGTTTGATATATTTTATTTGAACAAGTTTGTTTTATTGAGTTTTATGTCTTTCACATGAGAATCTTCTTTAGATGAGATTGACAAAATTTTGATTGAATGCTTTTTGGCCATAAACTATGTGCTCTCTATGAAAATTAAATTCAAAATTTTTCTCATGTTGAAAATTGTTTGTTTTGAAATTTTGTTTGAAAAGAGTTGTTGAATGCATTTTCATAGGGGGAGTATTTATGAAATATGTTTTTTTTCTAAAACTTTTGTTAGCTTGTTTCTCAAAAGTGTTTGATTGATTATTGTGATTTTCTTTGTCTATATTTGATTTAACTCTTTTGTAGAGACATAAGTCAAATTAGACCTATGATTAAGTACATTTGGCATCAGTGTTTGTTTGATTAATATTTTTATGATGTCATTTGCCTATATTTAATTTGCAATACTTTTTAAGTGGTATAAATGACGATATTGTTTTGTTGTTAATTGATATCAATGTTGATTGTTCTTTATAAATTGTTTTGTTTAGCATTTTGATATTTTTGGTATCTTGATTTTATTTTTGGCATATCGATGGTGTTTTAATTCTTGATGTTTAACTTTTTTTTTTAGATAAATTGATGAGTTCAATTGAGAGTATCTTTCGTGTATGTGATTTATTGTGCTTAATCATAAGAATTAAAATTGCTCTCTTGGAATTATGCTTGTCTTATGTCATATTTTATTGAACGAAAATTTTGTATAATATTTTGATAATTTGTTGGAGAAAGACTAATCTACTATGATTTTTTATATATATCTATCTTGTACAAATTGTTGAGATAATTTTTGTTTGTATCTCTTTATCTCCTTGATATTTATTGATATGTCTTTTTAAGAGGAGAATACATATCTTTAGGGGGAGTTATAATACT
The DNA here is from genome assembly GCF_013281855.1 of Momordica charantia. NCBI lineage: Eukaryota > Viridiplantae > Streptophyta > Magnoliopsida > Cucurbitales > Cucurbitaceae > Momordica > Momordica charantia. The sequence goes on along the minus strand of NW_028275157.1, from coordinate 10,014,075 downwards.
TGTGAATTTGATGAAATTGTTTCTACATATTGTTTTTTATTGTTAATGTGTTTTTTAAAGAGTATACATAGTGATTTTGACATTGAGTATGCCGGGAGAATTTGCTAAAATTGTTTAAAGTCAATTAATCTAAAATTGCAAAAACTCTCATAAGCACCTCTACTAAGCTTGACAAAGATTAAAGGCTAAATGTGTTGACGTTAAAGCTTATTCAGGTATGTTGAAACTTTACCCCTCTTATGCATAATGTTTATCTATTTAGGGGGAGCAATTCTCTTTGAAGTAAAATTTATTTTAGAATTGCTCATAATGGATGCCTCTTGATTTTCATGTTAATTTTTATTTAGAAGGCATCTTGACAGGGGGAGTTTTATAAAAACTTGTTAAATGTATTTTTGTTCCTTTCAAGAGGGAGTGCTAAATTGCTTCAAAAAGGGGAGCTTCCATGTTTCTTATTTATTTTGTCTTACTTGTCCTTTTTGATTGATTCCAAAAGGGGGAGAGATAATAAGAAAAATAAATGAAATTATGATTAATTTTGTTAAAATTAAATTTATGTTTGTCTTGATTGTGCTTCATGTTATTTCACACACCACTTTGATTACATTTTTCTTGAGTGGTTTGTAATCATAAAAAAAGGGGAGATTGTTGGCTTTTTGGCCCTTAATCTCGGTTAATTAATTTAATTAATTAATGTTTTGATGATAACAAACACACTTAGTATTAATTGTTTTTGGTGTGTAAGAATTATTGTTATAAAACATAAATTTATTATGAGCTTCAATAATATTATATGATTTATTGATAATACATATTTTGTTTATTGATAATTTTAGTGTTTTAAAGTGTCCACAGCATAGAGCTCGATACGATGATTCCAACAAATTTTGAATTACCCAAATCGGAGCTCAAACGAAAAAATTATGATCGAAAGAAGTTGGAAGAAAAATTACCCGAGATGGATGACGTGGCGGCTGAATCAACTAAGTGGTCCAACAAAATGTTGACATGTGGTATGGTGTTAAAAAAAAGGAAAAAAAGAACAAAGTTACCGTTGAGGGTAACTTAAAATAAAGAAAAATAAATAAAAAGTAAAAAAAAAAAAAAATATATATATATATATATATATATATATGTCACATCACATTAAATGCATATTTGTTTTAAAAATATATATATATTATATTATATTATATTATATATATATATAGCGGTTTGACACATCCATATATAGTATTTTATTATTATTATTATTTTATTCAATTAAATCTTTGATTTTCAATCATTAAAAATCTAATGGCTCAAATTCAATTTCGATTTCAAATTTATTTTCAACTTTTGCTCACCTATTTAAACCCCACTTCCTTCAACATTTTATACAACTAATTCTCTCCCAATTTTCTCTCCAATTTCTACATTGTTAAACTCTCTTTAAAGCTTCAATTTTTGTTTTATATTTTTGAGGGAGATTTTTTATTTGAGAGATATTTGAGCTTCTAATTTTATTTCTTTTAGCCAATTTGAGGACTTTTATTTGTAAGAATTTTTTCTTACAAATTTGTGAGCAAATATTTGTATATCCACTGTTTGAGAGAGTTTGTAAGTTCGTTCTCAAATTTCATATCCTTTGTAAGGGTTGCTCTAAAGCCCTAAAAAGAGCATTTGTAACGGTTTGATCCTGAACCGTGGAAATGATTAGGTTTCTTCTTGCTCCCGGAAAAAGAAGGTTTTATATCGGTTTGACTTCTACCGTGGAAAGAGTCAAAGTTTCTTAATCGAATACCCAAGAGGCACTTGGGGAGTGGAGTAGGCCGTTTGTTGCCAAACCACTATAAAATTTTCGGTGTCATTTTCTCTAACCCTACTCTATTTAATTTTTGCAATTAATTTTCTTTATTACAAATTGCATAAAATTAATTGTTTGAATTTGTTATTCATATTTATGCTCAATGTTTATATTTGAATTATTTGGGTGGTGAAATTAATTAGGGTATTTATATTTCTAATTTATTGTTTAATTTGTGATAAAATTAATTGTTCCTAAAAAGTTTACTTATTTGTTTAAATTTGGGCCCACCGTAGTAAAAAGTTTATAAAGTTTAATTAAACCCTATTCACCCCCCTCTAGGGTTGTCATACTGATCGAACAGTCTTACCGATACTCACCCCTACAAACAATAGGTAACAATTATTCTAAATTAAAGTTTTACATGGTACTATGACTTTGATATGAGAATAGCCTATCTTCCTTTAAGAGGGCCAAAAATCCTCTCAATTACATTCCTTGCAAAAGAATACTTCATGTTGAAAAATTCCTCTAGCGATGTTCGTGTATGATGTTGCGGCCATTCATTTAAATGATAATGTTTTCCTCTGTATGGTATTAAAAATCTCTCCCCATTTGTATACCAAGCATCATGTAAGTAATAAAATCTTAAAAACTCAAGGGATTAATTAGATAAATTAGAATTCAAAACATAGATGTAGTTAATTACTACATTTGAGAACTTTCAATCGTTTATTTTGTGCCTATTTCATTTTTTCTTGTTCTATATCGAAGTATATCAACGACGCTAACATTCACTTTAATATATATCTCATCTAATGTTCTCAAGCAATTCAGAAAAAACAAAAAGAATTGTTTTATCCCATTCTAAATAACAACAAATATTTAATTTAGTACTTCAATTTCATACCTCAAACAATCTCCACCTTTCATCCAAATGAACTTGCAAGTAAAGGATCTGATTTTTTGAGTTGACACTTATGTAGACGCAATATTGAATTCAGAACTTCATTAAAGTATCTACTAACTGTTTCACCCGATCGTAAGAAATATCTACGCATTAGTCTATTTTTTACATCATGTGCAGTGACGTGTAAAAATATTTCCACCATGTTTTCTACCTCAATATGTTTACTTGCATTGAACTTACCTACTGTCTTAAGCATATGACAAAGTATACTAAACGTCCTCCTATTCATACGAGTATCCTCAAAACATGCTAAATCACTCTCATGAATCAACCTATTGAGATTGAATTACCTAATTTGTAGTCTAAGAAATGTACTTTCACCTCTCACATACCATCGAGAATTCTTATGGCATACAACAATTGATAATAAAAATAAATTCAAAAAATACGTAGGATTTTTTTAAATAATTATTTTTTAAAAACAAATAACAAAAGTAGTGTAGGTTTCAAACTAATTCCAAAAGTAGGGTATCTAAATCACAGTAATTGGCTATGATTTCAACAAAGTCGCAGGCATGGACTACGATTTCAAGGTAAATCGCAGCCATCACCCGCGACTCAAGACAAAAACGCAGTCAATGACCGCATTTTCACTGAAGTCACAACCCTTCCTTGATGTTGGTCGAGCCACATGGTGGCTGCAACTTCCCACTTTTTTTATTATTTTTTTTATTTTAAAGAAAAGATCCCACTTTGTTTTTTTTTTAATTTTAATTTTATTTCAGAAAAAACTAGAATTTAAGAAAAAGACTTACCACTTTGTTTTTTTAATGTTAAATTTTATTTTAAAAAATCAGAATTCAAGAAAAAGAATAAATTGGGAAATATTTAAATAGATATGTTATTGACTTTGTACCATGCTCAAAAATTCTATATTTGTTCTAAAGAATTATTACGTATATTCATGTAATTTATATCTTGATTTTTATGTTTTTATTAATTTAGTTTATATTAAATTTAAATATTATTTTATAGAACATATCCGGAGCACAAGAATGACATGTTAATTATCGAATTGGTTTTAATCTAATTTTAAACTTTCAGACTTTAAATGACATTTTAATCAAAATTTAAAATATAATAACAAAAAATAAAAAATTAATCACATCTTAATTAAATTTAGCAATAATAATAAAATAACAACATAAAAAATTAAAATAGAAATAAAATAAAAAAAATAAAAAGGTTGAAGTCGCGTATAATGTACGCGACTTCCAAAATAAAAGAATAAAAATATGGAAGTCGAGTACGATGTATGCGACTTTCAAAAATAAAAAATAAAAAGGTGAAAGTTGCGTACATTTACCCAACTTCCGCTTAGTCAACTGCGTCAAATATACATGTTTGCACGGAAATCGCAGGCATTGTAGGCGAGTTTTGACTTTCACTTTGACCTAACCTATTTTTATCAATAGTTTTGAAAATCTAACTTACTTTTGAATTTATTTATTTAAATTAGATTTATTTTGTTATTATTTTTAAACTAACATTATTTTGTAATTTATTTTTAAAATTAGATTATTTTAAAAATTTGTCCAAAATACATCTGGTTTAACATGTCTATATAAGAAATTAACATAAGCACAACATTAGCCATCAATTCCAAAGAAAAATGATTCATATTTGCAAATAATATGAATATATTTTTCATATATAAACTTCTAAATATTAATAATATTTTCTTTCAAATAAAATATTAGCACACATTAAAAAATACAATAGATTAAAAAAATAGTGAGTTCAGAAAATAAAAAATGCCAGAAACGGTAGAAAATAAAAAATATATATATAGAAAACTAAGAAAATTTAAAAGTTAAAAGTTAAAATAAATGCAGAAAAATCAAAAAAAATAAATATGTAGAAATTGTTGAAAATGCAAACATTTTAAAAAATAAATACAAAAAATTTCAATATAAAAAATAAAAATACAGAAACTTTAAAGATAGAAAATTCAAATTCATATAATTTAAATGTAGAAAATGGAATGCAGAAAATAAAAAATATAGAAAATTTTAAAGTAGAAAATAAAATGAAGACAATTAAAAATATAGAAACTTTAAATGGAGAAAACTCAAATGCAAATAATTTGAATGCAGAAAATAAAATGTAGAAAAATCTAAATGCAGAAAATTCAAATACAAAGAACTAAAATTTAGAAAATAAAAATAAATTCAAATGAAAAAACTAAAATGCAGAAAATTAAAATTAAAATGTAGAAAATAAATATAAATTCAAATTGAAATGTAGAAAATTAAAATTAAAATTAAAATGCAGAAAATAAATATAAAGTCAAGTGCAGAAAATAAAAATAAAAATACAAAAATCTAAATTTAGAAAATAAAATGTAAAAAATGAAAAAACAAAAAAATCTAAAGGATGCAACAAATTTTAAATGCAAGAAAACTAAAACTGTGAGAATAAAAATGTGGAAAATAAAAATAAAATGAAATGTGTGAAAATTAAAATGCAAAACCAAAAATCTAAAAATGCAAAAAACGAAAGTAAATATGAACTTTTGAGGATAGGAACTTTTCCCTTGTCATTGATGCGTAGTTTCCCCATTTTTATGTCATTTTCAACGCAAATTTGGATTCGCAGTGGATTTCGTTGCAGTTTTCTTCTTCTACAAGGTTCTTCTCTCTCTCTCTCTCTCAAAACTATTGGACATGGAACTAGTAGTTTCGCATTCTTTGAGACTACTTTGTGTTTGAATTTCGAAACGCAGATTCTAATTTGTTCCATTAATTGCAGAACAATTCTACAGTTCATATTGATGAACATCTTCTCCGCTCTGTAAATTTCTCGCTTTCGGACTGATTTCTTATAGGTAATGATTACGGAGATGATGATTTTAATCTTGTCGCTTAGTTTCGTTAATTAGATAGCTGCGGGGTTGATATCTCTTGATCAAATTTCTTCGTCGCTCCAAGGTTTTAGGGCTTTTCTGCTGTCTAAATTTAGTGCAGAACAATTGTGTATCTAGCTGCTTAAACTTGCGTTTCGTTGCTTTATTATCTTCTTAATGTTTTTCATATGGAGTTTTTTGCAGCTCTTTTTCTCATCATAATGGATCTCAACGATCTTAATAAGGTTTGGGAAATCAAACCTTTGAAGAAGATTGGGGAAGATGATGCTCGAAAAGTTCTTGAGAAAATAGCTAAACAGGTGCAACCTATCATGCGCAAACGCAAATGGAAAGTGGAAACTCTTTCTGAGTTCTAGTACTGACTTTTCCATTCTCTTCTAATTTAGAAGTATTTGGGTTTTTTCTGTTTTCTAGTTCTCCGTGTCTTAATCTTGAATTTGAATTGTAGTCCTGCCAATCCAGGTCTCATGGGGGTGAACATAGGGGGAGGTCAGGAAATCAAACTTAGAATTCGGAGACCGAATAACGAGTGGGATTTCTTCCCTTATGAGCAAATTCTTGACACAATGCTCCATGAGCTTTGCCACATTGTACATGGTCCTCACAATGCTGATTTCTACAGCCTTCTAGATGAACTCAGAAAGGTGATTCTTTGGTTTCTGTCCAGTTTAGTTAAAGCCATTATGTTTTTAGTTGATTGGTTTTCTAAGTGTGTAAATTACTTCAATTACCTTATTCAATTGAAAGAACTATTTCCATACTCATTAGCCTTAACTTCAAAATAACAGGAAACTTGATGTTGATGTGTTGTATATACGTCTTAAGAAATGCCTGACAGAGAAATGATTTCTCATCATCCTTATCAGTGTTTGAGTTGGAGTTTGTATGCCATTTAGCAAAATTTCTCACTTTGTAAGTGACATGAGCCATGGCTGTATAGGCAGATTGAAAGGCTCTGTAATTTACTGTTGCTAAATTGTGATAAGCTTCAAGGAATTAAGTGGCATCATATGGAACGTTAGGTCATTTTGGCTGCCTACTTAATTTGGTCTGCCTTTTTCTAATCACTTTTCATTCTTTCTTTTGATTCAGGAATGTGAAGAACTTATGTGTAAAGGTATCACGCGCACCGGGCAAGGATTCGATCTTCATGGGAGACGTTTGGGTGGGATCTCTCAGCAACCACCTTTATCATCCCTCCGGCAAACTACCTTAGCTGCTGCTGAAAATCGAGCCCGAGGCGGCCCATCAGGACCTAAGCGTTTAGGTGGTGACAGCAACATCAAGGCAGTGCTTAGTCCGATACAAGCAGCTGCCATGGCAGCTGAAAGAAGATTGAAAGATGATTTGTGGTGTGGGTCCAAGTCTTTAGAGAACAATTCAGGTAGAGCAAAGAACTTGGGTTCCTCCACAGGATCCTCCCAAACTACCTCAAATGCTTCCGCACCACCTGTTATATCCCAAATTCCATCTGCTACTTCTTCCTTTCCTCATCAGGAAGCCATGGATGATATGGAGAATTGGCAGTGCAGTGCATGTACCCTTCTAAATCGGGTAACTTTCCATCGCTATTTTTCATTATAAGATTAGTTAGATTACAAGTTTGATGCTGAACTTTATAGGTTGTGTCTATTTAGTCCTTGTATACTAGGCCTCTAAACTTTTAAGGCCATGTCTACTAAAAAAAAGTTTCTAAATAGATTCATCAACTTACAAATTTGTGTCTAATTAGTTCTAAATTCCAAGAGTTTAACACTTACATGACATATTGACTTTATTATTTAAGGATTACATGGTAGTCAGACTTTAGATGGCGTTAAAAGTTAAACGGTTGGAGTTAACATGGACCTAACCAGACACAAAATCGAGAGTATAAAGTCTAGGACCTATTAGAGTCTTTTAAGTATAGAGACTAAATAGATAACTTTGAAAGTCTAGAGAGCTATTAGAAACTTTTAACGAACAAGAGTTCGGTATATTTACATCCTCTTTTTCTTTTCGAAACTCGAATTGCAGCCATTGGCTCTGATTTGTGAAGCTTGTGGGAACCGTAAGAACAGAAACAACACAAAGACGTGGGGCTGCAAGTTTTGTACGTTCAACAACAGTGCTGATACAGATAGATGCTTAGCTTGTGGGGAATGGAGATACTCGTATGGCCCTCCCATCTCCACACGTGGCCCTTTTGTTGGCACGTGAGAATAAATCATCTGCCCATTCTTACATTATTGCTACAGGTACATAATTTAATATCTTATCATATACCAAGTGATGTATCTAACTTAAAAGAACTTAGAAGCTGAAATAGAAATTGCAAACTGAGTCTGACTGTCTCCCTTCGAAAAAAACCAACACCAACAAAAGATTACTCCCTCGACCTAGTATCCACACCACAACCTGCTGCTTTTGCCCGTGAAGTTGCAAACTGAATCGACCAACCATTGGTTTACGGTTCAGAATCGACCAACTTTGATTTGGCGCGATTCTTTTGCTTTATTTTATATATATTTTTAAGTTGGTTTGATTGTAATTTGGATCTCAATCAAACCAAATCCAACTGCAAATACCCGTAAGAAAGAGCTAACATATGACCTATACTTTGGGCTGTCCTTATTTAATAAGGTCTTTTGAATGGTTATAGATTGAAGGACGCCGTTTTTGTAGAGCTATGATACATACATATACTATTTTTTTTAGCTCAAAATGTGGGTATAGAGATTTGAATGTTTGACTTTTAAGGACGTAAGTGAGTTTTTGGATTGAATGACCCAAAATATTAGGCAAAAATTAAATCCGTCAACTTTTTGTAAAATAAAGGTTTCTATCCTTTTGCCTATGTTACTATCCTTTCTCGAACCATGTTCTTCTTCTCTCTCCCTCTCCCTCTTTTCTGTTTTCTTTTTTCTATGATTTTTTTCCCAAAATCTCGTTACATAAATAAACCTTTCAACAATTATGAAATTCGTTTATTGGGATGGTGTAGTGGGAAAGACATGAAGTCTTGTAGTATCACCTATCATGAGATCTTCTGTTTGAGTCTTGTGCTGCTTACTGTGTTCAACCCAAGCAACAAACTTTACTTAAATTCTCTTAATTTCGTTATCCATGCCTCGTAGAAACGCTCATAGTTAGTTTCATATCCATATCGTAGTTGCTTACCCAACAATTTCACCCAGAATAACAATGATCAGTCTAACATCAATCTTCTCTTTTCAAATCTCTCCAATGCCCCTAGAATTAATGATTTCTTCAATACTTTCGTCGGTCGAACCCCAAACGATGACGTTTGCGGTTCTTCCAATGCCCCAATTTTGTCTTCCCAAGATATTGCTACTTTCCATTTCTATGGACAAACTTGAATCTAATTGAGAGGGAGAGGGAGAGCGATCTCGATGAATGTACTTGAGCATTGTGTTGGAGGTGTCATTGCCCAAGTCGAAAGAAGCATGAAAGTAAGTAACTTGTAACAATGTTTCACTCTTGTGGATGTATGATTTTTGTCCGTAGCTATTATGTATGGCTAGAAGGGAGACCTTTAATTTGCACGAACCTTATGTGACATCGACAACTTAATGAATGGAAGTGTTGATTTTCAAAAAGAAAAAAAATAATAATAAACTAATGGCGAATTTAAAGTATGAGAGAATCCCAAATTGGGGGCAGAGGGAGAGAAGGAAAATTAAGAAATTTTGGAAGACAGATTCTCTCCCTCTGAATCGAAAATTTTCTCCTCTCGCCTAAAATCAAAGGTGCCTAGCTTCTTTGAATGTCCCGTTGTTAGACACTTTTGAATTTTTTGAATTTTTCACTCTCTCCTTTGTTAATTGATTCTTTTTCTCCCCTCTGTAATAATCTATCCAAGAGACGATTTTGGCACGTTGTATTGAAATTATCTCTTCAATAGACGATTTTACTTAAGGATAGACGATGTCAATGTCACGTTATAAAATCATTTCTCGAATAGACAAAGTCCTTTAATATTCTATTAAACATGTGTAATATAGTATATATAAAAGTTTAAATGTAATAAATTATTAATTTGTCAACGTGGGTATATTTCAATTGTCATATCTATATCTATATCTATACTATATTAAAAAGGGACAATCCTAGAAAAACATTTTTGGACTAATATGACCCTTAATTTTTAAATTATTAGACGTGCCACTACTAATTAATTTTAAAAATAAATTAATTATTTTATCCTTTTTTAAACATAGTAAATTAATTAGTTAATAATTACTATATGGAATATAAAAAGTTGGAATGCAAAAGGCATTTTCTACAAAATTTAATTAGTTAATAATTAATTATCAATAAAATTAAATATATGGAATATAAAAGGTTTGGAATGCAAAAGGTCTTTTATACAACTTTAAAAAATTCATTTAATTCTAATTTATAATGGAATTTATAATGTTATGTAACTTTTGACCATCTATTACTCTATAAATATGAGTTTTCTTCTACAATTTTGTTCACAAACACTTGGAGATCCATTTATTCTTCTTTTTAGCATTCTAAATTCATTGTTATCAAAAAGCTCTTCAATCTTCAAATATATTTCAAGATGTTGATGATATATTCAAGTTGCAAGGAAAATAGATGTTAGATCTATATCTCGAATCCTAGACTTGCTCTCGGAGAACTCTTGGATTTTCAAATACATCTCAACATGTTGGTGGCATATTCAAGTTGAAAGATTACATGTTGGATCTATAACTCAGATCTTAGGTTAGTGACATTACATTTCTACTTTGTATATGAGTCTGTAGCTAAGGTCTTAGTCTAATAGTTGATATTGTTTTTTTTTCCTTTTAGTATATATTTTTTTTTATTTTAAATGTTTGGTGAACTTATTGATCATAATTACAAGTTTATGTTCAATTTTTTGAAAAAAATAAAATAAAATCATGTAAGTCAATACCTTACGAATTTTTTAATTAATGACAAATAGTAAATTAATTAATTAATCAATTCATTAGGTAAGCAATCTAAAAAATTAAAATAAAAAAAGTTTTTCTATTTCATTCCTAGGAACTTATAGACTTTCAAATAATTAGTATAATTATAAATATAATTAGTAAAATAAATCTTCTTTAGTGAGGTTGAAAACATATAACAAAAAAAAAAGCTTAAATTACGTAAATTTTATTTTTTAAAAATTAAAATATAAAAATATTTATATATTTTTAATTGTTATATTAAAAACAATGTCATTACAAATGTTGTATTGGGATAATGCAATGTATATGCACCTAAACGGTTAAGTGAATGTACATGAAAAGTTATAAGGTAAAAAGTTTTGTATTCATTTACATAAATTAATTGTATAATTAAATATTTATATATGACAATATTTAATTGTACAATGTCAAGATTTTGGAATGTTGAAAGGTTTATAATTTTTTAGTTTCCTCCCACCGTAATTTCACATCTTCCATTCATTTACGGTCATTATAAATAATAAAATATATTTAACGTAACTATAATATTTCTATAAATTTAAAGTCCATACTAATTTAGTTAAATAAATTATTTTTATAATGAATAAAATCATATTTTTATTACGTGTATTGCACGTGCAATCACGTCATAATGCACTAGTTTGATTAAAAAGGTGGGGAGTTTGTGTTGTTGAATAGAAAAAAAAGAGTTATTAATTTGAAAAAATCAATTATTAGTATGAATAACTACACTAATAATCGTTAAAAAACGATTAATAAGGCGCGTTTGATAACCATTTCCCAATTCAGTTTTCTATTTTTTTTTTCAAAAACTATTTTGAAATTCTACATAAATTTAAAAAAAAAAGAAATTTTTTTTCAAAATCTGAATTTTTATTCTAATACTCAACATTTTTTTTTCTTTTTCATATTTATTTCTAAAAAAAATTATTTCTCACTCTAAAATCTTTTCTTTCTAAATTTCTCTCTATAACTTTTATTTTTCTCTCTCTAAAATTTTCATATTTTGAATATTTGTTAGTGTTTGGCTCTATCTATTTTTATTTTTTATTTTCTTTTTCTAATAGATCAATTTCATTTCTATCTCTAAAAATTTAATATTTTTCATAATTTTTTTCTCTCTAAAATTTTGTTTTTTATAATTTTTCTTTCTCCTCTTAATTTATTTTTTCCTCTGAAAATTATATTTTTTTTGTCGTTCAATTTTCTTTCACTATAACTTTTATTTATCTCTTATTTATCTCTGTATTTATTTATTTTCTTTAAAAATTATGTTTTGAATCTTGTTTTTATATTTAAATTTGTTTCCACTCTAATTTTTCTCTTTTTTTCTAATTTTTTTTCTTTAACATATCTTTTTCTCTCAACTTTACTTTTTTTTTTTTCTCTTTTTTGTCTTTTAACTTTTCTTTTACTAATTTTTCTAAATCTTTTTTATTTATCTATCTAAATTTTATCTTCCAAAAGTTTATTTACATCTTTCTAAACCTGAATTTCCATGTCTCTACATTAGGGATGACAAAAATTTTTGGAGGGTCGAGTCCCAAAAATAGGAATTGCATGTCCCGATCCCATCCCCAATTTCATTTTTTTATACTTAAATTCTAAAAATAATTAAAAACAATTATAAAACTTATAATTTTTCTTGCGAATATCTTTTGAACGGAATAACGAGATGGAGATAGGGACGAAAAATGGGGGAGCATTCTTACTCGTACTCACACTCTTGTCATCTCTACTTTACATAGAATTTTCTATCTAATATGTAATTTTAATTTTCTAATTTTTAAAAATAAAAAATTAAAAATGGTTACCAAGTTTTCTGTTTTTTAAAAACAAAAAACAAAAAATGGTTATCAAACATATATAATTTTTTGTTTTTTAAAAACATAAAACCAAAAACTAAAAAACAGCGAAAATCAAAAATAGAAATGGTTATCAAACGGGTCCTAACTGAAAATTGGATTATTAATTTTACGAAAACCTCAGAGCGGAATTGACCGGTGGTAGTTGATCAATGGAATGGATAACTACACTAATCATTTCTATGCTCTCCAATACAAAATGAAAATAGAAAAAAAAAAAAAGAACAATACAAATTTGGTGTTCAATCTCTCTCCTCCTTGCTTAAAAGTTTAGTCTATGAACTTCTTTAGGTTTGTGTATTTAATAGATCTTCGAACTTAAAAACGTGTCTAATTGGTCTTTAAAATTTAATTTTGTATCTAATATATCCTTAAACTTAAAAGGTGTTTAATATTAAATTTATGAACTTTCAATTTTGTGTAATCTAATAAGTTCTTGAATTTAAAAATGTCTAATAAATTTATAAACTTAAATTTTTGTGTCTAATAGGTGTCTATCGACATATTTGAAGTTCTTTAAAATGAATGGATCTGTTAGACACAAAATTGAATTTTTGTGTCTAGTAAGACCCTAAACTATTAATTTTGTATTAATAGATTCAAGAATTTTTAAAAAATTTAAAATAGGTCAAAGACATAATATAAACAAATTTGAAAGTTTGGTGATCTATTAGTCACAAATTTGAACATTTAGGGACTTTGTAATTTAACCTTCATGGTACGTTATTAATCATTTTGGCCTTTGAATTTCACCTTTAACTTTCCGCTTCTCTTCATTTAACTCATTCTAACTTGAATATAGCTAAATTGATTAAGGCATCCATTTTGACTGAAAGGTCGTTGATTCGAATGTCCATCCCCACATTATTATACTTGAAAAAAAAAACTCATTTCTTGAATCATGTCATAAAAATTAACCTAATCTTTCTTTAATAAAAAAAAAATTAACCTACTCTTTCTTCGGGAAAAAATTTTCTAATACTCCTATAATACCTATGGTTGAGCGTAAAAATCGAGTAGGATACGTGTGAGGCTCGAGTAATGTCATATTGCAGTAGGGGCCAAACTCCCTATAGACGTACAACCACTAGAGAGAGCGATGCTAACTTTGGCAAAAAGGTATGGGCGGAACGTGGCAGGTCAGGGTGACATGCGACAGAGATGCTACCACACGTTAGGAATGTCCTCTAATGACTCGTCAGAGCTTGTCTGTAAGTGGGCCCTACCATGTCACACGTCAGTCGTCCTTCTTAGTCAACTCCAACACCAATAAAAGGAATGGAATACCACGACCACAAGGCAAGTGAAAAATTTGTCACTAATCTAATAAGGTGCTTTCTGTTTCTCCTCTCTTGCGATTACTAACTTGATCGTTAGAGAACATTAGGCGGGGCATCACACCAGTATCAAGACTCGTTGTTTCAGGCTTATTTGTTCGACGGTTGCACATCCAAAGAAGGACACATGGACTTCTCCAAATTTCGGCATCAACACCTATTATCTTTGTTTACACTATGAAATTTCTTTCATAATTATTTGATGTTACGAGACCTCACATCATTTTAAATAATGCTAACGTGGTTAACATAAATAAATGAGAGTAGTATTAATATTGTCGCATCTTTTATTTGGTTAAGATGTTCTCACACAAACTCCCCTCTAACTTGTCGTAGACTACTACTTGAATTGCCTTCGATAATCACAAATAAGCACAACTGAAATTGTTTTCGGTTTTAGAATATTGAATTTTTGTTGGAACTTTTGAATAAAATTATTTTTGTTAAAAGTGAAATCACAACTTTTCATGAATGGGTGTGTCTTTTGTAAAGGTTATGAACTTTTATCAAAAGACATAACCTTACCTGAAAAGATACAACTATTTGAATGGCCACAAATAGTCTATAAATACATGGTTCTTCTCAATTTTGCAACACAGAAAAATCATCCTTCACATTTCTCTTTATATCCGTCCTATCCTGAGGGACAATTGTTCATGAAATCTTGAACACTGTACAGAGAACAAATTTGTCTTAAGGAAACAATGCTAGGTTGGATTTGGATTTTTAATTTTGTATTTCTTAAGTTTTCTATGCTGCAAGCTCAAATTGAAAGTTGGCGTTCTGGAAAATAACAGAAGTCAAAAGGTCATCACTAATTTTCTTTTATTTTTATTTTTTTTTTAAAGAACTTACCGTTAAAAATGGAGATTCGAACTTTTAAATTTTTAGTCAAGAATATATGCTTAACAAATTGAGATATGTTCATGTTTTCAACTCACAGTTATTAAACTAACCAATATTTGAAACAAAATCCAATTAGAATATAAAAGACATTTTGGAGGCAATTTTAGCTCAATTGATAACTAATTTGATTTTTCTGGTTTTAGTCCTTTTTAGTTTTTATTTTAAAAAAAATTATAGAAAAAAGGGAAAAGTTAGAGAGATGAGAAATAAAAGTTATGGAGAGAAAAGCTAAGGAGAAAGAGATAAAATATATATATATATATATATATATATATATATATATATAGGAGAAAGAAGATTTTAAGAGAGACAAGTTAGAGAGGGAAAAAAAAGTATAGAGAGGTATATGTCACACAAATAAATTAGAGAGAAAAGTTGGAGAAATTTTAGATAGAGATATTTTTTCTTTTAATTTTATTAGTCACAACCATTGTTCCAAATTTCGCTCGACACGTCGACATGTGTTGTCGACAGGGGAGAAAATCGTTTTTCCCCAATGTTGCTGACATGTCGATCAAATGTCGATTTCTTTTTTTTTTTTTTTTTGCAGTGAATCCCTAAACGATTGAGAAAATCTGGATCCATGGTGGCCTTCTAGTTAATTGAGACTCAGAGGAAGATCTGTTGTTTTTCAAGAAAAAATCTAGATCCAAAATTTCGATTCCAAACCTTGAAAAAAGAAGGATTTCTATTCAAAACATTTTTTCAGTTTTTTCAAAGAGCAAAAAGAAAAGTCGTAAAGAATAGTAATAAATTATACGATATTGGGTGTTTTGAAATGTTTCTTTTAAAGAAATTAAAGTTAAATTCTTATCATTTTGGTTCAAAAAAGAGAAAAAAAAAACAAACAAACGTCAAATTAAATTTAACTATAAAAATCTAACAAAATCTTAAAGAAATACATTATAAAAGATCGATCTATAAAAAACTTAATTTAATTTAAATTTAACTAAAAATCTAACAAAGTCTTAAAGTAATTGATTTAAAAGAAAAACAAATTTTAAATTAAATTTAACTGACCAAATCTTAAAACAAACAAATAAAAGAAAATCAATTTAACTAATTATTATTAAATATTTAAATTTTAGAAAAGTTTAATTCTTATCTTTTGGTTAAAAAAAATAAACAAATAAACAAACGTTGAATTAAATTTAATTAGAAAAAATCTAACAAACTCTTAAAGAAACCGTGGATTTAAAAAAAAAACAAAATTTAAATTAAATTTAACTAAAAAATCTAACAAAATGTTCCAGTAATTTATTTAAAAGAAAAACAAATTTTAAATTAAATTTAACTAACCGAATCTTAAAATAAACTAAAGAAAATCAATTTAACTAATTATTATTAAATATTTAAATTTTGAACTAAATCTAATTCTTTTAAAATTATTTCATACTTTATATATATCTATATTTCACATATTTTATTCAATTAAGTAACTAGATTGAATTAGAAATTATCAATAAAAAACAATATTAAACTTTAATTTACAGACTCAAATAATTTTCATATATGTATACATGATTTTGTTTCAACATTTTCATTGCGACGACACATTGGTTAAAAGTGATTAGTTATAGACTAATTAAGCTACAATTAAAGTATTATTTACTAATTAAAAAAATTTCTGTCAATATCCACTATTTTTGTAATTTTTCCCGAAATATCCATTGACATGTCCGTAAAATCGGGACCTCGACATTTCCATCGACATTTCGAACCATGGTCACAACAACACTATCACCATCTGATAGGGAGATCCTTGAAACTTAGCCACCATTTGCTGCCATAGAAACCATCGGAGAAGAAGGATTCTTCCTAAAAATCTTCTCCAAAATAGCAAGAGAGGTCCTCAAGATATCTCGATCCATGCAACTTACTTCTTAAAAACAAGCACGAAAGAACCAGAACAAAACATAAAGGAATGCCCTTTGAAAAAACTCAGTTAGAGGACTAAGAAAACACGCAACTCTTCATGGAGAGAAAGAGAGGAGGGGATTAGGTCATTGGCCACTCCCTTCCTTGCAATTCACTTTCACCCAACAAACAAGATAATTTTTTCTAGATAGAGAAAGTTTAGAAAAGATAGACGTTATAGGGAAAAAGAATTAGAGAGTGTTGGTGGTCAAAATCAGACTCGACACGTGTAAGCACAAACTCAGTTTGGAATAACCATGTTACAGAGCAGATCCAGTACCCGTTGACCTGATTCATACCGAGCTGAGATAAAAGAAGACACACCTACCCACATGAGGAATTCGACCTCAAGTCTGACTACAGACCTTGGGCCGACAACCATAACCGTCGATCGTAACTTTAATGGGTATAGTGTATGTCCTAGTTTATTGTATTTGTCCCTTTACTTTATGATTATGTACACCCCACTAGAGTTTAGTTTAAGTGGGAGATTGAGTGTGTTGCTTTAAACTCGTAGTTTGTAATTATGTAAAAAGAAATTTATATTCAATAAAGTTATGTTTTCATATTCAATCAAATTATTATTGAATTTATTGTCCAAATCCAATAAACACTACAAGAAATAAGTTTTTTCCCGACGCTTGAAAACATCGAGAAAATTTTTTACCGATGAAATTTTTGTGTCGGCAAAAAAGTTGGCCGGAACACAAAACGTCAAGAAATGTTAGTTTTCCCGATCATTTTTTGAAAACTTAGGAAAAGTTGACTTTTCCCGACTATATACAAAACGTCGGAAAAATGATCTTTTTTTCGAATTTTTTTGAAAAAACGTTAGGAATAATCTTTTTTTCTCCTTTTTTCTACCCATGCTAATTTGAATCGCATCCCTATTTAACGACCTAATTTATGATATTTCAATTGACATTATCAAAATATCAATTAATATGATTATATATTAAATAAAATAATCTTCTTACAAATTAAGAGAGTTTAAACTGTACATTACAAAAGTTGAAGATGTAATAATAAAATATTACATCGAAAACAAAAGTTACATCTATCCGCAAAGACTCTTCATCCAACTAAACATCCAATGTTATTTTCATCCAAGGTCGTTCCACATCTTAAGGTTAGAGCTTGCCACTGCTCTTTCCCTTTTCTCTTAGGATTTTCAGTATCACTTGGCAGGGTATCTTGGGGTCTGTTCTTTAACTCATTTGCCATCTGTCCGATTTGGACTTTTAGATTCATCAGCACAGTATCTTGGCTTTGAATCATTGCATCATTCTTAGTCATGTACTCTCTCATCAAGGTTTCCATAGAGTTAGAGGAGTTGGTTGTTGGTCTTGTCCCTTGTTGTTGGTTATTTATTAGAAAACCAGGCTGTTGAGTTGCCTTCGACTGATATTGAGTGGTGTTTTGATGCATTTGGTTCCCTTGATTCCCTCCCCAACTAAAATTGGGGTGTTGCCTCCACCCTAGATTGTAAGTATTTGAGTAAGGGTTATTTCTGCTGGGGTTTCCTAAATAGAAGACAGAAGTTGGGTTTCCTAGGCAAGAGTCGTAGTGGTGCTCACCCTCACAATAAGAGCATGAAATAGCCATTACCTTGCTGGTTCCGGGACTAGTTAAACATGTTGTAGCCGTATTCATGTTCTTTACCATATTAGTTAGGTTAGCAAATTGGTATTTCAACGAACCATTGCATCATTATTAGCAGCTCCGTAACTGTTCCTGTCAGTTATGGCTCTAGAATATGACCAGTGGTAGTTGTTGGAGGAACTCCTTTCTAAAATGTCTACTTCCTCCATATAAGATTTGGATAATAATGTCCATTAGTTGATGCATCCACCATCATTCTTGTTGCTTCGTTTAGCCCATTGTAGAAAGTTTCAATCTGGATACACCTTGGTAAACCATGGTGAGGGCATCTCCTTAGCAGCTCTTTGAACCTTTCCCAATACTCAGCCACAGACTCCTCTGACCTCTGCTGGAAGTTATTAATGTCTCCCATATACTTAGCATTCTTACTTGGGGGAAAATACTTCATCAAGAACTTTCAGCAAGATCATTCTAGGTTGTGATAGACTCATCTGGCATGGTGATAAAGGAACTATCTCAATTATGCATGAGAACTCCCTTATTCGAGGTGAACCCCCACAACAGTAATAAGAATAACCCCAATAACAAGATGATGAACCAATCCCAAGAAAGTTAAACAGATTTATGCTTGGTAAGATGATCAAAGATCAAGAATAAAGGAGAATTTGTTCCCACAACCTAATTGATCGAACTAGATTGAAAGTTCTAAATATGCATTCTAAACACAAGAATACAAAGAAAGCTTAAAGCTTGAGAGAGACTAAACTCAATCTGAAATTTCATTCATCAAATGTTGTGTTTGAAATGTAAATGTACATCCCTATTTATAGTAATTGAAAAAACACAATGAAAAGACATAATCCTTGGATGAAAAGACATAACCCTTGAAAAATACATAATAAATTAAATATGAAGATGAATCTGGATTTTTAGATTCATGAAGTTTCTTGGAGAACAAGATGTTTTTTCAAGCTTGAAGGGATGCAACTCTTCACCAAGTGTGAGAACCTTAGCTTGGAAGTGTCCATTCAATCCTTCTTGTAGTCTTTTAGCTCTAGCTCTTGTGATTAGACCTTGTGGCATAATGATTGGCTCATGATTGAGTTAACTTCATTTGAGTTGAGTTGAGCTTGCTCCTCTTGTAGGCTTTTCCCGTGCATTCCGTGATCACTCATTTCTATATCACATGGAGTTCAGCCAATCTCTAGCTTTATCCCTCAATGAGTAGGGGAACAATTTCAAATGTAGCACCTTCTTAGATACTCCTTGCATTTTGAAAGAATCACTTATTTCCAAGAAGTACCTCAAGTGCAGGTGGGGGTCCTCAGATGTATTTCCATAAAACTGACCTACTCTTTGGAGCATTTGGAACATGACAGGTTGTAGTTCAAACCTGTCACTTTCTATCTCTAGTTCTGCTATAACCGGATGAAAGCCGATAGTGCAGGAGCAACATAAACTCTGATAACCCTATCTTCATCACCCGCCAATAGAATGACATTAAGAGGAGGAACAACTGCAGGTACAACCACTTCTCCTCTATTAATTCCTTCAACATCTGGATTTTAAACCTCAAGGTTAGGATTTCTTGCATGCTGATCCATTCGCTCAACCACTACTTGTTGTCTATACTATTATCTTCTTCTTTAATGAAAGGTGCGTTCTATCTCATTGTCAAGTAGATATTCCAATCCTTGCATATCGTGCATTCACCTTCAAGATTCACCAAACAGGAGTTAAAAGAACTATTTCTAGCACAAATTTTCTTAAGCAAAAATATAAAGTGTAAAGTAAAATCAATCCCCGACAACGGTGCCAAAAACTTGTCGAACAATTTATGTTTCCTTGTGCAAGTGTACACAACCATTGTAGCAAGTGATAAAAAGATCGTATCCATAGTGATTGATAACTAAACACTTCAACAATTACTTAAGAAGAACAAACAAATTAACAAAAATATTTTGGACAAGAAAAACTAAAGGAACTCAACCAAAATAGTGCATACATAATTTGCTGAGTAAAAACAAGATAGAACAAAGCAAAACCAAATCAACTAAGGAAAAGTGTGCAAATAAGAGGTTAACTACTAATATCTAAAAGAGTAAAGGGGAAGAGTTCATGTGACTTTTTCTGGGCTTACGTGAACGATGCTACAACATTAATAATGATAATATACTAGCCAAACTGACATGGAATCTTCCACGACTTCTCAAATTTTCTGCTATTCACGTTTTAAGACAAACTTGACAGCATATCAATGCAGTTTATAGCCTTACTAGGTGAGTCTTATTCCTAAGTACCCACACTCTAAACTCAAGTAGAACTAGCATGAGTTGAAGCCAAACACTCCCTATTACATTCCAAGAGTTAATAAGAAGGTATCCCACATGTTGATCAAGAACATCGAAACTGAAATAATAAAAACAACTTCAACTCAGTATATTTCATCATTAATAATAGAAAGACAGTCTGCAACCCAAGAAAGAAGTTCACAACATCCTTCCCTTACAATAAAAGCTTAAGTACGTACGACCATAAGGGAATAGAAGAAAAACAATAAAAATGAGTTCAATATTGAATGAGTATAAAAGAGAAGAAGATGGAGCTGAAGGAAATCAACTCCAAATGAGTTCTCTACATTCAGAAGTTTCAGTGAACCTCCTCTTCAGGTTGTCCTCTTCAAAAACCTTGAGAGCTTTCTTGAAGTGAGAGCGAAGTGATGGTTGGAGAATGTGTGGAGGCAACTTTAAAATGTAAGTATTTATACCCCATTACTTTTAGGGTAACAAAATAGATAAAGTGAGTCCCCGTCTCTCACTTTCAAGTGATTCTCTGAGTTACTGTGGTAACTCCCAGGGTAAAGCTCTGTCACTGTCAGCTTTTGTCGTTTTCTGCTTCTTTTTTATTCCAATGTTGTAACATCCACGATGCTGCAACAAAACACCCAAAATTAGGTCATTTTCCTGTTTTTTAACATTGTCAGCAAAATAAGAAGGATAGTGAATTTATAACATTCTTTGCACAAAAATCAGTGTAGATTAGGTGTTAGTGAGGCTATCCTTAGCTAATTTATATGAAATTTACACACAAATAACTCTTTTTTTTTTAGAGTTATCAGTAGTAGTAGACCATAAAGAAGCTTCAGTTTATGTGTCTAGATTTGAGATTGTCAGGGGATCACAGAGATAGAGGACGCACAAGGCTGCAGATGGTTTAGGGTGAGACTTGAAAGAACCAACAACAATGACAACTAAGACATAAGAAGAAAATCTGACATCACTTCAAGTACAACAGTTAGGAAATAAAGGAAAGGGAAAGGGGAATAGCTCATTGAGCTGTTCAACAGGTTATTAGTTTTGAGCCCTAGTTTTCAAACGGTTTGGTGAGCTAATGAAGTCGGGTAGGTGAAGGAGTTACATCAAGGGAGAAGACTACAGTAGGTACTGAAGTCAAGGGTAATGTCTCCAAAGTGGCAACAAACTTGAGTAGGAGTTCCAAGTCATTAGAGGGGATATCTACCTCCGAGGTCGTTGGGTTCGATCGAGGAAGGAAGCATTAGGAACCACTTAGATCGAGTGGGAGCACGTGACTGTGTCTCTAGCGTGTGAGAGACAAGACCACGTAGGATTGCTCAGTCTCTAAGCAATCATATACTTTTTAAAAGTGCCCATTTTATTCCATTCATTTTCATTTTTATCTTATTTATTTTGATCAAAAATTTAGCATGACATTTTACTCGTTAAATTTCTTGAAATTTTACTCAATAAATTTTTGAATGTAGACATAAATTTACATTGAAAAGTTTCTCTTATGTATAAATTTATTTTTAAATAGAGACCGAAATGATAATTTTTAAAAAATACAAGAATCAAACCGAACATGTTAAAAACATTGAGAAATAAAAACAAATTTTGTTTCTCTGTCTCCCTTTTTAATTAAAAAAAAGACCACGTTCTCCTCCTCCTTTCCATATTTCCGTCCGGCGTACCGACGTAGAAATCTGAATTAGTTGAACCAACCAAAGTGTGAACGCATTATTCCACGTGTCAGAATCTCCTACGCGCCGTGCTTGAAACCTCATTTCCATTTTTTTTTCCTAATTTTTTAAAGCCGAATTTATTATTAAAATAATAACTTAACGACAACTCCTTTTTCCAAAAAGTAAAAACGGCATTTTCATTGAGCCGTTTCTTTTTTCCTTTAATTAATTTTTAAACAAACAAAAATTATAACAATAAATAACTCACATTTAGCTGTTACTTAGCCGTTTCACCACTTTCACGCGCTGTCACCCCTTTTCTGTGGGCTCCACGCGCCGCTCCCCTCTCCTATATAACCCCCACTCTCAGCCACTCTCTCCGCCACTCCAAATCTCTCCTCTCTCTCTCTCTCTCTACTTTTCGATCTCCGATGGCGAAAGCTTCAGTCTCCACGGCCTTCTTCGTCGCCGCCTTCATCCTCGCCGTCTGCTCCGCCGCACTCGCAGTCGCCGATGACTTCGCTCCGGCGCCTGCTCCAGCGCGTGAGGCCGGATCCGGCTTCTCTCTCCCCATCTCCGGTGCTGTCGTTGGCTCTGCCCTCATCCTCTCTCTTCTTCACCTTCTCAGGCATTGATTTCCCTCTTTAAGAGAAGCTCCCGGCGTCCGATCACCGGTCACCCGGAATCCGGTTTTGCGCCGATCTATATATATAATTCATGTAATGTGGTGTAATTCTTGAGTGATTGGGAGATTCTTTCTTTTATTTTTTTAATTGAAATGTTATGTTATATCGAATTTGATGTGCCAATTTTTGTACTATATGAAATAAAATATATGGGTTGAAATACGGGATCACTGCCCACCCTTACTTTCAAGTAGATCAGTTTTTTCGGATCGCAGTCCAGGTACAGAAATAGATGCTTTTTTTGCGTTGTTTACTTTAGTGACTGGGGGGTTTCGAGAAGACCGGAGTTGACAAGGGGGAGGGCTAACTTTCCTATATTATGCTATGATGGATATGCTGGCTACACTCCCTTTTAGGTAAAAACTGTTTCTTTTGGTAGCACCACTACATCTTCAACAAGGTGGAAATTCTCATGTTCTGAAGTTCTAGGTCTTAATGCTCTCTCCGGCTCCCGACTTACGGTCTTTACGCTACTACTACTGTGATGTGAGCGGTTCAAATTGGTTTGATCTTTCTCGAATTGTCTCTATACCTAATTTTTATAAATTGAAAAATAAATTAGGTTCAGAAGAGTAGGATGGTAAATACACCGTCTAAAATGTTGAAAAAAAATCTTTACTTTTAGAAATTTAAGGTTTAATTATAGCACCAACATTTTTCTTTTTAGTTTTTTAAAAATTAATATATTTGAGTTGCGACGAAGGAATCCACACTAAAAAGAATAAATCTATAATATCTATACTTGGAAAAATAGTAGATTTTGACCCAAAAAGAAAAGGAAAAAAAGAAAAACGCGCGGGAAGTTTCAATCGCCTTGAGAGGGAGGTTTGAACCAAAGCTCTGTTGAATGTTTGAGCCTACCATAGATCCGTCCTTGCCTATAAACATTCAAATTTTGGATATAAAATGTTTACTTATTGTCTTAATTAATTGAATTGAATTATGATTTGAACATATTAATGAACTAATTTAAACTTTGTAAAAGATCCGTTTTTATTTTTGTACTTTGATAAGATGAAACCATGAAATCAATTTTCATTATACATTCTAAAAATTTTATTTATTAGGAAACTTCATATTTGAATAGAAATATGAGAGGAGGGCTATAATTGTTTTGGTGGTCGAGCCAAGGTAAACTGATTAAGACATACATTATTGATCAGAGATTAGAGGTTCAAATTCTCACTCTATGTGTTGTAAGACTAAAAAAACAAAAAATAAAAAATGTAAAGGTGGGGATTTGAACTTCGACTTTAAAGAAATAAATAGATATCTTAGACATTGTTTTATATAACATTTCATTTTTTTAGTTTAAAAAATTATGTTTGTCCTCCAAATTTCTTTGGTATATTTTCACATTTTTCTAAAATCACTGTTTGTATTCTTAGCCAAATAAAAAAAAATAGAGATTTTCTTTTTAAGTTTAGAATTTGACTTAGATTTTGAAAATTTTATATATATATATATATATATATATATATATATATAACGAAAAATAAAGAAATACACGTGAAAAATAGTATTTACAAGTTTAGTTTTATCTTTTAAAATAGAAAACGAAAAACGAAATAATTCTTCCAAGTATTTTAACTTCTTAATTATACTTGTATTGGCAAGAAAGAAAATAAGAAAATAGTAGAGTTAATTTTTTTTGGTGGGATTGGAGAGTTTTAGGTACCCAAATTCAATGTAAAATTTGAAACTTTCCGTAAATCCTATTTTGATCTCTAAGTCAAAATTTATATTTATTTTATTGGGTGTTTAGAATTTTAAAATGTTGCTTTGATTCTTAAAATTCCACCTTCAAAATTTTGTATAAATTTTTTTTAGTCAATATAAAAAAATTATTAAATAATTTAATAAAAATTGGATTCATTTTCAAATACAATTACTAAATTTTTAATTATTTGAAATTATCTCCATTAAGAACCCAATAAAAAACTCAACAACAATTCAAAGATACAATTATACATATTCTCACATGTAATTTAATGGAGACTCGTCATATGACTGTGCGCATAATTAAAAAGACATGCATGAAAATTATTTAATATTTCTATTCATATTTTTTAACTTAGAGAGAAATTTTCAATTATTTGACTGTGCGCCTAATAAAGCTCAACTAGTCAAAGTATTAATTTCTTCTGACGTTTAGAAGTTCAAATAAAAAAAAAAAAAGAATATGATTAAAGTATGACTTAGTGTCTACGGAGTCACCTAATATAGTATTTTAATCTACTTTGTTGATTATATTAGCTTTATTAGTCGATCGATTTTTCTTTAATACTGTAAAAATATGGTTGAAATATTAATAAAAATTAACATGAATAATGCACAAAAAATCCTAATTAAACAATTAACACCAATAGCCAAAACAGTGCCTTTGGTAATATAGAATCAACAGCAGCTACATATTCACAGCAGTCTTTTCACAGTTTGCTTGCTCTGCCTAAAATACAGAGCTCACCAAGTAATCTTCAATGTTTGAAACTTGGATATGAACAAAAAAGAAGAGAAAAATCTAGCAAAAGGGCACACACCAGAACTGTTTCTTTCCCAAATTTTCTGTTTGATCTAAGAATCTCCATCATCATCCAGCCCACAAAATTGTGTTCCCCTTCAGTTCCAGTGGCATTCCCTCTTCTTTCACTCTACATTTTTTCCTGTTACACACAATTTTCATCTAAATTGCAACAAATTCAATGAAATCAGAAGTATAATCTCCCTAGAGGCTGCTATCAGATCCTAATTTTCCTTGAATAATGTATGATTAAAGATTAATTACCAGGAGATGAGGGGCCGCCTGTGCCTGTGCTTGTGTCTGTTCCTGTGGTGCCGCTCCCGCCTTGAGGCAAGGGCTCCTCTTCTACCCTTCCATTGGCCTCGGGCTCCAGTAAACTCGTCAGGCTGAAGCTGTTCTTTATCCCTTTGAGCTCTTCCATAAGCTTCTCTTTTCGAACATGATCGGGTTCTCCAAGAACATTGAGGGAGAGGCTACGGAAATTATTCATCTTCTCGCAAATTGCGTTCTCTAGCATTTGATGAGTGGAAGGATCGCCTTCTTTTATAATTTCAATATGTTTTAGGCAGAGAGCAATACATTTATCGATTGCTCGGCAAATACGATCTCCACAAGCATTCTTGTCCATTTTCAACTGCAAATTACAAATTACAAATTACGCCGCCCATAAATTACAAGCAGATTCTCAAGAATCCTTTCGCGGCAACTTCGAAATTCAAACATCGTTATATCAAGAATTCAAACAAGAGGAAAAGGAGACCGTACAATCAAGAATTCAAACTACATTGGTTTATTACGCAATAGCAGAGAGAAAAACGAGGAGATTAATTCCTTTCATGTCTTCTGTGATCTACGGGTCAAGAAATCAACGGAGATGCGTATCTTGAAGTAATAAACATACGATTACGAAGTAGGATCCATAATAATCGCATTAGAGGGAGAAAGATGAAGATCAAGAACACACCTGAATCCGAATCAATGGAGGAATTAGGAGAAGAAGCCGAAGAACAGAGCGAGTAAGCGTAAGAGAGAGAGTTGAGGAATGGAGAAAGGAATTAGGAAGTGGTTATGAATTATGATTTGGGAAAATTGGAGGGTTTTAGTTTCAGGGGTTTCTCTGTTAATTACTCAAATACCCTCGTAAATTTAAAAGAAAATAATTACGAATTCGTTGGAGGTTAGTTATGGGTTACCACGTGTCGACGAGTGATGCGTTGGAAGTTTTTTTTTTTTTTTTTTAATCGGCCAGGGGACCGAACTCACAACCTCGCGGTTGGAGATAATGTCAATTACCGCTGAACTATGTGCTCACTTTGGCTCATTGGAAGAGTTAATCATTCGTAACAATGGTAAAAAGAACTGGACGTGACTCATTGCTCGAGAGATTCCCTATTAGTTTGGTAAGTGATGTTGAGTCATCCCATGTTCGCTATATTTGTCGACCTTCACAAGACAAGTCGACCTTCAAAAGTATCTGCAGGCACAAACCTCTAACAGAAATCTTAGACAACACACTGCAATTCTTAGAGCTGACGGAGAGCTGTTGTAAACTTGTTGGAGGTTAAATCAGAAGCTCAACTATAAAACTAGAGATTTTCACCTCATTTATGCTAGGTCTGCAAAACTATTATCTCTCCAACAATAAAACAGAGAAGTATTAACTTGAGAATCGAAGCTGTTACTTCTTTTGCAGATCCCTCCATTCGTCGGTATTAGATAATACCAGTCTGAGCTTCACAAACTTATCAATTTCTTGATCAGACAAAATTGATATGAATGTATGCAAATATATTGGACATTTAAATAAAATAGATGGAAATTTGAAATTATAAGACGAAATTTGAAATGGAGCTCATATTTTCATGTTCCCTTGAACCTCATTTCTCCACTTGTTCTCTATTTTTATGAAGCTTAATATATAGTCCACATGTTTAAGTGGAGATTCCCTTCTTCATCAGTTAGTCATCGGGGTATGATGTGCGTTGCTTGATGCATATCAAGTAAGTTTGACTAGAGGCATTACCAAAGAAGACAAACCAAAGAGGTAGAAGACGAGCATCATGAATTTTTTGTTTTTTCTTATTATTCTTATTATTATTTCGAAAAAGAGAACATAATGAAATTGAGAATAAGACAAGGCAAGTAATTAAACGAGTGATACAAGAAGTAATTTACGCGATAAGATGACATCATTAAAGGTTACAACATGACTATGCCGTTTCTTGAAGATATGACATGTGGGTCCATGTCAAGAGACGACTTATTATTGAGGTGGCGTATGTCATATCTTGAAGAGACAATAAACAAGCTGAAACAAATAGCATCATTTTTAAAATTAATTTGAGGTTTAGAATATTTTAAAAAATAGTTTTATTAGTAATATTAAAAAAAATCCTATAGAGATGTTATGTTATATCTAATTTAATGTGTCAATTTCTATACTATGAAATACGAACTCACAACCTCTTGGTTGGAGGTATATTTTAATTACCACTGAACTATGCTCACTTTGACCATTGAATAACTTAGAAATATTCCATAATAAATTGATTTAAATTATCTTAATGCCACAATTTTTATATTTATAATTTCAAGAAAAAAAATATCTATTTTTTTCAACCACATGAGAGAAATTAATCTCAAAATTTTCACTAAACAAAAAATGTCCTCTGTCCAATGGCTAGTAATGAGACATCTCTATCTACCGTTTATCAATTGATCGATTTGGAAGAGTGACTTCGATTTTGTACGAACATTTCTAAAATTTGGACAACGCATTTTTTAGTAAATTAAAACAAATACGGAATGGAGATTGAAGGTTCAACTTTTATAAATCGAGTAAGATATTTTAACTGTCGAACTATGCTCTTGTGATAATTTAGACCTGTGCTAAATAGAGTCGCATTATACATTTTTAGTTAAATTTATTCTACATAAATTTTTTATGCTCAAATTTTTTTTTGATAGGTTTTAAAATTTGATGGATTTTTTTTTATTTTTATATTTCATATGATTGCATCTTTATTTCCCTCCTCCCTTTTTAGGTGTCACTTACTTTCATTCTAAGTTCATCCATTCCTTCAATTCCTCAGTCTCTTAAAATTCTTCTCCTTCATAATTCATATTATTCTTTTTCTTCGATTGGTTGGAAAATTTCTAATCCTCTCGTAATATAGAAACTCGTAGTATGAAAACTTACACACTATCTCCATTTAAATTGTATCATGTGTGAAGTACTTTTATCGTCATATATATAAAAATATATATAATTTTTACATGGAGTTCACGTATTTGGTGCAAAATTACTCCACTCCACTGTATCTCATTTTTTCTCTCGATTTAATGATACATTGTCTCCCCTATTAAATATTATTTTATATGGTTATTTATTTTCCTTTTTCTAATTTATATCTTTATTTACCCTTTCACTTACTTCTCTCAATCTCCATTTCATTTATTGAATTTTTCTCCTTCCAAACTAAAGTTTTTCTTTCCTTTTCTTTTTATATAGAATGTGTGAACTTTAATCATGGACACTTCACCATTTAAACTGTGGATCACTTTTCCGTCTATTTTTTATTTTTATTATCTTTTTCTATTTAATTCTAATCATTTTATATCTTTTTCACTTTTTCTTGAATGCATAAAAATATTTGGGTATATTTATCCCACATGAAAAAAAGGGAATCTCTAAGTATGTTACGTTGAATTTTTTTACCTTTTTTAAATTCATCTTTTTGTTAATTTTGATCATTTGATTATAAATAAACTTTGTTCCTTGTCTTTTGAGTTAAAATATTGTTGAATTTTAAGTTTAGTTGAAATTTTGTTTAAATCAATGGCTAGTTCAGAACATATAATTCAATAAAATAGAATTTTCAAATACGTTCATGACAAATATTTGAATATATGTAAATATATTATTCATGTTTTTTTATTCAATATTTGTATGTCTATTAAAAAAATAGATAACAAATAAAACATGTTGTATTTACCCTTTTTAAGTTTGGTTAAAAAAATTATTTAAGTATTTGAAAATAAAATTACAAAGGAAATGAAAATGTCAAAATAAAATAAATAAAAATTCCTTCTTATTTTAGAAATCTACAAATGAAAATAGAGAAGAATATATAAAATTGTTTATATACAAATTTTATTGATCGGAAGAAAGAGAAGAAAGTGAAATAACAGAAACAATAAGAAAAGAAAATGAAGATGAAGATGTCAAATGTAAACTTACCATAGCATAACTGATTCAAGTATATATCCCGACTAAAAAGTTATGGATTTTAATCCATACCTATGTATACTAAACAAAGAAAATTAAAGATGTGAACAAAAAATAATAACAAGAAAAGAGAAAAAATGAACAAAAAAAAAATGAAGAAATTTAGTTCGAAGGGAGTAGAATTGAGGAAATGAAAATGGAGAAGGAGAGGGGGTAAATAACAATGAAACGATAAATAAATAATTGCATATAATAATATTTAATAAGAAATAAAATGTACCATTAAATCAAGAGATATAAAATAGAGTAATTTTACCTCTAAATACGTGAACCCCACATACAAATTATATATTATTTTTATTTATATAATAATGATAATGCTACTTTACACTTGACATCATTTAAATATAGCAACTATGGAAGTTTTCCATCTAAATAGTCGGATCATTCTCTTAATAATGTCGAGATGATATGGCATTTAAACTGATGACTAAGCAAAAAAATATTAATTTAATAATATATTTTTAAATTATTGGACTTTTTCTTTTCTCTATTTTTTTCCCCAAATAATCTCCCCTTCCCCCCTCTTCTTCATCCTCTCCTCCAGTGAAACTCACCACTCTTTCTTCTTCCTCCCCTTCTCCGGTGAAACTCACCATCGGTTTGTTAACGTTTGGCGACCTTCGCCGGCCACGAAGATGAAACAAAAGAGAGACGGAGAGCTTCTGGTAACAGGTCCAAAAAAAATCAATCTTCCATGGCCATGGTCATCCTAGAAGCAAGATTATTCTTCTTAATCTTCTACCATCTCCAAGCAAGATTCCCAGGTCAACGGGGTCTATTGCATCATTTCCCCCAATTTCCAGCCAAAACTCCTTTAAACTCCCTTTCTTCAAGTCTATTGTCAAATCCTTCTTCGATTTGATTTCCCCCATTCTGTCCAATCAAAATCTCACAACTCCTCGACACAGATCGTCCACCAGTTCGACCGGATCCTAAGGAGAGCGGAGTTTGGAAACACCTTATGGAGCTCGCCTCTCTCCTTCGTTCTATCTTCTTGGCCGGCAAAGGTCGTCGGAAGTTGTGGGGTGAGTTCCACCGGATAAGGGCAGGAAGAAGGAAGTAAAATGGAAGATAATTTGGGAAAAAAAACAGAGAAAAGTCCAATAATTTAAAAATATATTATTAAATTAATATTTTTTTTCTCAGTCATCAATTTAAATGCCACGTCATTTTGATATTAGTCAAAAAGAAAAAAAGAAAAAAAATGGTTGAGGATCATTTAGAATCATTTCTCAAACTTCAAGATCAAAAGTATTTAAAACTTCAAGATCAAAAATATCTATTTTATAACTTTAAAGACTACGTAGACATCAAATCCAAACTTCAAGGACCAAATAAACATTCACCCAAAACTTCAGAGACCAAAAATATATTTTTCCCTATTTTCTCTTAGGGCGTAGGATTGCAATATCAACTTAAATTCCACTTTATCAAAGTCTAGTCCGTGTGCGCTAGAGAGTTCCTCCATTGCTTCAAGTGCTTTTCCTTGAACTAATTCTTTTATATCTCGAACAATTCGAGCGTTAGAAGTGGCAAAGTCAAGATAGCATTCTCTTTAGCAGTACTCTAATATTTAGTAAATTCTTTGGCTGAGGCATTAACTTAGTTTCTCATTAAATAATAAATATAAAGTCTTATTTATATATCTTCATAAACAAAGGTATATTATCCAAGTTTGATAATGAGTTTACAAATCCTTTTTACAACTTTATAAAATATCCTCTCAAAATGAAATGAAAATTAAACAAAAAATTGATTAAAAAAACAGAAACTACTCCCATTGATTAACAATGACTATGGGACTATTTAGATGGCAATGAATTGTATACTTCATAGCAACCAGCAATGACCAACTCAGTATGGATCTTACCGAAACAGCTGAATGATATGGTACGAACAAATCTCGTCCGAACCGTCGAATTTCTCGCTTCATTCTAACTATTATCTATTCATCTATCTATCCATCTGATATATACCTTTCTAGTTTTCTTACATATATACACACACTCAAATTCTACTTATAAAAGTGAAAGAATTTCTATCATTTCAGGAGGCAGTTCCTTTGGATTGTTGAATGTCCAGTTCATGCTCAGCTATCATTATACAAGAATCAGCTTCAAGGGGAGAGGCTGAACTCTTGTCTTTGGCTGCTACTTCTCTGGCTGAATTGAGTGCATCTGCTGTACATTGTATATCAGGCACAATACCAACTTGATCTATCTCGTGACGTGCCGGTGATAGGTACTTCGCAACCGTGACAAATAAAGCGGAACCGTCGTGAAGCTCTGTGACACTCTGCATCAAGAACGCAGCTATCGATGTTATGAACCCAGAAATTGAGCTAGATGCATGAAAGATGTGGGTTTTAAGATGTAGAAACATATGTTTTATACGGCTGAAAGATCTTTTATGGAAAGATATGTTGTTTGGATAGTAATTTGCACGACCAAGTCTACAAACATTGGTCGTAGAACTATCGACATTGTCACTCGTCATCTATAGAATTGTGTGACAAAGTTCTTTGAAATGATGCACTGTTCTTGACTAAATAACAATACCTGAATTTTTCCTTTTCCGAATGTCTTGTGTCCCACAAGAGTAGCCCGACCGTTGTCGTGGAGCGCCCCCGCTAAAATCTCACTTGCACTGGCACTACCCTCATTGACCTGTATTAAAAATGTACATAAAAGATTAAATATATCTTAGGAAATTGGTATCAGATGATTTTCAGAAAGGTATTTGGAAAAATTTTTCCCTCCCACCATTCAATTTATTTCCCAATACCTCATACTCGGTGAGTTGATTGAATTCATGATTGTGTTGATTTATATATATATATATATTTTATTTTTTATAAAGGTTCATGCTTCATCTATGTGACAAAATTCACATGAAAGAGAAATTGAAGCACAGACATTCAGCTAAATACTAAGAAACCATATGAATGTAAACATCAATGAGAAAATATTAATAGAAATCAGGGCAGCATGGAGCAAACTGAATCTTGAAATAATTTACATCCATCTGCACCGGTGAACAATATGAATTAAATAATCGATTATTCTCTTCTTGTTTGAAGATCCCATGCATGTGAGTGTAAATATTGGATTACAAAAGAAAAATAATAAAGAAAACCAACTTTTGAGGCAACGGTTAAGTATGTCATTGGGGTATTAGGATAGTAAGGACGTATTGGTAATTAGCCAAAGAGTTAAATAGTAAATAGAGGAAATGAACGTGGGTGAAGGTAGGCAATAGTCCGGCGGATTTAGGCTTGAGCGAGAGTACTCGAGAGATAGATTCAAAGCACCTCAAATACACAAGAACCTATTTCAGTCTTCACTTCAAATTTTCATCCATGAACCAACCTCTCATAATAAATGGGTTGGGTCTTAGATTCCTTCCATCGTCATACCCAATGAATTATTAGGATTCATTTTCCATAGAATGTTATATATTCACAGATGATAGATTCCCAAAAAGAAAGAAGTATGACCCCCTTGCAACATCCCATCTCTCATACAAATTTAGAAGTTTTTTTTTTTCCAAAGATTCTTTGATTCCTTTCAAACTAAATACTCCAAAGAGAACAATTACAGCATCTAACTCATAATAATTCAACTTTATTCAATAACACTGCACACAAATTGAAAGATATTATATTTTGATCTTTTTATCAAAAAAAGTCAAATATACAATCTTGAAGAGATGCTCACAGCACTTGCCCGACTAAAGGAACAGTGAAAGAACAAATGAGATGAGTCTTATCCCATCTAGAAACAAAGAACACAGACCGGGAGAAACAAAGCCATTGCAGAACATTTCATTTGTATTCTGTCCATATATATTAATAGTTTGGGGTCGCTTTAGAGATAGTACTTTTAAGTAAAAATACTTTTTCTATAAGCATCTTCAAAAGAAACTTTAAAAGTGTGTTTAGGAGTGTTTCTATAATAATTGCTTTTAATATTTTAATTATAAGCACTTCAGTAAAGTACTCCATAACAAATCTACTTAATGTTTGACTATACACACTTAGAAGTGCTTTCGAAGTACTTTCCATTAATGTGCTTGATTTAGAAATACTCTACAAATTCTCTCACAAAATCTTTTCCTCTCATTCCCAATCCTAATATAAGAGAACATCAGAGCCTCCGAAAGCTTTGAAACATCCACCCATGGACTCCTTCACCCTTCCTATCCTGTTAAATGTTCCTGCCTATCTAACATGGACTTTCATTGAGTATGGATTTTTTGATAGATACCCAATAACTCTTACGAGGCTTAATAGGGCTCAAGGAAGAGTCTAAATAAGATTCAAAGGTTATGGTCTCCAATACATTAAACATTTTCAGTTCTCTTATCTCTAGAGGAAGATCTTTCCGGTATATAAAATAGTTGTCCAACACACTAGGTTAGATGTTCTTCTTATGTTCTTGATTCTATTCAATATGCATGATTCTAGAGTTATTGCTTTTAATAAGCATTCAACACAGCCCTCATCATAACATTAACACTATCTTGTCTGTTACTTATAAAATGGGCCCCACAGTACATTCATTAAACACTCTCCTTGCTACAATATAACTAACTGTACTCAATAGGCTTACCTGCCTTTCTCCTAGCATATGTAAACTAAATTGGAGGTCTTGTATTCCAATCAGATTATGGATATTATTAGGTGCATATGCATAGAACAAAGCTTCTCGTGCAATGAGCATGATCAGAAGAGCCTCCATTCCTTGTTCCAAGACAACGTCTCATGTTAGCGATTGTGTTTTTGAATTCTAGATTATGTTATTTAAATAAGGTTGACTTCGTATTCAAATTTTGGTTCAGATAGATCAATCTTTTTTCTAGAACTAGTTCCAATATGTTATTTCCTTCGAATGCAAATACCCTATCATCAATCTATTTTGGGAGTTGCAACTATAACCCAAAAACCAAAATCTTGAGGCTCTCAACTCATCCATAGCTATCAAAACTATCCCTGAATTTCTTTTACCTAAGTATAAAAAAATAAAAAATAAAAAATACAAGAGTACCTCTAACCTTTCAACACTAATTCAGTTTTCCAAGAAGGCATTGCTCCTTAACATGCTTCCTATTCTCCAAGCATAAGTGTACAAATTAAAACAGTACAATTATCATGCAGGAGAACAAGGGAATTACTCGATCTTTATTTTGCCTCTTTCATTTGTTACTTATGTTATTATTACTTATTTGTTTACTATGTGGCTTAAATTTGAAAAGAACTTACAAGCACAACAAGTGGATCACGTGTTATAGCATGGCCATCAATCATGTTAATGGGCAACATATTCCCGTCTCGGTCAATTGTATTCACAAGAGTCTCATCCCCATCTAGCCATATCTGGGCAACTTCAAGCCCTGCTTTTACAAGTCCTCCCTGAAACATGTAGTAACAACCAATTAAATTAGTGAAGGTTAGGTTCGGCTTTTACTTGAATAAAAATAATAATTTTCGAAAAATTTGAAAATTACTGGATTGTTCCGCAAGTCAAGAATGTACGATTGCACACCCTGGCTTTCCATCTCCTGAATTGTGCTTTCCATGTCAGACGCTGCAGTCTGTCAATAATAGATAAATAATTCACATAAGCAATCATGCATGACTTCATCAGTCATTTATCTTTATATACCATAATCAGATAAACTACTTTGATTGCGAAGTTATCAAGATCTAGACTCTAGAAATATTTTGGTCAACATTTACCTGAGAGAAGGCTAATAATTTCACATAGCCAGTCTTGGACAACTGGCCATCTTGTGTTCTATGCAGGATAATCGCACTTGATACCGGAGAAAGCTTAATGTGTTCTCTAGGTATTTTAAGCTTCAAAAGATGGGAAGACGAGTCAAGTTCTTGACAGACAAGGAGGGGGAAAAAAAGATGTGCTTTTGCCTGAACCAATAATGCACTTCTCAATAAACCAACGCTGAGCGGTTAGTACCTCTCTGATACTCGAGTTGCTCATATCTTTAACCTGAGAAGAAAAATGCTCAATCAATACATAATGCTATTTGAAACTGTTACTATTTTGTAAAAATCAATTTATTGAAGCAAATATGGTTACGTAATAACATGCTGTTTCAAGTGCAGTGCATTCAACAACAATTTGATACTTACATGAACTTTCACTGTGACTATTGTTCCAACACGCCCTCGGAGTTTTTGAGCTGCTGCCTCACTATCAACACCATCAAGCCTTTCCCCTGAAGCCTCACAAATAGTTAAGTTAGGCTAAAGTATGAATGAGATGGAAAATAAAATTTCTGCAGATCAGAGGTGAGATCTATCTATACATGTGTATATTGTATATGATTTGTGAGTATCTAGGTCAGTTTATGCCTACCCTCAACTAATTTCATGTAATTAAGTTAATAAGTTAACGTTATTGTCTGAAATTAAATACTTCTTAAATTTTTGAACAGATTGGTTGCTTCATAGTCAACTTGTATATTGCATTAAAGATGAAACAGATTATTTATTTAAACAGCATAACTCTGAAGGCCAACCATTATCAACCTCAATCTACTAAACTACATCTACTAAAATATATAGACTGTCTACGATGAACAGATTTCATGGAGGAAGTAAACAAAAAATCTATTGTAAGACGAAGAACAACTCCAATCATCTGATTAAAGTTTGGCATGCTCTTATATGTATAAATAAGAGATTGCCTCGAACAAGCTCCGTGAGGCATTGAGTGGCAGAGA
Source organism: Momordica charantia (assembly GCF_013281855.1). Taxonomy (NCBI): domain Eukaryota; kingdom Viridiplantae; phylum Streptophyta; class Magnoliopsida; order Cucurbitales; family Cucurbitaceae; genus Momordica; species Momordica charantia. The sequence goes on along the minus strand of NW_028275157.1, from coordinate 9,977,638 downwards.
AATCTTGAAAAATATACAAAAGTAAAAACTTCATCCTATTCCTTACATCTAAAGAGGAGTCGGGTATTAAATTCACATATTGTGAAGAAAATACTGATGGAAAAACAATTTACCATTAATTTCAACCAGCTCATCTCCTTCGTGTATGCCAGCACGTGCAGCAGGGCTACCATCTATGATTGATAAAACCATCTGCCATGTCAATGGATAAAAGAAATAACCAGAAAAGAAGAGAGAACTTTTAGTACATTGGATGTATTACACAATAGCACCTTTGTAGGCACTTCACTCTTTTTTTATTGTTTAAAAAAGGTAACACTTCTCATTGATAAGAGGAAGAGTTACGACTGAACTCTATTTACCTACTCACTATAGGAGTCGCAAAAATGCACTCCTATTGAATTAATTATGGAGTATTATAAAGAGAATTGTAAAAAGAGCACACCAACAAGAAGCAAGAAATTTTGCTAAATATAATACTTCTTCCCAACTCACACCTCTTCCTTCAAAAATCCTCTTACTTCTATCAACCAAATTTCCGAATAAAAGCATTCAGTGTATGCATTAAGCCACCTTGGCCTTTCCTTCGTATCATGGAGCACCACAAATTTTCTATGTTTTCCTTGACAGAACCACTGAATACCCAAAACTCTGAAAGAGGAGAAGAGAACAAAAGACCCAAGTTTTAAACTAAAGGGGCAATGAAAAATTAAATGGTAGGCCAAGTTTTGGAAAAAGACCCAAGTTTTACAATGAATTATTATGCTTTTGGTTGTGCAAGAGATGTGGAATGCCTCAAAGCAAGTGCAAGAAGCCTTTTTTCATGGAATGTCAAGAAACCTATTGAATCATAATAAAAGATTAGATTTCGAAGAATGTTACTAACCAAATGGCCGGTTCTTGGTTCAACATTTATGAAGAGGCCAACTCCCTGCAAGTTGCCATCATTGCCTATTCTAAAACTTTGGTACTCCTGCAATGAGAAACTGTGAGATGGATGGGAAAGTTATTCTGAAGATAAAAATTAAAATCAACCAAGAAAGTTTCCCAACTCAGAATTGCATGTACAAGTTGTTATCGTCAAATCAAATTGTACTGACTATAAACAGCAGAAGCAAATATCAGATAATTATCTGAACTAATACAACTGATTTAGCAACCACCTTTGGGCTAATAATCCGAGTAAATGGATCTCCAAGCGTGGACAGCATTGCACTGACTTTCTTATAAGCTGCATCGCCAGATTTCAAGGGAAACATTTCCACCATTGTTTGCTGTAACTTTAAGTCCCAATCTGCGAAAGAGGAATAATAATGTGAAAGGAATAGTTGTTCCAATTACATTAATTCTTCAGCACTAGAAAGAAGAAAAGGACTATCATATGAACCCAAACAATTCTATCTTATGGATAATGGACCTTTTCATGCTTTGGTCCTTCATCATATTTACTTTCTTTCCATGAACACTAGCAAGCAAACATGATAATTTAACATGATGTTATGCCGGATACCTTGATGATTAAAAGTCGGATCTACGAATGTTTCCCTGATCAATCCCCAGGCCTCAATCAAAGTCCTTTGAACTGTATTCACCTAACAACGAAAACCACATAGCAAAACTCATTCATCAACTTCAATCACAAATGGGAAAGGCCAAAAGAAAGTTTCAAAACAACAAAAGTTTGAAGAAAGCAATTCTTAATGAAAGCGAATCAAGAATAGTTTGTTTGTAATTACTAATTGCATTAAAAACAAAACTCTCTCAACCCGTCTCATGATCCTTAAATTATATAGTGCTAGCATGTCATGTCAGAGCACAAAATTGAAAGTCCAACAACTTGTTAGAGGCTAATAAACATAACCATTAAAGTTCAATGAACTATTATAAACTTTTAAAACTACAGAAACTAAGCAGATATACCCTGAAAAGTCTAGTAACCAAATGTTAACATTTAAACCTCAGTTTCATTTTCCAATCACCTGAAAATAACCATCCACGATAGCTGAAGACAATTACACATGGACTTGGCCAATCCCAAATGTAAAGATTGAAGCAGCCAAAAACAAAGGAAACAAGCTCACCTCAGGGGCACGAGAAACAGGGAAGGCGACGGTGAGAGATTCAGCAAGAGCTGGAGAATCAAACCAAACAGAACTCAAGGCCGTGGCAGCAGCAGCAAAACCCACAAAACATTTCCCAACAGACCCAATCAATCTCCGCCGGGCAGATTCACCTCCAGACTCCGACCTCGCCGCCCTCCACCCCCGCCTTTCCCGGCAGCCGGAACTCGAAATCCGGCGGAAACCGATCTGAGACATGGGTGTGGAGAAATGGGCCGCAAATGGGGAGTAGGGAGTTGGTTTGAAATCGAGGCTCCGGAGCAGAGCCTCCATTTTCTTGGTGGGTGGGGGAGTGAAAGAGGAGGAAGTTTTGAAGGAATGGCGTTGGAGGTTTGTTGGGATTCCGATGGTGAGGGTCCCATGGGAATCTTCTTCCAATTCTTGTGGATCTGATGGCCACTACGTTGCGTGAGCGCCTTGGCGTGCTTTCGTGGCGCCATTCATCTGTATCAAAAAGATTTGGATATTTTCTTGAAACTCAAAATTAAACTTGCTTCTTTGGAATTTGGAAACGATTTTCTCGTTTTTTTTTTCTTTTAATATTTTGAAGATATTTTTTTTTGTCTCTTGATAAATTTTTTTTTTCTTTAATTTAGGGTGTGTTTCGGACCAAAATCATTTTTATCATAGTCAAAATTTTTATTCCCATTGATCATGTTTAGCAAATTAAAAAATTGATTTTATGAAAGTTTAAAATCATTTTAAATTGATTTTTAAAGTATCATTTAACTGATTTTGGAAAACCAATTATACTTAAATCCCTTCTTTCAAAATCATTCATTCTACCATCACTCTTAAACACGCCTTTAGTGATTTTTTTAATAGAGATTGAGTAGAATTGATTTTCAAAAATTATCATTGAATGATACCTTAGAAATTAATTTTAAGTGATTTTAAGTTTTCTTAAAATCAATTTTCTAATTTGTCAAACATATCAATGGAAGGAGAAGTGATTTTGATAATAGCACATGTCAAAGTCACTTCAATCAAAATCACCCCGAGCACACTCCCGTCCCAAACGTAAAAATAAAAAATTGATTAATAACAGGAATAGGAAAAAAATGGCACGACAAAATATTAGATATGGTAAAAATGGTCCATTAGTAAAATACAAGAAAAAAATATATATGCAACATTAACAGGAGAGATAAAAACATACCAATTCAAAATCAAATAGACTTTTTTCTCTTTGACTAAAAAAATAAATAAACAAGAAAAGAAATAGTTGATTTCAATTTTGAAGGAAAAAAAACTACTATTTCCCATCTAGAAACATTTTTTAAATCACTGCCAAATAAATAAATAAAGTTGTAAATAGTCTATAGATTATAAGTATTAAGCATAAAGAAAATAAAGAAAATATTTAAATAATACAATTAAGAGAATCAACTAGTCAATTCACAAAATTCAAATTGTTATATCAATCCTTAAAATAAAAAGTTGAGCGTTCAAAATAAAACAATAAAATCTGAAATAAAGTTCCATAATATAGCTATAAAAAAAAAGGAGATAAACTAAATTCATCGTGTCGATTGATCGACTCCATGCCAATCTCCACGATTTAGATCATTGAAAAACCCCTTTCAGCCGTTTGAAGCACTACTTGTTCCCTCTCTTTTCAAATCTTTGATATTTTTCTCTCTCTAGGTGAGTAATGGACTCCTCTAGCGACTGAAAATATCTAAAATTATAAAGAAATCGTTGCGACAGCACCACGATGCTGCATAGAAAAAGCAGGTGACAAAAATCTTCGGAGTATTACGACCTTATAAGATGAACTTGCCTACTTTTAGCATAACGTTTTCGATTCCATAAGGGTAGATAATCGATCTAGCTATCTCTAGCTGAAGCATGATGGTGGTAGGCTTAATCTGACCGATATTCAACTTCCTGGATCTTTAATGCTCCAAAGGAGTGACTACCAATATTAAAAGGAAGTAAATTAATGCTCCAAAGCAAGAGGAAGTAAATTAATGCTAGCACCTAGATTACATAAAGCTCTAAAGGAGTGACTAACAATATTACAAGGATAGAACGACTCCTTGGATCTTTAATGCTCCGTTTGATGTTTGGAATTGGTAGAAAATGATTTCAAATTCTAAGATTTTAAATTATGGAAATGATTTCGGTTTCCTGATTGTGTTTGGACCAAATTGATTATAAATCATTGAAATTTAAAATTTATTATTTGGATGTTCACGAAAAATTAAAATAAATAGTATAACATTTTAATTGATTTTTTCGATTGAATCAGGAGTTAATTTCTAAAGTAGGCGTTCCATCGTGAGGTTTGAATTTGTTCCCTATCAAGTAACCTTAATTAACCTCTATGAACCAATGAGTCACCCATGATGGTTTCTATAGAACTTTGGCTATTTTTAATCTATCTTGTACCTTAAGTATGTCAACCAATTCCCTCAGGGTGTTCAAATGATTGTCTTCTTTGGCTAGTGAATGTCTTGCAGTGGAAATATATTCTAATGATTTAGTGCTAAGCATTTCCTTGGAAAGTGATTAGTGATGGATGAAAATCTTCTCTTCTTTTGATAGCATAAATTCTACTTCCTCAAGAAATGCAGAAAAAAGAAAACTAAATTGCTATTTCTCTCTTGAAAAAAATTGAATGAACAATAAATTGAAAACGAAAAGAAAAAAAACTTACAAAAAAACATATGAAAATCCCTTTTCACTTTAATTTAGCAGCGAGATGTCTTTTTTTCTTTTATCATAGTTATTTTATGATATGCAGTACTAAAAAACAAAAGGAGAAAAGAAAAAAAAAAAGACTACCCAAAAATCATAAACAATGTTCAAACAATAATTAAATAGAAGGAAAATTAAATACACCAGAACAAAAGAGAATACCAACGTGGAGTTTACTTGAATGATGATGCAAAAAATGTTTACCTGTAAAGATTTAGATTATAGTTATTAAAATAAAGAAAACAATTAAAGAAAACTATAGAAGATAAAAGCCACGAAAAGTTTGACAAAAAATTGTGTTTCGTGATGTTTAAAAATGTCACAAAAGGTTGACGCACGTTTTGGCGGGAAATGATGGAATGTTCCGAAATTTTTACTTTTCGTGACATGTTTCTAACAGTCACAAAAAAGTCACATTTTCCGTGACGTTTAATAAACGTCACGAAATGTAGAAGAGCATTTTTTGCAGGAAAAGACGGAGTTCTTTGGATTTCTGGCTTTTCCATGACGTTTAAAAAACGTCACGAAAAGTTATTTTTTTGTGACATTTGGGAATCATCACTGAATTATAAGACTCGTTTTTTTTTTTTTGGGGGGGGGGGGGCGGGGGGAAATCAGATTGTTTTTTTTGTTTGTCGTGACCTTTTTTCTAAACTTATCGTGACATTTACAAAACGTCATGAAAAGGTGAGGCTTTTCATGAATTTTTTTAACATCACGATAAGTTGGAAAGCTACATTTTTAGTGATGTTTATAAAACGTCACGGAATGGTGTGCCTACTTCGCTAGAAATTTTCCTTTTCGTGATGTTTAAAAAACGTTATGAAATGGTGAAGCAATATTTTTTGCGGAAAAACATGAAGATTAACGAATTTACTGTCATTTGTGACATTTTTTAAATGTTATGAAATGGTGAGCCATGTTTTTTAGCAAGAAAATGTATCTCTATTTGTGCTCACGATTTTTTTTCATAATTATGACACGAAAAGTGAATATGTAATTTTAAAATTTGTAATCTATTTTTAAAATGTTGTAAAATATTGAACTAGAGTGAAACAACACATATTTACAGATGCATGATTTTTGGTATTTTTTTGATGATTTTTTAACGTTAGGAAAAGATCATAAAATTTCGAGATTTCATGAAACTTAAATCGTCACGAAAGGTTTCACACGTTTGTTTTCCATTTCGATCTTTCTGTTTGTAGATGAGGTGAGCTTTAATTTTCTTATGTCGTGGTTATGAATTTTCGTTGGTTTGTTTAACTTCAAATGATTTTCATAAATTTAAGTCAGAATATTATTTAAATATGAACTCCCAAACAATTGCAAATTTTACTTTTTACTTTATCATTTTATCTATATATTTTGATACCAAAATTGTTCATATATTTTTTTTCTTCCAACCAAAAAGATTTAATTAATGCTTACGAATTGCAAATCTTGGAAAAAATAAAATAGAAATTTTGGTTGGAATTTGTAAATTACGAATTGAAAATCCTTACTTATGTAATTATTTAATAAATATCTTGGTTACCTTACCTGAAACCTCTGGAAAGTTATTCTAAATATAATAATTGAATTTAGTTTTTGATTATTGATTATACTGTTGGTCTTGTCAGACTCGAATCTGATTCTCATTTTCATAAAATATTAGAATTATAGACTAGTCACAATGAAGAAGTCCTTTTGGCATTTTATGAGATGTATTTATTGGAAGTGAAGGGCAATGAGTTCACTCCCCATAATGTTTTAAAAGCATGTTCTTTGATGAGTAACTTGGAATTGGGGAACCAAATTCATGGAATTATTTTAGTTACTGATTTTGAGTTTGATATATATGTTGCTAGCAATTTGGTCGTTATGTATGCAAAATGTGGAGAGTTTGGTGAAGTATATATTTCTTTCATTTCATTAATCCTCCTATGCAAAATATTGGTTTACTTACTGCAGTCCATTAAGAATATTGCTCTTTGTAACTTGCTTATCATTGCATTATATGATAGGAACCGGTAATAAAAATTCCAAGTTTGGCATTACAAATGAGAAGTTGTAAGGTTTATTTATGTTGTCATGGTGCATCCCGATGAGCTTAAACTTGTTGTGGCCATTTCTATCTCAAATCCACTATAACAAATGTAAGCTATTAATTATTGTGGTCATTTTTCATAATGTAACATTGAAATCTTAAGTAAATTTGACTATTCTACTTCCTTCCCTTATATATTTATGTTGTCAGGTTTCTTTACGTTGTCAGGGCGAGCTTAAGCTTGTTATGACCATTTCTATCTTAAATCCACTATAACAAAGTAAGCTATTAACTGCTGTGGTTATTTTTCATATTGTAACATCGAAATTTTAAATAAATTTGACTATTCTACTATCTTCTCTTATACACTACTAGAAATTCGGTCTACCGTGACGTTTTTTTGGAGTCACAAAAATCTTTCGTGATGTTATTATTGGCGTCACTATACGCCCATCACGAAAGGTATACGAGACATTTAAAAAACGTCACCAAAATTGGTACACGTGCGGTTAATTAGCGTCACGAAAGACATGGACTTCCACGACGTTCATAAACCATCATGAAAAATGATTTCGTGACGGTTAGAGAATGTCACGGAAAGACCTTGAAAAGGGGAGGAGAGGTCACGTGACATTCTTTCGTGACGGTGTTTAAACGTCACAAAATTGTATTTCGTGACGGTATTTACACGTCACGAAAAGTGAATTTCGTGACGTTTGATAATCGTCCTAAAAAATATTTTGGTGACGGTTTAAAAACGTCACTAATGATTTCATTTTGTGACGATAAAAAGAGGGTCACTGAATACATATTTAATTTTGATTGTAGATGTCGCGGAATATAAATATCATATTGTTAAATTGTCGTTCGAACATGCAAATATATTAATTTACCATAACAAAGTTGAAATATATTAAATATGAACAAGGAAGCTAATATATTAATTTAGAATGTATTAGTATTCTCAAACACAAATTATATAATTACAGAAATAAACATGTTCTTTACACACCAACCCCAACACGATGCTCAGCCACCACTTAGTTGCATTTCTAATTGTCGACATCTTTGGGTTAAGAAAGACCTAATGAAAAAACAATACCCAAGTTAGATAAATGATTAAATAAAAACCAACCTACTCATCAACATTCATAGTCTTCCTTATCAACTTACTCGATAATATAATAAAACAACCAACATAACGACCAAACAGAAGAAGCGCGATTCAAATAAACGACATGCCTACACTTTTTCTACATCCTTAAATTACATAGCACAAAATATCAGTACAATCATCTTGTAAGGAAAATATCAATATGATATGATAACCAACAAAATGATCAAACAAAGTTCTAACATAACTGAAAAGGTTACAATAACAAAAATAACTGAACACTTATTCTATATCTTTCAGCAGCATAGCACAAAATGAACTTAAACAATATAACACAAACTAGCTAATATAGCAGAGGGATTGTAAACGTACATTCCTCGTCTATAATCAATATTCAGTATTTCTTGTAAACGTACTCAATAATATAGCTATAGTCCCAGCATATAACAAGTTCGATTCATAAGTATTTAATATTCAAATGCTATAGTATGAATGATGACGAAAAGCTTAAAATAACTTACCTTTGTTATGATGGAACTTTGAATGAACCGGCCACAACATGCTTCAGCTCACCCGAACGCAGTTCGACAAGCATTTCTAGTGCGAAGATTGCTCCTGTCATATAAACCAATAATAAGCAACTTAGGAAAATGAGCTTTCTAAAAAACATGACATAAACAATAACATCCAAACAAAGTTTTAAATAATACAATACCGCATATGCGTTAAGCTACGAAGCCGACAAAAAATTTCTTGTCTGACAAAATAGATACGTCAAAGTAGTGTGTCTGACGAAGTAGTCCTACCAGAAAATTTAAATATTCAGATTACTCTAAGTACTACACCTTCAAATGAATAAACAGTGATATAGTTAACAACTCACACAAAAGTTTTCTCTTCGTCATGAAAGTATAAGGTGGGCAGCATTCCAAAAAATAAGCGAGACAAAAGTGTTGCTACCAATGCATCAACCATGAACTCGAACAATGTGCAAGCAAAAAAGAATATTATATGCAACATGAGTTCATGGTCGGCCAAAAAAAGTAAATACACATCTTATGAAAAAGTAAGGTAGGACCCAACAAACTCGGCCCACTCCATTCTCAACACGTTTATGTCGTCTTTTGTGTATTCTTTCGATTCAAGTTTCATCTGTAACCATAGAATCAGTAATTAATTAAGTTCGAGACATTCGCATATATACATATGTTTTGACATTCATACAGGCTAAATTATTACTTACTACATCTGTGATCGAAGTGCTTTGTTGGTTTACTATGGCCCGCATAACGTAATACTCACATTCTGTTGAGCCAGGTTGTCTTGGGCACTATGGACACAACAAGACATTTCCCAGACATTAAGCTGATAATAAATAGAACAGTGACTGTGAACCATTTAATGAGTGAACTACATCTCTTACCTTTACACACTTCTAATGTACCTTTACTTTGTTGCACTTATTCAAAGCCCTACGAAGCGATGGACAATAAGTTTATAAAAAAAATGAACTTAAGCTCAATCATTAGGTGACTTCTACATACCGGTTGAAGACATCTATTATATCATGGTCCAGACGATTTCTCAAAAGGTTGATTGAATACACCATGGTCTTCGAGTAATCAATGACTATCAATATCCAATGTGATCTATGCATTCCAAATAAATTATAAAATCAGTTAAATTAGACATACATGCCAGAATAGCTATATTAATGAAAATGACTTACCCACTGTTGTAGGGAGCAAGAAGCAACTAACCTGACTCCATTTGCATAAGTTGTTTTGTCAAATTCTCCGTTCGTGCTTCTTTTGAAAGATTGGATGTCGATATTGATCCAGCATCAAGAAATTTGTACATATGAGATGCACCTTTCGTCACCAAGTTCTTGTATAAGTATCTACAAAACACATAAAAGTCAAACATTAGCGATATAGCGATGTTATGGTTCCGGTGATCTCATTATAATTTATAAGTCATGTCACTTACATGATATACGCATCTATGCACGGATCAGTTATCGGCTTCATCTCATAAAAAGGTTTGAATAATGTCCGTCTATACTCTACAGATGCGGGTACATCCGAACACGTCATCAGTCACTGGCAATGTTACCTGAGATTTACATATCTTCATCTCACGAAGCAGGCATCGCAGAACAATTGGGGTGTTTCGATCATATTCGAACGGGTACAGCTCAAGCACCTCCTCTCTGGTTGCAACCTCCTACTTAGTTGAAGGAATTGAAGTTAGTCTTACACTACAAAGAAGGGCATAATACTTAAATTATTTTACATTATGTTACCCCTTTTTCAGTGATGGCAATGAGGTGTCCTGGCCATAATATGCGCGAACCTAATTCGTCAGTGTTGGATCGGTATGGCAACCCTAGAGGGGGGTGAATAGGGTTTAATTAACAAAATATAAACTTTTTAATAAATGGGCCCAATTTAAACAAAAATAATACACTTTTTGAGATATGCAATTTTAACAAAGTAAGATAAAATGAATTCTAAGGCAAACAACAGAAATTTAAAGCAAACAATCAAATTCTAAGATTAATTGCAAAAATAAATAAGAGAGAGGGTTAGAGAAATTTGACACCGGGAATTTTTATAGTGCTTCGGCACAACTGTCCTACTCCACTTCTCAAGCACCTCTTGGGTTGTAAATTGAAATTCTGACTCTTTCCACGGTAGGAGTCAAACCGGTACACTGCTCTTCACAAGAGCAAAGACGATCCTCTCCACGGTGATGATCACACCGTTACAATGAGTTGAAGATTTTGAAACACACACTTACAAACTCTCAAATAGAGTAAATATACAAATTTGAGCTTACAAAAATTTCAATCCTCACAACAACAAAATTTCTCTCACAAATAAGATCGAAAGAAAAATTGAGAACTTGGAGAGATTAGCAAAATGAAAATTTTAAAGTTATGGAGGATTGAAAATAAGAGAATTGTCGTATAATTTTGAATGAGAAGTTTAGTTTAAATAGAGGGAAGAAAATGGTAAAAAAATCAAGTTTAATTTTAAACCATTAGATCTTAATCATTAAGAATGAATGGTTGAGATAATTTAAAAAAAAATTAAAAATAATATATATATAATAATGATAAAATAAAATAAAAAAAAAAAAAATATATATATATATATATATATATATAAAAGTGATGTGACAAGTTATTTTAATTATATATATATATATATATATATATCTATCTGTGAGAAACGGTAACTTTTCAAAAAAAAATTTTATTTTTTATTTTTTTAAACTGACAGCATTTAATGTGAAGTGACATTTTTTTTTTAACAAAGTTACCAATGGTAACTTTTGACTTTTTCTTTTTGATTTTTTTTATTTTAATCTTTTTCTTTTCTTTTTCAATATATATATATATATATATATATATATATATATAGTTTGTCACTTGTCAGCTTACGAACTGTCCACGTCATCTTCTCGGATATTTTTCCTTTCAATTTATTTCGATCGTAACTTCTCCGTTTGAGCTCCGATTTGGATGATCTAACAGTCGTTGGAATCGTTGTAATGAGCTATACACTGTGGAAACTTTAAAATACAAAAAATGTCAATAAATAAAATTAAGTTTGTTATCATCAAAACATTAATTAATTAATTAATTAAAATTAATTAATTTGAGATTAAGGCCAAAAAGCCAACAATCTACCCCTTTTTGATGATGACAAACTTCCAAAGAAAAATACATAGACATCATAGTAAATCCAAAATATCATACTTACTTAAAAATCATTCAAAGATTAATTTCTCCCCCTCAATTGATACATCCATGGATTAATAAACCAATAAATCATGAACATTTTTAGAACAATTTTTTCTTAAACTTCTCCCCCTTTGGAATCATCAAAAAGAACAAAAAAATAATTAATAACATAAAAAGCTCCCCCTAAAAATATGAACACAATTTTGCATAAATGCTCTCCCTATTAATATGCATTTAAAAAAAATAACAAATACAAAATCAAGATGCATCACAACGAATAATACCAAGCTCAAGCCTAATTTTACAAAAGCATTCTTCATTTAAAGGCTTGGTAAAAATATCCGCTAATTGATTATTTGAACTTACAAATTCAAGAGTAATATGACCGTTTTGCACATGCTCTCTTATAAAGTGATGCCTAATATCAATATGCTTAGATCTAGAATGATGTATAGGATTTTTAGTCAAATTATGGCACTTGTATTATCACAAAATATAGGCACATTTTCAAACTTTAATCCAAAATCACGAAGAGTTTGTTTCATCCAAAGAATTTGAGCACAACAACTAGCAACCGCAATATATTCTGCTTCGGTAGTTGATAAAGCAACCGAATTTTGCTTTTTACTAAACCAAGAAACTAAGGAACTACCAAGAAATTGGCAAGTCCCACTAGTACTCTTTCGGTCAAGTAAACTACCCGCAAAATCCGCATCGGAATATCCTACCAAATTAAATTCAACATTTCTAGGATACCACAAGCCTAAATCAATAGTTCCAAGCAAATATTTAAAAATTCTTTTAACGGCATGCACATGAGATTCTTTAGGACAAGATTTAAATCTAGCACAAACACATACACTAAACATAATATCGGGTCTACTAGCGGTTAAATAAAGTAAAGAGCCAATCATACCTCGATAAGTCTTTACATCCACACATTTACCTTTCTCATCCTTGTCAAGCTTAGTGGATGTGCTCATAGGAGTTTTGGCAATTTTACCTTCATTGAATTTGAACCTTTTGAGCAAATCCCTTGTGTATTTCTCTTGACTTATGAAGATACCATCCTTGAGTTGTTTGATTTGGAGTCCAAGGAAGAAGCTAAGTTCTCCCATCATACTCATTTCAAACTCATTATGCATGCATTTAGAAAATTCCTCACACATAGAAGGATTAGTAGAACAAAAACTAATATCATCCACATATATTTGCACTAGAAGCATATCATTTTCTTTAGACTTAATAAAGAGAGTAGTGCCAATTTTACCCATTTTAAAACCATTCTCAATAAGAAAATTACTAAGTCTATCATACCAAGCTCTTGGAGCTTGTTTTAAACCATAAAGAGCCTTTTTCAACTTAAAAACATGATTTGGAAAATCAAAACTTTCAAATCCCGGAGGTTGTTCCACATAAACTTCTTCCATAATATAACCATTTAAAAAAGCACTTTTCACATCCATTTGGTACAAAATAAAATTCTTATAAGAAGCAAAAGCAAGTAACATTCTAATGGATTCTAATCTAGCAATGGGTGCAAAAGTTTCCTCATAATCTATTCCTTCTTCTTGACAATAACCTTGAGCTACAAGTCTAGCTTTATTTCTAATGATATTTCCATTTTCATCCATTTTATTTCTAAAGACCCATTTAGTCCCAATTATAGAAGCATTAGAAGGCCTAGGGACTAATTCCCAAACTTTGTTTCTTTCAAATTGATTTAATTCTTCTTGCATAGCTAAAATCCAAAATTCATCACTTTCGACATCTTTAAAACTTTTTGGTTCAATTTGAGAAACAAAAGCAATGTTATTAAACATATTAAGGGAGGAACGAGTTTTCACACCTTGTTCGGGATCACCAAGAATTAAATCCTTAGGATGGGATGGAGCATACTTCCACTCCTTAGGCATGGATGAAAAACCGTCCACCTTATTTTCGTTGATGCTCACTTCTTGCTTACTTGAAACAATTTCTTTGCTTTTGTCACTAACAAGTAAATCTCCAAAATTTCTTTCTAAAGAATCACTACAAAAAGAATCATTAGAAACAACATTGCAAGATTCATCAAATACCACATGCATAGATTCCTCAACTACCAAGGTTCTTTTATTGAAAACTCTATAAGCTTTACTAGTAGAGGAATAACCAAGGAAAATACCGACATCCGTCTTAGAATCAAATTTTCCAAGCTTTTCTTTGTTATTCAAAATGAAACATTTGCAACCAAAAACTTTGAAGTACCCAATATTTGGAATTTTGTTATGCCAAAGTTCATAAGGAGTTTTATCTAAAGAAGGTCTAATTAAAACTCTATTTAAAACATAACAAGCGGTATTAATGGCTTCCGCCCAAAAATAAGAAGGTAAACCATACTCATTTAACATTGACCTAGCAAATTCTTGCAAAGTACGATTTTTCCTTTCAACCACACCGTTTTGTTGAGGAGTTCTTGGAGCGGAGAAGTTATGAGAAAATCCATTTTCTTCACAAAAATTTTCAAAAGCATTACTATCAAATTCTCCTCTATGATCACTCCTAATTTTAGAAATCAAAAATCCTTTTTCATTTGGAACTCTTTTGGCAAAACTAGAAAAACTTTTCAAAGCATCATCCTTATGTTTTAGCATCAAAACCCAAGTAAATCTTGAAAAATCATCAACTATCACAAAGACATAATAGTTCCCTCCAAAACTAGCAATTCTAGAAGGGCCAAATAAGTCCATGTGTAATAGTTGTAGGGGTCTTGTAGTAGAGATCATATTTTTAGATTTGAAAGAAGACTTGGTTTGCTTACCCATTTGACAAGCATCACAAACTTTATATTTTTCAAATTTAAACTTGGGAAGACCTCTAACCAAAGAATTCTTGGAAATATTTGAAATTAAGTGCATGCTAGCATGTCCTAGTCTTCTATGCCATAACCAAGAATCATCATGCAAGACCGATAAACATTTATCACTAATAGGACAATCATTCAAATCAATAGTATATACATTTTCATCTCTATTTCCAATAAATAAAACTTTTCTATCACTAGCATTTTCAATGATGCAATTCTTTTTATCAAACACAACTCTAAATCCTTTATCACACAATTGACTAATACTAAGTAAGTCATGCTTTAAACCATCAACCAAAAGTACATCTTCAATCAAAATAAAAGATTCATTACCTATACTACCCTTACCTATTATTTTACCTTTCTTGTTATCACCAAAGGTTACAAAACCTCCATCCTTTTTGGAGAAAGTGACAAACTTGGATTGGTCTCCCGTCATGTGCCTTGAGCAACCACTATCCAAGTACCACTTACTTTTCTTGGAAGCTTTCAAACAAACCTACAAACACAAAAATTTAAATTTGATCCTTTGGTACCTATACTTGTTTGGGTCCTAGAAGGTTAGCATTAACAAACTTGGGGATCCATTTCATTTTTGCATTTTTATTGAAAGCATAAGATTTAGACAAGTAACAAGAATAAGATTTATGTCCATACTTGCCACATGAAAAACAAACAACATTATGCAATGAATTATCTTTTACAACAAATTTATGCATTTTGCTTTTCTTGGAGAAAATTTTTCTTGGAGCATTGTGAAACTTTGCTCTTTGAGAAAAATTTCTTCTAGTAGTTTGAGCATATTTTAATTTAAAGCACTTAGGTCTTATATGACCTTCAACACCACAATAATGACATATAGGCACAAAGTTAATTTTAGTATGTTTAGATACAACTTTAGGAGCAACAAGCTTAGGCATGTTAGAAGATGCTTTAACAAAGATAGTTTTAGAACTTGAGGGAGTAGAGCATTCATCAATATAGCCTAAACCTCTTTTATCACCATAAGGTTTACCTACTTCAATAATCTTGTCCAACCTTTGAGCACCTATTGTTAATTTTTTAATAGAATCTTTAGCCTTATCAAGTTCCACTAAAGCATTTGATTCATTTTTCTTAAGCAATTTAATCAAATTATCTTTTTCACAACCATCATGCTCAAGAAATCTAATTTTATCAAGTAATGCATTTTTCTCATCACAATCAAGAACATGCTTATCACAAGAGATATTTACAACATCATGCTCATTTTTCTTTAAGCAAGGAATATCATCAAGTAAAGACTTATTTTCACTAGTTAAGACATTGTATTTCTTTTTAAGCATAACATATTTAGAACCAAGCTTTTCTAAATCATTTTGCATATTCTCAAAAGCTTCAAACAACTCATCATAAGAAAGGGGATCAAGAGTTACCTCATCATCTTGTTCATCCTCCTTGTCACTATGAGCCATGAAGCAAAAGTTGGCCACTTCTTCATTCTCACTTTCACTTCCACTTTCATCGCTATCATCCCAAGTAGCCTTTATTGCTTTCTTCTTGGATTTCTTGGATAATTTAAGAAGAGGACAATCGGTTCTAATATGACCCGGTTTTTTGCATTCATAACAAATTACCTCATCCTTTTTGCTCTTTTCACTTTTTGACTCTTTTTGGTTGGAGAAATTCTTCTTGAATTGTTTCTTTCTCTTGATGAAATTTTTATACTTACGTGAGAGATAGGCCACATCATCTTCATCAAGAGCATTCTCACCTTCGGAGTCAACTTCCAAAGTGATGGCCTTTAATGCTATGCTCTTCTCTTTCTTTTTCTTCTCATCCTCCATGTTTTTCTTGATCTTTATCTCATGCGTCATCAACGAACCAATGAGTTCGTCCATGGAGAGAGTCTTGAGAACCTTTGCCTCTTGAATGGCGGTGACTTTAGGCTCCCATTGTTTAGGCAAGGACCATAAGAGCTTCTTTACCTTCTCAAGATTTGAATATTCTTTTCCAAGTCCTTCTAAAGCATTGACAATGTTAGTAAATCTAATAAACATATCGGAAATAGCTTCATTTTCATCAATTTTAAACATTTCATATTGATGAACTAACATGTCAATCTTTGTTTCTTTTACTTGACTAGTTCCTTCATGAGTAATTTCTAATTTATCCCATATATCCTTAGCGGTTTTACAAATCGACACTCTATTATACTCAACTTCATTCAAAGCACAAAACAAGCAATTAATAGCTTTAGCATTTAAAGAACATGCTTTCTTTTCAATTATAGATCATTCTTCTTTAGGCTTTACAACTCTAACACCATCAACATCTTTTGTTGGAATTTTAAATCCTTCTTCAACAACATCCCACAAATCATAATCAATAGAAAGCAAGAAAAATTTCATTCTATTTTTCCAATAACTATAATTATTACCATTAAAGAAAGGAGGCTTAGTAATAGATTGACTATCGGTAAAAGGGATGAAACCTAAAGTTGCCATAGCTCAAAAACAATTAAGTTTATCAAAGAAGAGCAACCTTGCTCTGATACCAATTGTTGGATCGGTATGACAACCCTAGAGGGGGGTGAATAGGGTTTAATTAACAAAATATAAACTTTTTAATAAATGAGCCCAATTTAAACAAAAATAATACACTTTTTGAGATATGCAATTTTAACAAAGTAAGATAAAATGAATTCTAAGGCAAACAGGAGAAATTTAAAGCAAACAATCAAATTCTAAGATTAATTGCAAAAATAAATAAGAGAGAGGGTTAGAGAAATTTGACACCGGGAATTTTTATAGTGGTTCGGCACAACTGTCCTACTCCACTTCCCAAGTACTTCTTGGGTTGTAAATTGAAATTCTGACTCTTTCCACGGTAGGAGTCAAACCGGTACACTGCTCTGCACAAGAGCAAAGACAATCCTCTCCACGGTAAGGATCACACCGTTACAAGAGTTGAAGATTTTGAAACACACACTTACAAACTCTCAAATAGAGTAAATATACAAATTTGAGCTCACAAAAATTTCAATCCTCACAACAATAAAATTTCTCTCACAAATAAGATCGAAAGAAAAATTGAGAACTTGGAGAGATTAGCAAAATGAAAATTTTGAAGTTATGGAGGATTGAAAATAAGAGAATTGTTGTATAACTTTGAATGAGAAATTTAGTTTAAATAGAGGGAAGAAAATGGTAAAAAAATCAAGTTTAATTTTAAACCATTAGATCTTAATCATTAAGAATGAAGGGTTGATATAATTTAAAAAAAAATTAAGAATAATATATATATAATAATGATAAAATAAAATAAAATATATATATATATATATATATATATATAAAAGTGATGTGACAAGTTATTTTAATTATTTATATATATATATATATATATATATGTGAGAAATGGTAACTTTTTAAAAAAAAAATTTTATTTTTTTTTATTTTTTTAAACTGACAGCATTTAATGTGAAGTGACATTTTTTTCTTTTTAACAAAGTTACCAACGGTAACTTTTGACTTTTTCTTTTTGATTTTTTTTTATTTTTTTTTGATTTTAATCTTTTTCTTTTCTTTTTCGATATATATATATATATATATATATATATATATATATATATATATATATATATATATAGTTTGTCACTTGTCAGCTTACGAACTGTCCACGTCATCTTCTCGGGTATTTTTCCTTTCAATTTATTTCGATCGTAACTTCTCCGTTTGAGCTCCGATTTGGATGATCTAACAGTCATTGGAATCGTTGTAACGAGCTCTACACTGTGGATACTTTAAAATACAAAAAATGTCAATAAATAAAATTAAGTTTGTTATCATCAAAACATTAATTAATTAATTAAAATTAATTAATTTGAGATTAAGGCCAAAAAGCCAACAGTCAGCTAGTACGTTTGATCCTCTGTTAGATGGAATGGGCAAAGGGTAATCATTCTGGAACACTACATCAACTGATACCTTTGCATTGCCTCCTTCCAAGTTGCATTCGAATATCGTTCCTAATGCAACTACGTTGTCGATTGACCCGAACAACAATTGACAAGAATATACCTTCTAATATTCATGTTATCACCAACAAATAAGTCATTAATGCTACGTCCATAATAGTTGAAACAATAGAATTGGTGTATTACCTTAAGGGATGCATTTTTCTGCACATTACTACTTGCCTACAAGAAAACGACTAGGTCACCTAAATTAGACATGCGTCAAAAGGATAAGAACAAGTAAGCTAAATAACAATCTTACCTTTTCATGCCTTGTTTCCACTTCAATAACGTCGTCTTCTATTACTCCTTCTGTATCCTGCCCTCCTATTTCTTCTTCCTTTATTTTATCTTCTTTTTCTCCTGTTTCTAATTCCCTTTTATTTTCTGCTTTTTCTTCTTCCTTGCTATCTTCTCCTGTTTCTCATTCCTTCATCTTCTCCTCTTTTTCTCGTTCCATTGTCTCCTGCACCTTACTATCACTTGTTGTCGAAGCATTTTTTTTATATTTCGCCAATTCCTCTTCCAACTCCTTAACCCTCTTGGCGTACCTCTCTTTAAGATTCGAACAAACCTTCTCCTCTTCCAACTTAGATGTTGACCGTTTCGTTGGTTTATGAAAGTATTGAGTCTTCGTTACATACTTACCCACACCCACAAATCTTCCAGTACAGTCTCGGGTACCCAAAGCAAGTGCTAGTGCATCTTCTTCTGTAGATTTGTTGCAATCATCTTGACCTTGTGTACCTTTTATCTCCTCCTATATTTGTAGAATGAGATTCAAATAAGTAAAAGATGGATCAGTTTAGCAATATACACACGCTTCGATACATACCGTGCGTTCGACTATGACTCTAGTACATTCCTCCCTGATATTTCCATCTTTGTCCATACGCGCTTTCTTCAATAGCGTGCCTCGATCCTTCGGGTCTTCCTCACACTGGGAATTTTTCTGTATAAAAAGTTAGACAAACTTAGCAAATATGGCTTAAAAGATCATCAAGACATATGATATCCGATTTAGTAGGTGTATCTTACCAATTCTTCTGATAGATTCGCATACCCCTTTCGTGACAACCTGGATTCTGGTAGACTGGTTCGCTCCACCTCGTGCACTAAACTCGAATATCAAGAGACCGAATACCTGCAAAATCGAACAACCTTAACCCGGTGTGACTTCCGTCACACTGGCTTTGATGCCTAAGTTAGCTATGAGAGAAATCACTAAACAAGTAAGGCACTCAAAAGTGTAATTTTGGCTTACCTTCAAGGGGTGACCCCTTCCGTATTTATAGTCGATTCGCCCCATAGGGTTTCATAAGATGTCAACCCTAGGTTTGATACTCGTGGGCTTGTGGGCCGGGACACATCCAGCATCAGTAGAGGAATAGGGACAAGACTCGGCTTTAGGCTCGAACATCACACATTTGGAATGGGGACCGAGAGAGAGAAAGTAATGCACCGCCGACCTTCTCGACCTAAGGCTGAGAAGGGTCGGCGCCGAGGTGGGGTCGACTCTTCGTGGGTCGACCTCTGTGCTTTAGGCCGACCTTCTACCGTCATTTGAACTATATTTCTTCATATAACAGTAGCCCGCACTCTCAAAACTGGAGATGAGGTTTGTGACCATGTTAAGATTCATGTTTTGAGAGTATTCGCTACCTATGGCTGTTGTGAGGCTCGTTCTACAAAGTAGTTCGCATTTGTCATTAGTTGTTGAATTCTTAGCCAATGCTAAGGTTTTTAATTCACTGAGCTTCTTCCAAAAGCTTTTGTATCAAGCTTTGGATTTAAAACGCCTGGTTTTTGCTACTGGTTGTGTACCGATATTGTGTTGTCTCATGAATTAGAAGCCTTTCATTGACTGGTTATAATCACGTCTCTAGGGCCTGGTTTCTACGCATCTGGTTTTTACCATTCATTTTCGGCATTGGGACCTAACTTTAGTAGAGCTGGTGTCGAAGTCTTTGGATTTCTAACCGGTTTGACATTCGCCTAATGGTTTTATATCCTGACTTTATTTGCCTACTTCAGTTTTGACCATGTTGTGCCTTTTCTGGCCTGCTTCTTGGTCCGTCCCCTTCTGAGTTTCTTGATCAGCTGTAGACATTTACGCACAATGCCCCCTACTTGAGAAATTCGTTTTCACACAAACATAAGAGCTCAAGCTTCATGTCAAATGGCGTAAACTTTATTAAATGAAAATTGTTCAGGTAGAGAACTAGGGATAATAACATAACACAGTCGTTTGAGATAAACGAGTATCAAAACATAAAGTACTCATAAAATAAATGGAATGTGTCACCAAGCTAGTGGTAGTATCTCTTGAGGTGCTGAACATGCTATGGATGTGGTAAGGTTTTCCTATGTGGATTTTTCAAGGCGTAAGTGCCTGCCTGAACTACTTTAGTGACTTTGTATGGGCCCTCCCATGTCGGTTCGAGAACCCCGTTGGTAGGATCTTTGGTATTAGGCATGACTTTCTTCAAGACCAGATCACCTTCTTTGAAGTTACGCTTCTTAACCTTTGAATCGTAATATCGAGCGATCCGATTTTTGTACTCGACCGTCCGTAGTCATGTTGTTTCTTGATGTTCTTCTAGTAGGTCGAGGTTAAGCGGCATGGACTCGTTGTTTTCAGATAGACTGAATTGTTCTATCCTCGAGGAAGAGAGGCCGGTTTTTACTAGCACTACTGCCTCAGAACCAAATGATAATGAGAATGACGTCTCGCCAATTGATGTGCATGGTGTTGTTCTGTAGGCCTACAATGTACTGGGAAGCTCTTCTGCCCATAACCCCTTAAGTTTCTCTAATTTTGTTTTTAGAGTTCTTTTAATGATTTTGTTGACTGCTTCGACTTGTCCATTAGCTTGTGGGTGTATTGGCAAAGAGCAGATGTGTTTGATCCTCAATTCTCTGCAACAGTCTAGAAAAGCTGCATTGTCGAATTGCTTTCCATTATCGCTGAAAATGGTGTATGGTACCCCAAAACGGCAAATTATGCTTCTCCAAATAAAGTCGGTGATCTTTTTCTCGGTGATTATAGCTAGGGCCTTGGCTTCAGTCTATTTGGTGAAATAATCAACTGCTACTACTGTAAACTTGGTCTAGCCTTTTCCTTGTGGGAGGGGCCCTATAAGGTCTATTCCCCATTGGGCAAAAGGCTAGGGGCTGATTATGTTTGTTAATGGCTCTGGCGACTGCCTAGGCACTGTTGCAAACCGCTGACATTTGTCACATTTTCTCGTGAACTGTGTTGCATCACTTAGCGTGGTCGGTCGGTAATACCCTTGTCGAGCGATTTTGTGGCTTAGTGATCGTGCTCTAGAATGGTTACCGCAAATGCTCTCGTGCATCTCCCTCATGACGTAGTCAGCTTCTTCAGGCGCTAAACATTTTAAAAGCGGCAAAGAGTAACTTCTTTCATATAGGCTTCCATCTCTAAGCACATACCTAGTTGCTCACCGTTGGAGTTGCTGGGCTTTGATCAAGTAGGGTCCCATCTCTTAAATATTTGATTAGAGAGCTCATCCAGTTCTCCTCTGGTTGTCCTGGTTCGACTATATCCATTGCCTCCCGAATCACTATGCTCGGTTCGGGCAAAATTTCTACTGGTACAGTTCTTCCCAGGTCGGTTTCATAAGCTGCAGCCAGCCAGGCTAATGCATATGTATTGACATTCTGAGCCAAATCTTAAGAAGCTATTTTTAGATATATGGCATAAGCGATTATGCCACTTGAATGATGTCTATGTTAAACATTTGAGTAATAAACAATTGATTCATGGGTTGGATTGGAAAAATGTTACAAATATATGTGAGACTTGCCAATTTAGTAAAAGTTTTAGACTGCCATTTTCTTTGAAAAATGAATCTAGCATGCATCCCTTTGATAAAGTGTACACTGTGATTTATGGTGCATGCTCCTATTTTCTCTTGTCAAATATTTAGGTATTATGCTAGTTTTATAGATGACATAGTAGATATACTTGGCTTTTTTCTTTGAAAAAGGAAATCGAATTGTTTGATTGTTTTTCTAAGTTTCATAACATGGTTGAAACTCAATTTTAAAGGAGCTAAGAATTAAAATCTTTCGAACCGATAGTGGAGGACAATTCACCTCTCTAAATTTGAAGCAATTCTTGGCTAAAAATGGTATTCAATCATCAATTGAGTGGTCCACACACACCTCAATAGAATGGAGTATCTGAAAGGAAGCATGGACACATCACCGAAACAGGTTTGGCCGTTTTCTTTCAAGTTAAAATACCTCCTAAATATTGGGTAGATAGTTTCTTAACAGCAACCTTCTTGATAAATAGAATGTCATTCTCTTCTCTAAAAATGAAAACACCTTTTGAAATGTTATTTGGAAAAGAGCCTAATTATACTAATACAAACTTGA
Source organism: Momordica charantia (assembly GCF_013281855.1). Classification (NCBI taxonomy): domain Eukaryota; kingdom Viridiplantae; phylum Streptophyta; class Magnoliopsida; order Cucurbitales; family Cucurbitaceae; genus Momordica; species Momordica charantia. Next base: position 9,954,672 of record NW_028275157.1, on the reverse strand, counting down.
AAGTTTTTTTTGTTGTAGATGTTATCTTACCTAAGATGTTTACAAAAAAAAAAAAAAATTGCAAAGAAAATGTTCTCTTGTGTGTTTCTGGGATATAGTATATCTCATAAATGCTATAGATGCCTTGATCCAAAAACTAACAAAGCTTACCTCTCTTGACATGTTATATTTGATGAGAAAATGATGCCCTTTGATAAAGAATCTGGAAATAAAACTATGAACTGTGAAGTTCTAGAAATGTGTAGTTTTTTAGAGGTAGCAGATTGGATTTCTCATATTGAAGCAAGTGAACAACAAGCTCAAAAATCTCAAGAAGTTGAGATTGATTACAACAACCCACAACAAAAATAAGGTGCTGAAGTCAATTACCACACTAACAAATATTTTGTTGATGAAGATTTTGCTGAAGTTAGAATAAATTCGAAGCCAAAGTCAGAACATTCACATTTTGATCAACCAACCACTCAAGTAGAACATGATTTGAAAGAACAAATCCAAATTGACGAGGAAGTTAATTCTGAAATATCTCGAGATGTTGCTAAGTCTCCTAATACAGCCCCTCAAACTTCTTTTGATCTTCTACTTGATATCAATAATTCCTTATATATTGATCTGTCCATTCCTATTGCAGACTCACAAGAACAAAATACTCATATTCTCACAACAACAATCAACCCCGCAAGTGTTATTGTTGAGACTACTTCCATTAATCATCAAGAAAAGGAAACAACAAATAATCTTCCTATGATTATTAGAGGAAAATTAAAGCAAAATTAATGAACCTAAGAACTATAAGGAAGCACTCCAACACCCAACATGGAATGGAGGAGGAACTCAAAGCTTTATATGACATGACAAGACATGGGACCTAGGAAGCAAACCTCCAAACACCAACATAGTAGGGAGCAAATGGATTTTCAAAGCAAAGCTTGAGGAAGACGGTTCAATAGAAAGACACAAAGCAAGATTAGTAGCACAAGGTTATTCACAAGTTGAAAGGCTAGACTACAAAGAAACTTTCAGTTCAGTAGTCAAAAGTACCACCATAAGGTTTGTACTTGCTCTTGTAGCCTCTTACAACTGGATGTGAAGAATGCCTTTCTCGGTCATCTCAAAGAAAAGGTGTATATGGCCTAACCTCCAGGTTTTTCTAACCTTAATCTCCCTAATCATGTATGCAAATTAAATAAAACAATTTATGGGCTCAAACGAGCTCTTAGGGCCTAGTTTGACCGTCTCTCTCAATTCTTACTACACATAGGCTTCAACTGTAGTCCCTCAGACTCTTCTTTTTTATTTATAAATCTCACAAAGTCTTAGTTTTGATGTTAGTCTATAGATGATATCATTATCACAGGAAATGATCCCGTCTTTGTCCATACTCTTATTCAGAAGATAAGCACAGAATTTGCAATATAGGATCTAGGCCAACTACACTGCTTCCTAGGTATAGAAGTACAAAACTGCTCAAATGGGTATCACATTATGCAAAGTAAATATACAAAGGAGATATTATCAAAGACAGATGATGAGGGCCTCTCCCATAGCTACACCTATGACATTAATGCCAAATTACTTCCCAAAGGATAAAGAAATAGTGGATCCTACACAGTACAGAAGTTTAGTCGGATCACTTCAATACCTCATTCTCACTAGGCTAGATATTGTTCATGCAATTAATAAAGCCTATCAAAATATGCAATAGCCTCAAATGATGCATCTTAGGGAAGTAAAACGGATCCTTAGATATCTCAAAAAAACCATGTTGTTGTGAAAAAAAAATGCAGCCTACACTTAAAAGGATTAGATAAAATAATATAAAACTTCTAAGTAACAAGAACGATAAATAGATTAGGGAGAAGAAAATTAAACGCCGGATTTATACTGGTTCACCCATAAGTATTTAGCTCTCAAACTCTCTCTTCTTAGAGAATTTCTCACGGCTCTCTATTTGTGCACCCTAATCAAATGACTCATCTATCTCTATTTATAATAGATGGTATGACAAAAACTAAAAGGGAATGGGAAAATAAAAAAACCCAAACTAAATAGGACAGGGAAAAATTTAAATGGACCTTTTCCTTATAGGAAAAAGATTTTCTCCTTGGTTTGGCTCCATAATCCCAACAATCTCCCACTTGGAGACAAAGCAAGCAATATGTCTCCTCTGCAACGGTAGTGACTCCTCTCTAGTTGTGGAGAAGTCCAATTGAAGTTGCACACAACTTCAGTTTATCAACAAGAACGACCTTGGTAAACATATCCGCTGGATTCTGACAACTCGGAATCTTTTCAAGCAACAACATTCCATCTTCCAAAGTTGATCTGATAAAATGGTATCTTATTTGTATGTGTTTCGTTCTCGAATGAAACACTGGATTCTTTACTAAATGAATAGCGCTTTGACTGTCACAATGCAAAGTCCCTTTTCCCAATCTCAAGCCAAGTTCTTCCAAGAAAGACTGAAGTCATATCATTTCTTTGCTTTCTTCAGTAACTGCAACGTACTCAGCTTCTGTAGTAGAAAGTGCTACTATCTTTTGCAGTTTGGAGACCCAGCTAATCGCAGTATTACCCAACGTAAAAACATACCCGGTAGTACTCTTTCTACCATCTGTATCCCCTGCCATATCTGCATCTACATATCCCTGTAGTTTAAAATTTGATATTTTAAAGTGCAGAGCATAATCAATCGTCTTCCTCAAGTATCTGAATATCCACTTCACAGCCTCCCAATGTTGCTTTCCTGGGTTACTCATATACCTGTTGACAACTCCCACTGCATGTGCAATATCTAGTCTTGTACAAACCATAGCATACATCAAGCTTCTTATAGCTGAAGCATATGACACTCTAGCCATATGATCTCTTTCCTTCTCAGTAGTTGGTGAGTGCTCTTTAGATAATTTAAAATGACTAGCTAAAGGAGTACTCACAGGTTTTGCATTTCCCATGTTAAACTTGTTCAATACTTTATTAACATACTATTTCTGTGACAGTGTCAAAATACCATTTTTTTTCTCTATCCTCATCCCTAGGATTTGTTTGGCAGCTCCCAAATCTTTCATGTCAAATTCTTTAGATAATTCAACCTTTATCTTCAGAATTTCCTCTTTGTTTGGTCCTGCTATCAACATGTCATCAACATATAGCAATAAAATGATGAATGAGTTACCCTGAGTTCTTATGTAACAGCAATGATCTGCCTGACACCTCTGAAATCCACTGCTACACATAAAACTGTCAAACTTCTTATACCATTGTCTGGGAGCCTGTTTGAGACCATACAGGCTTCTCTGAAGTTTGCATACCATTTTCTCTTGCCCTTGTACTGTAAATCCCTGTGGCTGCACCATGTAAATTTCTTCCTCCAAATCACCATAAAGAAAAGCTGTTTTTACATCCATTTGTTCTAGGAACAAATCTTCTTCTGCCACTATCGATAGAACAGTCCTAATGGTAGTTAGTTTAACTACGGGAGAGAAAATCTCATTAAAGTCAATACCTTTCTTTTGTTGAAAGCCTTTGACTACAAGCCTTGCTTTGTACCTTTTGCTGCCGTCGGGTTCCTGTTTGATTCTATATACCCATTTATTCTGCAAAGCTTTCTTACCTCTTGGTAACTCAGCAAGTTGCCATGTATTATTGATCATTAGAAAATTTATTTCATCTTTCATGGCTAACTCCCACTTAACAGAGTCTTCCAGCTAAACCGCCTCTTCATAACATTCAGGTTCACCTCTGTCAGTTAGTAAAATGTAATTCAATGTAGGGGAATACCTCTGTGGTGGTCTGATTGTTCTGCTAGATCTTCTAACGGTTGGTAGTGGTGTTCTCTGAACCTGATCAGTTTTCACAACTGGTTCTTCAGGTTCATCAACTTGTTCATCAGATCCCACAGCTGTTTCTTCAGGAGTAATTGTATTCTGATCTTCAATCTCTGTTGTTTTAGTCTCAACCTTAAGAGGACTTATATACTGAGTATTCTCTGTACTTCCATCTAACTCTGTCTTTCCTGAATCAACTTTATTTCTGTCTTTGTATAAGACTTTCTCATTGAAGATCACGTTCTTGCTTCTGATAATCTTCTTGTTTTGGTCATCCCAAAATCTGTAACCTATCTCAGCTCCACCATACCCAATAAAGAAACATTTCTTGGATTTGGCATCCAATTTACTCCTGTCTGTAGCATCAATGTGAAAGTAAGATACACAGCCAAAAACCTTTAGATTGGAAAGGTTTACCTGTTTACCGGTCCAGACTTCTTCAGGCAATTTGAAGTCTAGTGATGTGGTCGGGCTCCTATTGATCAGATAGGTCGCACAATTAATTGCCTCTGCCCAAAACATCTTAGGCAATTCTGCGTGTATTCTCATGCTCCTAGCACGCTCATTCAGCGTCCTGTTCATTCTCTCTGCCACACCATTCTGCTGTGGTGTCCCTGGAAGAGTCTTTACCATCACAATTGCACTGTCTTCACAATATTTCTTGAATTCCCTACTAACATACTCACCACCATTATCTGACCTCAAGCTTTTGATTTTCAGGCTTGTCTCATTCTCTACCATAGCCTTCCATGGTTTGAAAACAGAAAACACATCAGACTTATGTTTAATAAAATAAGTCCGTACCTTCCTGCTTGAGTCGTCTATGAAAGTTACATAGTATCTGGAACCTCAAATGGAAGAAACTTCAGATGGCCCCCACATCGGTGTGAACCAACTCTAATTTTGTAGACTTTGGCGTTGAACCTGTCTTTGAGAACTTGACACGACTCTGTTTCCCAAATATGCATCCTTCGCATAACTTGTGTTCCACTGCCTTAAGTCCTTCTAGCTTCCCTGTAGAGTGGAGAATCTTCATACCTTCTTCACTCATATGTCCCAGCCTATTGTGCCATAATTGGGTCTGACTTGAATGATCTACAACAGCTATCATATCTTTGTCATTGTCGTTGACATACAAAGTTCCTAACTTTCTTCCTCGAGCGATCACCATCGAACCCTTTGTAACTTTCCAGTTTCGTTGACTGAAGGATATTTCACATCCTTCATTATCGAGCTGCCCCACGGAAATCAGGTTCTTCATCATATTCTGAACGTGACGTACCTTGCGAATCGTCCAGACTGAACCGTTCGCCATTTTTAAATTAACGTCACCAATCCCAATGATGTCCAAAGGCTTTCCATCAGCAAGATACACCTTTCCATGATTTTCTGCAACATAATTCTCAAGAATGTCACGTCGTCCTGTTGTATGAAAAGACGCACCTGAATCCACCACCCATGTGTTATGAGTGCCCTCAACTGCAAGAACTAGAGCATCATGTATTTCTTCAGCAACAACATTTGCACCAACTTTTTTCCCTTCAGCTTTCTTTGGAGCTTTGCAGTTTCTCCTCAGATGTCCTGTCTTACCACAATTCCAACATTCTAGTCTGCTGTTTCTGGACTTGCTTCTGTTGTTTCTTGACTTTCCACGTTTTCCGTGGTCTCTGTTATTATTTCTTCCTCTGTCCAAATTCAATGTTGTACCAGAAGTAGACGCAATACCAAAATCCTTTCTGCGAATCTCCTCTCCAAGAGCTGCATCTCTGACATCTGCGAATTTCAATTTCTCTTTTCCACAAGAATTTGAAATAGCTGCCTTCATAGGCTCCCAACTGTCAGGTAAGGATCTCAACAACAAGATAGCATTTAATTCATCCGTAAATGTTAAATCCACAACAACCAGTTTGTTAATCAATATATCAAATTCATTTATATGGGCAGCTACAGATGTACCTTCATCCATCTTCAAATTAAAAAAATTAGTTGCGAGATACACCTTGTTATTTACCGAGGGCTTCTCATATATGTTGGACAATGCACTCATCAGCCCCATTGTGGTAGTCTCCTTAGCTACGCTGCTCTGCACATTTTTTGTTAATGTTAGGCGAATCGTACCCAACACCTTCCTGTCCAAATTTTTACATTTGGCTTCTTCCATGTCATCTGGCTTCTTGTCTAATGGCAATTCCAATTCCTTGGAATATAGATAATCTACTATCTGATCCTTCCAGTACGAAAAATCAGTTCCATAAAAAATAACCAATTTATCTTCTCTAGTCATCGTTCTTTAACCTTGGGCTCTGATACCAATTGTTGTGAAAAAAAATGCAGCCTACACTTAAAAGTATTAGATAAAATAATCTAAAACTTCTAAGTAACAAGAACGATAAATAGATTAGGGAGAAACAAATTAAACGTCGGATTTATACTGGTTCACCCAATGTGGGCTACGTCCAGTTCTCTGCTACCGTTGCAGGTTCTACTAAAATGTCAAGAAGAATCTCCCAAGAGTTTACAAACCCCTTACAATGATTTCTCTCAGTTTTCTCTCACACAGAAAACGCTCACGAATCACTCTACAAGCCTTTCAAACTCTCGAACGGATACACAAGTATTTAGCTCTCAAACTCTCTCTTCTTAGAGAATTTCTCACGACTCTCTATTTGTGCACCCTAATCAAATGACTCATCTATCTCTATTTATAATAGATGGTATGACAAAAATTAAAAGGGAATGGGAAAATAAAAAAACCCAAACTAAATAGGACAAGAAAAAATTTAAATGAACCTTTTCCTTGTAGGAAAAAGATTTTCTCCTTGGTTTGGCTCCATAATCTCAACACATGTATCATGCCATAACCTTCTTTAAAAATAGTCACTCAATTTATATGGTGTTTGTGATGCAGATTGGGGTGGATGTCCTAACTAGAAGAAGCACCTCAGGGTACTGCATATTCTTGGGCTCTAACCTAATCTTGTGGTCTTCAAAGAAGCAACCTACAGTTTCTCGATGCAGCTCAAAAGCAGAATATAGGACAATGGCAAATGCTGCAGCTGAGCTCACATGGATTACATTTCTATTCCGTTATATGGGAATACCTCTTCCCAAACCACCAGAGTTATTTTATGACAATATGAGCGCCATTCAATTGTCAAACAATCCACTATTTCATGCTCATACCAAACACATTGAACTGGACTATCACTTCGTACAAGAAAAGGTAGCACTTGGATCATTGGTCACTTGATAGGTCCCTTCTCACCAACAGCTTGCAAATCTCTTCACCAACCCACTTGCAAAGGCAACATTTCAAGACTTATCAAACAAACTTAGAGTTTGTGAAGTCCCTACCTCCAGTTTGAGAAACGATGTAAAAGATTCACTTATAACAGCAGCAAAAAATCTCATGACAGCCTTTTTTGCTTAGTTCCCTCTCTTTTGAAAAGTTTTCCTTTATGATTTGGTCAATCACAAACCTTACAAATTTACTCACAGTACAGTAGTGGAGTGATACTAAAATTCCTTCAGTACACCAGCAAATTGAGCACAATATGTACAATTAATATGTGATTTATTGCATCAATAATTGACTTAATTCCTTGTACATATCAGTCAATTAATCACTAATTTTATTTTCCTTCATTAATTCTTTCTTCGTGTCTTTTGTATAGTCTTTTGAGACCTAGAAAGTAAGAATAAAAGTTTTCATAAAGGTTTTTAAGTAGGTTTATATTCACCATGGGCAAGAAGGATGTTATCTATTGTTGCGTCTCTGCTTAACAGCTAGAGCGTCAAGTGCAAGTGCATGCTATCACAAGTAATGATGGGAAGTACTTCAAGTTTATCTCCATAGAGACTAATCTTCCTTTCAAATTAATTTCCAAATCACTTGAATAAGCAATCTGATTTTAGGATAAAGTAGTTGATATGGTTTTCAGAAACACTATTTAAAACACAAGAAAAACATAATTTAGAAAATCAACTCTCGTACCACTGCCTTGGTTTTAAGAGATTACTTACAACCATTATAAACCTTGTTCAATTGTTAGGAGCTTAGGCTAGCATTTACATATCTCTACTAAACACTATAATCCTAAATAATTTGAAAGTTACTTCTTGTTTTAACTGGATGAAATCCATTTTAATATAACATTTTCAATATTAGACTCAAATTAGCATTATCAAACAAATGGTCAACAAGTAAATCAACCATATAAACTTAATCAATCAAGATTAGCAATAGAGGCCTAAAATCCTGCTTACTAATAGTTGCAGTTTAATAAAATGTAAACTAAAATATTCTTAGGAGGGTTGAAAAAGTAATTTAGTTACTCATTGAAATGGAATAAACAAAATCAGAAAGAAAATTAAAATTAACAAAAGATTCATTTCACTAAATCTTGAAATAAGCAACAATAAACATTTTGCTTGAAAGATGAAGACGCTAGAAATTGAAAGAAGAAAATAAATAAAAATCGTTTTTAAGCTAAAATACAAAGTAAAGGAAAAGTAAAGAATTTAAAAGGTTGGAAGACTTAATTGTGCAAGGAATGGGATTGCCTTGAAGTACTAAAGTTCCCTCTCAATTTATAGCCAATCCATTGCTTTTCCTGTGAAAACACATACAAAAAGTATCATTTATCGTTTATTTACTAAAGTGTGCTCTCCGCATCATGCATTTCAGATATTTAACATATTTACTTAAAATGTATCAAGGACCCACCAATATTAACACAAAGGCTACTAAATAAGCATGTTATTTACATCATTTTAGCCTTGAAATCAAGACTCGTCATCTACCTATCGTAATATGAAGATATATTTATTCCCATTATTCTTAGAGTACACACATTCATCAACAACTATTAGCCTCAAATCCAAATAAGGTAATAAACATTGGAGTTTCAAATACAGAGTTTTCTCGACTGTCATATAAATAGTTTCATCAATGTCTTCCCTGAGGAAAGTTCTGTTTCTCTTGGCATCCCTATGATGATCTATAAATAAAAATGAGTAATTAATGCTATAACAATCCTCAAAAAAGTATTTCAAAGAAACTAGAGAAATAATATATTTTGAATATATATTCCAATACACTCAAATGAGGACCACAGCTACATCCCACTTTAGTTGTTTTAATTTTATGTAATTTTTAGTCATAAACTTTACCTTTTAGCTATAATGATTTGTATCATTTGAAAGGTGAATTTTGGCTTAGTTTTCTTCAGGAGATACGGGGGCCAAATTACCTTTCAATAAATGACATTCTGCTTGCCTCCCAAGGTTGATATAGAATTTTAAAGAGATTTTCTGTTATTTTCCTTGTGCCTACTGGTGGGCCCTCACAAACCGTGATGAATACAAGTGCAAGTGTACAATGTATTTGTCGATTGTAGTATAAGCGAGGTCGAATCCATAGGAAATTAGTGTGATATTTTAAGAATATGCTCAAGATTACCAAAAATGCAAGAAAAACAAGGGCACGAAAAAAATCTAGCACAGTAACAGAAAAAAGGGATAACAGATATGGGAAAGATAAGGGGAGATTCCTTATGCTCTCACTAAATCTCAACCTCTACTCTAGCATGAAATCGATTGCTATTGCTCAACTCGACACGGTTCCCTTCCGAGATACTCAAATATGAATACCCACAACTTCCGTTGCTAGATACCCCGGCGATAAAAACGAGTTCTAAACATGATTAGGCAATCCCATTTCTGAGTATCTACAACTCTACTAGAAAAAAGTAGCTAAATCATAGGTAGAGTAATTCAACTAACCATACATCCTTCCGGATCATATATAAGCTAGCATACTCAACACAGTGACCAACAATGTCCAGCAAGAGAAAATAAATTAGCGTAGTTCTATTTAATAGCAAAATGAATAAGTTAGATTATCAATTGTTCAACAGTTACAGTAAGGAAATATCCCCAAAATAGGGTTTAGTGTTTATGGGGAAGGGGGAAAACGAAATGGGTAAGCATAAGACACAACCCATTTTAGAGAAGAAGACAAAAACGCAGATGAAGAGACACCAGCATGCAGGGATCAGCAGCAACTTCTCTATGTTGTCAGCTTCCCTTCCGAAAATGGTGAAAATTTTGCTCCTTGTCTTTTCCAGCACGCGATGAACGTTCTCTATTGGGATATGTGTCTATCGACTAAGTCATCCTATCCCTTTTATATCGGACCCTATTTTTAGGGCACCTAGCTGGAAAACGTACGGATATTGTAAAAATCCCCGTGTGGGATAATTATTGCACTGTGACTCCATGCTCCAAATATGCAATTGCTCCAGCTTCTTAGAATTCTGGCTTAGCAATGCTTCATCAACTCCTACTTGGGCTCTGCACTTTCCTCGTGCCTTAGTCATTAGCTTTCAATTCTATTCAAAATAACCAATAATATAGGAAATTAGCAAGTGTTTAAGTTAAAGCATCCAATACAAGGGAATTAAGCTCATTTCAAATAATTTATTTCCATTCTATGATTTCAAGAGTTTAATAGACACATAATAGCATTATTAGCACAAAACTTTCCAAATAATAGCTAGAATAACTCTCTTCTTAAGAGTTATACCCTTATGACAATATATATAACATAGGAAAATATTAGCTCCTTAACTGTAAGGAGCAATCTTGTCCGCACAACTATTAAATGTTTGACACTAAAGAGCGAGAAATGCAAAAGTAAAGACCTTTTTTTTTCTTTAATAAAATAACGAGTTGTCAATTTTGAACGGTGTTGGGGATAAAATTTGGTCCTTATCGTTAAAGAGCAAAGTATTTTCCTACAAGATATCGTTTATTAGTCTTTGTATTAAAAAAAAAAATTGGATGAATAAAGTTTAGTCTTTGAACACTCTTGAAAGAAAAGTGCATTTCTTATCTTGCATTCTTGTGTTAGAATTGCATATCAAGTTTGATTGATTTCCAAATTTACGTGGAGTTTTTCAAATTTTGAGAAAGAACTAATTTTCTTATCTCATTGGCTTCCATCAAAACTAGATTATATATTGCTAACATTTTCTTTGGTTGTATCAAATTGTTTTGTGGTTTCAATTGAAACTACGGGCGTTTTTTTTTAATTTATTGAGATCTTAGCTTCAAATTACTTGTTCATATCTCCTTCGATGTTTCCATTCTAACTTAATTGGTTTTATGACTTCACTTACCATCAACGAGTTTATTTCTTACTAGCAATTCGACTAGATCATAACATTATTATTATCACTCATGTTGAAGTGCAAAATAGCAATGCAATGTGGAGGACAGCGAGTGAGTAAACCACCCACCGGTTCGAGATGATCGAGCCCAGTCAGCAAGCAACTAACCACCAGGTCGGTCTCAAACACTCGTTTCATCCAGGAATGACCCACTACACTTAGCCAAATACTAGATAGAGAGATATAAAAATTTTGCATGACCAGCACGGAGACATTCGACAGGAATAGCTTCAACCCGACATGCTCAATTGTCAGTCGGATGCACGACCTGATACTCATACCTATAAATAGGGAAGTCATTGCTATCATCATATTCGTAAGAAAATACAATGTAATGATTCGATATTCCACGTCGTCGTTCTCTAACAGGTTTTCTTAATATTACTTCTTAAGTATGTTGAGTTTGATCGGTAGAATTAGTAGAGTTTGACCTTAATGTTGTCTTTCGGAATACTAACAATGTTATTTATTATGGCTCAACCTTGAACATCATTTATTTTGCAGTTGCTTCTTCATCAGTGATGTTATAAGAACAGGTTATCACTAACCATAGTTTGTCTTAATTTCCTTCTCAAAGACAACACATTTGTTCTCTTTTATCTCCTCCCTCGAACCCTTTACCCTTAAAGAAATCTAGCATTATTATATATTTTCCCTCTTCAAAGAAGGTCTCAAAGTGGGATTATAAAACTTGAAGCCTGAAAAATGTTCAACATACCCAACAAAAAAGTAGCAAACAATCTCACTTGTTTTCGCCTACCCAAATATATAGATACTCTTAGTACAATTGAAATATTATATCGGTAGGAACATAGCTAGCGTAGTGGATAATATTACATTATTAGAAAGATATATCGCTAGATGAAAAGTGAGGGTTAATCTAGAAGAATAGTAAAGAAGGATCACAAGATTTTCAAAACAATGGTAAGAAATGTTAGGGATCCCACGTTGAAAAGAGAATGAACCTTATAATGGTTTATAATAAACATGAGCTACTCCTCTCATTGTCAATTGGTTTTGAGATGGAACCCCAAAAATATTGATAAACCATTGTAAGGTTCATTCTCTTTTCAATAATGTTGTTGTCGATGGAAATATTGAGGTCTCATAGAAAAAATAAAAAAAATCGTAAAAAACATTTAAATTAGCCAATTAAAAAAATAGTGAAAGGGGAGAAGAAAGGTTCTAAGAGTCTCTCTCTCTTGCTTGTTTGTCAGATGAACTGGAGAAAACAGAGGCTCAACCCATGACATGTAGAGCCAAGAGATTGTAAAAGGTGAATTATTTATGGAGCCAATAAAGTTAGATTTTGATGAGTCATGTTTCCTTCAACAAAGATAAAGGCTCAGTTTTTATTGGTTTTCCCAAAGTTCTTTAAAAGTGTTGGAAAAAGGAGTGTGGGAAAGCTATATTTATATGTCGCCATATAAAGTTGACAAAAAAAAAAGCACTTCTTTTCTCAACCTCCACATCTAATTATGAACCTATACTTCTATCTTCTGTTCAAGATAAGCACTAATTATACATTTAACTATATATTTATCATTCAAAATATAGTTCAACTAATTAAGATATGTATCTCCGATTCAAGAATTTATATATGTCTATTATGGATCTCCACCCCCTGGGATCGAGAAACCTTTTGGTTCTTATTAACCAAAGAAATAAGGCTTTGCTGATCTTATTACTACTACATCCACTTGAACAATTCGAATTTGACTCGATTTTTGGTGTGGTCTTTCTTTGGCTATACATACATTTTCACAAAGAAACTGTCCAAGGCTAATTCTTGTGGGTCTTTCATCACAATAACTATGATGATAATTATGATGGAGAAAATGCCAATTCAAATTGATTGAAAGGTTGTCAGTTTGAATCTACACTTCTAAAAAATAATCATAGATATATAAAAATAAACATGTTTTAAATATGTTTTTGGTTGTCAACGTTCTTCATTCTTTCGTCTTTTCCTCATTTTGGTTTCTGAGTTTTAATTCATTTTTCATTAACTTTATAAATTAAGAGTGTTTAGCTCACGGGTTAAGTTTATATAGCAAGAAGTGTCAAACCAATATTTTAGGAATTTCCTTTATCCTAGACTATGATCTTGGTGGTTAATTGTGCACGGGCTACATAAATTCATACACTTGTGAAACTTTGAAGACCAAAATAGGAAATCACTAAATACTTAAACATCAAAACTATATTTAAAGTACAAAAAGATGATAATAATGCTCACATTTAAATCAATTCTTTAGAAAATACTAAAGTTACTTTTTTAATGACTACAATTTTTATATATACATTGGTATAGTTCATGAATTTTTAGTTGAAATTCAATACTATTAGTGGAAGCTATGACACGAGCCACGTGGCTGAGCTCGAAGGTCCATGATGTGTGTCGAGCCCCCAAATCGGTATGTATACTTAGATCAAGGGGTTGCCCCCAATCTCATTAGAGGACCCTGACGTCATAACGTCATAACGTACAATCAACAGTAAGGACTGTTGAGGACAACAGTACCCCAAGTACCTCGAGTATCTCCACAATGGTATGATATTGTCTGTTTTGGGCATAGCCCTCACGACTTTACTCTTAGTTTCACCCGAAATGTCTCATACCAATGGAGATAATTGTTCTCTCTTATATACCACATGATCATTCTTTTTCCTAACTAATGTAGAACTTTGTTTGCATTCACCTTACAAACCCAAAAATCCTCCCCTCGAACAAAGTACCACTGAGCCTCTCCTCAAGTAGTAACTCATCCATCTACTCTCGGACCTGAATGAGCGCTTGCTCTTATCCAAGGCTTCCGCCACACCTTGATAAAGCACACTCACGGATTACACCATGACCACACCTTCCGAGGCTCACCACTTCTTTGTCCGGCACCTGATGATTCACCGATACAGTTAGGTTTAGACCATGGCTCTGATACTACTTGTTGAGGACAACGGTACCCCAAGTATCCCGAGTATCTCCACAATTGTATGATATTGTCTGCTTTGGGCATATCCCTCACGACTTTGCTATTGGTTTCACCTAAAAAACCTCATACTAGTAGAGATAATTGTTCTCTCTTATGTACCCCGTGATCATTCTTTTTCCTAGCTAATGTGGAACTTTGTTTGCTTTCACCTTACAAACCCAACAATGAGCAGGTCACCGACACCAAGAACAATTGAATGTTTGATTAGATAAGCAACTACTCTTCTACCGTCTATAAATACACCCCCACTCCCTTAAATCAGGTACAAAAATATGTCTAAATTGATCTGCCCTGCTAATACTCCGAACTAACTTGAGCGTTGGAGTGCTCTACTTGTTTCTTCAAGTCTCTTGCTTCCAGCTCGTTCGCCCACAGCTAGCTAGGACCCTGAGCACGTCGTTCCACAACACTTGGCAAATTTTGACATCAACAAATACCATGTCTTTATTCAAAATAAGTAAATAAAGAAAGAAATTCTATACATGTTTATATTAAAAAAAATATGAGATTAACAAGAACTAATTTATACTATTATTAGGAAGCATAAATTCATATAAATATAATTTTAGAATTAGTATTGATGTCAATATATAACATTCAGCTCGATGAATATTGATTAACAAAACATAACAAACCATTTTTTTTAATATTAGTATGTTGAATAGAATAACTATATATGAACACAAACAAAGGAAATCATAATTTTGAAACTTGAAGTATTTAGTAGAGTACTTTTCATTTTCTTTATTAAAACTATAGTTTATTTTTCTGCAATTACAAAAATTTTGAATCATTTTCAAAGAATTGAGAAAATATTTTTCTTCATGTCCATCTATATTTGATATCAAAATAAGAAATACAAAAACAATTAAACTAAAACTAATAAATATTATCAACAAACTTAATAATTAAATATTGTATTTTTGTTACTAGTTCATATTCTAAAGTACTTCATGAATTGATTAAAATTCATGAAAAAAAATGGTTCACTATTTATATTTGCAAGAGACAAGAGCCTAAATTATTTATATTGAATTTGAAAAAAAAAACTTTATTTAAATATAATTTTTTTTCAAAATAAAAAGTAAAAAAAGAATATCAACGACATATTTTCTTCAAGAAATTAAAAGAAAAAAGGTAGAGGGTCGAGGGTCGAGGGTCGAGTGAGGGGCACGTGCCTCCCTGGCCCCTATGTAGCTTTCCCCTTATAATGTACCTTCTTAAAGTGATTGATAGGATAAACAGTATAGATTCGTGTTATAAAGAATTCATCGAAAATTCGAATTATCGATCATCGACACCTCCCTCCAATTTTATTCGTCAAAGAAGAGGAAAAGATATTTTTTTAATAGTGATTTGTTCAAAAATGATCCAACATGATTTCCTTGTTTGATGAACATGACCTATCAAAACTTAAATAATTCATGATTGAATTTTCACCTTTAACATTGAAAAGACATCATGGTGAACAAAAGAAACAAATTTGAAGATGAATGGAAAGGGCTAGCATGCAAAATATGATATACCTAGCGTATACCAAAAACTTTATGAGATATATATGTTTGAATGTATTTTCAGAAAAATAATTTGAATTTAAACTATTTTATATTATTTTTTGAAAAAAAAAACTACTTTATATTATTTTCTAAATAAAATTTGATTAAATACTTTTATTTTCTAAAAGAAACAAATATGAGGTTCTTAGAAATAATTATAAATTTATAATTGTTTAACAATAATTGCAAAAGTAGAACTTTTTTAGTTGCCAACATGAAGCATAGCTCAGGGGTATAATTGGCACCTACCTTTTTCACATTTTCTTTAAGGTCGGAGATTCAAACTCGCATACTCCCAATTTATTGTACTAAAAAAAACTTTTTTCGTCAATTATATTTTGATTTATGTGTGATAATAGCTTGTATATGTAATATATAATTGATTTAGCTATTGCCAAAGCAATAGCTCAATTACTGTTTTGAGCTATGGCCACTTTGGTTAAAATAAAATAAGAAATATTTGATAACACTATTAATTACAAAATTCAATATATTTAAGGTTAATCCATGTATACTTTGTATGTCATAATTTTTTTTTTTAATACAATATGTGAGGGTAAGGAATCGAACTCACAATCTCTTGGTTGGAGATATATGTCAATTACTACTATACTGAACTATACTTGTTTTGACCTTTGTATGTCATAATTGGTGCATATAAGTTTATAAGTTTCACTCTTAATTTTTTACCTTTCATCTATATCATCCTACTCTAGGCGATATCACGAATAGTCTCCATCATTATTAAATAGTATTAATTTTGTCCAAAAATTAACCTAAACTCACTAACCTCTTTGATCATATAATTACTACCATTACCATTCTCAACATGGACGTTGCCTCACTAACCATGATTTTTTACCTAGATTCATACAATTCACTCCATAAAAAGATTGTCAATAAAGATTTAAATAAATCACAATCTGAATATAGCTGAATTAGTC
The DNA here is from genome assembly GCF_013281855.1 of Momordica charantia. NCBI lineage: Eukaryota > Viridiplantae > Streptophyta > Magnoliopsida > Cucurbitales > Cucurbitaceae > Momordica > Momordica charantia. The sequence goes on along the minus strand of NW_028275157.1, from coordinate 9,938,120 downwards.
AATGCATTATAATCTCGACCAGAATATCAGATAATAGATTAAATATTATTTTGTCCCTATAGTCTGGAGCTCATTTCATTCTAATCCATATACTTCTCAAATGTTTAAATTTTGTTTGTGTACTTCCAACCAATTTTAAAATTGGTCGTCATCATTAATTAGTTTGAAGGTTGTTTTTTTACCTCATTTGACAAAATAAAAACAATAATTTTTATTCAAGGAAAAACCAATGTAAATATGGTTCCAAAATTTATAAAAGAAAGACTGATAAAAACTAAAAATTTTTAGAAATTAACCATAAACCAATAGTGGAGTCGTGGAGGAAATATCGAGTGTGTATTAGAAGTTGTGTGATTGTATTTTTATTTCATTGTAATTTCATTGTATTCTTTTATTTTTTTATTAAAAAAAATGATGGGACTAATTTATAGATTTATTAACAGCACTGAATATTTAAAACTATATAGACTAGAATATAACAAATTTCGAATTAAAGGATAAAAATGATATTTTAACCTAAATATTCTTTTTTGAAAAGAACCTAAAATCTAATTAGTAATTATATATATAAATATATATATTGAATCATAATTTTTTTTAACACAATATGTAGAGGCAGTGATTCAAATTTTTAATTTTTTTTACAGAGATGGGTACCTTAGCTAATTGAACTATGTTCAGCTTGTCAAATTATATATATACATGAGACAGACATGCATACCTATACACGTATGCATTTGAAACCGCTCTACTTTAGTTTTGTCTTTTTGAAGCACATTCATGATTGAATCCAATTGAAGGCCCCATGAGAATGACAGCAAAAATTTGACCTTTATGGCATTGGGAGCCTATTTTTGTAGGGTCACAATTAGGGTTTCTTGAATTGAGGGAGAGATGGGGCACATATTTATTTATTTATTTTATCCGGATGAATACTTGAAATTATGATTATAGGATGGATTATGTAGTGTCGCTTGTGATTATTATAATTTTAATTATTTATTGATTAAGTTATTTCAGAAACTTTATTGTCCAATCTGAACATAATTCAATTTGTTAAGGTATAAATTAGAATTTAAATCTCAACCCTAATTTATTGTTGAACAACAAATAATAATAAGAAAGCTTAAATCTTATTTTACTTTTCAGAGTTTTAATCTATTCTATTTTGATCAATTTCAAAAAATCTATGATATTTACTGAATTTTTTAGAGGAAAAGAAAACAATAAAAACAATAATTATTTTGATCTTCGGTATATCTTAAACTCTAGACTTTCAAAATAAATAAATATATTGCTCTTAACTTTGAATAGTATTTTTTAGTCCTTCAAACTTTTTTTTAGAGATAATAGTGTTAATCTTTATTATTATTCTATTACGTAATACTCTCTAACTCCAAATACATATGTCAACACATGAAATACTTGTCATGAAGCAATGTAATCTAATAACTACAAAAGTCAATGTGATTTTTTTCAAATTCATATTAAAATAGAAATTTTAAAAATTTATGGATAAAATAAAAAAAGATCGAAAAGTTTTGAGATCGGCGGGGCCATTTTGATAATCATTTTGTTTTCTGTTATTTATTTTTGGTTTTTGAAAAATAGGCTTATTTGATGACTAACTCAATGTTTTTATTAAGAAGCATTTTTGAAATTTTCAGTAATTCTAAAAATATATACGTCTTTTTTAAAAATAAATTTCTATTTTTCCAAATCTCATTTTTCTTGTGCTCAATTTTCTTTCTTTTACATATTTCTCTCTGACAATTTTATTTCTCACTCTAAAATTTCTTTTCTCTAAAAAATCATCTTTACAACATTTGATGTCCGAAAACACAAACAAATTACTAATTCCTAAGATAGATGGTCATCATGAGATTTGAACAATTCTCTCTTAATTAGTCTCTTTGGACCAATGAACCTAACTTTTATTTCTCTTCTAATCTGTAGCGAATATATCCCGAACTTTTCTCTATCTAAATTTTTTCTCTTTTAATTTTTTTCGCTATAACTTTTCTTTCTATTTTTTATTTATTTATTTTTGTCTAACAAATATATATCTTGGATTTTTTTTCTGTCTAAATATTTCTTATCAGTATAATTTTTCTTTCTTTTTCTTTGTTTTTCTAACTGTTTTTCTCCCATCTTTACTCCCTTTCTAAAAAATTCTCTTTTTTGCGTTTAAATTTTTTTCAAACTTATTTTTTTCTCTAAATTTACTCTCCCTGAAATTTCTCTTTAAAAAGTTTCTTTCTATGTTTATAAACTTTTACTCTTTTGGTCTCTACGTTAGGCAGATGACAAAAATCCACACAGGGTCAAATACTCACTCCAAAACGGGGATGTGTTTCCCACCCTGCCTTGACCCAATTCCATTTTTTTAAATAATAAATATATATTTTATTAAATTAAGAGTAAAATATTAACTTTTCTTTTTAAATTAATTATTTATACTGGTAAATAATAATTTTTATTATATTTAATACTCATTTTTTAAATTCTAGGAATAATTAAAATTAATTAATAAATTGGTAATTTTTTCCACGAAAATCCTCATCTACAATCGAAGATTTCTTGACCTACACTTCGATTCCTAAAATCGAAAAAATGAGATGGGGATTGCAACTAAAAGTTTTCACGAGGATGAGGATTGGAGGGCATGCCCAACTCCCGCCTCATATCAGTATCATCTCTACTCACATAGATTTTTCTTTCTATAGCATATATCTCAATTCTATAACTTTTTAAAAATAGAAAACTAAAAATGATTATCAAACATGTTTGGTTTTTTATTTTTGAAAAAAAAAATTAATGGTCAGACATATATATTTTTTGTTTTTTTAAAATTGAAAACTGGAAACTAAAAACAAAAGATAGAAAATTGAAAAATCAAAAACAAAAACAAAATCATTATTACACGGAACCAAAATAAACATAAAATTTTAAAATTATTTTATAGAATATCACATCATAAGTAGGTATAATTTGAACCTACACCTTATAGAAGATGTAAAAGATACCTTAATCATTAAACTATTCTCATGTTGGCTCATTGTTCTTACCTTTTATCAACTTAATTAATTATTAATCATTACATGCCACATTGAGTATAGCTCAACTCATTAAGATATATATTATCGATCAAAATTAAGTCGTGAATTCAAATCTTTACTTCCAAACTAATCTCTCGAGCCGACAAAAATCAAGGTTGCGTAGAAACACTAAAGTTCCATCTTTTTAAGTATACGGTTATCATATAATTCGAACCAATGCCGCTCAACCAACCTGCAGTCAAAACTATTTTTTGTTTTTAAATATTTTTTTTAATTTATAAGTTCAAAAGTTCATATATATTCGTATCAATATCATAATTAGTCATTCTCAATTAAAAAAAAAAAGTTCGAGGATGCAACTCATGAAATTGTTTCTAAAAACTTTTTTTCTGTCGGAGTATTTGGTCGGGCCAATTTACCCCTATCTCGACTAATATTCGTGAGACAACTATATAATATCTTACACTACAGATCTACAACACTGAAATTTTATCCTAAACATATGGCCATCATAGAATTTTAACCTCTTGGGCCTTCAAAAATTTCATTTCACACCTTTGTCCCAATGGAACCCGACCAACCCGTGGCATGGTTAAATATATATATATATATATATATATAAAAGTTTAAATTTTTACCTCTGTTGATAATAATTAAAAAAAATTCAAAGTTTCATTAAAGTTCGAGTAGCCACTTATTTACCTTTATCCGTACTAATTTATTAACTTTTTCCTTTTCAATCAATTTGAATATAATTTAATTGATTAAAGTACCTATTTCCAATCAAAGGACGGAGATTTACATCCCACCCATGTTGTAAAAAAAAAATGCAGTGGATCTTCCATTTTCTTTCTTACAAAAATTAAAAATAATAAATAAATCTATACTATATTAAAAAAGAAGGATTTGTGAAAAACATTTCTAGTCCATAACACCCTTTTAAATTTAACTAAATTACATAAATAATATTCATAGTAATTCACAATCGTGCATTAAAAAATATAATTAAATTGATATGTGCATTGAAAATTATAATTAATTTACAATTTTATAACTCCAACGTTTATTTATGATTTTATTAGAGTACCGTTTCAATGACCTTTCATTTTTTTTTATTTATAAAAACCCTTTCAAATTCTATTAACTTATAAAATCCAATTTTTCCAATTCTATAAATTGTGGTGGGGAAGAGATAGTTCAGTGTGGTGATTGGTTCTCAATAAGTTTGGTGTGATGATTTCCACCAACAGGATGGGAATCGACGGAAGGAGGCGGAAGTTGCACAAACAAATTCAATTTTAAAATTGAATTTCTAAAATCCCGACTCCATTGTTTTCATCCTCAAAACATGGTTTCACTACTCTACAATAAGTCATCGCAAAATTGTTGTTCTCCTTCTTTCTCATAGATTGGTTTCGAGTCGAGGCGTGCGGCAACGAGAATGCATGCAGTCGAAGAAAATCAACTCATTCTTTCTCCTAGATCGGTTTCAAGTCGAGGTGTGCGACGACGAGAATTAATGCATGCAATGGAAGAAAATCAACCCAAATCCTATTTGTTTCTCGGTGATGGTTGTGAGAGTGGTAAAATGAGGAAGTAAGCTGAGGCGTGCGACGACAAGAATGCATGTAGTTGAAGAAAATCAACCCATTCTTTCTCCTATATCGGTTTCGAGTCGAGGCGTGCAAGGATGAGAATGCATGCAGTGGAAGAAAATCAACCCAAATCCTATTTGAGTGATGGTCATGAGAGTGGTAAAATGAGTGAGTAAAATTAGGGTTTTCAAAATATGTAACATTCTATTTAGAAAAAAAGGTCCTTCAATAATTTTTTTTAATAAAAATGTCATTAAATGACATTTGATTTATTTTTAATTATGGGTAAGTTTTTTAGTTTTAAAATACATATGCAAAACTTCTAAAATTGTCATTCAAAATAATAAAATTTACTTTTAACATATTTATTCATTGTCCATCATATTTATATTTATATTTATATCTATACTAGGTTAAAAAGTATAGATGTTTGAAAAATATTTTTAGACCATATTACCCTTTTTGTTGTGTAAAATTACAAATATATCATTTTTTAGAACATCATCTTGCCCTTTGTGTTTTATGAATCACAACCCTCATTTTGATTTAACCACCTTTTATTTGTTATTCTTTGAAAATATTAATAGTTAATAAATTTATATATTAATAACAACATTAATTACAAATATACAACAATTATATCAAATTTTAATTTGACGTTAAAATTAATTATTCAATATAAGAAATCAAACTAATTACTTTTACGATGAAGAGATGATAGGTTACAAATTTAGTATTTTACCGTCGTCATTATTTTTTTGTACAACTATTATTATTAAATTGATAGAATCACTATGAATTCTAATCAATAAATTAACCTTCGGGTGTTGGTGCAGTGGCATGAGGCTTAAAATCTAGGTTCGAGCTCTCCTATGTCCAGAAGTCCAAAAAAAAAAAAAAAGTTTAAGAGTCCCTAAGATTTACCATAAAAAAATTTATTGCTTTTTTTAAAGCTTACAATAACGTAATAATAAACATCAAATGCTAAAAAATGAAAAGTTTTGCTTTTATTTACATAAATGAACTATATGATTAAATATGTTTTTGCTTTCATTTGAATTTAATAGTAGAGTACCAAGAGTTTGAAAATCTCAAAAACCTTGCAACTTCTTCCTTCTCTATAATTATTTAAATCTTAGATTATTTTATTTTTCTTTAATTAATTAATAATGTATCTCTCTAATTTAAATAAATATATATAGTGTAATTTCATATTATGAGAATAACCATTTGAATAAATAAAAACATGAGAATAATTATACTTCTAAATTTGAAATATTAAAAGTAATAAAAATTTGTTTTTAAATTCAATTTCTTAGATTTTGAAAGGATTATAATTTTGTTAAGAATATTAAAAATCAAACAAATGAGATGCAAGTGTGGAAAACGAAGTAAATGCTAGAATATGAAAAGTTTTATATTCAATTTTATACAAAATTAATTATAAAATTAAATATGTTTATCTTTAATAACATTTAATTATAGAATACAAAGGGTTTGAAATCTCAAAGTTTATAACTTCATTTTATTCCCAATCAAATCATCACAATCTTTGATGGACTATCTACAATATTTTGAGTTTTCTTCTCTATATACTTTTTGCTCCACACAATCGTTGTAGTAATTTCAATTTTTTTTTGGAGTAATTGAACAATAATGTAGTTTAACAACCGGAGATATTTGTATCTCGAGAAGCAGTCATCATAGTTCATATATTTGCAAGAGGTAATCATATATCTCACGAAAATGAATCCCCTCATTTGCTATTTATGTTTAAACTCATGCATGTTTGAATATAAAATAATTATTCATTAATTTTATCTTAAATTTATGGCAAAAAATAGTATCAACCATAATTTTATAGTAACTATTAAATAGTTACTACAAAAATTAATATAATTTAATTAAAAATAAAATACACAATGTTTTTATATATAAATAAGCTTTCATATAAACAAATTATATTTATCTTCAAAAATGAAATAAAAAATTTCAATTAAAAAAATATAGTAATAATGATTTTTTCTAGATACCATAAAATGGTTAAGAAACTTTTAAATTCAAATAATAAATACATAAAATAATTTAAATGTTTAATAGAATACAAAATGTATTATATTATAATGATGATTTAATTCATATTGTATGTTTTGATATCGTATAATTATATATACAATTATATATATATATATTTAACCCATTTTACTATTAAATATTATTTTTTATTTTTCATTTTTGAAAGGTTACTAGACATAAATATCAAAATAAATTACACGTATTATTAAAAATAATTTTGAATGATTATAAGAAAAAATAAAGAAAGAAAAATAATAAATAAGTTAGTTTAAAAAATATAAAAATAAAGAAAAATAAACCCGTGCAATGCACGTGCTAATCCACTAGTAAAAGTTAAAAGAAAAAATAACACTTGCATGCTGAAAAGTGACAAGGAGTAAACTATTAATCTAACGGACAACAGGACAGGTGACAGTATTTGGTGTCAGACATTGAAACAAGATATCTTTTCCCTGAAATATTATGAAAGAAAATATTAATAAAATTCCAGAAATAAATATTAAAGTTATCTATGACTATAAGTTAATTAAAAGATCTTTTTTTATTAGTTAAAAATTAAAATAATGATTATGACTTTGTCGGGTTTTCAAAAGTTAATCTGATTGAGTAGACAGTGTTTTCAAAGCATTTTTCGTAAATTCAGAAAAAATAATTTGAATTATTTTAGAAGTGTTTCAAATATTGCTTATTATTTGCGACACTCTTTATCTGTTTAGGCTTCTATTGAATGGAAATAGGTTAATTGTTTATTTTCTTCTCTATTCAATTTCTATTAACCCAGGCAACAATGTTTGATAACCGTTTTAGTTTTTTGTTTTTTGGCTTTCTTATTTTGGTTTTCTGTTTTTAAAAAACAAAAATCATATACGTTTGATAACCATTTTTTGTTTTTTGTTTTTTTAAAAAAAGTCAAAATATGTTTGGTAACCATTTTTTATTTTTTGTTTTTAAAAAAGTTAGAAATTTGAAAATACATATTAGAGAGAGAAAATTTTATGTAGAGTAGAGATGATAATGATGTGGGTGGGAGTGAGGATGCTCTCCTCTCGGGCTCGTGAAAATTTTTAATCTTCGTCTCCATCTCGTTCTTGGGTCCGAAAGATGTTCTCGAGAAAAATTATCGGTTTTATAATCGTTTTTTAATTATTTTTAGAATTTAAGTATAAAAAATTAAATATATACTAATTATTTGAAAAATGGAATCGGGGACGAGGATGGGGACGGGGACGGGACATACATTTTCTATTTTTGGGACCCGACTCTGCGGAAATTTTTGTTTTCCCCTAATGTAGAGACATGAAAATAGAGAGGTAAACACGTCAAAAAAAAAGAAAATAGAGATGTAAATAAACTTTTGGAAGATAAATTTTAGAGAGATAAATAAAAATATTTAGAAAAAAAATAGTGAAAGAAAAGTCAAAAGACAAAAAGAGAAAATTTTGGGAGAAAAAAAATAAAGTCAAAATATAAAGATTCAAAAAACAAAAAATAATTATAAAGAAAGAGAAAAATTATAGTAGAAAACAATTTAGAGATAAAACAAGATTAAAAATATATATTTTTTTAAAAAATAAATAAATACAAAGATAAATAAAAGTTATAGTAAAAGAAAATTGAACGATAAAATATAATATAATTTTTAGATTAAAAAATAGAAAATGAAGAGAAAGAAGAGTTATAGAATATGAAATTTTAGAGAGAAAAAAGTTAGAAAAAATATTAAATTTTTAGAGGAGAAATGAAATTGGTCTGTTAGAAAAAAAACAAAAATACAGAAAAATTTGGAGAGAGATAAATAATAATAAATATATGAAATATGAAAATTTTAGGGAGAGAAAAATAGAGTTTGTAGAGAAAAATTTAGAAATAAAAAAAAAGTTTAGAGTGAAAAATAAATGTTTTTAGAGAAAAATATGAGAATGAAAAAAAAAAAGTTAAGAGTATTAGAAGAAAAAATGAGGTTTTGAAAACTATTTTTTTTTTTTTAAATTTACATAGAATGTCAAAATGGTTTTTAAAAAACAAAAAACAAAAAATTGAATTGGTTATCAAACAACCTTGCTTTTGAAAAACTAAAAACCAAAAACGAAATAGTTATCAAACGGATCCTTAGGTATTTATAAGGAATCTTTTCCTAACCATAACTATGACAATCCACAGATAAACTCAAACATTTCGACCAGCTATGCCTACACTAAGTCAATTGAGAGATGCTAAAGCGAGCATAGTTCATTTATAATTAGCATATATCTCCAACCAAGAGGTTGTGAGTTCGATTCTCCACCCCTACATGTTGTACTAAAAAAAGTCAATTGAGAGATACAAAGATTCAATATAAAACATAGTTGTATTTCATGTTTTCAATGTCTTTTTAATATATGTTTGGTAGTATTTTGAAAATTAAATCTTAATTTAAAAATATTTTTGAACATATATTTAATCAATGATATATTTGAAAACTAGTGGTAGTCACTAACTAAATATTTAGTTCAATATAAAATATTATTAATTAATTTATTAACATAAATTTTGTATAATTACTACTTTACAGTATTATATAATTTATAATATATTATATTTTACATGTTCTAATTTTAACAAAAATGACATCAGTTTATAACATGAAATAGCACAATTATTAAAGTTTTTATCCTTTTTCTTTTTAATGTACTCTACATTTTAAAGTTTTAAATTCAAAATTTGATAACACATGGTAGCATAAAAATGTTGTTTTAGAATTTTCACTATCATAAAATCCAAAAACAATTTAAAACAAATCTATCAAATTATTTAGTGAGTATGAAACAAGATTTGGGTTACACACCAAATGCCATCTTAGAGATTGTCACGTAAAGAGCCATCAACCATGTCATAAACTTCTATATTTAACTCGATTCACCAATTAACTTGGGCATAACTCAACTGGTCTAGTGAATTTCTATCCCCACTTGTTTTACTCAAAAAAAAAAATGTTTGAATTAATTCACTCCATGTTGTGATTCGAAACCAAGTTGGCTCTAAATAAGTTTAAAATTATTATTATTAATAGTATGTTTGCATGAGTGACATTTTGCTGATTTTTCTCTATATTTCATCAATATTTTTACTAGTGAAAACATTGATTTATTCCTTTATGTCAATATCAGACCAATTGACGTGAAAATATTGATAGAAATATGGACATATGGACAAAAATGGCGTGTCCAATTGTGTCTACTTTGCATATGTTGTCTTATAAATATACTAATTAAAATCATAACACTCACTATATACATCAAATAAATTTAATAATGAACAACAATAGCTTAAATAAATTTAATGATGGCTAAGTCGGGGATTTGAACTTTAAATTTTGTTGAATGGAAAGTGATATTATTTTAACTGAAACAAATTTAATCGAGTTGTATGTTTAGTCGGCTAGGATTACACTTAATTAACCTAACGTCTTTCTATTTTATTCTTGTTGTAAAGAAAATAAAAAAAAAAAAAGTAGAAAAAGTAGAGGTTAAGCATCAATTCTGGTAAATCAATAACTATCACATCAAATTAAAATACATGAAATTTTATTATTAAAATTAATGAATAATTATCCAAGCACTTTATTTACATATACCGAATTACCATTCAAATATTAATTAACAGATTTAGGTTTAACAAAATCATTCGTTTGTACAATTCAAATCCAGGTTATATAAACCTAGATTTAGAAAATGCTCTGGTTTTCGCCGTTTTTAATAATTTCTGGAAATTAGTAAATTTTAGATTTAAAGTTTCGTATTTCTCCCAAAAAAAATTTAAACCTTCGTAAATACAAAATTTGGCTTCACTCATCAGTCATCACTAATTTTTTTGGAGACTGCATTTTGTGCGAATATAATGATCTGAACTCTTTTTTTTTTTTTTTTTTGAGTAAAAATTATCAGATTTTTTTAAACTTTTGAAATAAAATCATAAAATCATAAAAAAATAGTTTAAAGCATGTTTTTGAGATCTAGAAAACCACTTAAATAAAAGTTAATAAAACTAGGGTAAATTACATATCTATTACCTATGCTTTAGACATATTTTAATTCGGTTTCTCTACTTTTAAAATCTTCAATTTAGTTTCTATAGTTTAATTAAATCGTACAAATCATCCCTCCATTATCATATTAACACTTTCTTTTTAAATTAAAGCATTAAAGTATTGATAAAAGATTAAGTTAATTATCATAACCCATCTGCTTAAGGTTTTTGGTTCAATGGTGATTTAACATCATATATCAAAGAATGAGTCTATTAAGAACAACGGTATCTCAAGTATCCTCTGAGTATCGCCTCACGGATTTTCTTTTTGTTTCACCCAAAAGACTCAATGACTCATATCAATAGAGATAATTGTCCTCGTCTATATATCATAGATCACTCTCTTCCCTAACTAGAAACTTTGTTTGCGCACCTTGCAACCCTAACAAAAGAAACTTATAGGTAAAAAAAGTAATATTAAGCACAACTTATTTGATTCCAGACAAGTGTTGTTTTATTTATCAAGTGTTATTCAACTTATCATTTTTCGAAATTTGAAATTTATCATAAACATATTCTATTCTCACTGGTTTCAAAATTCAAAATTCAAATCTACTTCTTGAATTTGTGTACCCTAAGTGCAATATGAATGCAACCAAGAAAAGAAAAAAGAAAAAAGAAGCAGAACTTTGACTTGATCTAATGCACTCCTTGTTTTAGAATCTATAAACATTTGTACCATAACTTGTAAACTTTGATTGTAAACCCTGAATTAGTATTTGAAAAAAATATCAATTCAAATCACGATATTAAATTTTCGTCAATATTTCTATCAGCATTTTTATGTCTATAAATTCTTCAACATTTCCACGTGAGGGCAACATTTACATAGTATCACAAAAAAAATCGATAAAATATTAAAAAAATATCAACAAAATATCATTAATCTAGACATATCATAAATATCAATCATTTTAATTTATTTAAAAAGTGTGAAATGTTTATTTTTTATCAATTTTTTTTATTTCTAATATATATATTTCCATCCACATTTCTATAGAGCGGAGAATTTGACATTTTCATCAACATCGAGATTTTAGACCACGATTCAAATTTACTCTTTTTTATTGTGTATGATGAGGTTGAAATATCTTTTCCATGCTTAGTTTGACACAATGATTACCTTTACTTTTGTTTACTTGTCCTTTTTGCATTATAAAATCATAGGTAGGACTTAGATTTCATCTCTTTTTCTCTCTTTTTTTTTTCTTTTTTATTATTATTTTTTTTAAAATTCTCTTATATAAATTTTAAGGATATCATGACCCATTTTGGGAATAAGAGAAAAGGTGCCCTTATATATGATTTCAGAAAAAGTATATAATATGATGGCTCAGAAATTTGTCCATCTCTTTGGAATTTTCTCTGCCAAGGATTTCAAGGATATCACTTTTTTCATTATATCATTTACTAACATATTTTTGGGTGAAAAAAAAAACTATAGATTATTTTCCATTTTAATTACACAATCTATGTTTTATTTTATTGATATTTGATGCATTTAAGGTTGGATCATTTTTCGGGAGGACAATTTTTTATGGATGAAATATAGTAACACGCTTGTATATTTTCATCCATGAAAATACTATATATTTTTTTAATAAATTCAACAATCGTTCAACATAAAAAAAAAGAGTGATTCATGCTTTATTCACTAAAATATGTTCAGATTAACAATGAAAAAACTTCTCTGATATAAAAAATATCTCAAAATCATTGTTAAATTGATTAGATATAAAGAATAATATTAGGGTTTAAAATGAAGTTTCAGGCAAGTATCTTTTTCATTATATATAGAAAATATTCAAAAAAGAAAATTGCTGATGTATTAATAATAATAAATGTCAAATGCTACTTAACTTATTAAATTATTGATATATTATACTAAAAAAATTAATTATTTACGCTAATATGAGTTCTAGCTAGCTCAACTAATCAAAGTAATACTCTTATAGTTCTTAGCTCTTTTTAAACTCGAAAAAAAACTTAATTATTTAAACAATCCTTATTTAATCCAAAAAGGTGCTGTAAGATGATTTCAGTCATATTTTATTAGTTATATTGATACCATAATTATTACGCAATAAATTTGAAAAATCAAATTTTACTTTTTATTCTCAACTTCTCCATAATCTTAAGATTTTAATATGAGATATGTCTTAACCATGTTATTTCAGTTTTTTGAGTTTTTTTTTAACTATTTTTTCAAAACAAAAAGAAAAGTATATACATAGTGGAAACTAAAGGGTCACAGAGCACCTAAATTCCAGCCTTAACTGAAGAAAAACCCTTCAATCACTGCAGAAAAAAAAAGGGGGTAAAGTAACAATGAAACTTTTAAATTGTTTAAAAAGACAAAAACCAAATTTGTTTTAAATTTCTGAAAAATAAAAAATTGTTTACTTTGTCATAATATTTCGTCCGAGTTAAATTGTGTAGCCTAATCTAGATTATAACACCTTAACTAGTTGAGCTGTGCTTTAAAATAATTTTGTTGTCAATTATACGTTTAAAAAAACTACACAATATGAAGCAAATTAATATTAGGTAAATCTTAATTAATTTTAAATATAAAGAAGTTAATTATAGGGACAAATACGAATATGACAAAAATATTTAGTAAAATTAGCAAAGTAGCAACCACATTTAATTTTTTTCAAATATAGCACTTAAAAGAAACAGAGGTCCAATTTTAAAATGACAAATGACAGCTTTACCCAAATGATATAATACATCTGTAATATATCTATAATATATCTGACTACTGATGATATATGTATATGATATACATCTAATATACTACTGATATAAGTGTCTGATATACTACTGATATATTACTGATATAAGTGAAAAATTTTGTTATATTTGAAAATTCAAAAAACAGGTGACATATTTTGAAATACGTAAAAGATTTTGTAATTCGCTGTAATTTTCCTAAATTATAGTGTTGGGTTAAAAAATTAATTATTTGTTTTCTTATCATTTATAAATCTTGAAAAGAAAATTATTTAAATTTTTATATACTTTAAATTTAAATTTAAATTTTGTTTAAATTATTTGTTAAAATTTTATGAGAAACCATAGTTGTAACATATAACAAATTGAATATTAGAAAAAGAAAAAAAAAACACTCCTAGCATAAATTTATCTTTTTAAAAATGGTTGGGTACAACTCATTTATTTGAAAACTTTATGGCAGTATTGTTCAATATGGGTGTGTGTATGTTGAACCCGACGCTTGCAGCCTTGAGGTACCAAATGCTTGGAACTTTTAAGTACCATCTATCTTAAAGTCTCAAGTTCTAACCATGCGTTGGTCATAGTGTTGCTCAGCCCGAGCAAAGAACTCCGCTCATAAGAATCCACGAACGAACTTTGCAAATAAACATATTTTAAAACATGATTTCTCAACTGTTTACAAGGGATCATGGTCAGGGATAGTTTGGGTGACTTGAGACATCAAGGAATATCCTTGAAGTCTACGTAACTCTACCAAACATAAAGGTCAAAGGGTTGTTGACTCTCGGTAATAAAAAAAGAAACATGATTGCTCACCTCGATTATTTATTGACAGTCAATTTTATGAATAAAAAAAAGTTAAAATTATTTCGCAAATCACTTGAATACTCTCAAAGTCTTTGTTAATTAATCTAGTCAAAGTTAGTTTCTTTTTCTTTTTTTGAAAACCAATGTACACCACAACACAAGATCATTAACTCGAGTGGGTAGATTGCAACCCTAATTTTTTCTTTTTTCTTTATTTTTTTTTTCTCTAAAAGAATTTTGATTGAGAAGATAGATCACAACCCTAGTTTTTGTTTAGAGGGAAAAAGGGGTATTTTCGTTGAGGAGAATGTAGTGGGAATATTGTAGCGAACGTCAGAATCTAATTCTTGATGGGTTTTTGGGATATTGACTTAGAGAAAGTGAAGAACTAAAAAAAAAAAAAAAACCCTTTTGTGTGATTTATTTTATTTGAAGGGTAAGACTTTTTTTTTATTTTATTTAGGAGGTATACATAATTTCTATATTGTTTTTTTTTTCTCTCAGTTAATTTATTATTCGAGTGGAACTAATTTACACAAGATAAGAAGTAGCCCAATTAATTAATTAATTAGTTAATTAATGGTGTTTTGGTATTTTTATTTTTCTTTATATTAACTCTTTGATAAACTATGTGGGAGGATAGATTCATAGATCTCATCTCATATTATTTCTCTATAAAATCTTCTTTTTACAAAGGTACAAAACTAAGTAATGGGAGAAGATAAACCCTAAATCTAACTCAGAAAATTAATTTAATTTTTGCTCGTGGGTCATATGAAAGGCTCGTTTGGTAAAGTTTTCGTTCCTCGTTTCCTATTTCTTATTTCAAAATTTTAATTGTTCCTACTTGTTATTTCTCATTTTTAGGAAACATTTCCAAAATCAAGTTTCTTGTTTCTATTTCTTTTTTTTTTTCAAAACATAAATAAAAACATTATTTTACCGTCCTGAGTTATAAAATGCATAATAAAGATTAAAAAGTAAATATACGTAACAAGAGAATCTAAATCCTTAATACAAAAACCCAAAATTATATAACTAAAGTTTGCTAGCTTAAACTTATCACCCAAAAATTCCAACCTCTAACCTAAAAAGTCATCTCTTCTTTTTCAAGTTTCTAGCGAGTGCGTGTATATATGTATGTATGTATATATATTTATTGACAAAAAAAAAAAAGAAAAAAAATCACATTAATGAATTCTTTTGCCCCTCTCATCACATATTATTATTATATAATTAACATCTTTTCAACGTGCACAGAGAATCTAAATCCTTAATACAAAAACCCTAAATTATATAACTAAAGTTTGCTAGCTAGTTTGAACTTATCATCCAAAAATTCCAACCTCTAACCTAAGGTCGGTATCTCTTCCTTTTCAAGTTTTTTGCCAGCGCGTCCCAAATACATACAAGTTGCAGAATCTCCAAGCAAGGCTAGCCCTATGTAGAGCATTAATAATAAAGCAACATAGCTTTAGCATATAGTGGATCAATGTTTCTTTCTTTTTATTGTTCGGTAGCAGTGGATCTATGTGTTTACTCTTTTTCCTTTTGATTATCCAGGAGTCGGCGGCTCTTTGACCTTTTTGACCTTATACTTGAGAGTATGCACACTATCTTCGTATCCGTATGTACTCAAGGGACCATTGTTTGGTAGAGTTGAGTTCGTAGCTTGAACCCAAAACCTTAAGTTATTCTTCGAAACCTCCGGCACTCAACTCTATGTGTTTACTGCACATAATAATTGCAAAGGCCACAGCTCTCCACTCTCTAGGTATAAATCCAAAAAGAAGGATTTTGTTTCCTTTAATAATTTTCTTTTTCTTCATACCAATAAATATGATTTTATTTTTATTTATATTTTCAAAAGGTGATTCTGGTCAATATTATTCCTTTTCCTTTTTGTGTTGGGACCCTGCAAAAACAAAGGTCTTCCTCTCCTTTACATTCAAATCCAAAAGTAGACATGACAACAATTTATCTCATCTATAAAACTTTTGATTTCTTTTTCATTTTTCTTTGTATAAATAATTGCAGTGAAAAGTTTGAATTTTGAGATGCATTCTTTGTATTAAACTAGATCTTGGTAATTATGTTGTCTCCCAGGACAACCTAATTTATTATGCTTTTGTGATAGTACTAAAAATATATATATTTATCAAATTTATTTATAAATTTGCTTAATTTATTATGCTTTTGTGATAGTACTAAAAATATATATATTTATCAAATTTATTTATAAATTTGCTAAAAGGAGGGCGTGAACCTCTGACCATGTAGTTAAGAGTCATATGTTCAAACCATCTGAACTATTCCAACTTCAATATTAATTTAAAATTTGTACTAAAATATATATATATATATATATCCAATTTATTTATAAATTGAAAAAATACAAATTAATATTTTTACGCTAGAAAGAGGGTTTGAACCTTCAACCTTGTAGTTAAGGTCCACACACTCTAACCAACTAAGCTATTCCAACTTTGATTTATACCCACATGTCGTACTAAAATATATATATATATTTATCCAATTTATTTATAAATTAAAAAAAATACAAATTAATATTTTTCCACTAGATGGAGAGCTTGAACCTTCGACCTTGTAGTTAACAGCCACACACTCTAACACTCTAACTAACTAAGCTATTCCAACTTTTATATTTATTTAAAATTCAATTAAATTTGATTTATACCCACATGTCGTACTAAAATATATATATATATTTATCCAATTTATTTATAAATTAAAAAAATACAAATTAATATTTTTCCGCTAGAAGAAGGGCTTGAACCTCCGACCTTGTGGTTAACAGCCACACACTCTAACCAACTGAGCTATTCCAGCTTTTATATTTATATAAAATTTAATTAAATTGAATTGGGTAGTACTAAAAAATATATATATTTATCCAATTTATTTAGTAGAAAAATACAAATTATTGGTTTTTCCGCTAGAAAGAGGGCTTGAACCTTCAAATTTGTGCCAAATTGCTACACGCTCTAACCAACTGAACTATTCCAGCTTTGATATTTATTTAAAGTTCAATTAAGAATAGATACATATATATTTTTTAAAAGATCACTAATTGGATTTTTAAATTATAGAATTTTGTTTTTGGAACATCCTAATTATAGAGGTTGAATTTTTCTAATTATAACAAAATTACTATATGTTATAATTAATTTAATTTATAGTTAATCAAAATTATATAAACCACTAATGGATTATATATGAAATATCACAATCTGCAGCGGCAAGACCAGACTTTCGAATTATAGGAGTTTTTACCCATAGACCTTAAATTTTAAATTAAAGAAAATTTTTAAAAAATAAATATTGAGAAAGAGAATATTATTTTAAATTCAATACCTAAAGTCGTTTTGTTCATGGTTGCAGGATATACATTATATTCCTATAGGGGCTTTTTTTTTTTTTTTTACCACAATATTCACATAGGTTATATCCTTGAAAATAATATGGTTAATTATCAAAAATAAATACAAAAACTATTAATTAATAAATTAATTAAGGTCTCATTTGGTAACCATTAAATAAATTTTGGAGTCGTGGAAGAAAGAAGTGGAAGATTAAAAAAGAAAAAAAACTAATGATAAATAAATAATTGACTTCCTTGTTTCAAAAAAAAAAATTGACTTCCTAAATTTAGGTCAATGGGATGATAAAAAATAAATAATCATTACATATTTAAACATGAGTCAAGGTCAAACACTAAGACATAAACTACATAATAATGATTAAAAATAAACTAAGAGTAATTAAGGTCCCAAGCACAGAATACATAATTATAATAAAAAATAATTGGTTAAAACAAATTTTGGTGAATAAATAACTATTTAGTTTGTACTGATTTAGTTTGGGACAGTTTAATTTCTTTTAGTACAACAAATTACAATTTAATATCCTCGAATTTTAGTATTTGAAATTTTATTATTAAAAATAGTCTAACAAATCTTACTAATATTTTTCATGATAGGGACTAAATCGTTACAAACTTTATAAAATATTTCGGGTCAATATTTTTAGGAATTAAATACAACATTTACAAATAGAATTATATTATCCATATTTTTTTTAATTTTTTTGTATTATTTGAAGAAATAACTTTTTTTAACAACATATTTAGATTCAAATGGAAATATTATCTTTATAAAAAATGAGAATATTACTTAAATCCTCTTTATCTTTTTTTTTTTAACATGGATTCAAATGAAGATAAAACTTTTTCATTTTAAAATCAAATAAAAAATCCTTCCCAATTTCATTTTGAATTTTGATGTTATTAAATTGCATTTGATTACTTTTTATTAATTTATTTCTTTTTGTGGAAGAGAGGAACACTCATGGTTAAGGACTACTTTTTTTAATTCATTTATATATATATTTTTAGACATTATTATTTGCAACTATATATATTATTCACAAAAAATTTTCTCAATAACTTTTAATTCTTTTTACCTACTATTCTAATGTTATGTTTAATCCCAATACTAAGTTTAATATATATATATTTTTTTGGTTTATAGAAATGTATTTAAATCTTTAAGTAGTAATTTTCTTTACTTTTTTTTTAAATGTATACTTTGTTATTAAAAGTAGGAATTCTAGTTAGGTTTTATTTTCAAATTCTAATTCTTGTTTTTCTTATTAAGTTTTTGGGACCTCTAATAATATTAAAATGTTTAATATAAAACTAAATAACAAAAGGATTTATCATTGATAAACTATCACCAACAAAATTTTGTAGATTAATATTTTATGATTAAATAAGTTTATTAAAAATTGTATGTTTGTCACTAGAACAATACAAATAAATTGGTTTCATATCCATATAATATGGTTTTTTAAATAATATGTCTTTTTTTCATAATAGCATTGAGAATGTTTCTAATCATAAATAATTTTGGAACAAATATATGTAAGTTACAAACA
The DNA here is from genome assembly GCF_013281855.1 of Momordica charantia. Taxonomy (NCBI): domain Eukaryota; kingdom Viridiplantae; phylum Streptophyta; class Magnoliopsida; order Cucurbitales; family Cucurbitaceae; genus Momordica; species Momordica charantia. The sequence continues at coordinate 9,918,823 of NW_028275157.1, read as the reverse complement.
TCTACATTGTACACTTTCATCAACTAAATGTTACATAATTCTACTGCTAAAAAAATGTTACATGTCAACCTGATCCTAACTCAATTGGTTAAGATTGTTATCTCCGATTAAAAGGTCGTGAATTCGAATCCAATTCCCAGTGTACTAAACAAATGTTACATAAATCTTAAAAAGATAGGAATTAATTATACAAGAGAACCATTATTTTATATGGAAAATTACAATTATTCTCAAATAATATTTTCAATTACTCCTCTCCTCTCCTCTCCTCTCATCTCATGAAAATTCTTGACTCCCAAATTTATTTTTAGAATATTAGAATTCAAACAAGTGAGTGAAAATCAGAACCTACAACTCATATAAGAAGATATAGAATTACTAACATATTGAGTTCATCCTTATAAATTACCGATTTGAGATTACTCAGGAGTCGACGACCGTTTGGAGTTGCGTCCTATGTGACTTGAACCCAAGACCTCAAAGATATTTCTTTTGGTGGTTTTACTTAAACCAGAGCAAAATTTCAGAAAAGGCCGAGGTTTTAAATTTTAAAAGTAAAAGATAGATCTACAAACAACCCTAAATTTCTAAAAATAAAAAGCCAAAACTAAAATTATTAGTATATGAAATGGGTCCTTAATTATCTATATTATTCATAAGGTTGCCCTACATGTTACCTTTACAGAAATAATTGACTCTTTTTTCAAAAAAAAAAAAAAAAAAAAAAAAAAAAAAACCAACCATAATAGTTTTGAAAATGAGGTGATTTTTTTTTGAGCCATGAGATATTGAAGTTTAAAGGAGCTAGGTAATTATATGAATAGCATAAAATAAATATTTATTTTTAAATATAATAAAAAGTTTAAAATTTTACAAAAATGGCATAATTTAAATTAGGATCAAAGGGAAGTGTAATAGAGAAGACACTAATAAAAGTGAAAATTATGCCATATCTAAAAAATGAAAATTTGTGATATTTTTAAAAATACATATCAATTTTATGTTAGGAAAGAAATGTAACATAAACGATAGTTCAACTAAAATTTTACAAAAATAGCATAATTCAAATTAGGGTCAAAGTCAAATGTAATGCACAAGATACTAATAAAAGTCAAAATTATGCTATATTTAAAAACAAAATGAAAAGTTTGAGATATATGTCAATTACCACTAAGCTAGGTTCGCTTTGGCTAAAAAGTTTGTGATATTTTTAAAAATGCATATCAATTTTATGTTATGAAATGAATGTCAACCTAAATGTAGCTCAACTGATTGAAGCACGTACTCTCGACCTTCTAATTCTCACCCTCAAATTTTGTTGAACAAAAAAAAAACATTAAATAAATTTAAAGTATACTTTTATTTTTTATACAATAAATTATTAATATATGATTATCCAGAATTTAAGATATATGTCCATGGTGCTAAAACCTAAAATTTTAGGTAGGCGAACATCATAATGTTTGAACCCATTCTCTTAAAATATTTTAAAAATTGACACAAATTTAATCTACAATATTTAAAGATATGTTTTTTTTTCAAAAAAAAAAATTCAAAATACATGTTAATTAGTTTTGTTAAAGTAAAATACTAACACATAATTAAAGATAAGTTTTCATACTTACAAACTTTGATCTTCATAGATTTAAAATATAATGCTTTAGTCACTAAAAACTCAATATAAAAAGAACTATTTTTGTCCTTTTCAATAAATTATTTAACATAAATATGACATTGACACATTTTTTAATTAATTATTTTGCTTAATTAACCGATATCTACATGAACCCATAGAATTTCTTTGTAAAATGATTGATTAATTGAAAGATCAACCGCAAATACCAACCCAAGATTTTACGCTAAAGTTCAAAAACCAAAGCAAAACACGTGACATTTTAGAAATATAAATTTTTTTTAACAAAACTAAAATTTTAAACCTTCAAAATATATCCCTATTTTTATTATATTAGAAAGAGTAAAAGTTTTAAAAATTTAAAACCAAAAACAAAATTAAATCCCTTATATCTCCTCAGTGGGTCATCCGAGTTTAGAATTTATTCGACCAATCTTTAAGTTTTACCCGTACTTCAAACTTACCCACAAACCCTCATCCCACTCAACCCAACACAGTATTCTAAACCCTTAACCTTTAAACCTACTAACTTAACTTTACATTCTCAAGTTTAAGATGTCGAACCAAAACGTTCTCGAAAGGTAAATCGAACGCTCGCTAGTCGCTGTCCACACACATTTGCACTCAGGGGAGAGAGAGATTGATAGAGAGAGAGAGAGACCCCCACATGCAGACACAGAGAGATTGAGAGAGAGAAGGTGAAAGGATGTATCATAGTAGAGGGAATTTGATTAAAAAATGCCTCAATTTAAGCCAACAAAGACAACTACTTGAGGGGCAGGGCCCTTAAAACTGACATTTATTTTCCCTCTCTAAAAGAAAGTCCATTCATTCCCACTGCAATCTCTCTCCTCGAAAATCGTGCCTTTCACACACGCTTTCATTCTTATACAAAATATTGTCCCTCTTTCTTGTGCATCCACTCATCCTCATCATCAATCTCTTCAAAGTATATTATTTACAGAAAAAAAGCACCATTAAAGCACCCCAAAAATTAAAAATTAAAAATAAATAATAATTTTTTTTAACAAAAAAACCCTAAACAATGACACCTCTCTCTCTTCAAAAAAGGTGTGTCTTGATGCAGAAATTTTGTGGGTGTGATATATCTTTATGGCAAAAGGGGGAAACTGAAAATTTTCAGATATATTTATTCATTTTAATTAATTTATTATATTTTTGCAAAAGTAATAGAGACTCTCAATTCAAATCTTCAAAAACAGTGATGGAAAGTGATATATTTGTGTGTGTTTGATCTTTAATTTGTTTGTTATAACCAAATAAATTAAAAGGAAAGAGGAAAGTTTTCAAATTTGATTACTTTTTGAGTTTTGCCTCAGTTTATCCCTAAGAATAAGGTCTAAAGAGGTATTTCCTCCTTTGTTAATATCATGAGTGTTGTGGAATTTAACTGTAGTTAAGAGTTTGTTTTTTATTTTTTATTTTTATTTTTTTGATACTTATGAATGTTCCCGTCTATTTACGCACTAATCTCATTAGACAACTGTATTGCATTTGATTAATTTCCAAGTGACCACCATGAATTTGAACTCGTTCCCTCTAAATCTTTTCAATTTAATGTTTTCCATGGTTATTATTTTACCTGTTTCTAGACATACAATCTTATTTGTATTTGTCCACCTACACTTCAAATTAAAAGATATATATAATTGGCTCTCCAAAAAGAATATATATATATATATATATATATATAATATAATTGGAAGGAAACAAATTTATTCATTTTCTTGGATGATTAAGGGTGAGTTTGATAATATATCCTTAAATATAATTTTTTTTATTTTTTACATTTTTTATGAGTAGTATTTTTAAATTACAAGAATTTCGAATGCTTTAAAATAACTTTTTAGATAATAATCTCTCGAATATTTCTTCAAAAATGGAATTCCGATTTTTTTTCAAATGGGTTTATTTCTTACTAAATATTGTGAATTTAAAAATAAACATTTTTAGTTATCCAAAACAAGTTAAGAAACGTACTCTAAATTAATAATTCTTCCAAAGCTATTTATAGAAAATTAGAATAAAAAACAAAATATTTGAAATTCGAGTCATAAAAAAAAAATAAGTCATTCAAAAATTAATATAGGAGTAAAATCTTAGTTTAGTACGTATTAATTTGATTTTTTGTTTTTTTGTTTCTTGGTGAGGAATAATTGAACTTTTCTATTTGAATCATTTTGATCATCAAATTTTTGAATGTTATATTTTAATCTTTTAACTTTTTAATATTTGTTTTTGTCCCTAAAACTTACATTTTTTGCCGTTAACTTAAATTTTAATTTAATTTTAAAATCTAACTTAAATTTTAATATATATTATGAGCTAGTTCAAACATTTATCCATTTAGATATCAACAAATCAGATAAATGAATAAAAAAAGGATAGCTAGAGACATTTACATATAGAGCATAAAATAAATATGTTTTTACAAATATAGTGGGAAGTTTGAATTTTTTCAAAAATAGGTAAATACAAATTAAACTCAAATTTAAACGTAATATAAATATAATAAAGAAAAAGTCACACTTCTACTATATAACTTTTTTTTTTTAATGAAAAGTTGTAAAATCTTTTAAAATACATATTTAATGTATCCTACCTAGTAAAATTTCTTTGGATATGTCTATTTGTTCGGTTTTTATTGAAAAATTAATGACAAAAAATAATGTGATATTTTATGTAAAGATCATTATTAAACTAAAACACAATGTTCGAAATTTAAAAATAAAAATTAAATAAGCATGAAAATTTGATAACTAAGATTTAAACCCTAATTTTCCCTACCAAAATTTTAAATAATTTCTACCAACTATATACTTTCTATATACAATTTTTTTTAGTGGATATTGAACCACCGACCTTATGTTGGTAATAATATATATATAAAAGTTTCATATATTAGTTTGAATTTCATATAAAATTATTTTAAATAGAGTATAATGCTAACATTTATTCCTTCAAAATGAAATATTAAGAAAATTAAAAAATAATTAGGTATATTTACTATGGTTATTATATACCTTTAATATTAACTTTGATTATTACATGTATAACTTCATCTATCGCCACTCTGAACATAACTCAACTGGTTCACGACTTTATATATATGTTTAATTTCGACCACATCTATCCCACTTCCACGTGTTATTGTACTAAAAAAAACTTACCCTAACTCTTGATTTTTTTTTTTTTGAAACACAATGGTCCTGTTTGAATAAAAGTATCAAATTGTTGTTACTCAATATTCATTTCCTTTATCATCTAGAGCTAATTTTTTATAACTAGAACCATAAGAATATGACTCCCCATTGTTTCCTATTTAAATAAATCTGGATATTTATGGGGTTTTTTTTTTCCAAATAACTTTCTACTCTCAATAATGAAATTTAGTGAGGCATGTTTTAGGTAATTATATATATATTTTAAAAATTATTTTAGTTTATTTTTCATTTACATAATTATAAGGTTTTTGTGAATAGCGAATGTGTAAATGATACAATAACTTAAATCTTTATAATCTACCATCTAAAAATTAAAGGTTAAATTATAAAATTTGGTCCCTAAAATTTTAAGAGCCTATTGTATATAGAATCTAAATTAGTAAAAATTTTAGTTATATTTTTGGACTTTCAATTTTGTGTTTAATATATCTTTTTTTAGTACAACATGTAGGAGTGGAGGATCGAACTCATAACCTTTTAGTTGGAGATATATGTCAATTGCTGTTGAGTTTTGCTCGCTTTGCATCTTCCTATTAAAAACTTATGTTTAACACTTTGACATGTTGATGATTATATTTAATTAGGAATTATGTGAGATGAACTAAACTTGGGACACAGGTGGAATAAGGTAAATATTTGGCTCCTTATCAATGAGAACTAATATTGTCTTCACTATCATTAAATATTTGACAACTAATTAAGAAAGAAAAATACAAAAAATAGGGACTTTTTTTTTTAAGAATAATGAGTCTGTAAATTTTTCAATGATGGTAAGGACAAGATTTGACCTTCATCCTTGTGGAATCAAATATTTTCCAAAGACTAATAGGGATTGGGTTAGGGTTTAATATCAAAACCTAGATTTTCAATTTGGCAGGTGCTTCCATAATTAAATAGCTCCATCTACCAATCCTTTAAATTGCCATGTTACATCACATAATATTTAATAATATATATATATAGTTAGCATGTCACATAATCATTATAAATGGACAGAGACTATTTATTAAACATAAATTTCAATATTTAGAGATATCCTTAAAAACTTTATTTTTTTTTAATAGTTAAGAGGAAACTAAAATAGACCTAACTAACAGTTAAAAGTTTATAGACCAAACTTATAATTTAATCACAGACAACCTTAAAGAAAATAGCTATTAAACACAATGAAAGTTCAGTAGCTTAATTTATACCTCAAAACATTTTAATAATGTCCATATTCAAATGTATAATACAAGCAGAAAATATAAGATTAGTTTATACACTTCATTCTCATTTTCAAATGTTTTGATCCCTATGCCTTTGATGGGATCAAAAGCAAACATTGGAATATTTATAAGAGATAACTCAAACAAAGAAACAAAGCTCCCCCTAATTAATTAATTAATTACTTACACATTACTTACACATATAGTAATTATAATAATAATAGTAATAGTAAGTTCATGATATATACTTTCTTTTGTAAATCAATTATCATATCGAGATCCTTATATAACACCGCTCTTTATGTGGAAAAGTTATTAATGTGGCGGCCTTCTAATAACCGTTAGACACTACCAGTCACAGTGTTCCAGCCTCCTTCAATAACTTCTCTATTATGTCTGTCCTTTTTCTACTCAATCGTCGTTGTCCTGCTCGACCTCAGAGGCAGGCTCGTCATCCTCATCGGCACCAGCACCATACGCAGCGTGGTGGTTGCCAAAGGCCTTGACGTGGTCCTTGAGGGAGCGCTTGTGCTTGAAGTCGGAGCCACAGACGCAATACCAAAGCTTGCCACAGTTCTTCTCATGGGTTCGCCAGTCGCCGCGGACAGCGAAGGCCTTGCCACACTTTCGGCAGGTGAAGGGCTTCAGGCCGTGCTTGCGCTTGTAGTGAGTCTGGAGGGTTCGAAAGTCCTTGAGCGGCTTGGCTCGTGGGTGGTCTATGTTGTTGCGACACCCTGGCGCGCAGCAGTAGCACGGCAGCCGCAGCATCCCCGTTGGCTGAGTCCCCCTCAGCGACTCTGGCCCCTTCCTGTACTGTGAGCCATGCCCCCACATATGCATCTGCCCAACAGCAACAAAAAAAAACACCAACATTTGTTTATCTCGGGTTTCTTTCGTTGTGATTGAGTGACTGGTAAAGATCGAGATAACTTAGAATCACGGCAACAAAATCATTTTCATAGTGACTCCTAGTTGCTTGCTATATTGAATGACGATACAAAAATTGTCATTCGTACAATCAAAACGATAAAAGGAGAGACATAAAGTTTGTGATTTTTGAACCAAAAAACCACAAAAACAAAGAAAAAGAAAATTGTAAATAATAAAAAAATGACCAAGCTATTATCTTCGGTTAATCTTGAAGTACTCATGGAAGATTAAATTTACTCTAACCTCTCATCAACTTAAGTTTTTGGTTCGAAACGAACGATCAATTATAAAATGAAAAGTTTTTTCTTCCTGCCACAACAGTAAAATTTAAAAATGGTTTATAAAATCCAATAGTAATATCAAAGTGGTCAACAAATGCTGCAGAAGAATTTAGCATATCATGTGTAAAACCTAGAGATTATCCTAGCTAATACTATTAAACACATGCAGAAAAGTTTCAATAATTTGTTTATGAACAAAATACATATTTCTCATCTATAACATCATGAACCAGAAAGTAGAGAAATGTATGAACCAAAACTATATATTATATTATTATTCATTGGATTATTCAAAATATAACACAGTGGGAGTTTGAAGCACAAACTCCAATGAACTGATTAAAAGACACAAAGAACATAGCCTGTGATAAATGTTCATTCACACATAAAGGAAAGTACCACTCTCTCCTCAGTTTTGCATCAGAAAAACGGAGAGAGAGAGAGATCTAGAGAGAGAAAAACATTCAAAATCCCACAAAAACATTACCATGCAAAGGAAGAAGCAATCAAATTTAATTAAAAAAAAAAGGACATCTAAAGTGAAGATTCATATCAGGCAGGAAAGTGATCACCTTGAAAGAATACAACCACATTTCTTTGAAATATTTATATGTTTTTACAGTACATAATTCAATTTTATATATATATATATATATATATATATATATTTTGCTATCAGCGTCATAATCTTATGTAGTCTCTGCCACAAGAAAACTGACCTAATTTTGTTAAATTAACATCAATCTTTTAGGGAAATTGAATTAAGTTATTGATTTTATAAGATTTGGTTAAAATACTGAGACCAAAATAGAAAGTTTAGAATTATAAGACAAAAACTGACGTAATTAATCAGACAGAACAACACCCAAAATAATGGAAATATGAGATGAAGCAAATCTCAAACAAATAAGATGAATTTTTGCTAACCGGGTATTTTCCAATTAAGAGAGATAATTAATGAAATTAAGAAGAAGAAGAGAGAGATTAGAGAAGGATTAGAATTTCACCTGCATATTATTGTATCTATTGAAGGTTTTGAAGCAAACAGGGCAAGAGAATTGAGTAGGACCAATGAGGATTTGGGAAGGAGTAGGGATCCAGTACTGCCCCTTTATTAGGGTTTTTGTGGACTGCCCACAGTCATGATTGTTACCATGATCTACATCACCATGATCAATCTCCGACGACGAACCCGACATCACCGTCGCCATCTCCGCCGCGCTAGGGCTCGGTAGCCCTATGTGCAACGCGATCGTGACCGACCCGTCGCACCCCCTGCCGCCGCCCCCGTCGTCCTCTTCCTCTTTCTGCTCTTGCTCTGGTGGGGATATCAGGCCCCCGAGAAGCGGCAAGGCCTCCCGAAGCGGCGGAGAGGAAGGCGGGGGCGGGGTCGGATAGGAATACGAGTAATGATTATGAGGAGACATGTTCCGCTGCGGGGAGAAGGAGGGAGGAAGGGGTGGGAAATGGTGGCGGAGGGAGTTGAATTTTAGAACATTGGGGAATGAGTTGGGGAATGAGTTGGGACATGGGTCAGCCATGGGAGTGGGAAATTGAAGAAGAAGATGATAGATTTCTTTAGGAGAGAGAATTGTTGAAGAAAGGAGAGGAGAGAGAATGCACCATACATACATACAAGACCAAAAGGGGAGTACTAATTGGGTTAACTTTTGTTTTTGTTTTTTGTTTTTGGGGTTTTTTTTAATTAAAAAAAATAAATTAAGTTAACTTACTTGCAACTCAACTTGTTTTTATAGGGCAATGGTCTAATCTTAACATTTAATATTCTTTATAAATGGCCATCATAATTCAAGAATCATCCCATAAAAGAATATATAATAACATTTAAAAGAAATTTAAATCAGTAGCTTCATTTTTTTGAAAAAAAAATATATATTTAGAAGCATACATATTTTTATAAATATTTACCAATAATATCAAATTATAATTTTAGAAATCACTCAGTTAATATTTGCTTAAATACTGATCAATTATAATCCAATTATTAATCACAAGTTAACCTAAATTTCGACTATAATTATAATATATAGATTAGCCTTAACATTATTTAGTTTATAGAGGAGTTGGATCTATAAACTGAAGATTTACTTTGCGAAAAGTTATATCAGAGGTCAAAAAAAAAAGTTACTATCATTAATTATTATAATATTTACTAATTTAGGTATATTTTTACCTTTTACCATGATTATATCTTTTTAGATTTTGTAACATTTTATATGTTAAATTTGTAGCCGTTATATATAAAATATTATATGCATGGAATTACCTTTTTCTATAGACAATAGCATAAGGTTAAAAATACAGTTATTGGCAGTTTATATCCTAATGATGATACTCCCAGTATATCATTGACTATCCCTATTTTCTGTCTGTAAAAATTTAAAAATAAAATTAAAATAAATGGCTATCCCTATTTTTGGACTTTATTTGACTCAAGTAATGATTAATAGCGATAAAAATAAAATCAAAATTGACGTTTTTATTTTTATTATTTATTTTTTGGTAGTAGGAATGTTTTTATATAAAATGATTTCAAAAATTCATTTATTTAATATATTAATGTAACCTCACCCGCGCGGAAGATTTGAACTAGGATTTGAAATTTGGATTCAATATCTAGTAGTCATTTCCTTGCATCCCTGCGACCATGTTACACCTTCGACATGCTTAAATTAAAAAGAAGTATAAGTCGTTATACTATCAGTTCTTTTAAGCATTTCTTAATCGTATTGGTATGATTATTTCAGGATCCATTTTATTCCGATATGGTTTGTAATTCATTTATGTATCATTAGTCTACTTTGAGTGTCCCAATTGAGGTATGAAATGAATAGTTTGATTTCATTTTTATATTTTAATGGACAAAAAAAATGTTTGTGGTATATAAAATTAGTAATTTTCCTCGGGTTTACCCTCTAAATTTTGTAGGAGTTAATTAAATTTTTAGCTCTACCCTATGTTTGGTAGGTTTGTTTTTCAAATTATCCAAAATAATTAATTATTTTAAAAAATAATAAAACGTTGTTTTCTTTGTTTTTTCAAATTTTGAAAACATGGGATACATTTCATTTACTCTCGATTTTTGGTGTCATGGATGGGAAATAAATTTTCTCTTCCGATCTTCTTAAAAAATTATAGTTTAAAATAGTAGACCATATAAATAAGATTTTTTTCATATAAATGTATAATTGAAACATATTTATTGATATTTGATCAATTATTTAAACTCATCATCAAACAAAACTTCGCAAATTTTGAATTCAAATTTAAAAGTTTTCAATAACCAATCTCAAATCTGTTTCTAAATTTTGTAAAAATAAATAATTTAGTTTGGATTAAAAAATAAGAACCTTATTTATGTATTTCGAAAATTATCAACCTTTTATTTATATATATTCATAATTTAAAAATGACAATAATCACTTGATAGTTCAAAATAATAATAATAATAATAATAAATAACCATCAACTTCTAAGGAAGATTATAAAAAAGCAAGGACTGTAATCCATAAATTGATTAACAATTTTTAGTCATTGAACTTGAAATAATATTTTCATTGTTAACGTTATTGTAGTTATACTGATATTTCTAATGATTAATATTATAGTTTTAGTTTTTTTTTTAATTTAAAAGTTTAGAGATGTAATTACTAAAATTTTATTTTTTAACCGATTGAGAGTTTAATTGTAACAATTCTTGTACTCTAATAGATATTGATGGTATATTTTTCAAGTTATCACTAATAAAGATGTAATAATAGTGCTTAATTAAGTGCAACAATTTTCTAAATTCCGAGGACAAATTACTTAAATTAAAAGTTCAAATGGTGTAAATTGTACAACATCGAAGGGTAATTTTGTATTTTTGAAATAATTAATGATCAATCTTGAACAAATATTTAAATATTATCAATAATAATACATAGATAAAATGATCACAAAGTATACATGTGGAAATCCTGGCTATAAAATTGAAAACAAACAACCAAAAAGCATAATTGAACATAACTTTTTCATTCAAAATTTCCTCAATAATTTGAAGTAAAATCACTAAAACTACTCATTATGCACTTTAAAGAGAAAAAGAGATAATACTTTTTAATTTTTTTTTTAAATTTCAATAAAAATATCGATAAAATATCATTGTCAATTGATAATGGTATAAATATTTCAAGCCTATTATTGTTCTTTTAAAAATAATCCTTATTATTAATATTTAGATTTTTTTTCGTCTTTAAATCAATATTTTTAGAATATAACAAAAATATCAAATTAATCCATTATATTTGAGAAGTCGAATCCATAGATCTATCAAAATATCGATGGAAGTATCAGTATATCTATCGGATATATAATAGAGAAAAGCATAGAGAAAACGTTCTAAACATTTGTACCAATTATATGAGGTGGAGAATGTGATTTGTGGCGGTGTTTGGCAGGCATGTATTCCTTTCCCTCGAGGCACCAGTTTTGATCTATCATATCTCTAAATTATTGTAAGGAAAAAAAAAGTTAGGTGCCAAACAATTATTTATGGTCGGTTTGTTAAGTATTTTTTATTTTTTATTTTAGAAATCTAGATTATAAATACTACTTTCACCTATATATTTTTTGTCATCAAGACTGTTCTAAAATCAAAGCTTGGCAAGTTTTGAAAACAACGAGGAAAAAGAGTAATTTTTAAAAACTTGTTTTTATTTGAAATTTATCTTAGATGGTGAAAAACAATACCAAAGAAAATTATGGAAAAAAAACGTAATTTCTAAAAATATAAAATTATGGTTATAGATAAAGTCTTAAGATACTAATTCTATATTTTACCAAGTATATAAATGGATGAATAATGCAAAAATATAAATAGTGAAAGGAAAACTTAAACATGAGAGGTTAAATATAGGTGGAAAAAATGATAAGTTACTTGAACTACTTTCTAATTTAATCACGTTTTAAAACTAATATTTTTTCTTTAAATGCCTTTTATAAAAATAACGTTAACTGAAATACCCGAGTGTTTAATTACACATTCTTATAAAACTGATTTTAATCACTCGCCAGTTTGTTTGCTGGCTCAATATCTAGAAGTGACTCTACAAATACTAAATTACCAAAAATGATTTTCGTTCAATAACTCTAGAATCACTCCTTTAAAAATGATTACAAATCAATTTGATTATTTCAAAAGATGATATACATATCGGTTACCGGACACTCTAGATTTAAAAAACGTTTTCTTTTGACCCTCCAGAATCACTTAGAAAATTAATCATCACACTATAAACCTAACATAGGCTTCCTAGCTAGGCCTTTTTACCAAGGCACTCCCCAATTAATGTTGCCAATCACAACTTTGAAAAAGTCACTAAGTCTCTTTGCTTTAGCTTTGGGCTTAAGAAACATCCCTAAGCTAGCTTTATATGAAGCACAAATATATATCACAAACAGTGTGGAAAATCCTTTGCAAAAAAAAAAAACAAAAACAAAAAAATTTGAAATGACAATGTTATTAAAACTAAGGTCTTTGTTTTTTATTTTATTTTATGGTTTAAAAATTAAGCTTCTAAATATAAAAAAAAAAGTAGTTTTTAAAAATTTATGATTTGTTTTTTATTTAAATTTGACTTAGAATTCAAATTTATTTTTAAGATCATAAAACTTAGAGTTTTACTAGAAGCTTCAAGGGGAAAAATAATAGTTAAGTTGAGAGGTGTATTGGGATTTATTGATCTATATCCTTATAATCTTGTTATAGAAATTTTGAACATAAATAAGATGACTACTTCTTATCTTTAATCTATATCTAAATTATTAAATGCTCATGTGAGTTATTGGACGCAATCTTCAACTTGTATATACGAGAGGGATCTAATTTAGGGATGTAAAAATTAAAAAAATTATAATATAGAGATAAAGTTGGGGACAATCCGTCTGGATAAATAGTCTATTTTGTAGATGTCACAAAATGATCTCTTATGTATATTTGGATCGTTTGTGTGGTACATATGAGTAGAAGTAATTATATGTAGTATGTGTCGGGATTGGTGGAGGCAAATCGACGTCGGAACGAGTCAAGATTAGGTCGGGATGAGTCGGATGAAGAAGGATGAAAAACAGATGAAGAAACAAGCTACAGGGTCAAGTTGGTCAAGGAGCGTCGTGGCGCTAGGGATAGCGCCACAGCGCTCTCTAGATGTGTGTGGATGCTCTTTTGCGTCCGTAGTGCCATGCCACTGTGCCTATGATATAAATTCGTAGTTCTATGCGTTTTTAGGTTATCTTTTGTGTTGTTGCACATTGGGTGGCGGCCAGAACATGTAGGTGCACGAAAATTAGAGGCTGAGGGCTGTGTATTGGTAGAGATGCAGAGGCAAGATCCCGGAGTTGTTCGACAACCAATTCTCGTCGGTATTTGGTGAGGTTTTTCATTATTTGTTCCCTAAGATCGTATTGTTGTAGTTCCTAGAAGCTAGATGACTTTTGTTGAGACCTCTAGATTTGAGAGAAAGAGTTATTTACCCATTGTATTCATCCCAAAATCTAGTAGAACTCGTTGTCACAGGAGACTAAACGTAGCCTATAGTTGAGTGAACCAATATAAATTATTTGTGTTGTTTACTGTGCTTTCCCTATATCTCTTATTATTGTGGTTGATTGTGTTTTTTCACCAATGAACTATGGAAAGGGAAAAGTTCTAGGTAAGTATTTTCCGAACAAGTATTCTCAAAACTGTGACGATGTGGCATGATAAGATGGGATGACAGACAAGGAATGAGTAGAGATGGGTGAACAGATTGTAGCGATCATCAGGTTGTTCTTGTCGATGAATGTAACAAGTCTCGTAGCGAGTTAGACAACGACGATGGGACTGATGAAGGCACTGACAGATAGATATGAAAAACTCTCTGCCAATAGTTAGATGTATCTCATTACAAGATACTTCAACATCCACATGGAGGATATGTCAGTGAACTCCCACGTTAATGTAGTCACTCAATTGATAAACCAGTTGGAGTCGATGGAGATCACCTTTTCAGATGAGGTGAAGGCTATAAAACTGTTGTCTTCTTTGCCTGAGAGTTGGGAAACGATAAAGATGGTGGTGCTGAATTCGTTGGGGGACAAGAGTCTGAAATCTTCAGATATCTGTGACGTTGCAATTGCTAAGGAGATTCGCAGAAAAGGAAGTGGAAAGAAATCCGCATACACTTCTGGGGAGAACTCTATGGAGACAGCATTGATAGCCTAGAGTAAGGGCAAAGGGAAGATGAACTATAAGGGAAAACATCCATATAGCAGCCAGAGAAGTGGGAGCAGCAGTGGAGATGTGGAATGTTTTTACTGCCACAAGAGTAATGCGTTTTGTCTCCAAGTGGGAGATTGTTGGGATTGGTAGAGTCAAAATGAGTCAAGATCACGTCAGGATGAAGAATGATGAAAAATAGATGAAGAAGTGGGATGCAGGGCCAAGTTGGCTGAGGAAGCAGTGCCGCGGCGCTCTCTCCAGATGCACGCAGACGCTCTTTTGTGTTTGTAGCACCATGACACTGTACCGATGATATAAATTCGTAGTTTTGTGCGTTTTTAGGTTATCATTTATGTTGTTGCACATTGGTGGTGGCCATAATGTGTGTAGGTCCATGAAAATCAAAGGCTGAGGGCAATGTATTGGCAGATATAAAAAGGCAAGATCTTGGGGTTGTAGCATTGTCGGCAACCATTTTCATAGATATTTGGTGAGGTTTTTTATTCTTGTTTCTTAGGATTGTATTGTTGTAGTTCTTAGAAGCTAAGTGGTTTTTGTTGAGGCCTCTAGATTTGAAAGATAGAGTTTTTTTTTCATTGTATTCATCCCAAAATTATAGTAGAACCTATTGTTGCCAGGTTGGGTAAACCATTATAAATTCTCTATGTTGTTTACTGCGCACTTTCCTATATCTCTTACTATTGTGGTTGATTGTGTTTTTTCACTGTCGAACTTTAGTAGGAGAAAGTTGTAATTTTTCCAACAGTATGATCGTTGATAAGAATTTAGGGTTCATCTTGAAAATATTTAATTTCTATACAATTTATAAATCAAAATAATTGGATTAACATTTAATTTATTTAGATTCGAAAACGTACTCTTTTTTTTAATTCATGTGGATCCAACAAAGTTAGGGACTTCTAAAGATCTTCCTTACAATATCTTGATAGGAAAATCAAAAGAAAACAATGTTCTATCTTCTTCCAACTTTAATTTTATGCCTAAATTTGAAATCAAAAATCTCTACAGATGCATTCAATCAGTTGTTGTAGGGTGGAAATCGAATGGAATTGAAATATGCCCAGTACTAAACCCTTAACAATTGTCCTGCTCCTCCCAACTTCTATCATGTAAGACCGTGGCTACAAGCGACTGCATAGTATTCTCGTGTTGCTTGATTTAAATTCTCAAACAATAACAAAATGGGGATTGGATGAAACTCGTGTAAGAATATTTAAGAGAACTGAGATAGTGATTGCTATGAAATTTATTAACGAATTGCTATGGTGTCATGTACGTAGCCACTACTCAGGATTTCCTTTTTGTTTTTATTCTTTTATTTTTTATAAAAAAAAAAGTGTGTTGGGGACTCTTTTAAACTATGCCATTAAGAAAGGAAGAAAACTAAATAAATAGAAAAAGACACTTTGATTATAATCACTTTGGTAAAAAGTAGTTAATGATTAGTCATTTCAATTTTAGATTTTACACTACTTTTCAGTGGGGAGTACTTGGGTCATTGACGGTGAAGATTAAATTTTGTTCTCGCCATCATTGAAAAAGTGATAACTCATTATCTTTTTAAATTTTGTTTCGTTAACATATCTCACTCTTAAGTTGTCAAATTTATTTATTACTTTTTTAAACGGTCATGAAAACTGAACAAAATTTGAGATTCCATGACACTTCAGCAAAAAAATACGCCCATCATTATTTATGGGTTTTTCAACATGTATGACATTAAAGGCAAACAATTTGGGGTTTCCCTGAATACTTTAAAAAAGCGTCACAAATAGTTATGAGCACATTTTTCATGGGAAAAACAGAGATTTACACATGTTTCATGGTGTTAAATGACACTGTTCACACGAGATTTAATCTCTAGTCTTTATCCTCTGATTCTTTCTCTCGAACTTGATGTGAAGATTGAGATGTTTGTTCTTGAATTTAGATTGAAGTTCTATGTTCTTCAAGTCTTCAAAGTCTTTACGTTGGTTTTTGAATCTTCAAATCTTAAAAAATGTATTCAATTTGGTGTGAATTCTCTCGATTGAAAATTAGGAAAACCCTTCTATTTATAGAGGTTTCCACAAATTTAGTGAGTTTTGGACTTGGTTATTTTGGATCTAACCCATTTCTTTTTAAATGGATCTAGACTTATTTAAATTTAAATATCAAGCAACCATAATGGTCGGCCAAAGTACCGTTCAATAGATTTGTGAACTAAATTAATTTCAAACCCAGTTTTGGATAACCCAATTCAACCAATTATATCTAATCCAAAGGGCCCAATTAAATGCGCTTGCATTATTTGGGAATTGTCATTTTTGTCTTTAATTTTAATTTAGGGATAATTTATAATCCCTAAATTCAATAAAATATAGTTTTGTCAATAAGAACGTGGCCATTTATGATTGACCCAAAATTTATGGCTTTACAAATACTCGATTTTTGTCTTTAATTCAAATTTGGGATGAATTTGAAATTTTGGAATTTATCCAACTTTAAATTGAACATTTGATAGTGAGTCAACATAAAAGACCTCTTCATTGGACAAGTCTTCGCACAATTTTCAATCTGATGGGATCGGATGATTTACTAAGAATTCTACCAATACTTGTCCTTTCATTGCCTTTTAAACAATATTGTACTGCGGAAGTAAAATTGCCCATTTTGCCAGACGTCTAGAAATAATCAGCCTAGACAAAACATATTTAATTGGATCAGCCTTAGCAACCAAGTTCACTGTCAAGACTTGCATATAGTACCTAAATTTATCGATGGCGAAGAAAAGTGAAAGACACATCTTCTCGATAGAATAATAGTTTAGCTCACCTCTGATCAAGGTTCTACAAAGGTAGTAAAGAGCTCATTCCTTCCTTTTTTTCTCCTTCTTGTTCCAACAATGCCTCGAGCGATCTTTCTTGAGCAATGATATACAGTATCAATGGCTTTCCTACTATAGGTGCACCTAAGACAGATAAATTAAGCAAATATTCCTTTATGCTTTCAGAAGCATTTTCACATGTTTGATCACGCTCGAAACTTGCATCCTTTCTCATCAATCTCTGGAAAGGTTGGCATCGACCAGCTAGGTTGGAGATAAATCTCTTGATGTAGGCCAGACAACCTTGGAGACTTCTCAATTCATGCAACTTCGTGGGTCTAGGCATTTTTTGGATGGTGTCAATTTTTTACTGATCAATTTCAATTCCCCAATGTCTAACAATGAAACCAAAAAAACTTTCTTACATGATGCCGAATGCACACTTGAGAGAGCTCATCCATAATTTACACTTCCTCAAGCGATCAAAGACTACTTTTAGGTCCACTAGGTGATCTTATCGCTCCTTAGACTTAACCACGAGATCGTCGACATAGCATTAGAAACATGTCGTCAAAGACCTTTTGCATAGCACGCTAGTAAGTAACACCAGCATTTTTCAATCCGAAGGGCATTACCTTGTAATAATATATCCCTTTCGAAGTTCGAAATGATGATATTTCTTTGTCTTTGAGTGCCATCTAAATTTGGTTGTATCCCGGGATGAATCCTTCATCCATGAAAGATAAGGATTCATCCCCAGTGGTAGCATCAACCATAATTTTGGTGATGAGTAGTGGAAAATCATTTTTGGGACATGCATTTTCTAGGTCACAAAAGTCAACACAAACACGAAATTGATTGTTCTTTCTAACGGGAACGATGTTAGCTATCCATGTTGGATATTTCACTTTGCGGATTAAGCCTGCCTCTATCAATTTGTTAACTTCAACTTCGATTTGAGGTATAAGTTCCAATCGAAATCGTCATTGGGTTTATTTCACTGGCCAATATCCTTGGATTGCAACTTTTAGATCAAGTCATGACATCTCTTTATATGATTAAGCAAAAATATCTTTGTATGTGGTGAGTAGGTTCATATATTCACAATCTTCATCACGAGTAAGTGACACATTTATGAAGGTTGGAAGCAGATCTTCTACTGTGCCAAGATTTACTTCCTTAAGTTCGTCAAACTGTTGGTTGGTTGTCATCTTCTACTAATTATGACGCTTCCTCAACATCTTCTTTAGATGTTTCGGTGTCTAACACCTCTTCAACAGAAACATGACAATATGTGGCCTTATCTTCTTCGTATTCTTCAGCCTCCTCCTTTGGTTTAGTGAGGATGATAGTATGTCGATTTACCTTTAAGGAGTTGTTCCTACTTACAAAAATACGGTTCTTCTTCTCATTTGTGAGGGAACGACACTACAAATCTCTTTATCTTCTTTTGTCTCACGAAGTTGCCTCTTTTTTTAAGTTACAATCGTCCCTTCATGTTCCAGGTGATAAAAAACTGAGGGCCAGTGTAATATTTAGCCTCCAAAAACTTATGGCCATGTAGAAGGAAGAGTTGGGCGTGAATTTCTTTATTCCCTTTTAGCCATGTTTAGCCTTTGAAAGGCTGAAGGGCGCGTGAAACTAGAAGCTGGATATGAAACTTCTTCTTTTGCAGTCATGTACTTAACCTTCCAAAGATCAAGGAGCGTGCGACTGACAATCTTATGTGATTTAAGGCAGAAACCCTCTGATTGGCACTATCTTGGTTTTCTTCATGGTCGTCAGCTTCTTTTATTGTAATACGGTTCGTGTCTACTACCTTTGCTTTCCCTTTCCGTATAATGCGAATTAGCCTTGGTGATTTGTACACAAGTCCTGCTCTTAAGGTAGGTATGACATTAACTTCCTTTTACAACTTCTTCTGCGTTGAATAAAGTTCAGGTCTTTCATCACATCAAAGATCTTTAGGCTTTTGAACTTAGTATGAGTTGTAAAATCATAGCTTACTTTTGTCAAAAGTTTATATGCCTTAGAGTCTAATTTATCATTCGTTCATTTCTCGAGTAAGACCATCTTTATCTGGCTATCCTCGGACTTTTTAGCCTCTTGCTTTGTTATTTTTGTAAGAGACGTCGTGAAATTCTCCTTCAAATTTCCACATCACTAACCTTCAGGATTCCTAAACATTCTGTGAATGGTGATTCACCGTTCATGCACTGAGATAAAGGGACATAACGAATGATAGGAGTATTTGGCACTTTCTTATCCTTTGAATCCCATAACTTCGTGGTATTGGTAGATGCCTCATTCTTTTGGACATCAAAAGTGTTTACTTCTTCAATCAATCTTTTGGTTGGATCTTCATGCAACTTGGGTTTATCACAGCTCTTGATTAAGGGGATTTCCGTCAGCATAGTTTTCCCTATAACATTAGTCTTCATATAGAATTTCGCATTTGCAAAATGAGACTCAGCCTCCGAGAATAAGTTGGTATCAGCTTCAACTTTCTTGATGCCATCTTGATAGAATTTGAAACATTGGTGCAACGTAGAAGTTATCACTCCATTTTCATGAATCCAAGGGGGCCCTAGTAGTAGCTTGTAGGTCGTCCTAGAATTTATGTTGTGGAATAAAGTGTTAGCCTTTAAGTCCCCAATGCTAAGTTCGAGACGAATCATGCCAATTCCTCACTGGCAGCCTTAATTGAAACCTTGAATTACCAACTTACTACTCGATAACTCATCCATTGAAATGCCTAATTGCTTCATGGTTGACTTCGGCATTATGTTAACAGTTGAGCCATCATCAATAAGAATTCGACCAATCTTCTGTTCTCGAATATACCAAGAGAGACAAACAAAGGCCTATTATGAGGTTTTGACCCTAGCAGCAAGTCTTCGTCTGTGAAGCTAATAGACGTCCAACATGAAGAACATGTGTTTGCTTGAGGGACTAGGATGTTAGAAACATCAAGACCTTTCAACACCTCGATAAGAGCATTTTTGGCCTCTCAAGGGAGCGACAATAAATCGTCTACGTTAAAAGATGGCAAATCTTCCAACTCTGTCATTATTTCTAGTGAACTTGTAGAAGCATTGTCGTTGTCAGTTACTATGATAGTGTGACAGGTGATAGTTCCAGATATGTCTTTCGGTCTCTCATCAAGGAGGAGGTTGGTTGGTCCCTTAAAGTTATCATTCGTTGCAGTTGAGCAATATCTTCATTTTCTTCCACGACGAGTTTAGGTCTCCTTGGACTCTTTTTTACCTTCTTCTGCTCGGTTTTGCTTCTTTTTCTACGGTCTCGAAACAGGCAAGACTTTTTTTTAACGAAATTTTATTTTCGCTTCTTTCGACGAGTTACAAAAATTCATTCTCCTTCTTCATCCTCTGTAAGTTCGTCTTTTTCTTGAGAGTTTTTCCTATGAGTCTTATGCCAAAACGAAATGGATATAGGCTCAAGGGTCCCAAAATGGACCATTCTTGGTCATGAAATGAGATTGTGG
This sequence comes from Momordica charantia, assembly GCF_013281855.1. NCBI lineage: Eukaryota > Viridiplantae > Streptophyta > Magnoliopsida > Cucurbitales > Cucurbitaceae > Momordica > Momordica charantia. The sequence goes on along the minus strand of NW_028275157.1, from coordinate 9,897,933 downwards.
ACAACTAGCCGCTGAACTGGTATTATCGTTGCGTGATTTGTTTGGGCCACTTCATCAAAATCTAACTTAATCTTCTTTTCTCGAGCTAACTTCAAAATTCGTTCTTTCAAAACAAAGCATTTTTTCATTGGATGACTAACGACTTGATGTTGTCTCAGTAGGTGGGATCATTTGTTTTCCCCATCTGTTCAAATGTCCTTTTTCCAGTAGTTGTTCTCACATATCTGCAAGGTCAGTTTCTGGAAAAAGATAGACCTTTTTCTTGTCTCTCTTCTAGAGATAGGCGACATTTTACGCTTCCATCTTGTCGCTTTTCTATCTTCCTTTCTTTTTCTTTTCCTTTCAAAAAAAAAATTGAGAGCGATCATGTTAACAACCATAGATGCATTCTTAGCACCCTTGAAAATTTTCTTTGTGTTCTTCATTTCCTTCTTTTCTTTCTTCACATTTGAGACTAGATGCTCTTTATTACCTCTAGAGATACTTATCTCCATGTCATGAGCACATACAAGGTTTTTATCCCTCTAAGGATGTAAAGAAGTCCTCAGTGCATGCCTTGGGTGCACATTTCTACCACAGATAGTTCAGTGAGTTTATCCTTACAATTAAGACTTAGGCTCTCCAACGGTTGATATATTCGACAACCAATTCACCTTTTTTTGTTTGTAGTTAGTGAGATCCATGCTGATGGTTCTCCTCGTACTGTAGAAGAGATTTAAGAATTCTCTTTCAAGCTATTCTCAGATCTCAATCGTTTTAGGCTTTAGATCAGTATTAAAGGTTATCCTTAATAACAACCCCATTTGATCTTCATCTATTTTAGTTTTTTTTTTTTACAACAATTGGAGGAGAGTCGCTTGAAGCAGAAGTGTTTTTTACAGAAACTTGAGTCTTGAAACATGTATGAGAGATAGAGATGATCCCATTGAGCGTGCCAATTTATTCATATATGTAGTGGATTCAATCTCTAGTCTATATCTTATAATTCTTTCTCTCGAATTGATTTCGGACCCAACTCAATTCTTTAAATGAATTTAGACTATAATGGTCTTGTGGTAATTTGGTTTTAGGTCAAAATATCATCCAATGGATTTGTGAACTAAATTGATTCGAAGTCCAATTTTGTATAATCCAATTCAACCAATAATTATCATTTTTGTCTTTTAATTTAGGGATAATTTATAATCCACAAAATTTAATAAAATTTAGTTTTGTCAATAATGTTGTGGTCATTTATGATTGACCCAAAATTTATGGTTTACGCAAACAATCTTTTGATCCTACGGCAAACAATCTATTAAAAAATGTCACTAAATAGTTTTGGGCGTATTTTTTTAGTGGGATTCTATGATTGGCTGCAACCATTTACTTTTGATCCACCTTTGAACTTGTGTCTTCAAATTATTTCCTGGGGAGGATTTGAATTTTGAATTTCTTGACGTTTACAAACTGTGTTGTACAATTTTTATGAACATTTGATAGGGATACGATTCGAGAACGTTATACAACTTTTGTATAACAGGAGTGGGCGTAGAATGATATAATAACTTAACAGCTTATTCAAAACTCTATAACAACTTAAAAGAATGATGTAATTCAAAATTTGTACCTTGAGGTTGAAATCTCACGATCCATTCAGTTACTGCACACACTCCTCTTTGTTTGAATAGCTTCCATGTCTCCACAGGGCCTAGAAACAGCTTATGTTCTTCAATGGTTTAAAGCAACAGCAACTTCTTTTTTCAGATTTTGCACAGATTGTTAGATGATCTCAAATTAGTAGATATCGGTTCTGAAACTACGACAAATCGGTTAGTAAACTCAATAGACTTCTACTTGAATTGGATGAAATCCATCCCTTCCTTACATTTACATTCAAAGAGAAATCAAAATAGAAGTGGGATCTCGTCCAAGAGCTTTAACAAAACCAGCTTTTAAAAAGGTGAGATAACTCACAAGACCATAGAACAACATTCCTCCTCAAGGAACTCAGAAACTACATTCAGAAAAGAGAGCCACTGCACCTGTCAAGAAATGATGTCAGTTTTACTAAGCTGAAGCATATTCGAGCAAACAGAAAAGTACAAATCTATTGGCAAATAAGAGAAGTTATTTTATTGATTACAACAAAACATATAATTACAGAAGGGAGCCCCTACCTTAATAAATAGGTTGGGGCTGTGGGAAATAGGAATTTACTAACTACTAACATCATTTACAGTGAATTTATTGGAGCTCATAAAAAATGAAACCCTGTTAAACGCACATTATTAAAGTAATAAATTCTACTTGCAAAAACGGTTCGAAGCACAAACGCCCATAAACGCCATATATATATCAAAAACACAGATCCAAGTACCAATCGGGAAAACATCCTATAAAGTTGTAAAGAAGAATTCTTCAGCATTTAGATATAAGATATGATTCGATTGCACATACTTCGTATAACATAATAACATCTCAGTTTGGGACTATGCATTAGAAATTACGACATCAAAGTATTATATAGCTCAGAATTTGTACCTTGTGGTCAAAAGCTCACACATTCGATTCATTTGTCGCACATACCACTGCTTGTGATGTAGAGTACTTTTATTGGTCAATTTGATTCAGAAAGTCGAAGGGCAAGTATTTTTTTGGAGATGTGAACGTTTGAGCGAGAGAGAGAGAGAGACAGAATGGGGGAGGAGAGCCGGGCTGAAAAAAGGTAAAGAGCCCGTCCCGTGCCATCTCCTCCCCCAACACCGAAAAAATGGAACTTTTATTGAAGAATTTTGACCTGCCAAGCAAGCGCACCTGTCATGGCAAAGGTCGACTATGTACATGACTGCACACCAGTATCTTTCGACTTTTCAAGTAAGCGCTTCAATCTACATTTATCATACTATGACCAAATACCGCAAAGGCATTCAATTCTTCACAATATAAAACCGCTCCTATATGTTGGTGGGCATGGACACCGAATCCTATGAGAAGCCAAATCATATAGGATCACCAGCAATGGTAAGAATGCAAATCTTGAACCCAAAGTTTAAGACATTCTCACATACTTCTTCAGAACTCTGCAAAATAATGTGAAACCCGCATACATGTTTCATACCCATCATTCACTCCTATCAATTTTGATGAAAGCCAGACCGACATGTGGAGATGCAAAGATCGAACGTCCCTTCTCTGTATCTGTATCAAGAATCGATTGAAATAAGCCTAGAAACCAAACGCGGATAATGGCTAAACCAAGATAAGTTAGAGAATGAAAAACGAACAAGAATCTGAAACAGAGAGTAAAGAATCCACGGCCGTACCGTATGTGATGCAAGACGCTCGCCAGTGATCCAAAGAAGATACACAAAAGAGGTCTAGAAGAATGCGGAATGGATCGGGCGAAATTCTCATGGTTCCGAACACCAGCGATTGTAAATACAATGTTGAACAACAATCAACTGACAAAATCATTCAAGAAACAAGATCTACATATAAAAAATCCCAAGAAACAAGAACTACATGTAGAAAAACCTCCTATACCATGGAGAAAACCCCTAATCCGCGAAACGAAATCTTGATTTGCCATACTCGAACTGTTGATCCCAAGTCCATAAGATGATCAAACGAAGAAGAGGATGAATTCGAGGCGCTTGCCAATTCTTGACGTCAACGCAATCCTTAGAAATTTGAACATTTGAATTTATTTAGAAGAATCAGTCGTTGGGTATACTTTAAATAGGGAAATCTTAAATTTAACTAAAGATTTACTATTAATTAAAATGAACGGCCAGATCTGGGAGGAAGGTAGTTTCCCGAGATCGTGGTCATTGATTCTCCGAATTTTACGAAGCCTTTTGAATTTAAATTGCTTGTAGAATATTGCAAACATTTCCATCTGTTATCTTAGATTATTTTATTAATTTGAAATTCGAGATTCTTTTTTTTTTTAATTCCTTTTTACAAAAATACATATATTTGTAAATTACTTTATACAAATACGTGTAAATATTTTTATAAATTAAACTATCCTTTTAAATTGCTCAAAACATACGGTACAGTGACCTATTAATAATGGTGTTTTTTTCTTTTTTGGTATAAAATTGAATTTGTTTTTTTTTTTACAAGTAAAATTGAATTTGTTACGCGGCATTTGAAGAAAAATTTCACAATATGTATTTTGGACAGAACCAATAAGTCATGAGTTTGAATCCCTAGTTAGTTCACTTATTCCATTTTCTAACCCATAATTTTGTCTATTAAATTTTAGGTTAAAATACTAGTTTGGTCCCTCTACTTTTATTATTGGTTCATTTTGGTCTCTATACTTTTAAAATGTTCGTTTTGGTCTCTGTACTTTCAACTTTGGTTTATTTTAATCTATGTTCTTTCAAAATGTTTATTTTGATCTCCATTTTTTTTATCACAATTTCAACACGACATTAAAATTAATATATTTCTTAAAATGTAAATATTAATTTATACTAAAGAGTTTCCGTTATGTGCAAAATTTGTGTTAAAGTTTTGTAAAGAGAGACTAAAATGATCACTTTTTAAAAGTACAATAATGAATATTTTTAAAGTACGTGGACCAAAATGAATCAAAGTTAAAAATATGATGACCAAAATGAAAATTTTCTAGATATAGAAACTAAAATAAACAAAGTACAAGAACCAAAATAGTATTTTAAACTAAATTCTATAATAATAATTGTTGTATAAAAAAAGAAAAAATTACAAGAATTGGAATTTAAAAATAGGAAATTCTTAAACTTCTTAATTAAAATAAATATTGTATTATACCGTTGTCTAAATATCTTATAAAAAATTGTCCAAATAAACTCAAATGTATAAATCTTAAATATTAAATTATGAATACAAAAATTTCAAAATATAAGCATCATAAGGTTTTGATATTTTTTAACATAAAAATAATACAGAGCGGGGACCATTTATGTTGAGTAAGTTTGTAAAAGTAACCTTCTTAATTTTGAGTAAGTTGGCCCTTTAAACACTTTCTTAAAAAATATTTTTTCTTAAAACAATTTTTATAAAAATAGTTTTAATTATAAATTTTATGTGTTTAATTACATTTTTTTAAATAATATTAATTACTAATTTATTTGACTACACTGCATCTAAAAATTATTTCACAAATATAAAATTATCATAAGGTAATTATAAAATGTTTCAATATATCTTTTTTTTATATATGTAAATTACTCTAACTTTTTAAATATGTTTTCACTTTCTGAAATTTTATGTGCACGTAGATGGTGACGAGAACATGACTTATCGTCAATATTTGTCCTTACAAAATTGGAGAGATCTTTTGGGATAACTCTTTATTTTCGTTGCATTCTAGTTCAGAGAACTTACATGGTTTCGAGGTAAGGATGATGAAGCAGAAGATGGGCGATGATGGAGGTGCAGTAGCGATCGGCTCGAACACCGCTTTGGGATCTGTGGAGGTTATCAGTCTTAATTGTTTTGAGATCCCTTATAGCATGATTTTGGGAATTTTCCTAATCCTTCCTTACCTAAGGGAGGATAAGACAACTTTTGATGCAATTATTTCCCTCCAAATCCTAAATAGGTGTGCCATAATTGTCAATTTCCTTAATCTCCCCCAAAATCATTAAATGAGATTGTGGATGTGTGACTTTCGAGAAAATGTATAGTGGGCTAGAATTTGTCCTTATTCCTAGTTCTTTGAACAATCTGTTTTATTGGCCAAGTGTAATGATCGTTTCTATGTTATTCGGGATAATTGTTTTCTTTTATGGCTTCTATTTGTGGTGCGTTGTCACCCCTCTTCTGATGTAACTCTTAGTGGTACGATTTATTTTTAATGCAATATTTCTTATATATATATAACTAAAATTTAAAAGATTTATAGTTTAAAAAAAATTAAAAAGCCAAATTGTAAAAACCACTTCTTGAACCCTTAAACTTTCAATTGTAAAACTAAACCTTCAAATTTTCATAAATGAAATGTAAAACTAAACCTTCAAATTTTCATAAATGAAAAAATTAGACCGTTAAACTTTCAATAGTAAAAATCTCTCTTCCTCTCCAAACAGGGTAAAACCAATCAGAAATTTCTAACGTCGTGACAGTCTTCTCATGGAGCCAAAGAGCCCAAACCAAATCAGAAATTCAAATTCCAACTACAAAAGGCCAGCGAACCTAAAACTCGAAATGCTAAAAAAAACAGAAATGAAAAAAATGCTAGAAGCCAAAATCAATTGGAAAACTCAAATTCTTGTTCTAACCAATTGATAAAAGAAAAAAAAAAAAGAAACATGAATTTTGGTCCAAAAAAATGGGTCGATGGATTGATTAAAGGTGCCCAAGATCTTCATCTTATCAAAAAAGTGAATTTCGAGTGCAAAACTTCAACCCCAATTAAATAAATTGGACAAAGATCGAAATTTTCCGACATTAAATTTAGCAAAAATGGTATCCAAAATTGTGTGAAGGTGTTGAAAGCATTCAAATACTACTTCCTTAGAGGTATGAATTTTTTGAAAGCCAGCGACGAAAAAGGGAGTTCTGAGGCTGAAGATGTGGAGAAGAAGGAAAAAGTGACTACCATACTTGAACGTGGTTTTTGCAATTTGTCCAAATTAAAAATATCTATAATTACTTTTGCACCTGCACCTGTCAAAATCACTTCACTGCCCTTGATCATATTTGGAAAATTAAATTGATTTTTAACGTATCATGGACGGTGATTTTTAAAAATCAATTATACTTAAATCTCATTTTTTTTTTCAAAATCATTCATTCTACCATCACTCTCAAACACACCCTGTCAAATCTCATAATTTTTTTTTGGTTAATTTTTACAATTTAGGTCAAGAACTTTAAAATCTCATAACGTATCACTGGATGGTCAAGAACTTTTTTGATCAACAATAATTTATTTTAGACTAATTTTGAGTTAAGTGGTAAAATAAAAGAAAGAGAGCAAAGCTAGGGCTAATTTCATAAATAATATAACTTAAAAAAATAAATTACAAATTTAAGGTAGATTACAAACTAAAATTAAAAGAAAATGTAAATAAAATAATATAAATATGAAACATGGTACATTCCAAAACTATTTGACAAAAATAGGGTGGTTATGGTCAAATTCAAAACTTGTGAATAACGTATACGAGTTATATATAGGTGTCCGCTTGAATCTGATGTGGCCGGCTAGTTGGACTAATAAATTATGTACATTGTACGCAATTTGAGGGAACTTACATACAATGTACACGATTTATAGAAATTGTGTATATTCGATTTGAGGGAACTTACATACAATGTACACGATTAACCTAGAAATTGTGTATATTCGATTTGAGGTAAATCGTGTACATTGTACACGAGTTTCTAGAAAAAAGAAAAGAAATATATATATATATATATATATATATATATATTTTTTTTTTTCCTTCCAAATTAAATACCAAGTGCGATTTGTTTTTATTTTTTTTCTTATTTTGTGCAAAAATTTTGAAATTTTTTCTTAGTATTTTGTTCGATGGCTGAATTGTGAACTAAATTCATGTACCACAAGTTGATTAATAAAAGTTCAGTATACTAAATTCATATACCACATTATAATAAAAATTAATTTCAATGCTAAACTAATTTTAAATCCATTAATAAAAATTCAGTACACAAGTTGATTTAAATGTAAATAAACTGAAATATTACAGAATATCGATAAAAACTCATTTACCACATGATGGTCGTCTTCTCAGGCGAGCTCCACGACGAGGTTGAGGCGTAGCAATATGTGATGATGGATGATGAATTATATCATCCATATCTTGTTGTGTTACCTCAATAGGTGATAGTTGTGGTAATGAATTCGGTGGATGAATTGAACTTGATGCGATGACTGAATGAACTACAAGTGTAGGAATCGTAATAAAATCTAACTAAAACAAAAAAGGGAGGAATAAGATCACCTTCAACGATGGCTGGTGGAGGCAGCGACGGCGACGAATGACAGTGCGACGGCGACTGAGTTGAGAGAGGGGAGGAAAAGGGAGAGAGAGGATAAGGGTTTTTGGTTTAAAAATGAGGGGTAGGGTGGAGACAGAACTCGTGTACATTGTGTGCATTCGGTGAAATTGTGTGCATTGTACACGAGTTTGGAAGGTGCAATGCACACGATTTCCTACAACATACGTGGCTCCAACTGTGCGCCATTGGAGCCACATCAATCAAAACTAGCGTCTGATGGACGCGAGTTTCGTGAATTCGCTAAATCGTGTACAATTTAACTACCCTACATTTGCAAATAGTTTCAAACTTACCTTATTTTTGTTTTTTTTTCTTACATTTAAAAAAAAAGTCCGCAAAGCTACAATAATATAGAAGAGAGGAACTAATGTTATTTATTTTGACAGTCTTAAATATACACAATAATCCTAAATATTTATAGCTAAGCTTGCCAACTAATGACTCCTAAAAACTTGTCACTGAAAAGAACCTATAAACAACGTAATGCTAAAATTAGATAAATTATTTTCCATGAAAAGATAAACCAATAGCTTTGACTAGGAAAAAGTAAATAAAACTTTAATTAGGATGCACTAAATTTTAACACTCCCCTTTAGTGCATACTTACACCAAGTGCACTTCTAAACTATTTTAACTTAGGTTTTCCCAATGTTTTTGTGAAAATGCCAGCCACTTGGTTATTTGTAGAGAAATCTTACCGCTCAACTTCTTGGTTCAAGACCTTCTCTCGAATATAGTGATAACATGCTTATATATGCTTTGTTGGAGCATGAAAGATGGGATTGGAAACAAGTTGCAAGTTTGACTGTACTTTCATTATCACACTTAATTTATACCAACTTTGCACAACATATCTTTCATTAAACTTTCCAACCACATACATTCTTGTGCAGCCATGATTGCTGCCACATATTCAGCTTCGTTACTAGATAGAGAAACCACGCTCCTTTTGCGGCACTAGGATATCATAGTTGAACCAACGTTAAAACAATAGCTTGAAGTAGAGCGTTTATCATTTGCGTCTCCCGCCCAATCTACATCAGTAAATCCACTTAGGACAAAATTCGCACATCTTCTGTACATTAAACCAAAAACAAGAGAGCTTTTAACGTATCACGAAATTCTCTTAGTTGCATCTAGGTGAATACTCCTTGGACATTGCATAAATTGTGAGATCATGCCAACAGAATAAGCAATTTATGACTTTGTGATAGTTAAATAAATTAGACTACCAACAAGTTGCCGAAACTTCATAACAATTTGCATTAAGTTTCCTTCATCTTTCATCAACTTGAGATGTGGCTCCATTGGAGTTGTTTTTTCCTTTGACTCCCCCGTGTCCAAGGGGTGCAGAAGCTTCTTTGCATAAGCCTTTGAAAGTGAAATACCCATCATCTAATTTTTCAATTTCTAGACCAAGGAAACAACCAACTTCTCCCAAACTTTTCATCTCAAATCAAACTGATAAATTACTAACCATATCATCCACGTAGTACAACAGTACTAACCATGACAAATCTAATTCTAATTTAACAAATAAACTAGAATCAGCTTCTGAGACTTTAAAATCATAAAAGATGAAGTACTTAGCCACTTTACAATACCAAGTACACGGTTCTTGTTTAAGGTCTTACAATGCTTTCTTGAGCCTGCAAACGTGGTGGGGATACTTTTCAAAAATATAGCCTTTGGGTTGCTCCATAAATACTTCACGATCTAGATCTCTGTAAAGAAATGCATTCTTTACATCAAGCTGTCATAACTTCCATCTTTTAAAGGCTGCCAGGGAAAAACTTGTCCTTTGTGTTACCATTTTCACAACTAGACTAAATGTCTCATTATAATCTAACTCATAGCTTTGCAAAAATCCAGTTTACCTTGAGAAATCATCTACAAACACCATGGCATAGTGACAACTTGGTGTTTTTATTGGTCCCATCAAATCTGCATGGATCAATTCAAGCACGGAGGATTTGCGATTTTATGACTTCGAGAATGGAAGACGATGTGACTTGCCAAACTGACACCCTTGACAAATTACATCTTTATGAACATTTCGCAAGGATGGCATACCATCCACCAACTTATTTGACGAAATCTTTTGCTGCAATTGATAGCCTAAATGATCCAACCGAGCATGCCAAATTTCTGCGCTTTCAGTTTGACTAGTCTTTTTTACATAGGCTTCTCTTACTGTCATGACAAATAAGAAACCTTTCTTCTGGCCAGAGGTAACAACATTAGCAGAAATATTTTTCACATTATCAAGAACTTTATATCTTTTGCCCCAAACAAAACATATTTTCCCGAATCTATAATTAATAAACATAAATAAAATTTATTTTCAAACCTAGAACATAGAAGATGTCATTCAACTTGATTATGCTCTTGTCGTCTATTCCAATTGTCACAACCCCTTCTTTTACTACTAGATATGTTGAATTGTCTACTGTAAAAATAATCTAGTCTCATTTGTATTGTTGTAGTTATGAGAGCAACTCATCATTTCCAATTACATGATGAGAGCAACCTAAATTGATTATCCACTCCTCTTTGCAACTTTCATGGCTTAGGAGTGCTTAGGTAGGTGGAGATTTTGTGTTACGACCTTCGTAAACTTCTACAGTGAAATAATGCTCCCATTTAAGTTGATCTTGTCTTTCATTTTCGCTTGCAACATTTTCTTTGGAGAGCTTGACTCTACAATTCTATTGGTATGTCCAATTTTACCTCACTTGTAGCACTTGATAGGGTTGTTATTTTTTAGGCTATCATAAAAGAAAAATTCATGTACCTGACATCTTTTCATTATTTTTATTCCATATAAATATATTTTTCTTCTAATGTTTCCCCTTCAAGAAGAGAGTAGAATTTGTGTCTGAACTCTTAGCCATTTGTTTTGCTAAGGCCTCTTGATTAGAAAGCAAAATTTCTAACTCTTAGACAAAAGGTTGTGTCGCCTACCCTTGAATGAATGTAACAAAAGGAATGTATTCCTCCTTCAACCCTCAAATGACATGTCGTTGCAACCTGGCCTCATAGATCTTTTCATTCGCATCTGTTGGCTTTTTGGCCCTCAATCTCGATTAATTAATATTTTAATGATAACAAACACACTTAGCATTAATTATTTTTGGTGTGTAAGAATTTGTGTTATAAAGCGCATAAATTTATTATGAGCTTTAATCATATTATACGATTTATTAATAATATATATTTTATTTAACAAAGAGTTTTAGTATTTTAAACTATTCACTGCAGCTTATTACAATGATTCCAATGACTATTGGATCATTTAAATCGGTGCTCAAACGAAGAAGTTACGACGAAGAGAAGTTCAAAGAAAAATACTTGTGGCAAATGAATCATCTAATTGGACTAATAAAATTGCGACACATAGGGAGCTGAATTAAAAAAAAAGTAAAGAAAATAAAGAAAAGAAAAAGAAGTAAATTTATTTAAAAAAAAAGAAAGAAAGAAAAAGAAAATCCTACTCTGGCAGAGGCACTGACATGAAAAAAAAATCTGTTGGTATGCGGCAAATTTTTTTCCAACTTTTCCTCCTCTATTTAAACCCCTCTTCTTGTTAAGGACAATGGTATCCTCGTACCCCGACTATCTCCACAATGGTACCATATTGTCCGCTTTGGGCATAACCCTCACGGCTTTGCTTTTGGTTCCACCCAAAAGACCTCAAACCAATGGAGATAATTGTCTTTACTTATATACCTAGATCACCTCTCTCCCTAACCAATGTGGAACTTTGTTTGCACTCATTACAAACCCAACAATCCTCTCCTCGAACAAAGTACTACTTGTATATTGCCTCGAATAGTCATGCAACCCATATACTCCCTATTGTGAACGGGAGCCCACTTCTATCTAGCACGTCCAGATAAAGCACTCACTACACGAACCACCTTGTGGGAACACTAGGGCCACCCTTAATCTCCTCCCCTCAAACAAAGATACCACACTCTTCCTATCAGTCTATCCGACTATGATAGGCTTCCTATCAATCTTCCCCAACTTGATAGGGCTCATATTTTGCTCGTCACCCGAGCACAGAGCATGTCTTTGCTCGCCACCTCGAGCACTTTTTGTTCGATTTAGAGATTCATCCACAAGTTTCATAATGACTGTTAGGCTTACCCCAATCACTCTTGTTCACCCCTCGAGGATTCCTTCCCCACACAGCTAGGTTTCCATGGCTCTGATACCACTTGTTTGGAAATTAACGGTCCTGTATAATTTCCCCTGCCACAGAAAATATTCACACACAACCACAATATGCAAATGAGGAAGAAAACTGTAAAGAACAAGAAAACGACACAACAAAATTATACTGGTTTACCACTAAGAGCTACGTCCAGTATTCCACTCAGATGTGGGTAATTCACTAATAATCATTAATGATTGGATACAAAACTCTTCCCAAAAATATCCCCTATAGATCCCAACAAAAGTCCCGTAGCTTCTAAGTATTTTACACAATTAATACTTAGGTATAGGAATGAAAAACACAATAGATCAAGATACAATTACTCCAATAAAGATGATCTTGATCTCTCCCAATGTCTCTGCCAATACCCGAGCTGCTACCACAAAAATTGCTGGCAAAAACCCCAATTCGACTGCCCCTAAAATTCTGACGGCTACTCCCCACAAAACATAAAACTCATATATTATATATATATATATATATATATATGTGTATGTATATATATATGTGTATGTATGTGTATGTATATATATATGTGTATGTATGTATGTGTATATATATATATATATATATATGTGTGTGTGTGTGTGTGTGTGTATGTATGTATGTATGTATGTATATATAAGTACGTGAAATCTAAGAATAAAGGTTTAGGCTTTTGGCCCATTATTTTTTTTTACTTCATTCCTTACTTATTTATTTTATTTTGTATCCAAAAATCCCAACAATCTCCCACTAGGAGATAAAATGACAATTTCGCCTCCCACTGCATCAATAGTGTCCCATCATCTTGACACCCTCTGTCAAGACACAGTTCTGACTCCTCTGTCAACGAACTGATCTACACTGCCCGGCCTTACCCAAGCTCTGTCTGTGATTGCCCTGAGACTGAGCAATCCTACGTGGTTTGTTCCCCAGACGCTAGAGACACAACCACGTACTCCCACTCAAAACTAAGTGGTCCTTGTCGCTTCCTTTCTCGATCGTACCCAACGACCTCTGAAGGAAGATTCCCTTGATGACTTGGCGCTCTCAACCAAGTTTGTTGCCTTTCTAGAGACATTACCCTTGACTTCAGCACCAACTATAGTTTTCTCCTTCAATGCACTATGCCTGTGCGACTTCATCAGCTCGCTCATTCGTCTGACAATTGGGGTATTATACCGACAACCTGTTGAACACCTCGCTGAGTTGTTCTCCTTACCCTTTCCTCTACTTCCCAGCTGTTGTACTTGAACTGATGGCATATTCTTCTTATCTGTCCTGGTTGTCAATGATGCTGATTCTTTCAAGTCTCGCCCTGAACCATCTGCAGCTACTCTATGCATCCTATGTCTCTCAAATCCCCTAGCAACCTCAAACTCAGACACATAACAGAAGATCTCTTGTGGCCTGTTGTCACCACCCTGGATTCCCTCTTGAGCTTCCAGCAACCCCCATTAATCACTACTGTAGCCATCGTCATCTAACTTCCCTGCGGATAACAAATTAAATCTGAAGCTCGGAATATACCTGACGCCTCGTAGCACCAACTCGGCCCCTTCGCCTGTCTTTAAACAAACATCTCCAATTCCTCTGACTTTGGTACTCCCATTCTCCATCTTCACTGATCCATAATCACCTGCAGTAAAAGATGAGAACCAACGTCTATCTGAAGCAACATACGCTGATGCAGCAGTGTCTACTACCTAGTGGTCTACAGACATGTTCCTCTAAACACAAGCTAGAAACTCTTTAATATGTTCTTCTCCTGTTACAACGTTTGTAGAATTGTTCCTCTTCTCATAGTCTTATTTAAACTTTCAACAAAAGCATTTCACGTGTCCCTTCTTGTGGCAGTAAAAACACTTCACTTCTCCACTGGAACTCCCACTACCCTTGCTATATCTCTGCTGCTGCTTCCCATTGTAATCCATCTTTGCATTCCCTTTGTTTTGAGTTACCAAAGCTAATTCAACCCTATTTTCTGCCCCTAAAGTAGATGCAGACATTTTACCTAATTTTCTCCGAGCTTCCTCAGATAAGGCGGCATCACAAATAGCTAAATTTTCAAGCTATTTTCCCCTTGCGAATTTAACTCTACGATCTTCATCGTCTCCCAACTGTCAGGCAAAAATGTCAATAGCCTCATAGCTTTTACCTCTTCCTCAATCTTGACACCCATCTTTTCTGATATCGGTGAGCTTATTAATGTGGGAATTCACCGAGGTTTCCTCCTCCATGTGGATATTAAAATACTTCATCCATAGAAATATTTTTGTATTGGCAGAAGGTTTTTCATACCTGTCTTGCAAGACCTTTAACAATTTCTTTGTTATAGTCTCTTTCGCCACCAGACTACAAACATTCATCGACAACGACATTCTGACGTTCACAACGGCCTGCTCATCCATCTCATTCAAATCCTTGTTTGTCATCTCTGCTGGTCTACCCTCAAAGTCTTGTGTATCTTCTTGTACGTAAGAAGATCCTTTACCTGCATCTTCCAAAAACTGAAATTCTCTCCAGTAAACTTCAAAACCCCTTTAAACATTATCCATAGATAACAAATTTTTAATAGATAAAATTGTTAGTTTGAAAAGTGAAATTGTTGTTTAGAAACTAACCATATTTCTTCAAAAAGAGAGAAAAATGAGTTTATTGATAAAATCAAATTTCTTGAATGTGATAGTCATGAGAAAAATGATCATTTGCAGGTGCTTAAAGAAAAATAATTGCATGCTAGTAAGGAGCTTGAAATTGCAAAAGAATATATCAAAAAATTGATTATAGGTGCACAAAAGTTAGATAAGATTATACAAATGGGTTATGATAAAAGGGGATTAGGCTACATGGATAAGAACCTACTTGTAGCCATAAGACTACTTTTGTTAAAGCTATCCCTTCTATGCCTAAAGATGCTTTATCCAATGTACCTAATTTTGTTAAATCTAAATTTGTGCCAAAGCATGAAAAGACAAAATATCCGTAGAAGTTAAAAAATTATGCCTAGAAATTTTCATGTAGATAAAAATTGGTTCATAGTGTGAAATTTGTGAATGACCATGGAAATCATAAAAATATGCATGCAAAATTGAACTTTGTCCCTAGACATGCTTATCATAGAACTAATTATTTGCATAGTACTAAATTTGTACCTAAGCATGTTCTTGGAAAATCAAATTGTATGCATAATGTTATATCTGTACCTATTTGTAATCTTTGTGGAGTTAAAGGTCATATTAGTGTGATAATTCCTCTCAAAATGAATGAGGATTCTACTATATTAATTAAAACTTATTATAGAGGTTTATAAAGGCTTCATAAGCCAAAATAACAAAAAGGTAACTACTCTTAACAAACCAAGAGTAAATTCGTGAAAACTGATTACAGAGGTTTATAAAGGCTTTAGTAAGCCATCAATTCTAAGAACTTTAATGCGTGAAGTGAGTAAATTCTCAATAAGAGGTTTAAAAGACTGAAAAACAGAGGAAACATAAGACTTAAATTTCGTGGGATACAACCAAGTGTATTTAGAATAGTCATCAATAAAGGAAACGTAATAGTTGAAGCCATTTATTGAACATTCAAGGGAAGACCCTCATACATCAGCATGAATTAATTGCAAATGAGTCAAAGAAACAGTAGTTGAAACAGGAAGAGGTAACCTATGTAGTTTACCATAGATACAATGTTTACAACTACAAGCAGAAGATTTACAAGAAGGAAAATGTAAAAGCTGAAGAACAGAGTTGAGAGTGGAGTTACTGGGATGTCCTATGCAATTATGCCAGACAATAGAGGACACGGGTGTTGCAACATGAGCAAGAGCAGGAGTAGAAGTTGAGGAAGACGAGACACGAGCAATGGAAGGAATGGGATATAACCCGTTGATGCTAGGGTCGCGGAAGAGAATCGTGCCAAAAGATCCTAAACAAAGAAGTGATCAAAATCAAAAGTGACAGTACAGTTATTATCAATGCACAGCTTATGAATAGAAAGAAGATTAGGAGAAATTGAAGGAACATGTAAAATAGTACGAAGAGAAAGAAATGAATTAGGAGTGTAAAGAACACCACAACCTGTATGAGATATTGGCAAAGATTGTCCACTACCCACTCCAACGTGGTCATCACTAGAGTATTCAGAAACAGAGGTGAGATGACCCAAATCAGTAGTGACATGCGCATTACAACCGGAGTCGGCTAACCATGGGGTGTTTGGAACTGCAAGTGTAGAGTAATTGTGATTGGCAACCATAGCAACCAACTGAGTAGGTGGATGGCAGTCTTGAAAACTATAGTTCATACGGTTGAACAGTCAAGTGCAGAGTGACCAGTCTTGAAGCAAATTTGACAAACAATTCTGGTAAAAGTATTAGTTGGAGCTTTAAGACCAGCACGCCCTAAAATACCACGGTCGCGACCAGGTACACCATAAGAGGAACTAGAGAAAGTAACTCCAGATGAGTTTACAGAAAATCCAACAGGATTAGGGTTCTTATACTTGGAGAACAATCAATTTTTAGAAAAGCCACAACTGCGTCCCATATTAGGATTGATATTCTGAGATTTTGAAGGAGCCTGCTAATTCGCAAAAAACACCATTGGAGAAGAAAACGCCTTATCACGCTTAACCTGTTTGTCAGGAGTGGCTTCTTTTGAGACAAGGAGAATATGAAGTTCTTCAAAGCTAACCAGCTGTGATCAAGTATGCATTGATGTACGAAGATGCTATAATCAGAAGTAAGACCATTCAATGTATAGATGAGCAAATCTTCATCATCAATTTGAACTGAAACATTCGATAATTTGTACTTAAGTTCCTTAACACGCTGAATGTACTGATTAATGGATTCTGAAGGCTTCCTGGTAATAGACTGAAGATTAGACTTCAGGCTAACAACATTGGATCGTGAATAGGACGAATATATTTCACAAGAGTATCCCATAGCTCTTTTGAAGTATCGCACCCTACGACATTCGCAAGAGCAGCAGGTGAAAGTGTAGCATTAATAACAGTCATGAGACCATGATCTTTGGCAATCCATTCATCATACGTCGAATTTGGTGGAGGAGCTTCCGTAGTAGATAATTCCAGAAGAGGAGATGGTCGAGGAATTGAGCCATCAATAAAGTCGAACTGTTTATGAGCTTTCAAGATGGAGTTCAATTGGAACTTCCATAGAACGAAATTCGAGGAATCCAGTCGAATGGATACTAGGTTACAGATATTTGATAAAAGAAAGATTTGAGATGTAAGATCCTTCGAGGAGGATGCCGCCATGAAAGATACAGAAAATAGCTTGGTGGAGAAGATAAACGTATAGTGGACGCGGAAGAATCGAGAGACGCGAGTCAAAAGGCGAGAGAATCTGGTACCATGTGATAAATCCTCTCAAAATGAATGAGGATTCTACTATATTAATTAAAACTGATTACAGAGATTTATAAAGGCTTCAGTCAGTCAAAATAACAGAAAGGTAACTACTCTTAACAAACTAACAATACATAAGTATAATTAGCATATAATATTTATCATAACTAGTCTACTTAACAAACTAACACTACATAAGTATAATTAGCTTATAACAGTTATCAATTAGGCCTAATTGCTTTAAATTAAATAATTGTCCAAGAAATCATTTCTCCATGAAAAGTAAAGTGCAAAATCAATTTGTTAAGAAGTCTAATGTTCTATCATGTGGCAAAATTGGTCATAAATTCAATATTTGTTATTCGTCAAAAATAAACATTAAAAATGTTGGAACAAATTCGAAAAGGGTTCCAAAATCCTTTGCTCACAACCAATGAAGGACCCAAAGAAAGGCTACCAAAATCTATTGGTTGAGCTTTCTTTTCGTAGGTGTGATTTGAAGAAGAGCTAATGATTGCTTTAGACTTACAATTTGGAAATAAATTTATAGTGGCCTGCTTGAACACATCCAGGAAATGACGTATTCAATATCTTTATTAATCTTTTTGTTATTGAGATTATTATGCTTTTGATATATTTTATGGAAATGATATATCGTTGTTGGGTTAGAGAAGTTGAAACTGATTTCTTGAATTTTAGTGTTGATTGAATTATGTCTTAGAGTAATTTGAGAATATTTTAGCATTAACCTTTATTGCTTGATTATTTATGAATCAGTGGATTAATTCTCTTCAAAATTTTGTAATAAATTATTTTGAGATTTAGCCATAATCTTTATTGCTCATTATTTCAATTACGGGATTATATGTCATCAATGAATTATTGGGTATCTATATTGGCATATTTTACATGATATTAAGGATATTGTGTTTTGAGAAATATTGTTCTTGATCGTTGAGATTTAGTTTGTTATTTAATGGTTGTTTTACACATTGTTTATTATTTGATTAAATATTTTTTGACCATAAACTATGGATTCTCTATGAAAATTAATTTCAATTTTGCTCGTGGTTGAAAATTGTTTGTTTTGAAATTTTGTTTGAAAAGAATTATTAAATTCTTTTTCATAGGGGAGTAGCTAAGAATTAGTTTATATTCTAAAATTCTATTAGCATGCTTCTTAAAAGTGTTTAATTGATTTTCGTGATTTTCTTTATGTATAATTGATTAAAATCTTTTGTTGTGACATAAGTCGGGGTGGACCTATGATGAGGAACAATTGATATCAGTATTTGTTTGATTAATCTTTTTATGATATTATTTGTCTATGTTTGTTTGAAATTTATTTTGGTGGCATAAATGGTGATAATATTATTTCGCCGTTATTTTATATCAATGTTTATTTGTTCTTCATTGATGCATGCTTTATAGCTTTTGATGTTTTGGTATCATGATGGTATTTTAATTGTTGATGTTTATTTTATATGGTTTTGATATAAGTTGATAAATTCGTTAGAGATTAATTTGTTTAATGTATCATTTAGGTTTGAAAGTTTGTTTTTATGCATAACCATGACAATTAATGTACTATTTGAAATTTTACTCTGCCATATTTTCTTGAATATTTTGATAATTTGTTTGAGATAGATTGAACGACATATATATTTTTTTAATATATCTATCTTGTACAATTTTTTTGAATAATTTTGCTTGTGTTAATTTATCTCCTTGATATTTTTTTATTTTTATTTTTAAAAAGGAGAATGCATGTTTTAGGGGAGTTATACCTTTATAGGTGAATTTTGTGTTTTTAAAGATATTTTGTATTATTGTATATCCCTCTTGTGTAAAGAATTTTCTAAGTATATGTTTAGTAAGTTTGAACTGAGTTATGATTGATGTTTACCCCTTTTATGCGTATTGTTTCTCTATTTAGGGGAGTAAGTATTCTTTGAAGTAAAATTATCTTAGAAATTTTTATAATGGATGCCTCTTGATTTCTTGTTAATTTTTGTTTAGAAGGGGGAGTTGTTTAAAACTTGTGCTAAACATGGTTCTAAATATCTGTCAACACGTTGACATTTCCATCGACATATCCATGTTTCCATCGGTTCGACATTGACATGAGAGGTGAATTGACATTTCCATCATAGTACAAGAAAATCGAAAAAATATGAAAAATATCAACAAAATGTTACTAATATATATATATATATATATATATATATATATAATATTAATATTAATTATTTTTAACTAATTTAGAAATGGAAAAAATGTTTATTTGTTAATTTAAATATTTTTTTACGATTTTTTAATTTTTCTAACTTTTACAGAAATATCCATTGACATCGACATTTCCATCGACATCGACATTTAAAACCTTGGTGTTAAATTGTCTTTTTATCATTTATTAAGAGGAAGTGTTTAATTGCTTCAAAAAGGGGAGTTTTCATGTCTTTACTAATTTTCTTACTTGTCATTTTTTTATTGATTCCAAAAGAGGAGGAGTAATAAGAAAAATGAATTGATGTGGTGAGAAATTGTATTCCATTAAATTTATGCTTACCTTGATTGCGTTTCATATTATCAGACCACTTTGATTATATTTATCTTGAGTGATTTGTCATCGTAAAAAATGAGAGATTTTTGACCTTTTTTTTTTCATCACTGAATTAGGACTCCTAATTTTTTTTAAGTTTAGAATTTATTACACACAAATGTAACAATTTGGAGACTAAACTTATATAATTTGACGTAATTTATAATAGTACTCTATTTTTAAAATGTCGTAAACTTCTGGATTCTTTCGTTTTGTTTAGATTTCTTCTTAATCTCTTCTTCAGGAGACGGCCGTACCACCTCCGCCATGCCCCACCAAAATCCCGGCTGAGTAGTCGCCGCCGCCGTCAGCCACCGCCCAGCAGTCCGACCGCTCGGCCTCTTCCGGACATTTGAAAAATACGGTTCGGTTCGGTTTAACTTTATTCCTTGTTAAAAGTACGGTTGATTTGGGTTCGACTCTAAAACCGGTTCGAACCGAATTGTGAACGGCCCTTTGGCCTTTAATGATACTCCAATCACTGACCCGCTTCTGTCCTCCGGCGTCCAAACCCTCTCTTCGTTTCTGGGTTCTCTCTGCTCTCTCATCTTCGCCATGAACATCTCCTCCCTTGCTTTTGATGCCACTCCCTTCCCCTCCGCCACATGGCCGTCGCCGACCTGCCGGAGACCCCTTTCTGATCGCCGCCCAGCGCTCATTTTTTGCTCTTCTGCTAAACCCGCGGCGGTGGCGGCGGCTACTTCTTCTGTGAGTGTGCCGGAGTCGGCGAGGAAGGAGGGGCTGAAACGAATTGGTGAACTGGGACAGGTATCGGGCGTGTTAGGCTGCCAGTGGGGAGATGAAGGTAAAGGCAAACTCGTTGACATCTTGGCCCAGCACTTTGAAATCGTCGCTCGCTGTCAGGTAGTTTTGATGATTCCAAAAGTTTCAGCGATGTGTGCTTTTTCTTTTTGGATGATTCTGTTGCGTCTCTTCTGCTTTTGCCATTGCATTTTTGGATTCATGGAATTTCAGTATCTCCTTTTTTTTTCTGTACTCTGTCTTCCGGCCATTGAAGCATATAAGAAACCACCTGTAATCTTGTCTTCTATATTTGCAGCTCTCTGAAGAATGGGGAGTTTGCACTTGAGCTTTTACTTTCAGAAGAGTCTTTGAGTCATTTTGGTTCTAGTGGGAGTTTATCTTTTTAGTAGGTTCTTTAGTCTTGGCTCTCAAGAACTGAACTAGTACGCCCTGTTCTCGAAAGTCGAAAAGCAGCTAAACTAAGCAACTTGTTTCCCACTTTTGCATTTATATGTAATATCTGAATGTTGAAGATAATTTGCAGGGCGGGGCTAACGCTGGACACACGATATATAATGCTGAAGGGAAGAAGTTTGCTCTTCATCTCATTCCCTCTGGGATTCTTAATGAAGATACTTTATGTGTTATTGGAAATGGGGTTGTGGTGCACGTGCCTGGTTTCTTTGAAGAAATAGACCGTTTGGAAGCAAGTGGAGTCTCATGCAAGGGAAGGATCTTGGTGTCTGACCGAGCCCATTTGCTATTTGATTTCCATCAGGAGGTGGATGGCCTTAGAGAAGCTGAACTAGCTAAATCTTTCATTGGAACCACCAGAAGAGGGATTGGACCTTGTTACTCCAGCAAAGTGATTAGAAATGGTATTAGAGTGGGTGATTTGAGGCACATGGACACTCTTCCTCAGAAACTTGACCTTCTACTTTCAGATGCTGCTTCCAGATTCAAGGATTTTAACTATACCCCAGAAATTCTGAAGCAAGAAGTTGAGAAGTACAAAAGATATGCTGAGAGATTGGAACCCTTTATCACCGACACTGTGTATTTCATGAATGATGCCATCTCTGCAAATAAGAAGATTTTGGTTGAAGGTGGTCAGGCAACTATGCTCGACATAGACTTTGGAACTTATCCTTTTGTAACTTCCTCGAGCCCTTCAGCAGGTGGAATCTGCACTGGTCTTGGGATTGCTCCAAAGGTTCTTGGTGATCTTATAGGAGTGGTGAATTTCTTTTAACTCAGTTTATTTTTTTTCAAATGTAGAAAATGATGACTCTTTATTAGTTGATGAAAGAACTCCAAGTTCTTTTCATGTCTTTTATCTTTTTGGAGGCCTTTCAACCCTGTAGAGAAATTGCGTATTAATACACAAGCATGAGCAACAAATTATTTTGCTGATTTATGTATATCATATATGCTATACCCATGAGGTTGTTTGTCACGATCTTTGCAGGTGAAGGCATACACTACTAGAGTTGGTTCGGGCCCTTTTCCTACTGAGATCTTGGGAAAAGGAGGTGACCTACTCAGATTTGCTGGACAAGAATTTGGCACCACAACTGGTCGTCCTCGTCGCTGTGGTTGGCTTGATATAGTTGCACTAAAGTATTGCTGTCAAATTAATGGATTTTCTTCTCTGAATCTCACAAAACTTGATGTTCTTTCGGAACTGCCTGAGATACAATTGGGGGTTTCTTATTGGCAACCTGATGGAACACCAGTCAAATCATTTCCTGCAGATCTCAGTCTTCTTGAACAAATAAAGGCAAGCATTATACATCCTTTTTCTTGTGTATTTCTCATTTTCCCTGCTTTTAGTTGATTTTAAATGAAGTTACCGGTTTAGTTAATGATATAAGAATTGAGGAGAAAGTTCTTCAGTTTCTAGTTGTTCAGAAAGTTGTACAAAGAAGAGTAGGGGAAAAAGTTCATTACTGAGGACTTGGGGTGGTGATCTATACCTTTAATTGATAAAAGGTATTTGGTGAGGCCTTCTGAAGAATTTGAGATTCTTGTTGCTTGCCATTAAAAATGTGGGAGTAGCTAAAAATCCCAGCCTGATGGTTTTACTTTTGATCTGCTCGGAGCTGATTTTTAGGGTTCATTTCACGAGTCATCTGACAATGGTTATTTTATAATTCATGCTCAATGGAGGATTTTAATATTTTTATTTGAAGGTAGGAAAATTTTTTTATGATAGTCAGGGATATAGATTATAGACCTAACCTATAAGCTTTGTTACAAGTGCTTACAAATTAATAGCCAAAGTGCTTGCCAAGTGATTAATGAGAGTTTTGCCATCAAACATCTCTTCTAATCGTAATGCATTCATTGTCCTTGATTTGGTTTGGATTGCAATTAATCTTTTTAAGATTATAAAGTGTGAACAAAGAAAAGGTGGGTTATTCAAACCTAATCTTGAAAAAGCCTACCATTGGGAGTTTTTATGTGAGATGATGGAAAAGAAAAGGTCTTGGTCATAAGTGGATCAATTGAATCATAGGTCATATACTTTTTCTGTGAGAAACAGAGAATGTGTATATATTAGATCATAGGTTGCACATATAGAACAAATTTTTCTGGTGATCTCAAGGGAAGATCTAGATGGTGTCTCCATTCTTGGTTTTGTTAGTTGGGGATGTCTTAGTAGCCTCATTGATAAAACGAGTTTCAGATGGTGACTCGACTTTTATGGCTTCCTAAGAAGTAAGTAAACGAAAACACAAGTTTAAAGGATATACGTTTTGGAAGGTGAAGACCCAGCTGATGACTTATAAAATTATATCTTAAAACAGAACTTAAATCCAAGCTATTGTGTTTTGTGTTCAAAGGTCGGGGGAGGCCTTTCTCATGTGTTTTTTCATTGTTGTTACTTCAGTAAAAAAATGTTGGGACTATACGGGATTCTGTACAACAAGGTCTTGGATGTTCTTTCATTGTTCAGTAAAAAATTTTGGTATGGGATTGATTGTACACTGCATGATTTTGGATGGTCTTGGGTAGTTGACGCCTTTGTAAAGAACAATATTACTCAACTGTTTGGTGTGGGCGTGGCTTTAGAAGATGAGGAATAGTTGTATAGGTCAACATCCTATTAATTCTTACAGTAACTTTTTAAACATAAGTACAATATTTGTCTTGTGTTTCAAATAGATAAAATCTGAAATACATTAGTTGTGTTTTGAATATTTTCTCATGTTTTCTTCCATTTCATCGTCACTAAAAAATAAAAAACTGCTGGGAATGATTGGGATTATGTGCTATGAGATTTTGGATGTTTTTGGGTAAAGAACCATATTACTCAATTATTGGTTTTCATGGCTATAGAAGATGGGCACCGCATAAGTTTTATGAAACTGATAGGCCCGAGTGAGGAAAGTGTATTCAAGAAAGAGAGGAGACAAGAGTGGAGGAGCATAAGGAATTAGAATGAATGTTAGTGGGCTCTAGTTTGTTAAGGGGCTGTATCGGTATTTTGTAAATAGGATAAATACACCCACGTTAGAAGGTAGGGGTATCTTTTTGTCATTTTGTTAAGGACTGTTTGGGAGAGGTACGAGAGCTCTCTGATCCTCCCTTAGTCCCTTGTGATGCCTTCTTAATATAAATAATAGAAGAGAGTTCGATCTCTGATCCTCCCTTAGCCCCTTGTGATGCCTTCTTAATATAAATAATAGAAGAGAGTTCGATCAGAAACTCATAACGTAGAGTCCAACTCATGTTTGTTCTAGAAAGTCCCTGAGAAAACAATAAAGTTTGTAAAAAGAAAGTGATTTATTTTTTGAAGTTTTCAAGTCAAAAAATAACTTTTCTTGATGCTGTCTAAAGTTCTTTGATGTTGTTAAAAGTTCTTAGTTACTTTTCCCATCTGTTTTTGCTGTGTGTTTAGGTGGAATATGAAACAATGCCTGGATGGATGAGTGACATCTCTTCAATAAGAGACTATTCTGACCTCCCCAAGGCTGCACAAGAATATGTATCAAGGATTGAAGAACTTGTGGGCATACCTGTGCATTATATCGGTGTCAGTCCAGGCCGTGATGCACTGTTATACAAATGATTCGGGTCGTCGATTGATCCTTTCTTATGCGTGCGATTTGACCATGCTGGTGCAGCTCCCAGGTAAGGTGCAAGCTTGCACTGGCAGAGGAATTTTAACCACATGTTGCACAAGCTTGAAATTCACCAATCTTGCATAAGCATTTGAATATGATACTTGTTGAGGCTGTTGTAACATTTCTCATATGAATGGGAGAGCCTAATGTAGTGTTTTTGAAGGGCTCGGAAATGGTATGGATGGATACAGATGTAGACCAACAAGAATAATTATGCAGAAAATAATGTGAATTCACATGTGTTGTGGCAAGGTCGATTTGATTCGATTTTTGGCTAATGTCGAATTGATCTATGAAAAATTGATTCTGAAATCAACTTTTTGAAAATCTGAAACTCAAATCAATTGAATTATATTTAATTTTATGGTTCATGAAAATGGAATTATATTGATTTTATCATCTGGGTTCAATTCGTACATCGATTTCTACTAAAGCGAATGCAACATGCATCTTTGCTTCGATTTAGGTCTTAGATTACTGAATCTTTGCTTGGATTTTTCGTCCTCTTTTTAGACATTCGTTTTTGAAGTTTTAGACATTGGTTTGTTGAATTTAGAAGGGAAATTATCTCACATCGCTATTTTTAACAATGTAATTTCACAAATGTCCACGTTTTTTACAGGGTAAAATACACTTTGATCATTGAATTTGATAATAGATTTCTACTTGATCATCGAACTTTTAAGAAATGGTTCTAAAATGTTTCTACAGTGAAATTGTCATTAAAATGACAAACAAAATGATGACATGGAGTTCGAGGGTGTGTCAATTTTAATTTACGTGGCACTCGAGTTAAAAAATAAAATAAAATAAATCCTGAGTATTGAAAATTTTTAATTTTAAAGGTTCATAAATTGAAATGATGTTCTAACCAAGTTTCAGAGGGACACAAACAACACATCTGAATTAGGATCTTACTGGCCTCTGTTGACAAGAGCCGTGAATCCAACCGAAAATAATTTTCAAAATCAAGAAATTAACTCCAAAAGAATCTGAGCGATTTCGATCACCTAGCAGGCCTTTTATTTATTTGGTAGGTAACATCGCCAAAGCGTATCATCAGATTTGACTACGAAGGAAGGCACTCGAAGTGAGACGGCACCGTCTTGTGCAACGCAACGATAATTGGCCCTCTATCATCTTCGAGACGGTAGACTTGGTAAAAGGGCCCCGACGGATTTCCAGAATTCGAGTTCGACCGCTGCAGCCCCTTTTTGGGGGATCAAGTTCCCGGCCCGAGACGCGTTCGTTGACAAAACCGCCGTAGGAATGGAGACCTTTCCCTCGAGCGGAGGCGAACTGATCAACGTGCAACCCGGTTCGATGGAGGTGATTTTTGAAACCTAACACATCCCCAAGAATAAATTCTGTAAAACAAACGTGATTACCTAAATATTCTTGGATATCTTAAATTTTTCTACAAAACAAATGTGATTATCTAAAGATGTTGAACATCTAAAATTTCGGGTATATGAAATTCCAGACATCTATCGAATAAGTTCTTTTTTCGATGAAGATTATATAATATATACATTGTAAAGCAAATAGTATTTTTTTTAAACAAATATTCATTCAAAGCAAATAGTAAATGAAAGATTATTTTCAAAAAATGAATCTATATTAATTAAACAATTAAATAATTTTTCATTTCATAATGGTATATTAACCCATGAGTTTCTCTATTAGCCTATTTTCTTTTCATTTCTTTTGCCGGCAAACATACATATATTTTTTTATTTTATATTTTCTACATCTTTTTTCATGCAAAAATCATTATTATCATTAATGAATTTATTTATCGTTTTTTTAGATATTGTCGACAACTATCATTGACGTTATTTTTCAATTGAAATTTCTTGGCTTTATTTAGCGTTTCCAACTCCATTTTTTGGACATTCTTTGCCAGCAATTTGTGTTAACATTTTTGTTTTTCCCATTTCGGCAGGTTTTCTTTCAATTTTCGGCGTTATTTCAGCATACTTTTTTCACTCAATAATTTCAACATATTCTATAAATGATACCTTTTTATATTCCGTAAGAAAAATTTGTATGGACTCATAATTTGTCCACTAAATTTTTCTATTTTATTCGACCTAACGAATGATATATAGCCCCATATATTTGAGAGAGATATATATATATATATCATAATGCATGATGCACATGGTATAATTTGTATATACTTTGAGATCAGTATGATGCATGTGATATAATTTATATTTCAAGTGTACAATGTACGTGGTACAATAGTAAAACATCTGATAGTGATAAATATATCACATACATACTAAAATCAGTATACATATTATAAATTGTAGCCAAACCCACGACATAAACTCGTCTTAGGTGATGGTGTCAACGCTGCGGCCAACGACAGCCAGGCGACGGGGCAGATCCTAGAGAGCTTGGGTCCTGGCTTGCTTGAACCAGCTGTTGTACGTTTAAACAGGCAATGAATTGGAGAAGAGGAAGAGAAACATATGAGGCAGGATAAGATAGAGTGATTTCATAGATTCAAGGATTCATAAGATTATATGAAGAGAAACGAATGAAATTATAGATTGAATGAGTAAATTTCACCCATCATTGACGACCAAATCTTTTTTTTTTTTTAATACATATCAAATTGGCACTATTGTAATCGGGGCAACTAACTATATTAAATAGTTCTACTTGAAAAATGGCCAAAAGTATCTAATATCACAAAAATGGCTATGAGACAGTTATATTTCAATACTAGAATTTAATATAGACAAATATACCCTCCCACTAAAATAGCGAAATTATCCTACTATTACCCCTTAAATTTTTTGGCAAAAATACCCTCGAAACAACTTTTTGCTCTAGCTTAATTTTAGGAAATAAAATAGTGAATTAAAGTTCAAAATTTTCAAAAATAAAATCTAGATTTAGAAATTTTAAAATTTCAAAAACAAAATCGGTTAAATGAATTATTTGAAAAATATATATATATAATGTAGAAAAACATGAAAAATATATGGCCTAATAAAACGTAAATAAAAGTGGAAAATGATTAGAAAAAATAAGATTGAAAAATCAAATCCTATTTTTAAAACTATGGACGGGTAGCTACATTTTGAGACACGAAAATTAATACCAAATTCGCGAACCGTCTCATTCTTGCAAAAAAAAACGTAATCTATCAAAAAAGAACATACAAAAAAGGTTACAAATAAAGGTAATGACAAACTGAAAACGTGGTGAAGCACCTGGACGACGATGAAGCTAAGGTATTTTCTTATTCATACGTCGTATATAATAATACTTACGTGGTATTGAAAATAGTTTACTTACACTATAATGAGTGACTTGCTTGCACCATTTCATTACTTAGTTTTTACCATGGTTAAAGATAATCTCTATCTAATATAGGGTAAATAAGCGTATAGACAGAATAAAGAAAAAATGCGTTAGACGAAATAAAGATACACACACTACCTGGATTTTTCTTGACTGCAAAAGACGAGATGAGATCATATGACTGCTCACTATAATGACTCATGAGGAAGGAGACTCATTCTCCTTTCCAATCATCTTCCCTATCTTCTACTACTTTCTCTCAACTCTCAATAATTATATTACCTTAAATATCGATTATTCCAATGTTTGCTTCTAATTTTTGCAAATTAGGACTCAAATGCACAAATTAAAATGGGATTCAAATGACACAATCCGCACATCCAAAGAATCAAGCTATAGTAGAGCTTAACTTCAAATGAATATGACAACAAACGGTTTAGATGACATCTTTTGTGGCAGAAAACTATCAAGGAGAAGAAAAAAAATCTTCAGTTCTTGTATTGTTGAGTTGAATTCTTCTTATAATCTAAATGCTTACCAGATAAATTTCGATCACGGAATCGGAGACTCGAACTTTACAAGTCATTCTCTGCTCGATTTGTTGATCCCTCCATGTCTGAAGGAACTTGAGATTGTTGGGTTGATAAAAAATGGGGATTGATGAGTGTAAGAATATTTAGAAGATGTGATTGCAACGGAATTTACTACCCAATTAGTTAGGTTTGTTATATATTTTAATTAGATTATATGTTGTAGACAAATTAATAATATTTTTAAAATGTTTGAATGATATATGTAGATTCGGTTGTTTGATAATGTAGATTTGGTAGATTTTGGTGGTTTGGTTATGGAGAAATGTTAGGGATTTGGTATTTTAATAATGTGATTTATGGAATGTGGGTTGTTGAAAACTGGACGGTAAAATGGAGAAATGATGCAAGGCAAAATGGACATGAAATGTGCGGAGGGGTAAATATGGAATTCTACCCCTCCCCTAAAATTCAGGAAATCAAGTATGGTCATATATCCAATTTACGAAAATTTTAGTCATTTTTTATTATGATATCGGTAGTCATTTCTTAGGATTTCCCATTTAGGTTGGGCTTCTCTACTAAACGGGCCAGACTCTAAACAAAAGTGAAAATATTTGTAAATTTTGACACTTCTACTGATTGAAATCCCTACGATTGACACTCCTTTTGAGGTAGTATATACTAACCCTCCTTGCTTAACTCTTGATCTAATAAGTTAGTCAAGTGCTACAGATTTGAGTTCGAAAGCCGAATTAATGCTTGATCGGGTTCAAAGAATTCATAAAGAATTCAAGCAACATCTCGAGGAATCCAATGCTAAGTACGCACAACTTGCTAACAAGAAACAAATGTACAAAGAGTTTGCTGAAGGAGATTTGGTTCTTGTGCATCTTCGAAAGGAGAGATTTCCTAGAGGAACATACAGTGAATTACAAAAGAAGAAATCGAACCTTGTAGGATCCTTAAACGTATTGGCTCTATTTGTAACACTTTCAATGTTTCAGATTTGTCTACATGTTATCCTCCTGATAAACTTAGTGTTTAAACTCGAGGACGATTTTTATTTTTTTTTATGAAGGGGGGAATTGATGTAGTAGTTTGTTAGGTGTTTAGATGTTAGGGCTCTATTTGTAATTTAGATTGAGTACTTTGCATTTTATTGTTGTTTAGATTTAGTTAGGTTATTAGTTAGTTATTGTGGTGAATCATTATTGTAATTAAAGCTCATTGACCTATAAGCTAAGCCTATATATAAATGCTAAGCTTCCCCTATTTCTACACTTTTTTGATCATTAATAAAACAACCAGCCTAGGCTTTTTCTGCTCCACCAAGAATTGGTATCAGAGCTTGGTAAAATTCTGTCCAAGAAAGATGACCAACACTAAGAATTTTGAAGCGGGTAAGGGAGAAACCTATTCCGGCGAGCTTCACGTGACTTTGCTCGATATTCAACACCGCATCCTTCCCTTGGAAGGCTTAACCAATCGAGTGGCAAGGATTGAAGAAGTTATTGAAGAGATACAAAGGGGCTTGGGAGGATTATTGAAGGAGAATACAAAGCTTGGTGCAAAATTAGATAAGGAAAAGGAGAAAGTTGAAGAAAAACAACAATCCAGTGAAAACAAGATTGAAGAATTTACTGATCCTTTGCAAAGAAATATGAGAGGAAGAAGAAGAATGGTTCAAACTACAAAAGAGGAAGATATTGAGCATTCATCCAGCCAAGAATCAACAAGTTATAATGAAGAAAGATCCAAGAAAAGGTCCAAGAATCACAAAAAGTCCAAGAAAAACAAGGAAATGGTCCAAGAATCAGATTCAACCTCCACATATGATACTTCCGATTCCTCAAGTGATGATGACAACTATACAAGAACGAGGAGAAGATGGAAATATAAAGAAAAGCACACGGGGTACAAACTTAAAATTGACTTACCATACTTTGACGGGAGGCTGGCTAGACATGGAAAATTTCTTAGATTGGATCAAACAAGTAGAGGATTTTTTTTAATCCATGGACATTTCGAAAAAACGACAAGTAAAGTTGGTTAATTACAAATTGAAAGGAGGGGCAGTAGCATGGTGGGATCAACTAAACTCAAATACAAGAAAAATGGGCAAGAAAGCAGTGAAAGAATTGGAAAAAATTAAGAAGATGTTAAGGCAAGGTTCCTACCCGACAATTATGAACAAATCTTGTATCAATCATATCAAGAATGCAAACAATATAAGCGGACAATAGAAGAATACACTCGTGAGTGTTATCAATTAAATGCAAGGAATGATTTGTCGGAATCCAAATATCAACAAGTTGCTTGGTACATCAATGGCCTTCGAGAAGAGATTCCAGGTCGAATTGATTCATTTCCCCTAGGAGGAATTCGTGAAGCAGTAGCAATGGTCATCTAGATTGAGAAGAAAATCAAGAAAGAAATAAATTAGGGCCATAGAGAAGCAAGCTGGAACGAAAATCAAAGAACTTCCAATTGGAGTGGCGGAGCAAGAACACCATCCGATCTATTTGGATCTACTAATACAAAAGGTTTTCTACCCCTGGCTTTCATTGATTGGTTAGGCTTGCCTGCTTTTTATTTTAACCTTGTTGGGCCTGTACGTATGCCTTTTTCAGCACCTTGGGATTCTTTTCCCTGGTTTCACTGATTGGCTTTTAGCTTATCGGTCTGCTTCTAAGTTTGTCTCTATTCGAGTTTCTAGACCAACTGTTGATTTACTTACCCATGTCCCCACTTGAGGGATTTTCATTTAGAGTAAAAGATAAACGCTCAAGTAGTAAAGATGTAATTATATTTTAGATGTCAAAAGTCTTATTCATAATATATAAAGAGATAATTGCTCAAGCAATAAGTAATTAATTAAATTTAAGATGTTAGGAACTTTTTTAAATCACAAATGAGTAAGTATCTTTGGAAACATAATATCAACACGTAGTTACCAAAAAATCAGTCCTAAATTATGCGATCTACCAACTATGCGGTTACCAAAAAATTTACCATCGCTTGAAGTAGAAATTTCGTATGTTAATCAGTTGCTTTTTCTTTTGTGGGATTTGTTGACTCGTTTATCCTAGAGTCTGTTTTGGAATCCGTCGATTTATCTCATCCAGGATCTGTCCTAGAATTTATTGATTCGTTCGTTTTGGGTCATGTCTCAGAACTTATTGATTTGTTTTTTTCTTGGCTACCTCAGGTAGGGGAAGCCCCCGAGTCGCATGACATTCGTCGTTAGAAAGTTGTGGTCTGTCTCCAGAATACATGTCGATTCGTTTCTCTCGAAATCTCCTTGGATCTAAGCAGTTCTCGGTCAATTCATTGTCAATCGTCTTGACTTTTAGATCTTAGTCGTCCCCACAGACGGCGGCAATTGTTGATGCAGAAATTTGGTCTCCTAGGATTCTGCCAAATTCGCACCAATCTTCAAGGATAAAAAGGATCGACGAGACCTGCAACCAGAATAGCACTAAAGACTGGTGTGGCTCTTGCCGCTCCGATGCTTAAGTCAGAACCGGAGTAGTTGAGTATAAAGTATAGGTGTTGTGAGCATACCTTTAGGTTTGGCTTACTCCTTTATTTATAGAAGTCAATCAGGATATCTTCTCCTTTTGAATATAGGATATATGAGTCATAACTCCATCAAGATATCTTCTTATTTTGTTTTTTGAAATGCATTAAACTTTAAGATATACTAAATCTTAAAATAGTTACAAATGAAAAGAAAAAAAGAGACAGATAATAATGAATATGGATGTTAACTTCAAAGATAGAAAAAAAAAAGTGAAATATTGTGATAGGTTTTATTTTTGAGTGTGTAATTGATCTTATCTAAAAACTAAAATTGGAAATTAGCTTTTTAAAAAATGGGTTTTATTCTTGAATTTTCTTTAGGAGACAATACCATTTTGGTGCCAATTTTGCAGATTTTAGAATAAAATTGACTTTTAAAGTTGATTTCCAAATAATATTCTTATCATTTCTGGATCATTTTGAAGTATTTAGAAAATTTACATTTAAAGCGTAATTTTTCTCTTTTTAAACATTCCTATGCCTTTATCTAAGACGTATTTCCTCCTTTTTAATTTCTGTTTCTCTTCTATTATATATTATAAAGATAAATTAACTTGACTAAACTAAAAATATGAGCAACAACTTCTTCTAAGACACTATTAGACTAATTGGTTGGATGGGTTCTATTTTGGGTCTATCTGGACCAACCCAATCCACGATAATATATGTCGCAACGTTATCGCGACGCGGAGCGGCCGACGTCAACTCCTGAAGGGTCTCTTTTGAGATAAGGGTTTGAAGTCGCCACCAATCATCTACGAGGTGTGATTGGTCACCTATTTGAAAAACTTGGTCTACGAAAAACAGATTTTGGTTCGGGAGTCGACTGAGCGTAGGGAAAGTGTTAGCACCCTACGACACCCGTTCAAAAACGGTACCACATTTTATCATAAATTATCCTATTATTTTATTTGGTCCAAGAAAAAAATATTTTTGTTTTGATCGATGTCCCATATTATATTGATTCACACTCGAGGCATGCAAGGACTCGAACTTGGGTATGTATATTAAAAACCAAACATTTTACCACTATGTTAACACCCAAAGAAGTAAACATTATACTCTTTTACAAAAACAAAAGTTCTAATTTATTTTTTTAAACTAAAAAAAAAACCTACGAATTTTGTTAAATTTAAAGAAAAAATAATATTTTTTTATGTATTTTGACATTAAAAAGATTTTTTCAAGAAAATCTTTTATTTCTAATTAAAAAAAAATCAATTTTACTTCAAACAAATTGTTAAGATCTTTTCTAAAATGATAATCATCATTTAAAAAAAGATTTCATTCTCCTAACAACTTATTGTAAATTACAAATGTTACAAGATTAAAACAAATCCTAGAAAACAATTTTCTGTAAATCCTCTATTTTTTAAATCCCTGCAGCAGAAATTCTCTTTCTAAGAATAAATAAAAAAATTAAGAAAACAAAATTAACAACTTTTGAATGGAAATTTGAAAGAATCAAATTTATTTTTAAAAGATTTAGTTTATAAAACTCTTATTATTATTATTTTTAACTTACAAAACTTTAATGCAAAATCTTTTATTTAAATGAAATTAACTTTTTGTTACTTTATTTAAAAATTATTTTATTTCACTTTAAAAAAAATTATCTACATTATTTTTCAAAACTTATTTTAAAAAGTTTATTTTCTTTAAAAGGAAAATTTTTATTTTTTTGGTTAAAAATAAACTTTTTTTTATTATTAAAAGAAATGTAGGGGTATACTGTGCAAAGATTTTTACCACGGATGTCGTTCGTCGTGTTAGAGTGGGTCGCTGGACTCTTGGTCGTCGTCAGTCAATCACCGGAGGATGGTCTCAAGGCAGCAATGGAGGTCGTGAGGTGTGCACCAGAGTCTTGTTGTGTGTTGGTTCTATTGAACCGCCTTCAGAGACTAAGGGAAAAAAATAAAAAATAAAAAATAAAAATTTTTCTTTACCCAAATCATTCTTCTGTGTGCTCTCTGTTTTTTTTCCACTCCTCTTTGTGTTGTGTGCCCTTTAAATATACCAAAAAAATAACAGTAACATGCGTGAGTGAAGAAAAAGAGGGAAGGGAAAGCGTTTGGTTTTGACGAAGGAAAAACGGGAGGAAAAACAAAATGTTTATTTTTAACCAAAACATAATCTAAATTTCTTTATTCAAAACAAAATTATATAAATCAAATCAAATCTTTTTATTTCTTTTATTTTAATAATAAATCAAATTCTTTAAAACAAAATCTATTTTTTTTTAATTTAATTTAAACTTTAGCTTATAACCAATAATAAAGTAATCCTATAATATTTAATAAAATAAAAATTAAATAATTAAAACTAAAACTAAAATAAAGCCGAACCAAATACGGTGTCTACAGCTTGCCCCCCTTTGTGTATCCTTTTAGAACTAAAAGGGTAGACAAAGGCAAAAGACAAAGTATTTGGGAAGGCGAAAATTTTATTCAGACAAGACAAGATAGAGATGGACCTAACTGGACACTAGGCGGGATCCCGACATGCAAAGAACCTCGTACTTGATACAAGCCTTAACCTCGATCTTGGATTGGGTTTGATTTAATTGACATGATAAGTGCGATGGACCTGGCTTGACACAGGCTTCGACCTCAATCTTGGATCGAGTTCGATTTAACCAAATGATAAAATGCAATAGACCTGGCTTTAACAACAGGCTTCGACCTCGACTTGGATCGGGTTAGATTTAACCGAATGATAAAATGCAACGAACCTGGCTTTAACAACAGGCTTCGACCTCGACTTGGATCAGGTTCGATTTAACCGAATGATAAAATGCAACGGACCTGGCTTTAATAACAGGCTTCGACCTCGACTTGGATCGGGTTCGATTTAACCGAATGAGAAAATACAACGGACCTGGCTTTAACAACAGGCTTAGACCTCGACTTGGATCGGGTTCGATTTAACCGAATGATAAAATGCAAAGGACCTGGCTTTAACAACAGGCTTCAACCTCGACTTGGATCGGGTTCGATTTAACCGAATGATAAAATGCAAAGGACCTGGCTTTAACAACAGGCTTCGACCTCGACTTGGATCGGGTTCGATTTAACCGAATGATAAAATGCGACGGACCTAGCTTTAACACAGGCTTCGACCTCGACTTGGATCGGGTTCGATTTAACCGATTGATAAAATGCGACGGACCTGGCTTTAACAACAGGCTTCGACCTCGACTTGAATCGGGTTCGATTTAACCAAATGATAAAATGCGACGGACCTGGCTTTAACAACAGGCTTCGACCTCGACTTGGATCGGGTTCGATTTAGCCGAAAGATAAAATGCAAAGGACCTGGCTTTAATAACAGACTTCGACCTCGACTTGGATCAGGTTCGATTTAACCGAATGATAAAATACGACGGACCTGGCTTTAACAACAGGCTTCGACCTCGATTTGGATCGGGTTCGATTTAACCAAATGATAAAATGCGACGGACCTGGCTTTAACAACAGGCTTCGACCTCGACTTGGATCGGGTTCGATTTAACCGAATGAGAAAATACAACGGACCTGGCTTTAACAACAGGCTTCGACCTCGACTTAGATCGGGTTCGATTTAACCAAATGATAAAATGCAACGGACCTGGCTTTAACAATAGGCTTCGACCTCGACTTGGATCGGGTTCGATTTAACCGAATGATAAAATGCAAAGGACCTGGCTTTAACAACAGGCTTCGACCTTGACTTGGATCGGGTTCGATTTAACTGAATGATAAAATGCGACGGACCTAGCTTTAACACAGGCTTCGACCTCGACTTGGATCGGGTTCGATTTAACCGAATGATAAAATGCGACGAACCTGGCTTTAACAACAGGCTTCGACCTCGACTTGGATCGGGTTCGATTTAACCGAAGATAAATGTTTGATCACAAAAATTACCAAGCTTACGAGCTCGGCTCGGACGGAATTATGACCTTAAGGATGAGCTGAATTTTGCTGAGCAGGAGACCGGTAAGAGAAAACACTTCGTCGCCCAAGTCAGAAAGAATTCGAGTTGTATTATAGAGAAAATACAGTGTTTGCATACCTTTGATAGAGGCAAATGGTTTCTATATATAGGCAAGGTCTCTGACAGGATTCTTGATAAGGCCTCAACGGCCCATTAAGGTAAGCTTGAATCACGACATGCTATTGTGGAGTTTGTCGGAATATGAGGCTAAGCGAGACACATCTAGGTCAGTTCAAACAAATAATGGGAACGAGACCAAAGGAGATCTTGGTTGGCTCTGTCATAATGGGCGTTGGCTCGGTAGACAGTCGAAATACCAAGGAGATAAAACTTGGCTTCACAAATTTAAAGTCATGCGTGTTTTTCTGTTACAATAAGAAAATGCCACGTGTGAGGTAGAAAACTGGCTCCAACAGACTAAAATGCAATTTCTAAAAAAAAAGCTGAAGGGATTTATTTACTTGAAAGCCCTTTACCTAAGTGCAGGGTTTAGAGATGCTTTTAAACTTGCTAAGTGCATGAGATATGCACTTGACGCATGACGATAAGACTAAAACCACGTGTTCATGCTAATGCGAACTTCCAATCGCAGTATCGAGTACTTATCGTAGCGAAATTCTAATATCCGAGCGAGAGGTTAGACCAATCCAATTCATTCTAACAAACCAACACTACACTACGTAGATACCTGTGCAGGTGAGAAGTTGATCGGTCTTAGAAACGCCTGTAGCGGCATGAGGAGTCAACGACTGGAATGCCTAAAGATCATAAAGTATGGAATAGGAATGGATGCGGTGGAAAGCTATACTCATATTAAATTGCGTCCCCTTATAAATGAAAGAGCTCCTGCTAGAAATAGCTAATGAAAATTGGGTACCCTGTCGCTAGCAATTGAGTGTGGCTTATCAACTAGCTCTAACTCTAAAGGCCGAGGAAAAGCTAAAAAGATCAGCAGGAGGCTCCACGAGAAGCTGCTGCGCGATCTCTGGTGCAATTATCTTATGACAGATGGGTGAACCTACAAATGTGTATTACCCCAATGTCATGAATGACAAATAATATTTTATTTATTACTTCCATTTATTCTTATCACTTGAAAAATGTGTGATATCATATGATTTGCTTTTTATTTAGCTTAACCAATGAATTTGATCTTCAATGCCTGATGCAATAATGTATATGCCTAATGAAAGCTAGAATGCAACATATATGCATGATACTAATGGAATGTGATTATGAATGCCCAATGCATGATACTTAAAATTTCATAATCTAACCATGATATGAAAACAATTTTTTTTTTTTTGAAGAATATGCATGTAAGTGAAGTGAATGCATGATTTGTGAAAATATGGTTGAGAGAACAAGAAGTTTTTCCATATTTTGCAAAGATATTATCTTTTTTGTCTACTCTCATCCTTCTTATTAGCAATTATTTAGCAAAGAATCAAATGAGAAAAGGTAATATTGACATTGGAAGAAACACATCAATTGTTGATTTTTTTCCTTTTTTTTTTAATGAATGCCTTCACTCGATAAGAGATATACAAGGTAACTTATCAACTATATCAGGTTTGGAAGGGAATTCTTTTGTAGAGGTATCACATGTGCCAGTTTAGAGAACTATTAAAAAGTAATCCATAGCATTATACATCTTGCTTGATTAAACTGCTTCATAAACTTAGCCTTGTAGTTGACAAGAATGTTGGATACAAGAAAATAGATCTGGCTTTATGAACAAACGAGGATGGAAATCATAATTTTCCATCAAGCTTAACGATGAGAAAAGTCAGCGAGCTTCCTTTTTAAAGAAAAGGAAACCAAGAGTTCAATGATATTTTGTCAAATCTCTCGAACAGTAAGAGACTAGAATATGTTTTTTTAAAAGCTTTGGAGAGAGATTAGAGCATGATCAAATGAATAGAAGAATAGAAATGATTCAATTTCTTGGGATAGATGACCTTGAGAAAGGGTTGCGTAACTCCCCAAGAGTTCATCTCGTGTATCTTGCCCCTTTTTTAGTTTAGCTCAAGATCTTTGATAAAAATATTCTTTCTCGCCTTTAGCTTCACTTTATGGTTATGTTGCTGCAACCCACTTTTTGAATGTAAGGCTCTCTTTTAACCTTAGCTCCGAAGTGCAGTTGATGTAGTCCACTTTTGAATGCAAATGACCTCTTTTTTTCTCAAAGTGAAGAAGATTTTGTGCGAGGAGAAATGTAACAATATCAGTCTGAAGATGACCTTTGCCTCAAAGCTTTGTATAATGTAGTTACAAATTTGCCTCGACGTAGCATTGCTCAACTTTGCCCCAGTCTGAAGATTTGCAAAGAAGATTGCTCCAATCATTGAACTAAAGCACTGTCATGGCCTTAGACGAAGGTTTTTTTTTCTTTTTTTCTTTTTTTTTTCTGCCAGACACAACCCTTTTATAAAAAAGGGTGCAATCACATATAAAAAGTTGATCATGCGTAGTCACTTTTTGCAACTCTAATTGCTGTTCCAAATTATGTCTTTGCTACTGCTCCAGTAAAAACTGTTCTCAAACGAAACTTATCAAAGGAGACTGAGATCTTGAGACTATTGGTCAGGTCGCTAACTTCCCAATTCTCAAAATCACTATCATCGGTCTTGGAATCACTTTTACTCAAAAGAAGAAAGCAGACGAAGGATTAAGATAGAATAACAATATAAAGTGAAAGAAGGAAGTCAGAGTAGGGAAATTTTGAGCAACTACAAGTACCAATTCATGAAGCAATCAATCATAAGAGCCCAATGTTATTTTATTACTTTCAAAGTTCTTAGGGGAACACTAGGTGGATAATTTTGGATATTTACCATGCAATTAGATGTGACAGGTTTGGTAAAAGACCTTTATGGTAAGTAGGCAAATATTGATATTCCTCACAAAAATTGTATGTGACGGGCTGAGCAAATGGTCAACTCTCAATGTTGACTATATTTACCATATATCGGTAAGCTAGGCTCAAGGTTGATTAGGCTTAAAGCAGGCTAAGCTCAAGGTTTTACAGGGAGTGAGTAATTTTGGTTCCTCACCTCAATAGGCATGCTTGCCCCAGTATGAAATTTGATGGTTTGCTGGTTAGCACATGAGAAGCAATAGGAAGACCAAGACAAAATTGGTTTGAGTTACGGATTTAGCCCGACAACAAAGTCCGGAAAAATGGTTGAGTTTTGAAAAAGATTATATCTCACTGAGGACCTTGAAGGCATTCACATTTTCATTTTTTTCCCATCTTTCATTGCTTTTTTCCACTTCTTTTTTGTTTATTTTTCCACTTTTTCCCGTTTCCTCCAAGTGACTTACAATGATTGTTTGATTCTTGCTAAAGTCTCAACTAACAAGAATGATAAGAGTAGACCATATTAAAAATATTATTGAGAAATTTCAAAACATGTAATTTCCTTTTTATCGAGAGCCTTTCAAAGAAAACATTTTTTTTTTGTTTTTCAACCAATGATATGATATGAGTGATGCATGATTGAATGTATGACTTTGATTTTACTTATTTTTTTTTTTAAGAAAAATAGCTCAATGTCCACACACTCACATTCTTTTTTACAAGTACTTAGCTAAATCATGGGTGACTAAAGCTTCATTGTCGTTTTAACACTAGCAAGCAATCTCAAAGATGACTTCAAAGCAGAAATAAACTTTATTGAGAATGCAAAGCAATAGGTCAACATTGATTTTGATAATCTTGTACACTCATGATTCTAGTGCTTCATGTGTTGACCATCTTCCTTTGAAAACTTTAGCCATCCTGCCTTCATTAGAACTTGCACTTTATGCTTTAGTGAAGTACAGTTCTCAGTTGAATGACCTACAGCTCCTGCATGGTAATCACAGTGGACTTGCGGGTCGTACCACTTTGGATAAAGTGGCTGCAATTGTTCTACAGGTACCGGAGTTAGTAGATGACTTTGAAATAATTCTGATAACAGCTCGGTATAGGATATTGGGATTGGATGAAAACTCTCTTGCTTTAGTTGCCTCCTACTCTTATGATCGTTAGGTAATGCTGACAATCTTAGATGTGGGTCATTCTGTAGAGCCGATGAGTTTATGGGTACTGTAGACGGATTGTATACCGCAGATCCTTGTTGGTACCTCCACTTGCGCTTCGAGATTATTGTCTGGACTTTATTTTTCCTTTTGATGAAGCTTTTATTTTGTGGCTTTTTATCAATTAAAGGCACTGTCTGTTGTTCGTTTGCCTCTCTTCATCTCCGTGCAGTTTCTTCAGCATTTTCATTGGTAGCATTTTCTTTTGCTTTACCTTTTAACTTCTCTGAGTATGTGGCCTTTGATGTTTGTCCATCTTGGAATGTGAATTCAACCTGACAGATTGTAGGAGTTTGTTGGCCTTTCTTGGAAACCTGAGCTTCATGTGATGAATTATGCTGGGGGAAGCTCTCTGTTGGTTGACAAAGAGGTGGGTCCAACCTAGGTGGTGAATTATTATGAGGTTCGACTAAATTGTTAGGTTGAGAAGTATCCCCAATTGTAACAATATTCTTTAAGACATTTAAAATTTCCATGACTTGCTCCTGAATATTATCGATGTCTTGTCTCATCTTCTTTAGCTCTACATTCTGCACCTCCATGACTTGTTCTTGAATCTCGTCTCTTATTTTCTTTAGCTCAATATTCAATTCTTCCATGACCCGGTCGTGGATTTCGTCTCTAAATTTCTTTAGCTCAGCATTAAGTTCTTCCATGTTATGTTGCTTTATGTACCTTGTATATAAAGAATAGTAAATATGTGGTTCTTGAGCTATTTTTCTAAGAGTTCGTGTTAATTATGATGTAATGGAGAATGCACAGATTTTGATTTTTTAAGATAGAAATTGATATGCATGAGACGATGAGATACAAATGCTGGATCACCAACTAGGGGAATTATGCGAAACAATGCCTGCGAAAATATTGCTTCCTTTTTTTTTAATATATATATTTAGACATACGAATGATGCATTAGAACGATAAATTTTAATTTATGATATAGACATGTAAAATGATGCATACAAAAGATAGATATATATTTTTTAAATTTATGATATGGACATGCAGAATGATGCATGAGCAGGATAAGTTTTTTTTTAATTTCATTTTCTTTGGAGGAGAAAAAAAATTATCTAAATATGCTACAAACTGCCCCAAGAATATGATAAATACTTCATGCAATCATTAATACATTCCAAATGTATGCAAACGTAATGGTAGACTCTAATTCACCCTAAGAGAGAGAAACATAAATATGTACATAAAATTAAACTCTAGGGTTATCAAGCCGAACTCCTAAGTGAGTAAATAAGTTTGAAAGTTTTATGTGTCTACAACAGGGACATTTATAACCCCTTTGAAAGGCAACACTTCTATCCAAAACTTAAACAAATAGTTAGGAAGAAATAAGGTAAATCATTTTTTATTCTTTTTCTTTTTTTTAAGTGGTTCATTTAAAACCTAATGGTTAAAACTCCAAATCAACCCTAATTTTTTATTAAAAACAATATGCCATGAACGACGGAACAACCCACATAAAATGCAATATGAGTATGGTGTGAAGTTATGTACTAATGCATCCTATAGGATAATGGCCCACAAATCTTCCATATGCTTTGGCAGTATGGTCAACTTGAGTAGAGAATTTCATGCGCCTGCACGGGAACCGAAATTCCACGAAGGTCACACTACTCAGTCTCCGATCTAATCCTAAAAGGTAAAGCCCGGGTAGGAGGCCTGTGAATGTGTGTGAGATGAATGGTGATGCAAAATAAAATAATAATACAATTAAATGAAGAAAAAAAACAAACAAAAAAATGGACCCAAAAACATATTACAATAGGGTAATAAATGACAAACTAAATGGCTTGACTCTCAAAGGTCCCCAGTGGAGTCGCCAAGCTGTCGCAACGTCATCGCGACGCGAAGCGGCCGACGTCAACCCCTGAAGGGTCTCTTTTGAGATAAGGGTTTGGAGTCGCCACCAATCATCTACGAGGTGTGATTGGTCACCTATTTGAAAAACTTGGTCTACGAAAAACAGATTTTGGTTCGGGAGTCGACTGAGCGTAGGGAAAGTGTTAGCACCCTACGACACCCGTTCAAAAACGGTACCACATTTTATCATAAATTATCCTATTATTTTATTTGGTCCAAGAAAAAAATATTTTTGTTTTGATCGATGTCCCATGTTATATTGATTCACACTCTGTTATAAGATATGAATTAATATGTATGAGTGACACGAAGGCCATTAGAAAAATTAAGTACCTCGAGTAAATTGGAGGGTTGCAATTCCCGTCATCGGAGTTTTCAAAATAATTATTTTAGTAAAAAAACTAATAACAAAAAAAATTTATTTTAAGGCACATTAAGACCTGAGCTAGTGACTTAAGCCTTGACATTCCAACATCTCACCAATGTGCCACCACCTTAGGATGTAATCTATGTTCTTTTTGAAAATACAAACTTTGTATTTTTAAATTTTGTTTAAAAAAAAAAGAAAAACTCTAAACGAAATCTTTTATTTAAAATAATTATTTAGTAAAAACAATGATAAAAAGAAGCATGCAAGGACTCGAACTTGGGTATGTATATTAAAAACCAAACATTTTACCACTATGTTAACACCCTAAGAAGTAAACATTATACTCTTTTACAAAAACAAAAGTTCTAATTTATTTTCTTAAACTAAAAAAAAAAACCTACGAATTTTGTTAAATTTAAAGAAAAAATAATAATTTTTTATGTATTTTGACATTAAAAAGACTTTTTCAAGAAAATCTTTTATTTCTAATTAAAAAAATCAATTTTACTTAAAACAAATTGTTAAGATCTTTTCTAAAATGATAATCATCATTTAAAAAAAGATTTCATTCTCCTAACAACTTATTGTAAATTACAAATGTTACAAGATTAAAACAAATCCTAGAAAATAATTTTCTGTAAATCCTCTATTTTTTAAATCCCTGCAGCAGAAATTCTCTTTCTAAAAATAAATAAAAAAATTAAGAAAACAAAATTAAGAACTTTTGAATGGAAATTTTAAAGAATCAAATTTATTTTTAAAAGATTTAGTTTATAAAAACTCTTATTATTATTATTTTTAACTTACAAAACTTTAATGCTAAATCTTTTATTTAAATGAAATTAACTTTTTGTTACTTTATTTAAAAATTATTTTATTTTACTTTAAAAAAAATTATCTACATTATTTTTCAAAACTTATTTTAAAAAGTTTATTTTCTTTTAAAAGGAAAATTTTTATTTTTTTGTTAAAAATAAACTTTTTTTATTATTAAAAGAAATGTAGGGGTATACTGTGCAAAGATTTTTACCACGGATGTCGTTCGTGTGTTAGAGTGGGTCGTTGGACTCTTGGTCGTCGTCAGTCAATCACCGGAGGATGGTCTCAAGGCAGCAATGGAGGTCGTGAGGTGTGCACCAGAGTCTTGTTGTGTGTTGGTTCTATTGAACCGCCTTCAGAGACTAAGGGAAAAAAATAAAAAATACACAATAAAAATTTTTCTTTACCCAAATCATTCTTTTGTGTGCTCTCTGTTTTTTTTCCATGTGTGTTGTGTGCCCTTTAAATATACCAAAA
Organism: Momordica charantia; assembly: GCF_013281855.1. Lineage (NCBI taxonomy): Eukaryota > Viridiplantae > Streptophyta > Magnoliopsida > Cucurbitales > Cucurbitaceae > Momordica > Momordica charantia. The sequence goes on along the minus strand of NW_028275157.1, from coordinate 9,853,832 downwards.
AAATAACAGTAACATGCGTGAGTCAAGAAAAACCAGAGAAAAAGAGGGAAGGGAAAGCGTTCGGTTTTGACGAAGGAAAAACGGGAGGAAAAACAAAATGTTTATTTTTAACCAAAACAGAATCTAAATTTCTTTATTCAAAACAAAATTATATAAATCAAATCAAATCTTTTTATTTCTTTTATTTTAATAATAAATCAAATTCTTTAAAACAAAATCTATTTTTTTTTAATTTAATTTAAACTTTAGCTTATAACCAATAATAAAGTAATCCTATAGTATTTAATAAAATAAAAATTAAATCATTAAAACTAAAACTAAAATAAAGCCGGACCAAATAGGGTGTCTACAAATAACTTCTTTAGATTTATTATTAACTTAAAATTTACTAACACTTTAAGCAGATTTATATTTCTAAACCCAAATTAAATGGTATAAATTAGGTTAGCTGTTTATAATTTTCAGGTAGATGGTTCTTATATTAGTTAAAGACATATTTAAAAGTTACATGACTCTAAATAATATTTGGATTGAAATTCGATGAAACTGAAATGGCCCAAACTTAATTTTTAATGAGTTAGTTTAAGTTAGGTTTGTTATTTAACTTATGCTTCGACTATAAAAATTTATAGCTATAATAATTGAGTTGAGTCTAAAATATTAGAAAATTAATATTCAATTCAACTCAATCTATGAACACTCGAACGTGAGAAAGAATTATTGGATTGAAGTACTTCTCTGACATGATACGTAATTTTGATCTTTGTTTTCTCTCTGTTTCTTTTGGCAAGAGAAAAAGAAAAAAATTAAAAAAAAAAGATAAACAAATGTGGGAACATAAACTTTTGCCATCCCTTTGCCAAAAAAAAGAAAAAAAGAAAGAAAAAAAAAACCTTTTGCGATCAAATCATAGAATAGAGAAAATTATGTGTGGCCATAAATTTACAATCAAATCATAGAGAGTCATCATTAGATTATATTTCCCAATTACTATCCACCACTACTTTTATTTTATTTTATTTTTGCATTACTTTCCATGATAGGTTGAGAGGGCTCACCATCTTGACGAATAAGAAAAGAAGATGATAATTTAAATTAGTTATAACAAATGAGATATAATTTCAATGCAATGCAAATAATGCCCCTTGTTTTTTCTTTTTCTTTTCTCTTTGTTTTATTTTAAGTTTAAATCCTATACCTATTTTCTTTAAGTAGTTTTTATTTATTTTAATCTTTATATTTTCTAAACATCAATTTTAGCCGTCAACTATTCAAAACACTCAAAATATTCAAAACACTCATTTTAGTCTCTCTAGTTAAAAAAATAATTATTTTAATCAAATTTTATCTCATTTTTCACAGTTACACACTGCACTTAATTATTCTTTTAAGATATATTAACCCTAGCTTCGTATTTTTTGTGAGTGAAATCAAAGACTACTACTTGACTCAAATAGGTCCAGATAGGAATGCTAGGAGAGGTTCACTCTTGATTGATTAGACAAAATTCTAGCATATACCACCAGCGTAAAATCTGTTAAATATGGATGGGTAGAAATGGTAGGACAACGCTTCCCAAATTTTTTCTTATAAAAGGTAGAATCCACTTCTTTACAAAGGTACACAATCCTTACTAAGATCGGTTCAACACTTTGTTAGATCGGTATGGCAACTCTAGAGGGGTGAATAGGTTTTAATTAACAAAATATAAACTTTTTAATAAATGAGCCCAATTTAAACAAAAATAATACAGTTTTTGAGATATGCAATTTTAACAAAGTAAGATAAAATAAATTATAAGGCAAACAAAAGAAATTTAAAGTAAACAATAAAATTCTAAGATTAATTGCAAAAATAAATAAGAGAGAGGGTTAGAGAAATTTGACACTGAGAATTTTTATAGTGGTTCGGCACAACTATCCTACTCCACTTCCCAAGCACCTCTTGGGTTGTAAATTGAAATTATGACTCTTTCCACGATAGGAGTCAAACCGGTATACTGCTCTTCACAAGAGCAAAGACGATCCTCTCTACGGTGAGAATCACACCGTTACAATGAGTTGGAAATTTCGAAACACACCTACAAACTCTCAAATAGAGTAAATATACAAATTTGAGCTCACAAAAATTCAATCCTCACAACAATAAATTTCTCTCACAAATAAGATGCAAAGAAAAATTGAGAACTTGGAGAGATTAGCAAATGAGAATTTTAAAGTTAGGGAGGATTGAGAATAAGAGGATTGTTGTGTAATTTTGAAGGAGAGTTGAGTTTAAATAGAAGGAAAAAATCGTAAAAAAATCAAGTTTAATTTTGAAACCATTAGATCTTTATTATTAAAAATGAATGGTTGAGATAAATTTAAAAAAATGAATTAAGAATTATATATATATATAATAATGATAAAATAATATATATATATATGAGAAACGGTAAAAACATTTTCAAAACAATTTTTTTTATAACACTGATACATGTCAGCATTTAATGCTGATATAATTAATTTTTTTTATAAATTTTTTTTATATTTTTTCATTTACAACGGTAACTTTTTTTTTCTTTTAACCATTTCTTTTCTTCTCCTTTTCTATATATATATATTTTAAAAAGAGGCTTGCCACTTGTTAGTCTACAAACTATCCACGTCATCTTCTGGTATTTTCCTTTCAATTTATTTAGATCGTAACTTCTCCGTTTGAGCTCCGATTTGGGTGATTTAACAGTCGTTGGAATCGTTGTTATGAGCTCTACGCTATGGATACTTTAAAAAACTAAAATTATCAATAAATAAAAATTAAATTTGTTATCATCAAAACATTAATTAATTAATTAATTAAAATTAATTAATTAATTAATTAATTAAAATTAATTAATTAATTAATTAATTAAAATTAATTAATTAATTAATTTGAGATTAAGGGCCACAAAGCCAACACACTTAACTTAAACTTTTCGAAATATACATAGTTGAACACCACACTAGTGCAAGGTTCTGTTTGCAGGTCACCAACTTAGCTCACTAGACGCCAACCTCGAGTCTGATGTAGACTCGTCACCGTGTCCAAAATCTCCCATCAACATTATTAAATAATTTTTGTTGTACATATAATTTGTGTTAGAATTTTACAAACAAATACCAAAACGACCACTTTTTAAAAATGAATATTTTAAAAGTCTAAGAATCAAAATGGGCCACAATATTACTAGAAAAAATAAAAAGCAAAAGTATCAAAATGAATTTATGAAAGTATAAAAACCGAAACAAACCAGCTAGCATGAATAGTAAAATATAATTTAAATATTTTTTCATTCTATAATAAAATTAGTAAATAATGAAATTCATTAAATATCACATAAAAATTGCCAATTTGAATATGAGTTATGCAAGAATATATCTTTGTATATGTATATAAAAATATAACCCCCTTATTATAAAACTAAAACATTCCAATATATTAGATATGCTTATTAATATTTTTATTTGAAAATTATTTAAATTTTGTAAACAGAAAATTTAGTTTATTTTAATAAAGGACAACAAATTTATGTTTAATTATGCATATTTTATTATAGTAATGACAAAATTTGGATAAAAATATGCAAGAAAACCTAAAAAGATACAAAATACTAAAATCTCTGCGCATGAAATTTATTCAATTGTTATCAACGAAATTTATATGAATGATACGTGAATTATTTAATATAATCTACTATAGTTCATATTTTTACATTAAAATTAAATTTACTCTACAAAATTTCAAAATTTTAATAACAAAATTGTACGATATTTTTCCTATATACCCTTCATCCAAGTATAAAACATTGTTCCATAATAATTACTCTTTTAACAACTTTTCCATTAATTATTTTATATTATACAATGCTATTTAGAACATGCACAATTTAATATTAAAACCTTCTATTGTTATTATTAGGTTTAAATCGTGTCTCAACTTCATCTATTTCATTTTTTATTTAAAAAATTTCAAAATATTTATTTTAGTTATTAAACTTTTAAAAAGGCAACCAATATTTTAATTATTAAGCTTTTAAAAAATAACCATTATTGGTTGGTTCATACACAAATAATCATTTTGATCTTTGCTATTATTCTACTGCCAACTAAGACTCATCCACTCAATACATGTCTCGACCGACCTATATGCCTTTCATTACATGCCCACATTAGTATACATTAATACATATATTCAAAACTACGTTATATCTATTTATTAAACAATTAACTAAAAAATGCCAGCAAAGACCAAAATTATTATTTTAAAAAAGTTTAAAGGCTAAAATAGATATTTTGAAGCTAATCCATACAATTACGAATTTGAAATAAAATTTTAACCTTATTATTATTATTAACATTAATAAAGTAACAATTAAGCATATCACTAGAACCACCATTATTCTAGAACACAATAATGATCAATAGGGGCTTTTTAAGGGGTGAGGTTTGAGAATTTTTTTTTAAATAATTATTTTTTGAAAACAAATGACAAAACTAAGGTAGGTTTCAAAGTAATTACATGAATAGGGTAGATAAATCGTAGGGGTGACTTGCGATTTGACTAAAGTCGCAGTCTTTGCCCGCGATTAATGGCGAAATCGCGGTCATTGATCGCGATTTCACTAAAGTCGTAGCCATTGGCTGTGACTTCTCCCTGACGTGGCTCCACTGGAACCACGGCTTTGCTGACGGGTCTTTTGTTCTTTTGTTCTTTTGTTTTTTTTTTTTTTTATTTTGAGTTTGGACTTCCCTTTGTTTTTTCCAGAATTTGGAAGTGCAGCCACTCCTTTTGGAAATTTTTTTTTTGGAGTTCCCTTTGTTTGTTTTGCCTCTTTTATTATCTTTTATTATATTGAATTTTGAAGTCAGGCACTTCCTTTGTTATTCTGATTTCCCATCAATATCCCTTTGTTCTTTTTATTTATTTATTTATTTTAAATTTTATTTTGAAAAATCACAATTTAAGAAGACTAAATTGTATAATATGAATTTTCTCCATATTCGAAAAATAGATTATGAATTACCTATAACATGGACATTTTAGGCAATAATTTAAAACAAAATAATTATAAAACAAAAAAATCCTAATTATCCATACCCCAAATTCATGTAGTTTATACCTTTACTTTTATGTTTTCATTAATTTAATATTTTTTTATCGATTTAATTTATATTAAATTTAAATGTTATTTTATAGAACATACGAAGATGAAGCTAAATGACATTTTAATCATCGAATTGGTTTTGATCTAATTTTAGACTTTCAGACTTTAACATTTTAATCAAAATTTAAAATATAATAACAAAAAAAAATAAAAAATTTAATCACATCTTAATTAAATTTCGCAATATTAATAAAATAACAATATATAAATAAAATAAATAAATAAGGGAAGTCGCATACAATGTACGCAACTTCAAAAAATAAAAAAATAAAAAGGTGAAAGTCGCGTAAAATTTACGCGACTTCCGCCTAGTCCCCTGTCATGTCAAATATACACATTTGCACGGAAATCGTAGATATTGTACGCGAGTTTTGACTTTTATTTTGACCTAACCTATTTTTGTCAATATTTTTGAAAACCTAACCTATATTTGATTTTATTTATTTAAATTACATTTATTTTACAGTTATTTTTAAACTAACATTATTTCTTGTAATTTATTTTTAAAACTACATTATTTTAAAACTTTGTCCGTGAGATCTGTGGGCAAACAATTTCTTCCAAATGAAGGGTGAAAATTAAGAGAGGTGGTGACGTTAGAATATTGTTAAACCACAATTTTACAAAAGACATTTCCTTTTTTTATTTATTTATTTTTTTTACATGCTTTAGAGATTCAATCATTTAGGTCAACATCATATGGAAGGACCATTTTTTATTTTTTATTTTTTGTAAGAAGATGATAATTTCACCATTGAAGGCATGACATTGAAAGAATGCCCACTACCAATCTCTTTGTCTCACCTTCTAACTACATCTCATACTAGGCTTGATATGAAATCTAGTTTCCATCTTTCAATAAATGAGATGATGGTGAGAGTTGAAAGAGATGTAAGATGAATAATAAGGCGCTAAAAATCAATCATTTGTTAACTAATTAGAAGTCGATAGTTAAAACTAAAAGTATGTTTGAGAGTGCGTTTTTACGAAACACTTTTTTTTAACAAAAACAACAGTATTTTGAAAAAGAAGTACTTAAAAGAAACTTTATAGTGCTTTTAAATATTTTTTTTAGTACCAACATGTGAAGTGAGAGATCGAACTCACAATCTCTTAGTTGGAGATATATGCCAACTATCACTAAGCTATACTCGCTTTGACATCTCTACTTTTAAGTTTTTCTAGTCATGCTCGAGGGTAAAAAGCACATTACAAATATTTTTTGGCAAAGAACTTTTTGTTTTTTTAATTGAGCATTTTTAAGTTACTTCCAAAACATGATGATTTTGGATGGGAAATGCTAACCATGGCAAGCAAAATTACTCTTCAAACTTACATTTAAGCTAGTGTTATTTTTTTGATTGCCAAAAGTACTTCTCCCTTCAAAATCAAAATTTGATGTTTAACTCGTTATTAAACAATTTGGTGCTTATGGGTGCGAAATTAGGTGCTCCAGACCATTTTTTCTTCCACAGTTATGTCAATTTAATTAAAACCAAACATATAACAGAACAGAAATATAAGAAAAACAATAAACGACATAACAGATTTATACTGGTTCACTCTAATTGGCTACGTCCAGTCTTCCGTTCAAATGCGGGTTCTACTAATAATCAGATTTGGATACAAGCACTCACAATGTTTCACCCAGATATTCACCCTCTAAAGGTCCGAACAACCCTCTAGCTTCGAAGTATTTAACATTATACTTAGGTATAGGAATGAAAGAACTCACAAAGAATCAAGATCCAATTACCTCGAATACGTCGATCTTGATCTGCCCAAACTATGTTGCCAATACCTCGAGCCACTGCCTCAAAATTGCCACAATATCCCTCTGAAAATCAGTTAGAAAAATTAATCCCACGTCTACCTCAACTCTAAACTAAAACGATGGTTTTATAATAATCTACATCGCAATGTTGAGATGTTGTCAACGCGCGCCTCCTCACTGCAACATTGACGCTCCGAACCCAACAACGTGATCCTCCTGCTTTCGCAGTGATAGAGCGTCTCAACACTGTCTCCTCGATCGGTGTGCTCACGCAGGTCACATGCATTTTTCATTCCTTCTCCATCCAACTGTGGTTTGGCTCCACCAATCCAAACACATACTTTATAAATAATTGATATTAGACATATAATCTGTTTTTTTAGTTAAAAAATTACGAAGGTGGGAGGATAGAACTATCAATTTTTAGGATGGTAATTGATGTCTTATTTCCCCGATATGCTATCGGATTAGGTAGATATGATTATCTTTTAAACATATATAATAAAATTAGTGATTGATAGCTAATTGACTTACTTAAACATTTGTCAACCAATGACACTATTGATATATGATATATTTAAGTATTATATTTACCTTAAACGTAGTCCTGTAGTTGATATATGTGGTATTTTCTAAGGACAAAAAGGTGTATTTAGTTGGTGATTTGAAAAAAAAAACAAAAAGCTAATGAAAATTAGAGTTTGTATTTCATGTTTTCACTCTATTTTCCAATATGTACTTGGCCTAGATTCAAGAGATCTCTTATTTTAAAAATTTGTTGAAATTGTATTTGGTACTTTACTCAAACAAATGGGAAAACACTCCTGTGGGACTACCATAGTAATATAAATACTACCTCCCATTCATTGTTAACCATATTAGTAATATTTAAAAATGACGTCGGATCTAGAGTCATTAAAAAAATATTATTTAAAATTCAGTATTCTTTAAATTTTAGAGACTTACTCGATACAAAATTCAAAGTTTTTAGACACACTTTTTAAAATTTAGGCTCGAGTATCTAGGCAAGTACATTGTGTCCACGTCGGCAAAGGTTTAACATATTAATGGCTCACAAGTCACACTCTTGGTTGAATTCCGAAGGATACAATTCTTGTACATGTTTGTCAAAGTTTGATGACTTACAATTTGTCTTTACCATCCACACCCATAGCCAAGTTTTTAGACAATTAATTCTTTTTTTGCCCAAAACCATGTTCTTTGATCGTGAATAAAAAACAATTGACAAGATAGATTTTAAAAATTAATAATAAATTTAGAAATTAAACAAAGGAAAATAAAATTTGCCTCTACATTAGTTCTTTTTTATTGGTGTAGTTTATATTTAGCAAGATTTTCGATATCGATGTTGTTGAAAAATGTGAAGTCTTAATTTTATAGAAATGTTCGAGAAAAATATCCATAAAATAATGTCGATTGATATTTCTGGAAAAATTAGAAAAATTAATAACAAATATTAAAATTAACAAATAATTAGCCTTTAATTCTTTTTAAAAATTTGTTGATATTTGTTGATATTTTGTTTTTGTGATACTAGGCAAATATTGATGTCGAACTTGTAGACATATGGATATGGTGATGGAAATATCGACAATTGACATGTTGACAGAAATTTAATACCTTAATATTTAGGACTTGAAATAAAAATGGAGTTTACTTATTTACTAAAATATATGTTAAATTACAAGTTTATTGCTATAAATTTGATAGTTGTCTTCGATTTTTAAGTTTGAATTACTTCCATTTTGATTCTCTATTATTTTAAATATTAGCATCGTGTATTGATTAGACTAATAAACAATGATTCAACTTAAAATTATCATAAAAGAGTAGGCCAAATGGACAAAATAAGTGTGGGTAAACAAAAGTTTTGATGGGGTAGATCAAAATCGAAATATATTGGGAAAATTGACAAAATAAGCTTCCTGCTAGGTCCTAAGTTTTTTAATCGCTCTCCTCAAAACACAAAGTTTTCTAGTCATTACTGACATCACCTACCTTGTCAAATGACCTCCCATGTCCCTCCTTTTTTAGTTTTCGTCCCTTTTAGGTTTTCCTCCCTTATTTCTCTTTTTCTTTATTTCTTCTCTCTACCTCCATCTTCCTCTTTTTCCAGATTTTTTCTTCTCTCTTTCTCTTTTCCATGTCTTCCACAAGCATGAGTTTTTTCTTGTTTACTCTACCATAAAAAAAAAAGCCTAAATCTCTCACCATTTTTTAAATAGCAGCCTTCATAATTCCTGTGACCTTCAACAATCGCCGGCGACGGATGCATCAAAACCGACGAGGGAGGTCGTTCGTCAAAGAAAGAGGCTCAGGAGAAGAAGAAAGTTACGATGGGATGGGGAAGGAGGAGAGAGAGAGAGTTGAATGAGAGAAAGTTGAGAGAGAGAATTGAGCGAGAGAGAGAAAATTGAGCGAGAGAGAGAAAACGAGAGATGAGTGAGCGAGAGCGAGATTGAGCGAGAAACGATTTTAAAAATTGGAATAGGGAGAAACGAAATCTCAAATTTAAAATACTAAACATTGAAGATTTTTTTAACTAAAATTTAAAATTATAATTTACTAATTTTACTATATTCAAATTTGAAATTTAATTTAGATTTGTTTTCTTAATTGTTTTTTTCCTCTTTAATTATTTGAACTGAGAAATTAACATAAATCTCTCATTTAATATCTCCCCTAGTTTTGATTAGGATTAGAATTCAAATTTATAATTTAATTAGGTAGTCCTCCTTTTAATCGTGGAAGTATAAAAAAAATCATGTTTTTTCCTTAATCTCTTTCTATAAATCTGCTCCTTTGATCCTAAATTTAAAATTTAATTTAACTCAATTGTGTGGAGTAAAGAAAAAAAAAAGATTGGACCACTGTATCACGTTGTTATATTTGTAATTAACTATTAATCTTTTTTTTTTTTTCTATATTTGATCTAAATTCAACCGAATCCAAACTGAGAGATGAGATTTTTTGAACAATCGTTATCATATCACGTGTATTACACCCTCTACAAAAGATAAGGATTATTGTTACCATCCTTATCTTTTAAGAGGATTAGGTCTTGGAACCATGAGGATGCTTTTGTCTTCTTCTTTATTTTATTTTATATTTTTTTTTTAATTTCTTAAATGTGTTTTTTAAGATATAACATCAAAAGATATCACAAACTTTATGGATCTCAAAATACGTTGCACTTTCTAAGAAAATTTCGACGTCGTCGATTCTAAAATTTCAGAACCGACGAATCCATCGGTCGCCCCCCCTCTGTTCTCACTCTCCCTCGCCAGTAGCTGTGCCGCCCCTCCCCCGTCTGCTCTCATTCTCCCTCGCTGGTCGCCCCTACTCTCTCGACTCCCTCGCTGCACCGCCCCTCCCTCCCTCTACTCTCATTCTCCCTCACTGCAACTGCGCCGCGTGCCGCCACCCCCTCCCCCTCAAAATATTAACGGTATTAAAAAAGTGAAAGTCAGTTAAACCGGCCGACCAACCGATCGGTTCTGTCGGTCGGCGCCCAACAGCAGAGGAAAACCGTCGGGTTCGACGTCGGAATTGGCAAAAAACTGACTCCGACCGCCCGATGATCCAGCCCAATCACAGAATAGATAATGAAGATGTGATTATATCATGAGCGTATATTGTATTGGTAATGTAGATCACCTGAAGTAGATATTGGTTGGACAGGTAGAGGAATAATATAGGGGCAGAGATTTACGAACTCACGGCCTAGTCGGATTTGTTTTCTGCAACACTGAAGTAAATTAAAATAGAAGTTTCGACAAAAGGAACAAAATTATTAATCTTCTTTTTGAAGTGTAAAACTCAAAATACCAATAGGAAATGAACTCCAAAGTAACAAAAAAGAATCGCATCGACATGGCTAATTACGAGTAAGAAAAAGGAGAGAATCTGGACAATCTGTAGCTGTAAATGGATCGGAAACAGAATAAGAGAAGAAGAAGGAGACCTAAATCCAGAATCGCGAAGCAAAATCGCACTTCCATATACAACAGCGAACGGAAATTAAAGATTGTAAACACAAATCAAGCACTACGAAACGAACAACGGAATCTGAAGAATCAAACCTCAAGAATAGGAGGCGCCGAAGAGGGAGCGGAAGAGTCGAGAGAAGGCGATGCGAAACCGAGGAAAAAGTGTAAGCGTATGGATGGCAGTGTGACGAAGAAGATCCTCTAGGGTTTCGACGAAGAGATTGAGGCTCCGAACCGGCGGCACATAGAGCGCCAGTGGCACTGCCGAGAAAGCGACTGCGAAGAACAGCTGAAGCATTGGAGCGGCTGCGTAGACTGAGAAGAAGAAGAAGATCAAAGATGAACAAAATTGGATTAATAGAAAACTCAAAAGTGAGGGAACGAAGGGGATCAATCATGTGAATCGGTGTTTATCCATAGAAATTTGAAGTCCGTGGAGACAGAGGGAGAAGATATTTTTCTAATTTACAGACAGGGTTTTGGTCAATTTTATCCGACTCTTTTTCTTTCTTTTTTTTTTTATTTAATTTTTAAGGAAAGAAATATCTGACTTAAAACAAGATCTAAAAGCCACCAACCAAGGGAGGAAAGCCATAAAGACGTGGCTATAGAGGAGACCTCATGTTTGGCCAGCAGATGATGAGTTGGATTGGATTGTTACAACTTACAAGCATGTGGAGGAACGGAGATCGGGTCAGTACTCGCTTTTCAATGCCAACCGTGAAATATGTCCCCACCTCCCATGTTTTTTAAGAATTTATTTAATTACTTTATCGCTACTTCTTTTCTTTTTTCTTTGTATTTATCATCTTCTTCTCTCTCCCTATTTTTCATCCACTCACTCCCTCCTCTCTCTCTCTCTCTTCCCCCATCTTTTCCTTCTTTCCCTCCCCTTCTCTCTATTCAATTATTAATTATTAGATTTTAACTTTCCCTCTCTCTCTCTCTCTCTCTCTCTCTCTCTCTCTCTCTCTCTCTCTCTCTCTCTCTCTCTCTCTCTCTCTCTCTCTCTCTCTCTCTCTCTTTGCTTTGTCATTCTCAACCATCTCCCACCAACGACGAACAGTAAAAATAAAAAGTTTTCTGAGCAAAGGAAGAAAAATAAACTTAAACATTAAATATCTTTCGATTTTAAATTAATGCATAATGAAGTGAGACAACAACTTAAGTAATGAAAGTAAGTTACCTCTTGAAATTATAGCGACTATGGTTGAGACCCCTCACAACATGTTCAAATCCTTTTTTCCGATTTCATGATATAAATCAAGTGTTATTAATGACCATGCACACAAAACTTCGGGTTATCGTGAAAGCTCTAGAAAGAAACCCTTTAACTCTTCCATAGAAGGCAACTCACCTTCACAATCACATTAGTGCTTCATCAAGTCTATCATAGATAAATCACTTAGAATTGAACTATAAATACTTTAAACGTTATACATCAAGTTCATACAAATCACCCAAATAAAGGTCTATGGATTCTCACAGTGCATTAAAACATGACTGTATTATTCATCAAGTCCATACAGACCACTCAGATAAATGACTATGAATTTTCATAGTACATCACAAACATTAGGGCTTTAGTCTCGTATGTATTGAAGACTCAAGAATTATCCTCCTTGTTAAACCTCTAATCTACTAAGTTCTTCTCGGACATCACAAACTCCAAGGAGATAACTCCACATTTTAGCAATTATTTCACAGTTCCATTTTTCAAGTGTATATGCCTTCTCTTGCCGTTATATACAGATTTTTGCAATCCCTATGATAGTTTGTGAATCATAATGTAGGAATATTGATACAGATTTCCCTCACAATGATCTGTCTTAAAGACCTTTTGGCTATTCAACAAATTTTGCTGAATTTCGTGAAATAACTCATCTACTTATAAGAACACATAATACACATTCGTTAGTGAAGCTCTACTCATTGTTATCTCTAAGATGCCCTAATAAACGATGAAGAGTAGTTAATGATCTTTAACATTAATAAACGATGAAGAGCAGTTCAATGGGCTTACCAAGATAGTAAGTATATCCATTCAGTCTACTCACAGCATATGAAATATCAGATTTAATATGTTTATTAAAAACATAACACTCCATTCAGTCTACTCACAGCATATGAAATATCGGATTTAATATGTTTATTAAAAACATAACACTACCTATAATTTTGCATATTCAAATTAAGATACAATATCACCATTATTTTTCTGAAGACCCATACTAGCATAATAAAATGTTCTTATAGGTTGGCTATCAAAACAATCAAATTCTTTTAACATCTTCTCAATATAGACATAGGAAAAACTCGTTTAATGTATAAACAGACCTTGAATAGTTTCAAACATGATCAGAGATCTTATTGTTGCTATTTTAGTTAGAGGAGTATATATCAATATCATGTTTACGATATTAGCAAGACTGGCCTTTTTACCAAGGCAAAAATGATTTTTATCCTACTTTTTTAAAACTCAAGCTTTGTAATCTTTTCCTTGCACCACTTTTTTTTTTTTTTTTGTGAAATTACAAATGGAGCTTTATTAATTTTTTCTTTAATTTCTCTCTTATTATCTCTCTTCTCACCTCAATCTAAAAAAAAATCTCTCTTCTTCTCTTCCTTCCCATTTTTCATCATCTTCTTCTCTCTCTTCCATTTCTTTCTACCTTCATTTTCCAGATTTTGTTTCACAAGTGTGTATTGATATCTTCAAAATAGCTACCATTCTTCCTCTCTCCTTATTTTTCTTCTCCTTCTCTCTCCTTCTTTCTCGATTTTTTTTCCAAAATCATGAACAAAATTGGTTGTCTCTATAAAACTATTGGCTAAACACTCATTTTGAAACCCTAAAAAAAACTTATCAATATATAACACGTTATCATTTAAAATGGGATAAGATGCCAAACGAAAAAATCTTACTTATCACAAACAAGAATATGATATGTGGTTCGATTCTATGAAATGCAGCTTGGTTATATTTAGAATCGAAGAAAAAAAACTTCAAAATTTATGAGGATATTTCATAAAAGGAGCCACACTTTCTCTACTTAAAAATAAGATGATGTTTCTTTAATATTTTCCTCTCTCTTCCTCACACCTCCTCTCTCTCTCTAAAAGTCCACACTAGCGCCTCCCTCTTACTCCCTCCACACTCTCTCAAAACTATCGCCTCTCACTCCCTTCGCCACGAGCGGATCCATGTGGGGATCGGGTCAAATCCCTATCAATAATAGGCCGGAATGGTGGGGAAGGATGTCATCCCTACTTCAATGGAAAGGGCTGTTTGTGTCGAGACTCCTATTATTGTTTTTGGGTTCTTTCCCCAGACTAACGGATCTGGTGGTCAACAAACCAGGTCATCATAAGAAAATACTGCTATCCCCGAATTTGGTTAAATAAAATATAGTATACATATTTCTTAATGAAATGGTCCATGGCCTGGTAGCTTCTTACCAAACTTGTAAGCATGCCCCCACCCCATGAAACAGAGTTTGATAATTTTTCAAATGAAAGTTGATTGAAGGGTAAAATTTGTGATACAGGTGAAAAATTACAATACTTATCTAAGTGCAATATATACATTAATATACATAGCCAAGTTTAGGTTTAAAATTGATATTTCTACGTTATGGTTATATACATTTGTGCCCCCGCTAATGTTAAATCCTGGATCTACCACTGCCCTCCGCTTCTCTTGCTCTCTACCTCTCTCACTCCTTCCGCTTCGATCGCTGTTGCCGCCCGACTATTAACTACCTACTACTTCCGATTTGTTCTGAGTGAAAGCGCGTGCGAGAGCTAGATCTGCTCGAGTGAGAGTTGATTGAGCAAGAGCGAGAGTGAGATCTGACCGAGCGAGATCTAACCGAAAGCGAGAGCGAGATCGAGAGCGCTACCCCAACAGCCAGCTCTATTTTCCTTTTTCAAGGTGACGCCACTGTCGCCATTGGCTGCCGTCTCGTTGGGGTATTTGATTTGATTTTTTTTTTAAAACCAAACCCTTAGATCCTATTTCATCGTCTAGATCTTTACCATTCAACTGCCTCTATATTTCTAGTGCCAATCAAGGTGAGTTCGGAGATCTTTTTGATTTTGGTATTAACAGTGAAAAGATTAAGGGTTTTATGCAAGTTTGGAGAAATTGCAGGGATGTGTTGTTTTTATCAAAATTGAATTGTGAAAATAATTTGTACTCAAATTTAATTAATAGAAATTTAACAGAAGAGAGAAGTAGGGAAGATGAAGAATCGGAGTAGAGAGGAGAGAGAAAAAGAAAAGAAACAAAGAGGAGGAGAAGAGAGGTTTTTTTGTTTTTTCGAGATTTGGGCAGAGAAGAGAGATAATAAGAGAGAAACTAAAGAAAAAAAGTAACAAGGGTCCATCTCTAATTTGCAAAAATCATTTTTAACTTGGGAAAATGGTTACTCAACCAAAATTAAAATTACATGCATATATATTCAACATCTATCTTATTTGAATTTTCAACCAAAAATTGATTAAGAAAATTTAATTTCACATAATCATACTGATGACATCTCAAATTAATTATTTTACATAATCATGTCAGTAAAGTTCACCAATAAGTATATAGTCTATAGTTTGTTTAATCATTTAAATAGCAACAACACATCATTAATTAAAATATGAGTAATTAACCATAATCGTATACATTCACAATTTTCAATTTTCACTTTCAATAATACTCATGATTATATAACAAAAATAATAATTTTATATTAGGTTTCATAAACTTTTTATTTATTTACACCATATATTTGGAAAAGAAATTATCTTTTAAAAGAATAACTATTTTGGTTCCCACGATAATGAAGTTGTGAAAATAGGTATGAGCAATTTTAATCTTTAAACTTTTAAAAGAATAACTATTTTGATTCACACGATGGATAATGAAGTTAGTGAAAATAAGTACGTTGTATTGATAATTGATAATGAGATATTGGTTGGATAGGTAGTAGAATAATAACAATGACAAAATATTTTTTTTAAGTAGAACATATAAGAGTGGAGAGATTCAAACTCATGACATTCAAGTCGGACATAAATATCTTAATCCGTTGAACCGAGCTCAGATTTGCAATGAACAAAATAAATTTTTAGTACAAAATGTGGGAGTGATAATCGAACTCACAATCTTATGTCAATTACTGCTACACTACAATATGCTTGTCTTGCCAATAAACAAAGAAAATTAAAATAGAAGTTATTTATTTATTTATTATTATTATTTTTTTTTTTTTTTGCAAAGCTATCAAAATGATTAATCCTCTTTTTGAAGAGTAAAACTTAAAATACCAATATGAATTGAATTCCAAAGTTGACCATAGAATTTGAGCCTCATGTTTTAAAACAATCCACTTTGAATTTAAATACAGAAACAAAAAATCCCAACATTTAAGAAAATGAAAGACATTCTTTTCACAAAAACATAAAACTACTTATTTAGATATACATTCTTTTATAATGCCATTCAATATATATATATATATATATATATATAATATTGTCTTTTTCTCCAAGGAAGAAATTGATAGGAAGCTTCCCTGTTCTTGCATCTTGCCTTTTGGAAAGGCCGGAAAATCAAAGTGAGAAACCAAGAAAATTTGCACAAATTTGAATCGTTAATTGAATCGCTTTCATGAATCTGCTAAACAAATCGCATCCACATGGCATAATTACGAGTAAGAAAAAACAGAGAATCGGGAATATATCTGTAGCTCTAAATAAGATCGGGAACAGAATCAGAGAAGAAGGAGACCTAAATCCAGAATCGCGACTAATTACAAAGCAAAATCGCACTTCCATATACAACAGCGAACAGAAATTCAAGATTCCAAACACAAATTAAACAATACGAACAATCGAATCTCAAGAATCAAACCTCAAGAATAGGAGGCGCTGAAGACGGAGCGGAAGAGGCGAGAGAAGGCGATGCGAAACCGAGGATAAACTCTGAGCGTATGAATGGCAGTGTGACGAAGAAGATCCTCTAGGGTTTCGACGAAGAGATTGAGGCTCCGAATCGGCGGCACGTACAGCGTCAATGGCACTGCCGAGAAAGCGACTGCGAAGAACAGCTGAAGCATTGGAGCGGCTGCGGAGATTGAGAAGAAGAAGATGAAGATCTCTGGGGAAATCAAATCGGTGTTTATCCAAAGAAAATTTGAGCGAGTGCGATTGAAGATGAAGAAAATTAGATTAATATAAAGATTAAGAGTGCGGAACCAAAGGGGATTAATACAAATCAGTGTTTATCCAAAGAAAATTTGAAGTCCGTGAGAGAGAAAAAGGATGAAAGTAGAAACTGATAGAGCCCATTGGAAGAGAGTGTTCAAGAAAGGTCTAATTTATTGGAGCAGTTGGTTTGTATTTTATTTTTTATTATTTTAAATAATCGAAGCGCCGTTTGGTCAACCTTATCGTTCTCTATTTAAAAATTACAAAAACAAATAGAAACGGTTCTCTAAATGGTCTATGGGTTGTTTTGTTTTGAGTGTTAGGTGACTAACGTTAAAATCAAGTGGCTGTTAAATAACCTGTCGATACGTGATCAAACAAAACTATATAGGAAGAATGGGATACAGAAAAATATGTTAATTTAATAATATATGTCATGAAATCAAGATCAATCCCAATAATTTTCCAACCATTATTTAGTCAAAACAGTGAATATACAAGTGATTATCAACAATTCGAGATGTTGGACAGAACTTAAATATGTACCAAAAACAGTATATGCAAGAGATAACACGAGATTTAAACAACTGGTTTTGTCCGTTAAGACCTACACCCACTTGCAAGGATGACACCCTTGAGAGTCAATATTATTAAGGATTGAAATGTACAATATTACATACAACAGAAGCTTTCGTAAGGGATTGATTCGCAAGAAAAGTAAAAAGAATGGAGAAATACAACCTTTGTAGATCTCCTTTCGATCTTCGAACCCAACGAAGAACACCCACGGCACAAATCCGAAATTCCTTCTTGTTCAAGAATACCACAGATCTTGAACACCCACACCTCAACCCTCTTTGGAATGCACAGATCTACACAAAAAACTGCTCAATCTCGACTTCTTGTGGTTGTAGCACGTTGGATGGACAACCACTCCGAGATCCGACGCTCACGGCTACAACACACAAGTCGAAAACCTCCTCAAGAACCGATACCGTTGATGCTCATAAAGGAAACAACAGCAGTTGTAACTCTCATGGCAACGACGACGGTGACGGGGTGGCCGTGATTCTTCTCTATCTCTCTCTCTTGCTTCAAGTGGTGGCTAGGGTTTCTCCCTCCCAAAAGAGAACCCATCCTATTCTATTTATAAGGCCACTCAACATAAAACTATTAGATAAAAGGAAGGTAAACCTAATAGTAAAAGTAAATGGGCAAGGTACACAAAACTAAAGGGATTGAGCTTACCTTGTTTGGCCCAACAAAGAGAATAATTAACATAAGAAAAAAATTGGTAGCAAGGAAAATTAAGCTAAATTAATTAATAAATTGAAACCAACTTGATTTATAACAATCTCCACCTTGATTTCTATTTATCAAGAAACCAACCCCCATAGAGCATGCTACAAAGACAAACAACCTATTTCAACCTATTTCAATCACCCTTTATTGAGCTGCAACAATCTCACACAAATGTTAAACTTATCACATGGTAATGCTTTAGTAAACATATCAGCAACATTAAACTCAGAAGCAACCTTCTTAACAGAAACTAAACCATCATTTATTACATGTCTAACAAAATGATAATGAACATCAATGTGTTTACTTCTTTCGTGGTGAGAGTGATTCTTTGATAAGTGTAAAGAACTTTGACTATCACATAAAGCAGTTATAGAGACATTATCACTACAACATAATTCAGACACAATACCCTTAAGCCATAAAGACTCTTTCACAGCTTCAGTAAGTGCAATATATTCAGATTCAGTTGTAGATAATGCAACTATAGACTGTAAACTAGATTTCCAGCTTATTGTACAACCAAAAAGCTTAAATACAAAACCAGTCAAAGACCTACGCTTATCAACATCAGCAGCATAATCAGCATCAACATACCCATTAATTTCTATCCCTACACTGTTGTAATCAACTGTACTAGCTCCACCATAAGCAAGTCATAAATCAGTATAAAATGCAAGATAATTATCCACTTTACAGCATTCCAGTGTAGCTTACCAGGATTAGCAAGAAATCTACCAACAACACTAAGTGGATGTGCAAGGTCAGGTCTAGTACAAACCGTAGCATACATTAAACTCCCAACAGTACTAGCATATGGAATATCATGCATTTCTTCTATCTCATTAGGGGATTTGGGAGAATCATCGACATATAACTTGAAATGCTTTCCAAAAGGAACACTGACCTTCTTACTATCATGCATATTTATGTTGGTTGTGTTGTCCTAAACTCGTAGTTTGTATTTATGTAAAAACAAATTTATATTCAATAAAGTTTTATTCAGTCAATTTGTTGTTGAATTTATAGCAATGCATTGTCTAAATCCAATAAACTAAACATCCAAGGTTATTATCATATAACTGGGACAGTATATATACCGAGTATATATTTGATATACCCTCGATATACAAGTGGATAATGCTCGGAAATAACCTAAAAAGTCTATAGTATATGGATAAAGCTAGGTACCTTATTTTGGCAACACTATGGATACGACCTACTTTGTAAATGTTACAGACGATCCAATCCAGGTATTTCGTGTGGAGACATGCGAGTGGGGGTATCCTATACAATGAGATTGTATAGGAGCGGACCACGAAATAGCCAAACTTTAGATGTAACGCCGTTGACTAACAGATTGCTATTTCATAGAATGACCAGACAACTCATTCTCAATCTTGAGTGAGTTATGGACTCCTGCCCGTAAGGGCTCGTCCTTTGATCTGTATGGGTGAGAGTGGCCCGAGACGCCGACTCAACATTCCTACCATTTTGAGAACGAGACTGAGTGGGGAGCTGGGAATGTAACTTCACAAGATGGAATTCAGTCCTCCCCAACCTTAGGGGAGTAGATGAATGTTCTCTTAAATGCTGACTCTAGGACTTGAACAAGGGGCCCCACCCTCTCATTGACTCGAGAAAGACTTCCGGTTATTGGTCGGACCAGAATCGGGTTGTTCATTAGAGGAGCAATGGTATTTAAGGAGTAAGATGTAACTCAGGGATAAAACGGTAATTTCACCCAACTTGAGTTACGAACACTCGTGAAGGATTGACTTGCCATTAATGGTCGTATATCCATGGACATGAAAACATTCAGCAATGAGAAGAGTGCAACTACGGGTCTCTAGTGGAGTGACATGTAGTTAACGAATATTGATTAACTCGATTAATGAGTTTGACCGATTAATCTCATATTGTTGGAGCTTCTAATCTGTAGGTCCATTAGGTCCCCTTGCTAGCTCACA
Source organism: Momordica charantia (assembly GCF_013281855.1). Taxonomy (NCBI): domain Eukaryota; kingdom Viridiplantae; phylum Streptophyta; class Magnoliopsida; order Cucurbitales; family Cucurbitaceae; genus Momordica; species Momordica charantia. Next base: position 9,833,393 of record NW_028275157.1, on the reverse strand, counting down.
ACGGATCAAGTTTCTTTGGAAGAATTTGAAATGTTTAAAGGATTATGTATATTGATACATATGATATATAATTTATTTTAAATTAAAATTATATATTATGAGAGAAATTATTTGAATGAGATTCAAATAAAAATTAATATGAATATGATTCATATTAAATCTATAGGTTAAAAATAATGTGCATAAGATGTAAATTACAACTATAGGTTATACTAGAGAAATTCTTTAGAATATGATTCTATTTTGGTAATAAATAATTAAATTAATAATTAATTAATATATATATTAATTATTATTATTATTATTATTATTATTAATTTAACTATATAAAAAAAAAGTCCCTTGCAAAATTGCTGGGGAGTGGGGAGTTGTATATTATGTGGGGTAACCCCACATGTTGTTGGTTAATTACAGAATCGTTCTATAATTTTAGCCTCCTCGTGCATTTCTTTCCTATGGATGTTTTCTCTCAAAACAAGACACATATCAATTCCCTTTGTTTCTAAAGTATTGCTCCCACAAGCGAGATCAACGTTCCCAAAGGATAGCAAGAAGACTGGTGGTGCTGAAACAAATTGGTGTTCATTGGTGACTCCTTGAAGAACGGTTCTTCAAAAGTGAGTTAACATTTTCTCTGTTTTTCATTTTTTTGTTTTGTGGTTTTTGGTCCTGAAAATTCAAGAACAAGATCGTCGTTTCCGCTTCGAGATTAACACCCCATCAATTTAATATTTTGACTAGCCTTTTAACATACTCAGATCGAGACAAGTACAATTTATTTTCTTTTCGATTCCTAATTATGTCAATTCCTAATATTCTCCTAGCATTGCCTAAGTCATTCATGTCAAACTATTTATTTAAAAGATCTTTTAACTTGTTAACCTCATGCATGGACTTACAAGCAATTAACATGTCATCAATATAGAGAAGTAAGTAGATAATATTAACATTTGAGACATTTTTAAAGTAAACACAATTATAATACTTGCTTCTACAAAACTCAATGGATAACATATATGAATCAAACCTTTTATACCATTGACCAGGTGATTGCTTTAGGCCATATAAAGAACTTTTAAGAAGATATACTTTTTTCTCTTGTTTGGGAGCTTCGAATCCTGGAGGTTGGTCTATGTAGATGGTCTCCTCAAGCTCACCATGCAAGAAAGTTGTCATTAAAAGTTTGTGGTTCTTTGTTAACAAATTCATTTGCAATTACTAGGGCATAGGAAATAAGGTCAGCATGCCCATACCTAGTAGGAGCTATAATGGTTCTTCTTTTTCTATCCCTAGCTAACTGATAATTCCCTAAATTTTGGTTAACTTCTACTTCCTCTTCTTCTACTACTTCTTAAATAGGTGACTCATCTAAAGTAGAGGGTGGATTCTCATGTTCTATAATAGGTTCATCTACTTGACTAGGTGGGGAAATAGGTAAGGGAGGTGGTAGGGAAGTAGGTAAGGGAGGGGGTACTAAAACAATTACTGTGTTACTAGTAAGGTCATTTGGTATAAACTCAGTTTTCTCTTCTACATATCCCATTTTTCCCTCATCAAAGACAATATCTCTACTTATTAGGATTTTGGCACTATTTGATTCTAGACACCGTAACTTGTATCCCTTAACACGTTTGGGATATCCTAAAAAAACACATTTCTTAGTCCTTGGATCTAACTTATCCTCTTTTGAATAAGCATAAGCTAGACATCCAAAGACTCTCATGTGTGATAGATCCGGCGGGGGACTACCTTGCCAAATTTCTTGGGGTGTTTTTAGATCAATGGCAGTAGTCGGGCTCCTATTGATAATGTAGCATGTTGTTGCAACAACTTCCCTTACAAAACTTTTGAGGAAGTTGTGAATTTGACAACATGCATCTTACTCTCTCCATTAAGGTTCGGTTCATTATCTCTGCAGCCCTGTTTTGTTTGGGTGTGCCTACAACAGTCAAGTGCCTAGCTATACCCTTAGACTTACAAAAGTCATTAAACCCGTGGTTACAAAACTCTAGCCCATTATCAGTTCTAAGCTTTTTAACTCTTAAGGCTAGTTTGGTTCTCTACGAGTGTTACCCATTCTAAAAATCTACTAAAAGTGTCAGATTTATTCTTAAGGACATAAATCCACGTCTTACTAGTACAATCATCTATGATGGATAAGAAGTATCTAGCCCCCCCATTGGTTGCTACACTCGAAGGACCCCACAGGTCGACATGCATATATTCTAACTTTCTCTTAGTCGAGCGACCACCCTTCCCAAATTTAACTCTCTTAGGTTTCCCATATACACAATGCTCACACATATCTAGGTCGTCTACTTTTAAATTAGGAATAACATTTTGCTTAACTGATTCTTTAATTCCTTGCTCACTAATATGACCTAGACGCCTATGCCAAAGAGAAGTTTGGGAACTATCGCTCTCTTTTTACTAAGTCACTTGATCCTAGAACCGTTGAACCCTCTAAGGAGTAGAGAATATCTCTAAAGCGCCCTCTCATTGTTACCATAGCACCCTTCATGACTTTAAGCATGCCACCTTCTAACTTAATGGTGAAACCTAACTTATCAAGCATGTTAAGGGAAATTAAGTTTCTTTTAACTTCAGGTACGTACCTTACTCCTGTAAGAAGCCTAACATTCCCATCATGAAGTCTAAGCCTAACTGTCCCTTGACCTTCTACATTACAAAAGTGTCGGTTCCATAACATGACCTTACCTTCTGAACTGGTTTGGAAGTCTTCGAGCCATTCTCTATTAGGGGTCATATGGAAAGAACAACCTGAATCTAGAATCCAAGTTTCATCTTAATTAGTAGTGCTAACCATAAGGACTTCATTGTACTCTTCACTTATATTAGCTAAAATAGACTCTTATTTCTCTTTACCCGATGACTTTTTATTCCTAAGGTCTAGACAAAATCTTCTAATATGGCCCTGTTTATTACAATGGTAACATCTTCTACCTTTAGCCCCCCTTAGATTTGGACCTACATTTACTTTTACCGCTTTGTTTATTTCGACCTTCTGATCTCCCTCTAGCATATAAATATTCACTAACCTTTTAATTTTCTTTTAATTCCATTTCTTTAGTTCTAATGACAGTAAGTACAACATCAATAGTTAACTCATCCCTACCATATTTCATAGCAGATTTCACATCATTATATGCATCATGCAGAGAATTAACAAGAACAATAACATGATTCTCATCAGAAAAAGTTTCACCTATATTATTCATTTCAGAAATAATTCTATGAAATTCATTTACATTATCCTTCATGCTTTTGCTAGAATCCATTTTAAAGTTAACGAATTTAGATTTAATGAATATCTTGTTAGATACCGATGCTTTTTGATAGGTAGTTTGTAACTTACTCTAAAGCTTACCGGCGGTATCCTCGCTCCTCATTTACCGAATAACCGAGTCAGACAAATGTAAGATGATAAGGCCGTGAGCCACCTTATTCATCTCAACCAATTGTTATGCCATTATGCTAGTCGAAATGTCCTTGGCTTCCACGAGAGTGTAATTGGCCTTTTGTTGTCGCAAGATAGCCATCATTTTAATCTTCTAGAGACCGAAGTCTGCTTTGCCGTCAAATCGCTCCACCTCGAACTTTGTACTCATCTTGCAAGATAAAAAAAAATGGACAGCACACTTTTCAAAGAATAATACTAAAAAAATTATTCAAGAAAATATTCACACAATTCTTTTATCCTAAAGAGTATGCAATTTACACAGATTACACAGGATTAAGCTCTTATTCCAATTGTTATAAACCCAAGATCAATCCCAATAATTTTCCAATAAATATGTAGTCAAAACAGTGAGTATACAAGCGATTATCAACAATTCAAGATGCTGGACAGAACTGAAATATGTACCAAAAAGAGTATATGCAAGAGATAACACGAGATTTAAAGAGGTTCGGTCCGTTAAGACCTACATCCACTTGCAAGGATGACACCCTTTGCGAGTCAATATTATTAAGGAAATGTACAATATTACATACAATAGAAGCTTTGTAAGAGATTAATTTACAAGAAAAGTAAAAAGAATGGAGAAATACAACCTTTGTAGATCTCCTTCCGCGTCGATCTTCGAACCTAATGAAGAACACCCACGACACAAACCCGAAATTCCTTCTTGTTCTAGAATACCACGGATCTTGAACACCCACGCCTCAACCCTCTTTGGAATGCGCAGATCTACACAAAAAACTGTTCGATCTCGACTTCTTATGGTTGTAGCACGTCATATGGACAACCACTCTGACGATGCTCACAACTAAAACACCCAAGTCGAAAACCTCATCAAGAATCGATATCGTTGATGCTCATAAAGGAAACAGCAGCAGTTGTAACTCTCACGGCAACGACGACAGTGACCCGGGATTCACTCTATCTCTCTCTCTTGCTTCAAGTGGTGGCTAGGGTTTCTCCCTCCCAAAAGAGAACCCATCCTATTCTATTTACAAGGCCACTCAACATAAAAACGATTAGATAAAAGGAAGGTAAACCTAATAGTAAAAGTAAATGGGCAAGGTACACAAAACTAAAGGGATTGGGCTTACCTTGTTTGGCCCAACAGAGAATAATTAACATAAGAAAAAAATTGGTAGCAAGGAAAATTAAGCTAAATTAATTAATAAATTGAAACCAACTTGATTTATAATAATCTCTACATTGATTTCTATTTATCAAGAGACCAATCCCATGGAGCTTGCTACCAAGACAAACAACCTATTTCAATCACCTCTTATCGAGCTGCAACAATCTCACACAAAGGTTAAACTTATCACATGGTAATGCTTTAGTAAACATATCAGCAACATTAAACTCAGAAGCAACCTTCTTAACAGAAACTAAACCATCATTTATTACATGTCTAACAAAATGATAACGAACATCAATGTGTTTGGTTCTTTCGTGGTGGGAGTGATTCTTAGAAAAGTGTAAAGCACTTTGACTATCACAGAAAACAGTTACAGAGACATTATCACTACAACATAATTCAGACACAATACCCTTAAGCCATAAAGACTCTTTCACAGCTTCAATAACTGCAATATATTCAGATTCAGTTGTAGGTAATGCAACTATAGACTGTAAACTAGATTTCCAGCTTATTGTACAACTAGAAAGCTTAAATACAAAACCAGTCAATGACCTACGCTTATCAACATCAGCAGCATAATCAGCATCAACATACCCATTAATTTCTATCCCTACACTATTGTAATCAACTATACTAGTAGCTTCTCTTCCCTTCCATGCTTCCTCTTGATCTTAGTAGGTTCTTTATTGGACTTCAAAATGGTAAAAATTTATTGATGGGTCCAATGAAGTCTCATTCGTTTGGTAGGTCTTTCTTCAAACTTCTCTTCATTGTTGGTGTAGGTGGCATTTTGGAGCATTGGGTCAAATATGATCACATCAATTAACCACGTAACCACAATATGTGACTACATCTGGACGAGGCTCATGAGTAATTCATCTTAAAAAAAGGTGTTATGGAGTTATTCGGCATTGCGAGAACAAGTGCAACCTAAGATTCAATTTCAAATCAGTAACTAACATTTAAGTATACCTTAAATTGTATGGTTAGAGATTAAGATTACCTGTTCCCGCAACCAACTACTAAATGTGCAATTATGCTCATCTTGAAGCCACTTTTTGTTTTTAGACTTACTTGGATTAAGCTTAGACAGAACATCCATTTGTTGCCTATTGCAAATATAATATATGTCAATGACAAAGTTATGATCTAGATGATCACTTAATTAGGAAGTTACGAAAGAGAATGAAATTTGCATACCCTACATATGGAAGCACATCATTTACATTTTGAAGGACATAAAGATGAGCTTGATCTAGCTGATCCTTACTTGATTTGCTATAAGAAGAAACAGACAATGGTCTATCAAATGGATCTTCTTTCCTCATCGATGACCTTAACCCAATTGAATCAATTCCAGATAGATATTAAGAACAAAACTCTACAGCCTCCTCTACAATATAACATTCTCCAATGCATCCATTCGGTCGAGTTCTATTTCTTACATAACTCTTCATTACTTTCATATATAGTTCAAAATGATACATCCACCTCAAATACACAGGTCCACAAAATTCTACATCTCTTACAAGATGCACCACAAGGTGTACTATTATTGTGAAGAATCCCGGTGGAACATATTTTTCTAACAAACATAAAGTGACGACTATGTCTTCTTGCAAGCCTTTTAACTTAGACGAATCAATTGTTTTGCTACATATAGCATTAAAGAAGAAGCATAGTCAAATAATGACATATTTAACATATTTTGGTAAAGTACCACGAACGGCCACAAGTAACAATTGTTACATAAGAACATGATGGTCATCTGACTTAAGATTATTAAGTTTCAATTCTTCGAGCGACGCTAGAACTTGTATGTTAGATGAATAACTTTCAGGTACTTTAGTTTCTGACAGTGTCTTACACAAATTCAATTTCTCCACCCGTGATAATGTATAACATGTTGGAGGTAAGAATATCTTTTTCTCTCCCACTTGAGGGGCCAACTCTAATCTAATATTCAATTCGACCAAATCTAGACGAGCTTGTAATTTATCCTTTGTTTTTCCAAGAATATCAGGCAATGTGCAAATAAGTTTTGAACACACATTCTTTTCAATATGCATCACATCTAAACAATGTCGCACGTGAAAATGTTTCCAGTATTCTAACTAAAAAATAGACTTCTTCTTCCAATAACTATTTGAAAGATCTCTATCATTTTTTTTTCCTTTTTTCCTTATTTTTTCCTTTCTTACCAAATGAATATTGGAGTCCACTTGTTTTTGCAAGAATTTCTACTCCATTCAAGAGCGAATCCCAATTCTTGTTTACCATTAAATGTTTTCTTCTGCTTCCTATATGGATGATTACGAGATAAGAATTTTCGATGCCCGAGATACGCCATCTTCCTCCCTTTTGGAAAATAAATGGATGAAGTGTTCTCCCCACAAATTGGACATACATGATATCCTTTTACTACACAACCTTGCCATACGCCGGAAAATCATTAATTGTCCACGGTAAAATAGCTTTGAGTATTGTGAAACACCGTTCTTGATGTGCATCAAAACATTCAACTCCATCATTCCAAAGCTTTTTCAAATCATCAAATAATGGAGCTAAATAAACAACTATGTCATTTTCTGGTTGTTTGGGACCATATATTAATGCATTCAACATAAGAAATTTTCGCTTCATGCAGAACCACAGGGGTAGATTGTACGTCACCAACATAACTGGCCAACAACTCTATTTACTATTAGGTTCACCATGTGGATTGACCTCATTGGTTGAAAGAGCAAGACGAAGGTTTCTAGGCTGTAGACCAAACTCTGGTCACAATTTGTCTACTTCTTTCCACAAAATTCAGTCTGCTGGATGTCGTATATATCCATCACTTACTCTTTTTTTTACATGCCAAGTCAACAAACTCGATATTTCTTTGCTTCGAAACATTCATTCAAATCTCAGAATTGGAGATAACTACTACATGACTTTTGCTGGAACATTTTTCATTGCTTCCTTTGAATCTTTATGAAGCTTCCATCTTGATGTTCCACAAATGAGGCATTCATCTGCATCTGAGAGTTCTTTTCTAAACAATCAACAATCCTTGCAACAAGCATGAAATCTTCTCATACTTCATTTCAAGAGTACTCAATGTTTCTTTTGCTTGATACATAGAATTTGGAATTTCATTAGGACTTGGTAACATGTCACGAACTAATGTCAACAACTCAGTGAAACTTCTATCGCTCCATCCAAATTTTGCTTTCAAATTATATAACTTCACCAATGCAGATATTTTGGTAAAGTTTTTAAAATTTGAATATAATGGTTTCTTCGCACCACGAAATAGCACCTCGAAATTTTGTGGATTTTCATCAGAGTAATCATATGCAGCCTAAAACATCCCTATTGTGTCATCAAAATCGTCATCCTCAACTTCTTCTAGTGCACTAGCAGACATACTTTCAATATTTCTCTTAATCTGTGGTGATTCACCATGTCAAATCCATGTCTTATAGCTTTGATTGATACCATAAACAAATAAGTGATCTCTTACTACATTCACAATTTGAGACTTTGCGTCCACACACTTTAAACATGGACAACAAATGACATTTGATCTTTTTGAATGTCGTAATCCATTTCCAATGAACATTTCAACCCCTAAACTATACTCGATTGACATTCTATTTTTTATCGTCCACGACTTATCCATGTTTAAATTTATGAAAGTTTAATCTACAAAAAAAACATAATGGTTAAGCTTGTGTACTTTGTCGGGTTCTTAAGAAGTAAAATAAGAATAATTAAAAAACAAAGGGTTGATAAGGTGGGGTGTATAAAGTGGTAGTTAGTAAACATGGAAGGTTATGAGGGGCATAGAAACAGAGTGTATCGAATTAATTAAATTAGTGAAAAGGAAGCAGTTGTTTTTGAAATATAAATACACAATAGAAAAAGACTTTATTTAGATCGGTTGACCTCCAATGCAAAAATCCATATTCTCATATTTGTACTTGTACTTATTAGTTCCTCAAGAAATCATACCCCAAGCCCTTCCCTGATTTTTCCTCCTTCCGTATTCAATTTCTTCTTCAATCAAATTTGCCCTCTCCATTTTCCATTTTCTGGATCTTCTCCCTCGAACAAACAAGATAGTCCCCTTTCCTTCCCTTCAGTTCACTTCTCATCTAAAACTAGTTCTTTTTTTTATTTCATTCATGCAACAGGGCACACCAGAGAAAGAGAAAATAAAGTCGTAGATAAAACAACCCAAACTCAAATCAGAAGGAACGAGAAGTTACCGAACTAGAAGAAGATGAAAACGAGTGAATACGAGGAAAGAGAAGAGAAGGAAGAACAGAACCTTCGATGTTGTCATTGTTGCCAAATATATTCGCTCCGTACCGCCGAGTTCAAGCTCGTCGCCGCAGATTGTCGCTTTCTGCCGTCAGAAAATCGCTCCTCACCGTTGGATCGTCGCTTGCGCCGTAGTACGTGGCCGTTCGCTCCCCTTCCCATGGTAAAGGAGCGGGTTCACAATGACGGTAGAGAGGGTTTCGCGCAGCAAAGGGAGGTGGGAGGCAAAAAATTATCGAAAGGGCTAACTAGAGGAATGACTATAAAGAATAATACATTTTGAAAAATGGCCAAAAGTATCAAATATTGTGATAGTGGCTAATTTACTGTTATGATCCAATTCCTAATTTTATTTATGACAGATATGCCCTTGAAACAAAATGGCCAAAACTATTGTACGATTTTACATATTATTTGAGACAAATATACCCTCAAACAAAAAGGTAATCCATTAGCTTGATTTTAGGAAATTTATAAGCAACTATACCTAAAAAAAGTAGATAATAGTTTAAGAAGACCAAATATACAAAATCGATATTTAAAAAATTAACTTGGATTATTTTGATTTGATTCTTTGAAATTCTAAATAAATAAAAAATACACAATTTGAAAGATGAACTATGAACTTAGTAAAGATTTTATTCAAGTTATTTTGAGAATGTAATTTAGTATTAAAATATTCAAAATTACTAAAAAAAAGTTGGCGATGTAATACTAAACAATGTATTTTAGGGTTTAAAAAATGAAGGAGGTAGTAAAAATTGGTATATCGGGAGACTAAAAATGGAGGTTTTGTAATCATACCATATCACGAAAATCGTTTTTCCTCCAAAAAATGAACAACCGTCTTTCATTGTGTGTCTTCATCATCGGATATATGTTCACCATTAGTGCATGTCTTGTTGATGGAGTTTCTGAGGTATATGCAAGCGGATTTCTTGAATATAATTTTTGCGGTGTGCTAGATTTTGTAGAAGACAACATTGAGCCTACACATCAAAAGAAGATCTAATAGATGTTGTTTTTATACTAAAACGTTGTTTTTTTTATAATTCCTAACATATTTACCTTTTTCTTGGGATTTTTTGTTGGAGATGTAGTTGAAATCTTAGACTTAAGGTTTAAAATGTCGTTGTTTTAATATTGTTTAGATATGTCATATTTTTTTAGAAAACCTATATGGTTTAAACAACCCTAAATCTTTCTTTTAAAACTATATGTTGGGTATATATTGGGTAAATCTAATCTAATGTTATTTAGGAACCCTATCAATGCAAATGTTTCAAATAAATACAAAGTTGAACATATTCCTAATGACCATGGAAACAAAGAGCTTTCTCATCGCTGAACATATTCATCAGTAAATGAATCTTCTTTACACAATATAGGCACTAAATAAATACAAAAAGCCAATGTTCAAAGATAATGGTTTCTATAGCCAATGTTCAAAGATAGTATCTACAACTGTTTTTGGACAAGGATAACCCAGTCAAAAGGTCATCTACTCTATAGAATCCTATATCTACCCCGTCGTATTGACATCTCTTACTTATTTTGTGAGATAGGATAGAAACTTACTCACTTCCCTTTCTCAATAAACATTCTTTCAAAATCTTGATGTATTCATTTCAAAAGTCGTAGTTTAATAATTCAATGTCTTCTTTATTTTGGGTAATTCTTTAGCGTCTTATAATATGTTGAAACCCGTCTTCTTCCTCATGTAGATATGGTTAAAGGCAAGGCAATTGGCCCCTATTTTTTACTTTAATTATGGTTTGTTTCTTAAGTTTTTAGGTGTCTTTCAGGAGACTTCTTCCGCTGAGAAATCAAAGTCACAGAATTCAAGAGATTTAGGGGTGAAAATGCCTCCTTCAGTGGGTCAAAACGACAGTTTTGCTGGAAAGACATGTTCAGGAAGTTACCACTGGTTGTAAAGTCTTTTACATGTGTATGTACAGTTAAGAATATCAAATTCAAATTGGTTGCTCTATACTTGGACTTCGGACTGATGGTCATTGATCGGGTATATATAAAATGACATATGCAATATATCAATAAAAAACGCGAAGAAACAAAATAATCAGAATTTTCAAACCAATTAGTTATGTTTGTTAAAAAGAAATTAATAATATTTTAAACTAATTTGAATGATATAGGTAGATTTGGTGGTTTCAATTTTATGGAAAGATTTTAGGGATTATGTAGATTTTGTAGTTAAGGTGGTTTCAATATTAAGTCAATAACATTTTGGTGGGGAAAGATTTTAGGGGTTTCGTTTGAACATTGATGTGTAACGTGAATGAATAAAATGGAGAAATGCTGCAAAGGCACTATGGCATGAAATGTGTGGAGAGGTAAATATGTAATTATACATCTCTCATCAATTTTAGGAAATCAAATTTGGTCATATATGCAATTTAGAAAAACTTTGGCTATTTTTCTTAACGATAACCTGTGCGTAGCCGTTCCTAAGGATTTCCCAAAATTAAAGTTAGGGTTAAAATGGGCCACTTTCCTTGTCAGGCCTGGCCCACATTTAAAATAAAACTTACAATGGTGGATTAGGCCCAACATGGATACTTAAAAAAATAAAAAATTAAAATTGGCTCGTTTTTACCTTGTCCGACATGGTTTCCTCCGTGTTTTTCTTGTCTGACATCATTTCCTCCGTGTTTCTTTTTTATCCGACATTAAAACCAAGATTTGTTCCAGTGGACCAACAAAACTATTTATTGATTTCTATCTTTAATGCAATGTTTTACTTATATATGTAATAGGATATATATTCTTCAAAAAGCAATTTAAAAAGTCTATAGCATATAAATAATATTGTGGATGTCTTCTTACCTTTAGTAACATAGGTAATCAAAACTTGCTGTCTAATAATCATAAATGATATGACTGAAATTGGTCAATGGAAATATGTCAGTATGAATTATATATCGCACATACATCTTTTAAAAGATCGGGTTGTGGGAATTTGATCTTTATTCATAAATTGATTAAATGAAATATAAATATATCATGCATGTGCAACTTAATATTAATATTGAATGAATTATATATGGACTTTTACACGAAAGTCGTTTCTTTTGATTCATGAAAATAACTTGATATTGTGGGAAATATATATATATATATATATATATATTTTGCCCATCGGAGCATTGCTCAATTGATTTAGACACATATCTTCGATAAAAAATCTTGAATTCGAATCTCCACTTGTAGTACAAAAAACCAACCTTTTTGGAGACACAGTCAAATGAATGGTTGAGTAAGTTTTGTAAGTGCTCATTTATCATATTTCAATAACGGCTAAAAATAAAATCAATATTTGACACTTGTGAAGTGAAATGGTGCACAAATTGATATGTTCATGCATCAATAAATAAGGATTCTTAAAAGAGGGAGCTTAGATGATTTCGAAAGATATTGATTTCTCTTCCTCCTCTTTTTATTATTATTATTTTTTATTAAAACGAGTGTTTTTATCAAAGGTATTAGAGTATTATCGTCGACGGCCCAAAGAATGGTCACTCAAAGACATTTACATAGATTATGAATACATTTTCATGTTAATATTAACATTCTTGCCATCTTAACTAGTGAATTTTCGAGCTCAATTAATTAGAATTGTTAACATTTAATGTAAGTTAACTCAAATTGTAAGTTTGATTCTTTTAGTTTTTGAATTTGTCTAGTCCAAGACCTAGTTTAGGAAGTTGTTAAGGTTATGTTTGGTATAGTCAAGTCAACTAGGTAGGTTGCTATTCTTATGGCTAGTGGAGTAGTTGCTTTTTATGTGGAATTAGTTGAGTCTATTTTTAGACCTAGAGTTTGTATAAATATGTAGTATCATTGAATGAAACTTACACTTCCCCACTTTCTCATTTCTCTCTCAATAATAAGAACTACAGTGGTATCAGAGCCTTAAATTCTTAAGGGATCTATGAGTGAGGATTAGTGAAATATTACCGAGAGAAACTAAGTGATACACCTGTGAGAGTTTTGTCCAATGGAGTTAGGATCAAACAATTTTTCTTCACTGGCTCCACCTGTGGTTGATGGTGAAAACTATCAAGCATGGGCAATTAGAATACAAGCCTACATGGAGGTTTGTGATTACTGGGAAGCAATTGAGCAAGATTATGAAATTGCTCAACTTCCTGATAATCCAATAATGCATCAGATCAAGACTCACAAGGAGAGGGTCAGCAGGAAGACAAAGGCTCGAGCTTGCCTATATGCAGCTGTGTCTCCCGCCATATTCAACAGAATTATGGCATTGAAGTCAGCAAAGGAGATCTGAGAGTTCCTCAAAAGTGAGTATGAAGGTGATGAGAGGATTAAAGGCATGAAGGTGTTGAATTTGGTGAGAGAA